>NC_016090.4:40408977-41046733 GCF_000004515.6 Glycine max
TTGTTACTTCTATTTACTAATAATGATTAAATTTTTAACTGTTCTTATTGAACTTACTAGTTTGGTCTGAAATTTAAACTCCAATAACAATATTTTGATTCCTGGTTTTGACTGTAACTCGCAAGGCAGTGGCTATTGGCTATAGAATTGATTAATAATTTAGGATGCAATTAAAATGAAAAAAGTGAAAAGTGAGTACGTGTGTATGATTGAAACAGAAGTGAAACTTGCATGTGTTGACACGTAAAGGCTATGACGATGACGATTTTATGCTCCATCACAATCACATCACAGATCGCACCTTCATTGGCTACGCATTTGCCTTGTGGCATTGTTTTGTCCATAGTTTTAAAACTACGATTTGATAACTTTTATTGGCTCAAATCTTCAAATCTTATATTTGATTTAATGTATTTTTGATCCCGAGTGATTCAGTCCAGTTTTGTGATCAAATTGGTGACTCGTTTCAATTTCAAACCATTTTAGAAAGTAGAAATCCTCTCAATTTTGAGTCTCAACTCCTTCTTCGTTTATCTTGCAATCTCGCTCTCGCAACACACTTATCCAACTCCAACAAGTCTATGTTGTCACTCGCCACCATTATGTCATCATGCCACACCCTCCAGATTGCTCTCCAAATTATTAATTTACATAAGTTTCATTTTTTTGGGTAGGAAAACATGATGGTTTTTACAAGTTTATTTCGCTATTTATTTATATTGGTGATTTGTGTTACTTATTTGTTTGAATTTGAATAATAATATTTTGATATCTAATTATCTATGTTATGAAATTATATTAATTTGTTATGTTATTTTTAAATATTTTAAAGATAAATATAAAAAATTAATATTTTTTTATTGCAAATCATTTAATAACTCATCGACACTAATCCAATAATCTAATTATATGATTGAATCAGGATCAATTTTTAATAATATGATTATGTCTTACTCTTATATTATCTACTTCGCTAGAATAGATCTACACTCCCTCATCACAGACTCTGCTTCAGATCTACCTCACCAAAAATAAAAACACTAACTTGTTAGGTGTAATGTCTTTTTCTTCGAATACAAAACACACCAATATTCGACAGCTTATGAATATAAGCTCAAGAAAATCTTATGTACCATGACACACAAAAAATAATTCTCTTGAACTATTTTAAAGATATATTTTTATAAATTCTCTTGTTTTTCACAAATATTTTTTTTAATTTCTCTTAAATATTCACATAAACAGTTAAGAGTCTAAATTAACATAATAATTTTTCAAAGGTTAACTTTGTATCTACGCTAAATAAAAGCGTTAACTCTGTACTTTTTTTTTACGGAGTAATAACTTTGTACATCTTCTCTACTGTTAATTCCATATTTCCATTAGCTATCTTCTTAAGAAATTAGAATCCAAATATCAATAATGGCAATGTAAAAGACAAGCATATTAAAACACATTAGTAGTTTTAACAGAAACAGCATTCAGAAAAACATTGCGTCTTTTTTAAATACATAAAAAAAACATTTTTTAAGATTACAGATATATTTTATGAGACAATTTTATTCAAATTAAATATATATAGAGAATAAAAAAATTTCTCCAAATATTATTTAATGCAATCATATTAGAAATATGTTTGAAACTGAAAATTCTATATATAAAATTTGAATAATTATGTTGAATAAAAGTATTTTTAGGAGTTATTATTAACGATAACAATTTATTTACGGACAACAAATTTTAAAATGTTTCTTCAGTCTAATATTTTTATCATTAATTTCTAAATTAATTTTTAATATTTTTATAAAAGAATATTAATAATTAAAAATTATCTTATATTATAATTAATTATTTATGATAAATCTAAAATATAATTATTATTATATAAAATAAATATTTATTATATACATTGTACAAACTAAAATACTAATAACTAAAAAAAAATAAGAAGAAGAAAAATATTTTTGTCCAACTATATTCATTTAATGTGAGAATCGCTAATTATTTGTTCCTCTCAAAAAAAAAAAAGAATTATTGATGGGCCTACGGAATCACATCACAGATTGCACCTTCACTAGCTACGCATTTTGCCTTGCGGCATTGTTGTGTCTTACTTTTATATTATCTTCTTCGCAAAGATTAGATCTACACTCCCAACACACCACTCATCACAGACTCTGCTTCAGATCCCCCTCACCAAAAATAAAACCTGCCAAATCTCATTACACACACAGACACAGTGCATGTGCATCCATAAACATCAAGTAATGAGGTAATCTAAAGTGGGAAAAAATGGGTGTGGGTCGGTTCAAACCGACGCTGAAGAGGAAGAGGGTTCCGATGAGGGTCTGGTTAAGCTTCCAAAAATCAATGGGTGTCCTCGTGGGTGGAAACCATACTTCCTCCAGGTTTTGCACTCGCTAATCCCCCTCTCTTCCCCCCTTCGGCTTCCGATTTTTCTCTCTCAATCTTTGTTCATCAAAGTGCTGCATCTCTCTCACTCTCTTACTTAACTCGACAACTTCAGCCACATTATTCCATGGATGCCAAGGTATTCAAATTCCAGATCCTCCAAGGCTCCATCGCTAAGCGCGTGGTCATTCGCTCAATACTACTCGCGTGCGCCGTCTCAATTGTCTCCATCTACCGCGCGCAATCCCTCTTCGATTTCGGAACCCTCGCTCCCATCGCCACGTACTTCGACTGCGTTTCCGGCTTCGAGGGCGTCACCTTTCGCCCTGGTTCCCACTTGCTCCGAACCCGCTTCTGGGCCTCCGCCAATTGCGAGAAAGACGCCAACTTGACCCTCTCCGTGGTCACCGACCTAACTGGTAACAATTTACTCTACACCGGAGCGAAAAGCCTCTGCGTCGGAGAAGGCTCCTCAATGGCCGTCACGGCAATGAAACAGTTAGGTTTCTCCAGCGTCAGCGCCGTCCAAACGCACCGTTTCGTGCAGAGGAACGTCCTGTACGAGGATAACTCCTTCGATTTCGTGTTCTCCAGAGACCTAGACAAGGTTTCTGTCCCAGCATTGCTGGTGCTCGAGGTTGAGCGTGTCCTTAAGCCACGTGGCATTGGTGCCTTTCTTGTAGGCACCACTAGTTCTCACCCCAATGATTTGATAAGAGCAGCCACACCCGTTTCCTCTTTGTTAAGGTCTTCCAATGTTGTGCATGTTGGTTCTGTCAACGAGCTTAACCTTGTTGTTTTCAAGAAACGAGTTGGAAACGCTACTTCATTTTACCAACATGGTAATTTACCCGCTGATTGTCCCAGTCTCACATTCACTAAATCCCTCATAGAGTTGATGGAGCCTCTCGTGAGTGAGAAACAAAAACCACCACCTCTTGAGTTTCACAAGAGGATTCCCTATTTGCCTAAATTTGTGGATGTTTCCACTAGGAAGAGGTTGGTGTATATTGACATTGGGGTAGGGGAGCTTCTTGATGCCAATGTTAGTGATTGGTTCCTACCATCGTACCCCATTGATCAGAAGGATTTCAATATTTATTTTGTTCACTACAACACTTCGATTATGTTGTCCCATGTGAAGCAACCTGGTATTACCTTTGTTTACCACCCTGGCTTGTCTGGTATTGATAAGGTCAATGCTAAGCTTGGTAGTGATGATGATGATGACATGGATCCTTTACTTGGGGAGGAGGAGAAGTTTGATTTCCTTGCCTGGTTCAAAGAAACTGTGCAATATGCTGATTTTGTGGTCCTCAAGATGAATGCAGGCAGTGTTGAACTCAAGTTCCTCTCTGATATATTTGAGAATGGAGCTATATGCTATGTTGATGAGTTGTTTCTCAAGTGTCCCGAGAGGGGAGGTGATGCCAGCAAGGGAAGTTGCATGGATATTTACAAGGATCTCCGAAGCAATGGTGTCTATGTGCATCAATGGTGGGGAGACTGAACTGCATTGTACCTTTGATGATTATTGTGGTGTTAGAGAAACCTGTGTATGTACAAGTTTCTCTTGTGTTTGATGTATTTGGATTCTAGTCGTCCAACTTTGTCTGTGTTGTTGTTGTGCTGTGTTTGTTGTCTGTGAAAGTGTGTAGGATGCTATGAACATCCGAGTGCTTTATGGTTGGGCGCTTAATTCTAAATAAACAACCAATGTCGTTGTCGTTTGCTAATAAAATTAATCTGTGATGATTGTGTTAAGTTTTTTCTTTTTGTTGACGTTGGTTGGTTTTGGGTTATAATGGCGAGCAGGAATTGGCAGACAAAGCACAAAGCTACAATAAATTTCATAAAGAACGAATCATTTTTTTAGATCGGATCAAGGATTTCTGCCTTACTTGATCCATCGTTGCCATACCACTACAAATAATTTAAAATCAGCAACTCTTTGATTCACTGTATTTTGTTTATATTTTATGAAGAAATAGAAAAATGTTATGAAAAATCTTCATTTTCAATGTGGTGATGTCACTGGTATGGTTTATGCTTCACTCAATTTTCAGCTTTCTACCATTATTGAACATCGATCTGAAAGCAGCGTTGAAAGACACAGTAATATGGGTCCATTGGATCAACTCTCAACTACGTCAGTGTTGTGTTGTGAACAGGCACTAGGTGGTCAATTATAAAATTAGATTCGGTCATAAATTTATGATTGAGGGTGACTATAAAATTTAAGGTCAAACTTTTCCATAATCCATAATATATATTATAATACTACTATTTATTAAACCAATTTATAAAATATGAAATGCCCTTGCGGGCAAGAAATTTGCCATTACATTTGTTGCATATTAACATGTCTCATGTCTGTAATTAGTTTCTTGAGTAATGCATACTATGAAGCCTAATAGTGGACTTGAACTATTAAGCTCAATTTTATCGAAATGTTATTGAATAACATTATAAACTATACAGACATCTGATAAGATTTCATTATTTTATTGAATTATATGTAGTCAATTTATATTAAATGTCATGTAAAAATACTTATAAATTGAACTCTTTAAGTCTTAACATTATTCACTTTCAAATCTTTGACGGTTGCATGCATATGCATGTGATACACTAGCTAGTTAATCATTTGCTTTTTCTGTACTTCGGTGGAATTAGAAATGTCTTTGAGGTTGATGAGAAGGAGGAATCCTTAATTTGGTTGGGTACTAAATTTTCAGCAAGCGACTAATCCATGATTTGAAAATGGCTTAAAAGTAAATAGGTGTTCCTGATAGGAAACCATCTGTTTGGTATACAGAAAATAGGAAAAATTTCCACGTAAAGATATCAGAACCACAGAATCAGCATGCCCACACACAAAAAAAGGACACCCCATTTTAGTTCCCTTAACCGTGGATTCCTAACATACCCACTTTATCCGTACTATATAGGATTCGAGAGTCGAGACTTTTACATATTACAGCATGGCAAGATATTAGTTACATTATTACATACCAACCCTTCTATCACAGTTAAAAAAATGCCATCATCCCAAGAGAAATATACTTAATCATATAGAATGGAAGCCATTTATAAGCACAGACAAACAAGCTAATTGGAGGCATTGTCTTGTACAAATTATGTGCAATGCCAGCCTGTCGTTCATGTTGAAACGCAAGTCCTATATAAATTACATTTTCTTTTGTTTTTCTGATTATTGGAAAATACAGAAAAGTAAGGTGACACCATGAAAAGAAGACACGGAGAAATGTTGAAGTATAACAGTTGGGCTGTACATAAAGCTTGAGGAGTTAACAGTGTATCTTCCTCACTCCTCAGACCCTACCTATATCTCCAACAGCCTCTCAACTGGTTGTCTGCAAATTGAGCATCTATCTGTCTGGAACCTAGAATCCTTTGCACATCCGCTACACATACACTGCAAATACAAAATGAATCCAGCCAATGCATATCAAGGACTCAAATAACATCTAATTAGTTTTTAACAGCTAAATTGGGATAAATGATCATGAGTTTGCAAAGAGCCTGAGACCAAAAGGTAACAGCCTAATAAATTGAAAGCAGAAGAAATAGGAAACGGTTTGAAAAAAGATATTTGATAAAATTGGTTATGATATTGATGCCTACCATCACATCAGCATCATTCTATCAACTAATCACAAAATATCATTCAAAAAGGGAAGCTGCAAATATACCATATGCCGGCAGGGAAGGACAATTGTATCTCGGGGCTCTGACAAGCAAATAACACATTTTCCTTGGTCATTCTCCGTTGAATTTCTAATACCATATATCTCCTGCAGCTCATACCTCATTCCATTCACCCACAAGATCTGCTTGACAACTTTCACCCGGAACTCTCCTTTCTCCTTCTCAAACATCGTTTGCGTAATCTGAGAGTTTGTGTTACTAGATGTTGGAGATCTATCTGACTCATCATGATTACCAGGGGATGCGTCTGCCTTTACTGCTAGAGGGTAGACATCCTTTTCACCCACTTTCAATAACTCAGACTCTTCAAACACTGAAAAATCAATACCAGTTCCAGCTGCCTGTCTAAACTTCTGGCCAAGGCCTTGCTCGAAATGCACAGACACTGGTGCAAGTTGGTTTTCCTTCATTGGTGTGAGGATGCAGCCTTCACCTTCTTTTGCAAAGAAATATATGGTGATGCTGTTAAACAGATATAAAGAAACAACACAACCTTCAGGACAAGTAAATGAAGAATTATAGCACAAAATGTTCACATTCATAACCATCATCGGGATTCAATGACAACCCTCACACTCACAAATGCACATTAGCATTTAAAAGCACTAAAATATTAAACATCAAGCAAATGGTATACCCATTAAGCTGCTCACAATGTTCCAAATCTTAAATATAGGAATCAAAGTACTTACAATTACTGATAGTGAGTTGATGGCATTTTCACATATTTAAAATTTAAACCAGTTTCTTATGCAACATTGGTAA
This sequence comes from Glycine max, assembly GCF_000004515.6. NCBI lineage: Eukaryota > Viridiplantae > Streptophyta > Magnoliopsida > Fabales > Fabaceae > Glycine > Glycine max. Next base: position 40,415,887 of record NC_016090.4, read on the forward strand.
AAACTAAGAAGCATAAGTGAAGCATGCACTGAATCAACTACTCAGACACCTAACAGAGAAAAATAGGTATTGTTTCTACTTATACCTTAAAATATAGGTCACTATTTTATAGCTACTACCATAATATTAGAGCTGCAATAAATGGAAGTAGCTCCATAGTCTACCATTTCTTCTATCTCCCAAGCATTTAAATTAGAACTCCAATTTGGATATAAGGATAGAAAAGGACAAAACTTAAAAATTAAAGAAGATTATGTTAGTATTGTAAACCATCCCTAACAGGACAAAAACCTAAACAGTCAAACTGTTGGGGAGCTACCACCTCCTCCTTTGACATGACTTCTTTCCATTCTTGAACAAAAGTTAAAATTAAAATAACACAAATAACAAAAACTCCGACTTTGGTTTTACAGCAATTACAGCATAAAGTTATATTTCTGGCAAATGGCAACTATATGATTGTTAAGCTACTGTCCAGACAAAAAGAACCTTGGCTTTCAAACTGACCACCATTACTGGCAAATGGCAACTATATTTCTGAACATACAATTAATTCTCAACTTTTTTAACCATCCTTAAAAGGGTAGCATAACTTTCACAAGACAACAAGTTCTTGAACCCCAAACCCCACCCAACCTCCCCCAAAAGGAAAGAATTAGAAAGCCACTCTGAAGAATACATTGAAATGATAAGTAAACAAATAACTTCTTTTTTTTCTTCTGATATAACGGTGGCATTGATGTTTGAGCATATAACCTCATGCAAACTACCCAATCCTTTTACCACCAATCCAATCCTAGTGGCTCAAAACATAGTTTTTATATGCAATATAATCAAACCAAGATACATCATCACTCTGACAATCTATAATCAAATGAATAACTATAAGCTAATTGGGTAACCAAACCTCCTCTTCGTGCAACATAAAGCGTACACAGATAACAGCTTATTACAAGGAACACAGGTCCCCAATTTGAATCCAGCAACCCCTTAATTCCACAATTCACACGACAACAACACATTAAACAATCACAAAACATATACTAACGAATTGGCAACAAAGCATACCTGCCAGAAACGGTGGCATCGAAGGAAAACGAAACAAGGAAGTGGCCAGAATTTTCTACGTCGGGTTCAAGCTTAAGGGTCTCTTTCCTGATGTTGACATCGTTCTTTATTGTAACGGCTTTCTGATGCTCTACGAAAGGTGCAGGGTTAGGCATCATGGGCCCACTAGGGAAATGCCCCTGAATCCACGCTGGGTCCATGTGTCGATGATGATGTTGATGTTGATGAGGATGATAAGGCATGGGTGGCACCGGAGGGTAGTAACCGGGGTAATGGTACTGAGGGTAATGCAGAGGAGGGTTCGGGTACGGTGCAGCAGCACCATGGTACACGAATGGATTCGCCGCGATCTCAGGCTGCGGCGTAACGGGCGGCGGCGGCGGCGGGTGGCTCCGCCGTGAAGCTCCGCTGTGTCGGCGACGGGGATTGCCGCCGCTTGAGATGTTGCCCATCAAAAGGACTAAAAACACCAAACCGAAGCCCTAATTTTAACGATTATGGGTTTCGGTGTTTGTTTTTTTTTTTTTTTGGAGGGGTGGGGGGAATTGAATTGAATTGGTTTGATTTGATTTTCCGTACACCCCCGGTGTTTGTGGTGGTGGTTGTTGTTTTGTTTTGCGGCCTTTGCTTCCCTTGAAGAAAAATGAAAACTATGAAAGTAAAGTTTATATTAAAAAATAAAGAAGAGAGGGAAGAGAATGAATGAATCCAAGGCTGAAGCGAAAAGTTAAGAGGCGAAAGGGTGTTATGAAGAGTAAGAATAATGAATGCGTGGAGCATTCAAGATATGGAAGAAAAGAATCGAAATTGTAGAGAGAGACTAGATGGCGCGCATAATGAAACTGCCACCCAAGAGGAAGAGCACCATTGATGAGGGATGAAAAGGCAAGCTAAGCTACACATCAATAAGAGTTGTAAATCTTAGATCCTTAAACAGTAACAACATCTCTCATTTTTATCTTATTAAATAAACTGATGTTTAAGGTTACTATACAAAAATTAAAGAGCATTTAATAGATTTAAAAATGCACTTATTAATGTATTTAACCTAAAATACTTTTATTCAGTGTAAGATATAAATATAAATATAATTGTTGTTTGTTGAAGTACCTTTTCAATGAATTGTAAGTGTAGTATTTTTTGTAAAGATGGGATGGAATTATTTTAAATAATTAATAAGACTTGTAATTTATAAAATATCAATAGTTTTAAAATAAAAAAAGGAAGTACTTGATAATTTGATATCATTACTCAAATACAACTATATATTATATACTCAATTTTCATAAATCAAAAATTCAATTCTCAAATTTAGTTTTGTTTAGAAAGTGACACAATAGAAGGTCTAAAAGATGTTGAAGAATTGGAGCAGTGTGACAACAACCGCTTAGCGTCGCGAGGAGCCAATTTGGAGGTTAGTTATAATGTGCATGTGCGTTAAGCGTGCATCTAGTGACTTAGCGCACAATCACTTAAGCCACCTAGACTTTGCATGTGCACTCGACATATATATGCAGACTTAGCACATAATCATTGTTGAAAAACATGTGTACAACGTTCTAAAGATAAAAAGAGGGAGAGCATTATGACAAATGGGAAATTTAGATAGAAATAGGACTAGGGCACAAGAGAATAAAGGAAACTTACTCACTTTGAGAGTTTTTCTTTCATTTTCTTCCATTCTTATTGCTTCCTTTTTGTATTTGTAAGTCTCTCATGACAATGAGAGGTTAAACCATCTATTGTTGGAAGCTTAACAACCAAATACTCTTGATGTAATGATTCTCACTATTCATTTAATGTTTATTTCAATATTATTGCTTCTTTTTTGAGTTTATTGTCATGTTTATGGTTTGATCACCATGCACATGTATGTTATAGGGTTTACTTGTTGGAAAATGTTTGCACTTGAGAACTTGAAAAGAGTATCTTAGTAATCTATGTCTAGGGATAGAATGATATTATTTAGCCTTAGTTATGCATCTTTATTCTTAAAACAAATTATTTGATGTAGCTTTTAATGAATTAGAAGTGAAACTAGGCAATTTAGGCTCTTTCACATGAGGAATCATAGTTAAGATAGGTTAGTAGGTGAAGGTAATAGTCGAACTAACGTTAAATGGTGAAAAATCTCTAGCATTGATTCGATAGTAGTTTCAGTAGGTCGAACACCCAACACATCACGAAACTCTCCATCAATCGACAATTACCACCCAAAGCGTTTGTGTTTGGTCTCTTTAATGTGTTATGCTTAATTATCTTTATTTATGTTGAATTTTACATTTTATGCATAATTACTAGACAAATATTGAATTTAGTCAATTATCCGTTTAAAATTAAAAATATACAAACTCTGAGTACAATCAAAGTTTATGTGGATTTGACGTTCAAATTTATCATTTTAATTAATACTTGGACAAACTAGTACGCTCGCCAAAGAATTAACAATATTATAATTAAAAGCTACAATAAATAAATATTTCTGTACTTATAAATTATATTTTAGATTTATGATAAATAATTTATATTGTCACATATTATTAATTTTAATTATTCATAAAATTTTAAAATATATATTCAAATTTAAGTTAAAAATAAAGATATTAAAATAGATACATTGAAAAAATATAAATACTAAGTAAAATAAAATAAAATAATGAACATTAAATATACTTTCATTTGAAAACTAATTGTTGGTAAATAATAAAAGGCATATTATTTTTATATTATTTAAGATTTGAATAAAATTAAATTAAAAATAAAGTACATTGATGAATATTCATCGTAATTTACTATTAATTTTTTTCTTTAATTATTAATTTAAAACAAATTTATATAATAAATAGAATGATATTACTTAATATTAAAATCATAAAAAATAATATTTAATTAACAAAATTATATTAATGTCAACAATTTTACCAAAAAGTTCTAACCACATATAACTTAAGTGCATTGGAGTCCTTTCATATGAATTTCAGAAACCAAGATACTACCTATATGTTACGAATGATCGGCGTAATTTGAATTTAAGTTTAATTTAAAATATATACGTGAAAATATCCGTTCATAAATATTTTGTTTTGATTTTTTATGGTAGTTAGGAAGTGGGAACTCTCAGTTTATATTGATGAAAATATTGTTTTATAATAATTATTTAAATTGCTATCATACTTAACATATAATAAATTCTTATTTCTCTCGTTGTATTTCTTTCTTAAAAAAAAGTTTACTAAACATATAATCAACTATCGATAATAATAGACAATAATAACTAATAAATAAATAATATAAATATAGAATTTAAAAAATATTAAAACCGTGCATTACTACATTCTAGATTAAAACAAGAAAGGAGAATTTATTGTACCATATCCTAGCCACGAAATGAAATGAAGTAGCCAAGTTGGTGAGGAAGGAAAATGATTATTAAGACTCTAGACTGGATAATTATTTTTTCATAAACACTTAAAAAATAAGAAAAAGTGAGATAAGTGGTTGTGTAAGGTAAAAAATTTCATCGACAGATGCCACGTGGCATGGTTGTGCATAGACATAAAGGGACCATTGAAGCTCTAGTTTAGTATAAATGCCAAAACACAGAGTCGCAAATCCCTGCAAAGTGCATACATAATTTGCTGCGGACAGTCTTGTGGTGGGTGCCGGAGGAGTATTTGCAAACTAAGCCTGTGACTATGGCTTCCTAGTTATGCTCTAGAAGACCTTTATCAGTGAACACAGAGAGGCAGAGTCAAAAAGCCAGGGTCAAACAGAACAACGTCTTCTCCTCAAACTCCTGGTAAGAATATAATATCACTCCTTTCTATACAACTTACAAAAATGTTTAACACTCTTCAAAATTATGCAATATGCGATAATTTCCGTGTTGTCTCATTGGATGCTTTCTGATTTTGACGCATTTAAAATGAGAGGTGTCCTTCAGTGGATTAGTGCCAAGTTATAACTACTAATGGGAAAATCTGTTGGTATATTTTAACAACTTCATGGTTTGTTATACACGTCTTATGTGTACTTAATTTATCACAATCTAAACAGTTGACCTTCCAATCAACAGTGCACTTTATTATACTCTAAAATACACTCGTCACATTAGAAAAGTCAAATTCATAACCATCTCTTTGGATATCATTGCCTTAGCTAAAACTCACTGATCATTACTTTGCAGGACATGAAGAAAATACAAACTGAGGTGAGAGACGTATTGAATATGAAAGGGAAGGGTTGATGGGTAATGCAAGAGATCCAAAGTATTAGACTGAAACAGAGAAGTAAGCAGTGCAGACAAGAAGGCTGAGTAAGTTTCAGTACGAGGATCAAGATATCCCTAAAATTGATAACACATCTTTCAATCTGATACGGAAATTTCAGTTTATATTATTTTATATCATATAAAAAAGGATCTTAACTTCATCATAGGCCTCAATTTTACTATTTTCTTTAATCGTTGTAATTTTTGCTTTATTTTAAATACAGAGAAATATAGTAATAATGTACTTATTTGTTATTTTTGGGGGATGGACCTATTTGTTATTATGTTTCATTATTCTAGCCTTTATGGATGATGATATATGCAATGAAACGAAGAATGAAATAGAAATGCTAGAAGTACCCAAATATATGTTAAATTTATGATTAATATTTCTTTAAGTAACTATGATACAAAATTATAAAGAAGTATAAATCATAACTTAATTAAGTCTTTTATATATGAAAAATAGATTATTTTTAATTATTATCTAATATTCATTTTTTTCAATTAAATATTTAAAAAAAATTATGATCATATTTTTTTTCAGATATTTAGTTAAAATAAATAAATATTACATAATAATCTAAAAAAGATTTATTTTTTAGGTATGAAAAATTTATTTAAACATAAAAGAGTGCAGTCAAAATAACCCAAAATTATGGCAGTTCTTAAAACTTTATTTTATAAGAACGTTTATAAAACAAAAAGTGGAATTGTTTATCCGGTTTTCTTTTGTCCTTCTGCTAAATGGCTTCAGATTTTTTTATAATAAATCATAAACATGAAAATAAAAAAGTAAAAAAGCACGAAGAAGAAACAAAGCTGATATAGTTATGTTTTTAATTTTTTCTTTTTAACTCAAATTAGCTGTAGAGATATTCTAATTTCAAAGATGTAGGAATTCATGATGGAAATCTTCTATGAGAAGTTCATCAACTTTTTTTTATACCTCTCATTTTTCTATATTTACATTAATTTCTATTAATTATTTAAAAAATATTACACCTATTTAATACCCCTATAAGACTGTGTAAACGTTGAAAGAACATTAAATTAAAAAATAAAAACTTCGGGTATATCAATGTAATTTATTTTATTTAATTAAAATTTTAAATTGTTGGGTCAATACAGAGAGAGCAAATGGACTGCACAGTTTACAAAAGTTGAAGCATAATATGAGCTTTGATCTTGTATTTAGAAACTATTTTCTATAAAAAAATATTAAATGCTTTTTTATTTAGCAAGTAAAAATTAATTAAAAAAAGTAACGGAAAAAAGATTTCGAATTATTTATTTAAAAATATAATTTTACTTAAACAAAAAGCTTTATAATAAAACAAGTTCTTGAGTAAACTTTTAGAAAGATTTGACTTAAAAAAATTATCAATTTCAACTTGTAAATTTTAAAAATAATGCAGAGTCAAGCTTTGGATTTAAAAAGCGTGGCAAACCTTGTATCATTTTCACCGTGATCCACCAAATCCATGAACAAAATCAAAGAAACTTCCGAATGGAATGAGATTGCAACATGGTAGACAAGAGAATCTGTCAAACAGAGAAATAAAGATTTTTAGCTTAGCTCAAATTACAACCTCGGTGGGTTCATATCACTCGGTGTGCCGTTTCTTCTTTCCCTCAATTTCTTGCCATATCTCCAAAACCTTCACGAACCACACACCCAAATCCAACATCCTAGGAACTTTCACGCTTGTCTCGAGCCATGAAGAATTCGTGTTCTTTTTGTACTTGTTTCTCAGCATCTGTCAAAGAACAAACCAAGCACGGTATAACACATGTTTAATTAGTGTTCCTTCTCCCTATCATCTACACTCATTTGTTTTTTCATCACATTTGATCTTAATTTCATAGAATTATGGATTGCATCTGTTATTACCCAACAGAGGAGCCAGATGAAGATAACAATGATGGCAGCTTCCGCATATTCACTTATAGAGAATTGAATTCTGCCACACGAGGTTTTCACCCCTCGGAAAAGATTGGAGAAGGAGGTTTTGGCACTGTCTACAAGGTTATAAATAGTTATATACTATCATTATTTTCATGTGGCTATTGAAGAAATGTACAATTTGATGTTGTGTTTTAATTCTGACATTTAATTGAGAGCTGAATTTGAAAAGGGTTCTGTAAATTGTAAAGGGGCAGCTTCGGGATGGAACTTTTGTGGCCGTGAAAGTGCTTTCGATTGAGCTAGATTCCTTGAGAGGAGAGAGGGAGTTTGTGGCAGAATTGAATACACTAGCAAATGTCAAGCACCAAAATCTTGTCATTCTCCGAGGGTGTTGTGTAGAAGGAGGCCACAGATACATAGTCTACGACTACATGGAAAACAATAGCCTTCGCCACACTTTCTTAGGTGACTTTTAGATTCATTTCTAAGTTTTTATGTTAATTGATTTCCAAGTTAAGTGTTAGAATTGTACTAGAGGAATATATATAGAAGCAGGCCATGAAAAGATTTTGTTTTGAAATTTGAATTGATAGGTTCAGAGCAAAAAAAGATGAATTTCAGCTGGGAAACTCGGAGGGATGTATCCATAGGTGTGGCAAGTGGGCTTGCCTTTCTCCACGAGGAACATCAACCCCATATTGTGCATAGAGATATCAAATCCAGCAATGTTCTTCTTGATCGAAATTTTACACCAAAAGTCTCCGATTTTGGCTTGGCCAAGCTACTAAGAGATGAAAAGTCCCACGTCACTACCCATGTTGCTGGCACATTGTGAGTGAAAACCCTTTGGCTATATAGATTAAAATTGGATCCTTTTTTATTCAGAGACCAATGGGGTTTATTTTGTTTTCATAAAAATAAAAACGTTACAGCGGTTATCTTGCACCAGACTATGCTAGTTCTGGACACTTGACACGAAAATCAGATGTTTATAGCTTTGGAGTTCTACTTTTAGAAATTGTCAGTGGCCAACGCGTGGTAGATTCGTCTCAAAACGGGGAGCGTTTCATAGTTGAGAAGGTAAGAAAATTGGAGCGAAAAACATATATTTCTCTCATTTAATTCATGCAATAAATAACGCTGAACAAATAAACAAGCCTATATACGAAATGGGGTTAACGTGTTTTTATAGTTTGGACATGCATGTCTATGTTAAATGATATGTGAGTTATGATTGTGTGAACATGTTTGTAGGCTTGGGCAGCATATGAGGCTAATGATCTTCTGAGAATGGTGGATCCCGTGCTGAATAAGAACTATCCCGTGGAAGAAGCGAAACGGTTCCTAATGGTGGGGCTGCGTTGCGTGCAACAAATGGCGAGGCTTAGGCCACGAATGCCAGAGGTTGTGGACATGCTGACCAACAATGTTGAGACGGTAGAGTTTAGTGTTTCACAACCAGGATTTGTCGCTGATCTCAGCAGCGCCAGAATAAGGAAGCAAATGAATCCATCAGAAGAATCAAGTGCTACTGCAGCAACCTTTGCAGACTCCTCTGGATGGTGTACGACCAATCTTGTCCGTTAGATTTATAGCGTTTCGAATGTGATTTTTAAAAGTTAATAGTTATAGCTTTCATGTCTTAAACTTGATCATTCTATTCTTAACGTGTTTTCAAACATGTTATTACAAGAATGCTTAGGTTATGCTGTAGGATCACGCCAAATTGTTCATATCATTAATTGGGATTGATCAAAGTTTTGCTCAAGATTATACAATCATCACTTTTTTTCCTGCATGTAAGGTTGGAGAATATTCTATTAACATGAAAGTGGGACAATGAGAAGATGTTACCAAAAAAAGAAAACCAAGTGAGAGATAGAGATGATTATATATAGTATGTGCCGTGAGATTTGAATGTCCTCAATTTGTTGATATTCCATAATTCAAACTATATTGGTTCTGCAGAGAATTTCTTGATTGGATGTGGGGCGGAGTCATTTGGGGCCGTGCCCAACTGGGCTCCAATAGGCAGAGGAGATTGCGGATCATGTGGTCCAATGAATTGTTTCATCATTCTAAGATTGATTGACGTCATTAGTTGAAAAAGAAGGTTTTTTTTCTTTTATTTGGTACATACCACCACAATTAGAATTTAGTTACATTTAAAAGTTTATTGTTTTTTCTCTCCAAGAGTGTTATTGAGCTAACTGAACTACACTCATCAGACTGAAAAAGAGAGATTGATATGTATGAGGGCCATGATTTTTTATATGACAATAATAATGTCTTTGTATAAATATTAAATAACATGATTACTAGCTACCTAGAAGGTTCACTCAGTGAAGTTTCTTAAGTTATCGTGCAAATCTATTAGCATTGCCTTCTAGAGAAGACACAAAAGCAACAAAAGAAAAAGGCAAATTGGCATGGAAAACTTTACAACATGGTAATGGTAGGAGAGGTAGGGGCAACGAGGAGAATCGGCCATAGCCAGATTCAAACTTAAGCTGGCGTGGACGTGAAAGTCAATCCATATTGTTCCCACCTTCAGGTTGAAGGTCTAAAAAAATACGAATTTTTTATATGCAGTTATGCACTTTAATCTACCTTCAAGCGTTGATTCAAATGACTATGATTGTTTGGTATATTGCTTGTCAAATCATCAGGGGAAGTCATAATGGATGTGAGCATATATATCAGCTCAATAAAATTCCTTTTTTAGAAACCAAATGGATGCGTAACCAACATGTAAAAGAAAAAGTTAGTAAGTGAATCTCAATATATATTGATTATTGTACACCAAAAAATGTAATATCAACATATAATATTCTTCAATTCAAATAGACGAGTTAAATATCCATCCATAAAAATTGGTTAATATATAGATGGGTAAGACAATTTTTTAATTAGATGAGATATGTATGAATTATACCTTTTTAAAGTACATTTTTAATAATTCATAATAAATAGATTAATGATTTATTTTGTACTCATCTATTATAATTTAATTTAAATTTGACCTAATCTATATCTATTTGACAACCTCAATTGAGTGATCTTATTTTATAATTCATATTTATAAAACTTTATATTAATTTAAAAAGTATTTATATAATTCCTTTTAATATTATTTTTGTTTTTCTGGGGAGCCAAAAGGTCAGCACATCATTTATATACATTTTTTTAGAGAAATTATTTATATACGTTAAAATTGACTTATTACGCCTTTGATGGATTTGCATTGGGTTGGCTACTGCTTTCGTGTTTTCTATGGGAGATTTACTAAAATAATACTTTTCTAAAAATAAACTACTAAATAAAGTTTTTTTTTTTTTGAAACATTAGTCACAGTCTATATATAATCGCCAAAAGGCCAAAGAATTCTTCAAATCGTCAAAAGTTGAAATTTCTGGCGTAGATTGATGGCGACAAATGGTAATATGTTTTAACACAACATTTTTTTGGTGTAATTTCCCAAGTATTATATCAGTAAATCTCCCTATTTTATCCTGGTGATTATTGCATAACGAATAAATCTAAAGTATCATCACGCGCGTCTCATATATATATTACGTCCTTTTCGTCCTATTTTTCATGCAGTAGTACACTACTATTAGATATATTGTTGACCAATCAGTAATTGTTTTGAAAAAGAGATGTAACTACAAACGCATCTTTTCCAGATCCACGTGCGAGTCATATATATTTACAAATGGTTATTACCCATTTGCTCAACAGTATATTATTAAGTAATTAACTTGTATCAGTGCAAAAACTATACTGTTGCGTGAGTAAACTAAAATGCACAGGAACATTAGTCTCAACTCTCAATTAATTGGTCGAGTTATCTAAATTCTAACAACCAAAATGAAAGAAACCAAAAAAAATATCTTTTACAAGTTATTGGTTTGATAGACAATCAATAGATCAAAAGTGTGCATCCTATTCAACTTTTTGTTTTTGGATATATACCTTCTGAATTGGGTGAATAGAATTAGTATTATTAATCTTTGAATTATTTTTTGATTAGTTCTTTGAATTATTTATGTATGAGTTACTTCAGACTCTTCGTAAATTAAAATATGTAACATACTGAAAGCAAAAACTGATATTAATTAGTAAGCAAGCTTTGCACCTATGGTTTCGTCTCTTTTGAAGTTTGTAGATCATTAGCTGCAAACTGGATTGTAAAAGTTCAATAACCAAGATTTTGGTAGCTATACAAATCTTCTTGAAGAGCACTACCAATATCAGTGTGCATCATGTGCATTGTACAAAGTGAAAAATGAGAACACATCGCTGCTTAAACAACACTCCTCTCACTAATACACACGACTTGAATGAACAAAGTACGTCTATTACACAAGGCTGTTGCAACAATGATCCTACCAGCATTTACTAGCATAGGCTCAACAAATAATGGATTTTGTCGAATTTTCAAGAGTGTATACCTGTGCGGCTTCAAAGGGAAATAAAAGCTGGAAAAAGACAGAAAATAATTTTAAAAAAATCTAGTAACTAAAAGACATAATAAATTTGTTCTATAAAGCTTGTTAGCTTGGTACATATATTGATAGGTACTCAATTCACAGTCAACATTTTCTTTATCATAATTAAAAGACAATATGATGCCACTAATTGTCAACGAATTCAAACTAATGAAATATATATCTCAAAACCAGGCGCCTGATTTGAGTTGAAATGTATACTGAATATAAACAAATGTAAATGTAGCCAAGATGTTAACTGGTCAATTGCAACAAAAAATGACAAGACAATGATGAAAACGATTGGTGGATGCGTCAACTTTAAGGTGACAATGATCTATACTGAGGGAGGACAGAAGATGCCAATTAACCTATAAAATGATAAGAAAGGAAAAGCAAATATCAAAACCAAAAAATATTATTTTATTTTCTTTGTAGCTAATGATACTTACCTCTCTACTATTTAGCCAAATCAATAACATTTTGAACCAAGTAGGCTATTCACAACCTAACACAACATTAAGCACAATTAATAGATTAATTATTTATCAGATACCAAAGGAGAGTAGGAGACCTTTCAAACCTCTTCTTTCCATCCCTCCCAACAGATAAGATGGAAAGAAACAAAGAGAATAGGAAATCAAAACTGAATTAAAGAGAGACATAATGAACAAAGATTTGTAGAAAACAGAAACTAGTTAATTTAGTTTTCCCTTGATTAATAATAACACACAGCATGCATGGCTCCTCGCACGCCATTCGTTAAGGCCATCACTGTCCTGATGGGCTCTGCAAATGGCATACAGGGAGCCAGGCACGCCAAGTATGCTAATAGTAACACACAATAACTAAATGCAAACTTAACCTATTTATCTCTCTACCATGGAAGACGGTAAGTTTTACAGAGATATGACCAAATCATGAGTGCTCTTGATAATTGGTGGTGCTGAGACTAGAAGTGATCTGCAAGAATTATTTATGAGGAGGTAGAAGCAATTAAGCAGCATAATATATACAGCATGAAGGAAGACAAGGCCTTCCATGTCCCCCCAAAAGACAAAAACACCACTCGGCTACTTTGGCTACTGTTTTTACTTGGGAAACAACCAAGCAGCTAGCAATTTGGCATGAAGCAAAGCTAGCTTTGTAAATAACTCTACCTGAACCTACCTTGTCTCTCTCTCTCTCTCTCTCTCTCTCTTTTTCTGTTCCCCTACTTTACTTTTTCAAACTCTTGAGAGTTTGAAGCTTATTGATGAAGAGAAATAGTGTTACATATATATGAGTGAGTGAGGAGGGGCTGAAGGTCTTGTCCTATTTACTATTGGCTGGGATGGCTCTAGGGATGTCTCAGGGTTCAACTTCTTTTTCCATTGCATAAAGGGCAATAGTCATTTTTATCTTGAGAAACTAATTTGTCTACAAGTGCTTGGATCCCCTTAGATTCCTATTCCCCCACCATTGAGTTTCTTTAAAGAACAAGATATTTCCCCCTCTTGTCCTTTTCCCTTTACACTTTGTGGTGTTTCTTTTCCCTTTCTCTTTTGGTATGGTATACATGATGTAAGAATACAACCTAGAATTGAATTTTAACAAGCTAGGGAGCACTTAGGTGCCTGTTTCTTTTCTTTTCTTTGCTTCTTTTTTTTTCCCCACCCTTTATTCCCCTTTTTTTCATTGAACCAACTTCTGCAGGCATTTCAAATAAACTGTGATCACTTATAATTGTTGCAAGATAAGAGCAGTTCAGCTAAGAAAACTGCACAAATATTGTTTTTTCTTTAACTCATCATGGAACTGCAAATTAGCACTACCATCTTCTTAGTTTGTTGCTCCGGCTTATTTATATCTAGATTCTCGTTATTCAGTAACATGTGTGGTCCACTATGTGAACATGAACTGAAACATTAACTTTAAAAAAAATACACATTAGATTTATTAATTAAAATTCTAGAGCAACAACAATTGTGACAACAAAATGTTCAGTTATCTGTCAATTTCTTGTGAACTTGGGTTGCATATGCTTTTGAATCAGAATTCTTTGTAGTTAGTACCACACTATATAAACCTATTGTGGTACATTGCATACACATACACATACACGGGTGCTTTCAAATTGCCCCTCAATCCTCGGATGCAAGAAGTGATAAACTCCAAAATGAAATTATTAAAAGTGAAACCATATAACATAGAATAGAACTTAATTAACTTTATTCAACCTGGAAGAAAAAAAAAAGAAAAGACAAATTCAAAGGCATTATATAAATTGTTTAAACTGCTGAATGAATTGCATGCATGAATCATGATAGAAATAAAGAAACATTCTGGGGGGATGGTGCTTAGAAAACAAAAGTCACGGGCAAAGGCACATGCAATTATGCAAAGCAAAAGTAGAGGGTTCCCTTCTAGTTAGACAGGAATCTCAAGTAGGACCAGAGAACCAATCCTGAAACAAACACGTTCAAGTTGCAAAATAAAGCTGCAGATTTTTTCATACCCAGAATCTTGTGGAGAATACTCGACAAGACAAATGTTTACAAAAGCTTATTGCATCAAGTAAGTAGGAGCTATATATCACTCGTTTGGCAACATCTGTGTGTTTGGAATAACCTTGCTACCCTTCCCTTTGCAGGTTTTATACTCTCTGCTCTTCTTGTTTGTTTCTGCTTTACTACCAGGACTTGTGCACATGCATTCTGCTTACTTTACATTCCTTCCAATGTAAAATTTGTGGCCAACACTAACTTGCACTTGTATATTTTAATTACAATTACATTCAACCATTTAAAGTTAATTCTTTATTAATCAACTTTATTAAAATCTAAAGCAAACAGACACTACTAAGTCACTAGATGAACGTGTCACGGGAAACCATGCAGTTAAGCGTGTGACTTTAAATCAAATTCATTTCAGTGAAATTTGATTTTGAATAAGTTAACAGTTGTAAAACTGAGATTTTTTTTTCTTATAATAAAAGCTACCTAAAATTATTTTAACTGAAAACTATTTATGGATTAAGAAAATTTTTTTTTAACGTGGAATCAAATATATGAATATATTTACTCAGAATCATGCTGTTAGTACTTTATCATTATTTTTAAATGAGAATTTAAATATGTAAACTTTAAAAATAAAAACTAAGTTACTATCCCTTAGTTCACGTAAATCAACGGGTAAGAAATAGTTTAAGTTTAATAAGCGATATTGAATTGGAGTCTTGATTTGCAACTATATTAAATATTCATAGGCTAGTTTTTGTTTTCCATAAGAATCCTGCACAGTTCTAATAGAATTACTTTCTATGAAAAATACTCTTGATCTTGAATAAAAATAAAAACCAAGTTCACATTGCTCTTTTCTAATTCCAAGCTCTGCCTCTATTATTTCCTTGAGTTTCTCTAGTTTCCATAACAGGCACCCGACACAGTTAACGCAATGGTAACTTAAATTTGGTAAATCGTTTAATTGTGGAGACAGTTTTTTTTTGGCAAAAACAAAACAGTATGATTTACAATGAGGGGTGAGTGGAGTGGTCCTCTTTGATTTTCATGAAAGCAGCACAGTGATTGGTACTTCAAATCATGAGGAGCTACTAGCTAGTGGTGCTAAAGTTAAATGTGCATACGGACAACCGACCACCACATTTACTCCAATAGTAAATTATTGAACAACGATATGAAGGGGAGAAATCTCTAGCATTATTTGTCTTGCAACATGGAATATAACATGTTACATCATACGCATAAAACCGGTTTATTAAAACTTCCAATATTTTTGCCCAAACTTGTGTCATGTGGGTTCATTTATTTTCCTCCTGCGTGGGCCAAGAAGGATAGACACCCAGAGTTTGCACCAAAAAACAAAAAAATAGACACCTAGAGTATTACTGTAGCATTTGGTAGGTAACTGATACTTAAAAATTTGTTGAATTTTTTAAAATCTCGAGGTTGTTTGAGTTGATGAAGATAAGTGAAATCATGAAGCCGAATGAAATGAATTTATTACTTGTTCCCTTGTTTAGACTTTAGATAAATAAAAATTAGAATAGAATAAAATGGAATAGTATATCATGAAAATTATTTCCTTTCATCTCATATGAAACTCACATTTTTCTTATCCTCTAATTTATTGAAGGTATCAGATGAAGTCAAGATTTTTTTATTTTTTTTTAATTTTGCAACGATCAAATCACCATTTTATCCACACCTATACTCTCTTCTCATTCCTGCACCATCACTTTTTGTCTTCTTGTGAAAGCCAACCTTATTGCAGATTTGCAGTATTGCAAGGGGATAAAATTCACCATTTTCAAAAAGGTTGCGACTTATCCTCTATATATGCATCTATCTTTCGAATATCCCTTTCACGTTAATTAATTTTTTTTAACAAATTTCTATATTAGAATTTGTATAACTAACTCGTTATAAAAATTAAAAAAGTAACAAGACTAAGCATGCACATATAATTTTTTGGAAAAGGAATATTAATTTCAAGAAAATAAAGTTACCATTTTCCAAAATTAACGGGTAAAATAAGAGGAAAAAATATATTGAAGTGAAGTTTATCGAATTAGAGCTTTGAAGTTAGTTACTTCTATTAGTTTGATTGAATCTATTACTTCATGATAAGCAAGTTAAGCATATTGAAGGCATAAGTCTTAACTTGCACTAAATTTAAGTCAAACTGAATCTATTTATTAGAAAATATATTTTGATTTAATTTTGTTTTAAAAATTATTTGTTTTGTTAATTTTTGATTTTTTTTTAAATAAAAAATAATCTATAAGGAAATACCTATTAAACTAGACTGACTTTCATATAAACTAATTTAATGATTTTTTTTAAGTTTAACAAACTAATCTATTTAAATAAAGTATTAAAGTGATATGTATTTCTAGTTAGAGCATCTTTAATGTTGGTTGCTTATTTTTAGACAGTGTTGTTTAATTTTTTTTACCACTAAAAGATGATCCGTCTCATATTGGATTGCTTAAAATTAAGCTTATGTTGCTTATATAAAAAACAATTGCTTAAGAATAAAAAAAATATTTTGTTGTTATTTAAGAATTATTTAAAGAATAAATTAAGAGTTAATTAAAACTATATCATTGCAGTAAAATATATATAAAATGCTTAACTATAATGTGACATTGTAGAACATAAGATAAATAACTCAATTTTAGATATGCTATCAAGTACCATGAGCATTACTTCATTAAATTTAACATAGTCACCATAATCAATGGACTAACCCCGTTAATAAATGTCTAAGTTGCAAAATAATTTTTTTACACAGATTTTAAGGTTTATTATTTTTAACTAAAATGTTAGCAACACATTAATAGATTTCTTATAAAACACATTCTATTATTAATTAAAATTTGTTAAAAATTACAAAAATAAAGAAAGACTTTCTATTAAATAAGAAATAAGACTTACAAAAATTATAATTTTTAATAAATTTTAATCAATAATTGAAATTTTAAAATAATGTATAAGAAAGTGAATTATTAGTATTTCTTTTCTTTTGGTTTCTCATGCGAGAAGAAACATTAAAATCATTATTTATACTAAAGTGAAGTTTGTTAGTATGCATATATGCGACATTAAACGAAACACAGGACAACAATATAAAATTAAGGAAAATGATACGTAATGTAAGACTGATATAACTCAGTTACTGTATGTGAGAAAGTTGCTTGAGACTAACGCTACTTCAAATTTTTAATATTGCTTTTCCTGCATTTATTGTTCCCAAGAACAGGAAAGTATGCAGACCGTAAGAATATCTCGATGACATGAGATGAGATTGCCGGCGGCATTTCCCTTGTTAGAATGACTCTAGAAGTGTTTGATTGGAAGAACATCTACAAAAGTGATTCTTGAATAAAATTGATATTGTAAAATTAATTTTAAAGTGGTATAATTTATATTTGAATATTTTTATAATAAAATTAAATTAAAATTAAAATTAAAATTTAATATAAAATTTTAGATTTAATACTGAAATTACTTAAAATTATTTTAACCCACAATCAATTGTAAAATTTTCTCCAACATGAAATTAAACATACAAAAGCCATGATTTGGTAGGAGAATAAGATGGTGTTTACAAAAGAATAAACCATTCGTCCCGGCTTTACTCAATATACACTGACAAAGTGATCCTCAGACCTCTATTGAAACGGTGATACATATAGGCATGCCTATGAATTCTTAACTGTTTATTTTTAAAAACTCAGAAATTATTTTTAATACATGGCAGCAAGGTACCACGTATTATAGCCAACAAAAAAGCAAGAATCTATCAGCGCCAGGATCTAGAATCAACAATAAACACAATATAAATGAGATATACTGTTCTGCATAACTTAAGAGTTCCCCAGCACCAATATTTCTCTAATTCTTCACACTTGTTACATGCTTGAGGAGCATGGAGACAACATCCCCTGATATCCTCTCAGCCTCAGTTTTCAGGTGATGAATCTTTTCTTCTGTCTCTTGCTCAAGTCTCTTCACATTAGCACCAGAATCTCCACTACTCTGTACTCATAAGAATGAATGCATACAAACTAAGAATAATATGTAGTGGTAGTCCAACGGCGAAAATGAGGCATTTTATTTATTTTGGTACAACAGCGACATTAATTTTTTTTTTTTACCGTAATCAATCATAGACTTGCCTGTGACACTTTCTTTTGAAACTCGTACTCCAACTGAGCCCTATACTCGGCAATTTCCTTTTCAGCCTCTTCTTTGGCTTGCTTCAGTCTAGCCAATTTTTCTTAACAGTAGATCCAGAATACTGATACTGGTTAGTTTACCAATAAAGATATTCGATATAGATTCTACCTAATAGGAGTACAATAGTACAATAAAGGTAGGGAGGGGAAAGAGACTAGTTTATCATAGCAATAGCTCAGAATTTGCTCTCACATGCATGAGGACACAAAGCAAGCCCATACCCCTCATAAAACAATAACTGAGACCCATATATGAAAATGAAAAGACCAATGCCAAAGGGATAAAGGGAGACAAAAATAGGAAATACCATTTTTTGCAGCATTGACAATTCTTTGCGCTTCTTGTTCAGCAGCCAGCAACTGTTGAATTCCACCTTGACCCCTGTTGGATGCCATTCTGTGATAAAATTGGTTGATAACTATTAACAAGTGGTTAAATCAAAATTAATAGAAAAGTAAACATAAATCAGGTCCTTAAGCAACACAAACAAGTTCTTTTGCAAACAAGCCACTGCAAACACCACTTGGAAAGAGAACAAGAAAAGGTCTATTGTTATATTGTAACACCAAAAACCTTAAGCTCAAAAAATTAGAGAAATAACTCCACTGTACAATCTTCTTCTCACTCCAATAGGAGGAGGAGAATCATCACCACACAAATTATGTACTGCATTTCAATTTTAGACACTAGAGTAGAGTATGTATTGATTTCCTTTTGTTTTTCTTTGTTGCAGAGATTCAATTTTATTATAATGCCAATCAACTTGAAGATGAAAACCTAATTTTTTTTTTCTTTTTCTTTTCAAGACAATCATATCGTGGTGAAAGCAGATCAAACAAATGCATCAAAATGCACACCCTGTCAAATTGAAAGGCAGCATACAGAAATAATCCATCGTGATTATACATTCAATCAGTTCCAAGAACAGATAAATAAAAAAAAAACAATTCCCAACGCCATGTCCAATAGAATCATAATATTTACAAAGAATGAACAGTTTGCAGTAGCAAAATCAACAATCTACACTAGTGACTCAAACACGATGTAGGAATTTCAAACGAATTGGCAGCAAAACCTGCTGTAAATATAAGTAGAAACAAAACAACAAAATCGATCACAAGCAGATGAAAATTCAATCGTTGATTATGTAAAGAAAGCATAGAGAAACAAAAACGGTGAATGAGAAAAGGAAATCGTGAGAAACGGGAGCGAAAACGAGTTGATTATAGTAAGAAAGCGCGTGAAATCCGAAAAGGGCTGCATTGGCGTGAAAATGGTAGATCTAAAAGTAAAGGAGAAAACCGAAATAAAGAGATTGGAAGGTACCGTAGCAATCGGGTCTGTGTTAGATTCAGAGAAAACAAGACACAGTGTCTCTAACGAAAACTGGAGGACTGCTTCGCTGATTTGCTTTTCGTCTTCGCCCAATCAAATCAACACAACCCACCTATTTCTTTAATAATAAATAAATCACACATATATAATTTAATTTTACTCACAAACCATATTCTTTCGCAAAGTGTGGACATAAATAATAATGACAATACCAGTTTCAATTTTCAAATCATTCATGTTGTAACATTTATACATTTTGGAATGTGATAATGTCTCTTTTAATTAATTCTTCATTCGTCGGGTTCAATGGGATGTTTGTCCTTCCCAAATCAGATCATCACTCTTCGTTGATGTCCTTAGCATGAACATCCTTCCTAGTTAGTTCTGTTTCTTTTTTGTTAGATTTCTGAATGATAAAAAAATAATTAAAAATCCACTCTTTAAATTCAAATGATATTTATATATAAAAAATAGAATTATTTAATTTTTTAGTCCTCCACTTTTTGAGATTTCCATTTTTATTTTTTAAAAGTTTTTTAAATCATTCATTAATTTTCTATTAGCATTTTTAGTCCTCTAATATTTTTTCAATTATTTTTATTACTCAAGATTAGTTCTTGTTTTTAAATTTTTAACCCCTCATTTTTTATATATATTTTGAACTAATTTTAAACAATACAAATAAATGAAAAAAATGCTCCAGATTTAAAAGTTGTCAAATAAAATTTGAGGACTAAAAATTAGAATTTAAAGAAGTTGAGAGATAAAAAAACTCGATTAATCCAAAAAAATATTTATGCATTTTTTTCCTGAATAATTATGCAAAATATTATACAAAAAAATTGAAACCTCTCTTTTTAGGTTAAATTAGTTTTTTGTTTTTTAATTTATTATTTAGGTTCAATTTGGTGTTTTAATTTTTTGAATTAAATTAAAAAATCAAATTAAAAAAAAAACTAGAGATCAAATTGATCTAAAAAAATAAAAAGACTAAATTGAACCAAAAAAATTTAAAAAATCAAATAAAACACAAATAATAAATTAGAAGAAAAAATAATAATTTAACCTTCGTTTTATTATCATACATAGCATGACTCGGGCTCAGCTCTGATGTAATGCATCTTCTGTTTGGGTAGGCCCAATTCGGAAGTCCTGAACAGGATGCAATCCTTGATTTCTTGGCCCAGTTTATCCAAAATTAATTCCCTATGGGGCCTTTTTCACTCTGACGTGGAGGCCCATACACTACTGATATAAAAAAATATGAACAAAACAAGCATATTTATTGTGCTAATAATTTTTAATCAATTAATCATAGGCATACAAATAAAGTATATTTTTCCTTGAGGAATAATTTCATATGAGAAAATGATGTCGAAAATCTAATTTGATGACAATATATAACACTTTGGGATCATTTTGACAAACTTTTAATTTCTAATAGACTGAACTAATTCAGTAAAAAAAAGGACTAAACTAATGATACTTTAGACTTTTAAATATTGAAAAAAAAATATATCAGAATTTAATGCAGCTATTTGTGCGAAGAATTCAATCCGAGAAAATGTTTTTTTCTTGTTTATTTTGTATTGAAAAATGCATGAATTTTCCATAACAAAATAAATGCATAAATTTCTAATTCTATCTATCGTTAAATATTTCGGTCTAAAAAGAAATCTTTGCCAAATATTTTATAAATTGCTTCAACTGTAACTTTTATCTATTTTTTTAAGGTAACTTTTATCTATTTTAATAAACTCAAATTATTATAATACATGGTTACCATGTGCATGTTTACCTATTCCTTTCACTTTTCTTTCAATTCAAATTATTTTTTTTTTCTTCTTCTTTTTACTCTCTTCCCCTAATTCCAAACAGATGCTAAACGTCTTTATTTACACGCAACGGAAATTTTATTCCCCAATTTACATATCTGATGTGTCTAAACTTATCATATATTAGTAAATTACTTTTTAATATTTTTTTAGTAAAAAAAATGAGAACGAAGAAGGTGGAATGAGAAGCAGGGCACTTGGCTTCTTTGGCGCCAAGTGTCATCCCTGCCATTGTGGTCATCAGAATCAAGCTTCAAATTCACTTTTAAGAAATTGTTCTTAAAGAATAAGAATAACCTGCATATTTCTCATCATTTCCCTGTCTTTCTTATCCAAAGTTTTGTTGTCTCAAGCCAAATGACAAAATTTTAGTTTGTCCACGTTGTGGACAGCGAATTTTTAAGCTGGAAAGGAGTTGCAACTCATCCATCATCTTTGATCAGTAAGTAAGCTCAATGCTACGTGGGTTCACTACCCAACTGTCTTAAGAAGAGAAATTTCATTTGTATGATAAGATTGTATAATTTTGTAATAATTAAGAGATTAGAAAGGAAAAAAATGAGCAATTTGATAGAAAAAATATTATCCGATTCGTCTCCACCTCTTATCTTCTTACTACTTTATGCATGGCATCTTTAACACTTTTTTTATTGCTTTCCCGTTAAAAGATGGGAGCTTTTTGTCTTTCGAACCGCTACTAATTTCTTTCTTATGGCTGGAGCATGCCCAATTCTCTCTCCCCGAGTTCAATAATAAAACTTATATGAGATAATATAGGTGAAAGGAGAAATCATTTATATATGTTTATATAGAATTTAATTGAAATGTATTAATTAATACCGTGTAATATATAAAAACTAGGTAAATATTATAATTTATAATCCATTATTATTTAATATTGTCCTCGTGGCATGCGACCAAAATCGTTGTGCTCGATTGAAAAAGAAAAGGATATGGCCGCCCCAAATCCTTCACACGCTGTAAAAATCTTCCAACAAATAGTCGCAATCGCATCGCATGACAATCTTCGTTAGAGCACCATAAGTTGCATGACGGAGACGTTTTGTTTTTATCGAAGCTAGGCTTTTAGTCCACGAAACTAAAATTTTTGTCCTGGCAGATACTTACCCCTTTGTACTGTAACTCCATCTTAAATAATGGCAAAAGGGGCCACGATATGAAGCTTTGGTGCAAATTTATGAATATAACAACATGTTTAATAGTAAAAAAATAAAATACTTAATTACACATTTTTATCATCCATGTTTCACATTTTTTGTGAATATTTATGGTTCTTAAATTTTCTTTCTCTCCCTCTTTCTTTTTATTTATTTAAGGCATATGTCTTCGAAGCTCTAAAATAAGAAGACATAAGTCTTTGAATGGCTGGTTTTGAATTTGATAAAAGTTCATACCAAAACTATTCGTGCAAAATTGCAAAGCTGTTAATTATAAGATTGATTTATTGATAAAAAAAATAATAAAAAGAGTGAGAGGTTGTGAATTTAACTCCACTAACAAAAATTAACTATTAACCATTTATATTTACCAATTAAAAAACACCTTTAATTTCCACAAATCAGACATCTAGCTAGCTAGGGAAAGTTTCGTACGTTAAGCATCACTGTTTTTTCTAATTCCTGCGGCTTATATGAAGACAAGGATTTTGAAAAGTTTAATGTTGCATCAAGTTGTAGTTTTGCACATTTGGTTTGAAACTTCTTCGCCACCCTACCCCTGTAATAAACACACACTCGGATTCTCCCATGTACTTTGGTCCCCCACATAACAAGTAAATACACATCATCATCCCTGAGCTAGGGGATACGCTAAGTCCCGTAGAAATATCAGCACAGGACCACACCCCCTTCAATTTCACAACAGAAAAAAGATTAAACAACCATGGGACCATCTTGGAGTAACGCAGTGACCACACCAATAGATAAATCCATTAAATGCGACAGAACTAAATAGACACACAGCACAACCATCTCGCTCTCATAAACTCTTCACTACACGTGATCCTATCATATTCCAACATCACACGATATATATCGTTCCAAATTTCCCAAAACAAATGACAAAGAAATTAAGTAAAACGACATGGATTGGCAAGAAAACACGAAAACCACAACCACAAGACATTAACGCACATGTAACATAGAGGATCATGTAATATCGTAACACTTAAAAATGCATACAGAAATTAACATGAACATATCTGCTGCCACAAATAGTAAACATAAAATACACACATAGTGACGAGGATATACAGATTCCAATCCACCATGTATAAGCAAATTAATTAAGAACACAATTAAATGAAGCATGTCTCGTAGCTAAATAGCCTGGCCGGAATTACAGGTTTGAGGAGCTCCTGAAAGACCCGAGAGCCTTTGCTGCTTGGGCCCTCAGCACGGACTGGTGGTAGAATGCAGCAATGGCAGCACCGATGAAGGGTCCAACCCAGAAGATCCACTAAACAAATACAAAGCAATTTTTTCAGAACCCAAATGACTAATTTCTACACCAACTATTACAATAATTAAAGAAATAGAAACAAAATTAAGTCTCAAAAATTAATTTGAAAGTCTTATATATGTCGGGACGGCAGCAGTAGTAGACTAGTAGTACATAGAAATTGTTTCGTCGTTAATTTTTAATTTTCTTGTACATAAGTTAACTAAAATATTGATATAAAAATTAACAGAGAGGAACAGGAAAATTGATGCATGCATGCATATATATATATATATATATATACACACACACACTATTAGGTAGATACCTGGTCATCCCATGCCTTCTCGTTGTTGAATATGACAGCAGGCCCTAGGCTTCTGGCTGGGTTGATGCCAGTGCCGGTGATAGGGATGGTGGCCAGGTGAACTATGAACACCGCAAACCCAATTGGAAGTGGTGCCAACACCTGCATATATAATTGAAATAAAATAAAATAATATGAAATTGAAGTAGTACTCTTTCAGATGCAATCAAATTTGGGTGTGTAATTAAGAAGAAAGTAGAAAAGAATTAATTTGCAGAGGGTAAGTGAAGATGCATACGGGAACATGGGAGTCTCTTGCCACTCTCTTGGGATCGGTAGCAGAGAAGACGGTGTAGACAAGAATAAATGTGCCAATAATCTCAGCTCCCAAACCGGTTCCTTTGCTGTACCCATCAGCGAGCATGTTCACGCCACCATTGTACCTGTTGTAGTAGCTCTTCTGTAAAGCCTTCACTAGCCCCACACCACTTATGGCCCCCAACACCTGAGCCACCATGTACCCAACTGCTCTTATAAGCGACACCTTCCTCGCCAGAAACAACCCAAACGTTACCGCCGGGTTTATGTGTCCCCCTGCATCCACATCATATTCATTTTTAGCTTTCATTTAATCATATAAGATAAATTTATTATAAATTATAATAATAAAGAAAAATGAAAGGAAGGAAAAGTGAGAAATTCAAATTCTCACTCACAAAGAACTAACGGCTAACATTTTTTTATAAAATAATAAATAATAAGTTTGTTAATGTAAAATATGATAAATTTATTAATGTACCTGATATCCCAGCAGTGCAATAGACAAGGACAAATATCATGCCTCCGAAGGCCCAAGCGATGCCGAGGACGCCGACGCCATTGCAGAGGTCGGGGCTGCCGGTGGCGGTCTGGTGATTGTAGCCGATGACGGTGAGGATGGTGACGTAGAGGAAGAGGAGAGTGGCGACAAACTCGGCGATGAGGGCGCGGTAGAAGGACCACTTGCGGAGCTCGGCGGGGTCGTAGAATGCGGCGGCGGGTGGGTCGTGGTAGTCCTTGTGTGGCAGCCCACTTTGGACCTCAGTTTCGATGTCTTTCGCCATGGGAGAGAGAGTGAGACTCAGTAGGGTTTTCTGTTCATTGATAAGGTTCAGAAGGAATGAAGTATATATATATATATATATATATAACGGACAACAGACATGCGATGTGCTGTTCTGTCTTGAGCTTGACGGGTTAAGTGAAATTTGGTGCTTAATTATGCTCTGTTTGGTAGGAAAAAAAATTAAAAAAAATAAATTATATAATTTTGTGAAATTTATATTTTTATTCTCTATTTTAATTCAAAATAAAACTTTATTCTATCAAAATTAGCTTACACTTTTCCAACCCCGTTTGATGATGATAATCACTTTGCTTCTTTTTCAACTGTTACTCAGGCCCACTGACCCTACCTTTTGGCTTCTATGCTCTGCTCTGCTCCGGTTCTCTTCTCTCTGTCACTTCACTAGCCCAATTAACATCCTTTTGGTATTAATGGATTTAAATTAGTGTGATTTTATTTTGGTTATTCGATTGGCTCTAATAGTAATATCTTTTATACATACATATATATATATATATATATATATATATATATATATATATATATATATATATGTATGTATATATTTCTAACTATATTTGTTTCAGTGATGGCCAATTTGAAAGAGATCGATCAATCCTAAAGTTGAATTGTGTCATGTCTTCTTTTATTCTGGGTAACTGTGTTATGTCTTTTACCAATTATCTAAGGTTTTCTTATAAGAAAAATGCTTTTAATTGAGAGATATTTAGGAAATGAATTGAGCTAAATTTAAGGAAAGAAGAGGCTTACACATCATCAATGATTACTGTAAATATTTGGGGATAGTAAATATGATTTGCTAATTATCGATTTAGTTAGCTTTCAACCTAAGTTCAGCCTAAAAGTCCAAGTGCATGTTTGTGTTCTCATTTGAATTGCTATGCCATAAATAAGGATACATATCCTTTGGTAAACATACATTGATGGTTTGGGAACGGTAACACAAATATAGATCAAGTCAATTCATAATCTTACAAGCTCAATTTAAAACACAAAGATGACAAAAATGGTTTCCCCCCCATTAATTAGTATTGACCCAAAAGATTAAAGAATGTGATTTAGTACTAATTACTTACTGGATTAGCGTTAAACCCTATATTGGCTAGAAAATCTAAGACAATTCAATATTATGATAAACTTTCATAAATAATATTGTATGTAAGATAGTAGTATATTTATATTATTTATTTTTAATCGTATTGTAAAATCTACGTTAATTTTATACTGCCTCTTAAGTTAATTATATAATTTAATTAAACATAATGTTAAAAGTGGTAATATCATAACAATTAATTAAGTTTTATCTCATTGTCAAATCTTACTTAAATTTAAATTAAAATATATACTAAATAAAAAAAATTACCAAAATTTTATGTACAAATAGAAACTAAAATAAACCTCATCACGACTCATCTTATAAATAACCCAACTTTTTATAATCTATTATACTGAGCGTTTACCCTTAACTACATTTGAATTCGCAACATTCTTATTTTAACAACAAATGTTTTTTTTTTTACAAATATTTCAGTATTAAATTTGTAATTAAATTAATTTAAGCATGCATATATCTCAATTATAGTTAATAATTTGAAATTAACTTTTTCATAATTGATTATATTTAATTTTGAAATAAACAGATATGTAGATAATCACTAAACTATTTAAGATGTATATTGAGACAATAATTAAAAAGATAATATATTTTTTATTAATATTACTGTAATAGAAGGATTAATTATTACTTGTATTGACGCAATAATTGCTCTTATATTCCCTTTGTCTCTTTTTGTTTTGGTCTTGTCAATTTCTAGCCCCTGGTATATATGAGCGTTTTATTGCATCACCCAAGACCATGAGGATTCACAAATACATTCTTCGCCGCCACCTACTTCTGAAATCTGAACTGCTAGTCCTGCAAACTAAAAGTGTAGCATTGTGTTATTTGGTTAGTAACCAAAAGTGTGATTAAAACACAATTAGGAAAGTTCTCCAAGAAATACAACACATGAACGATGTTTGGTATGTAGCGCCATCAAAGCACATTGTATGCTCATGTAGTGCAGACCTGCAAACTAAGGAAAATCAGCTGAGAAGGAGAAAGGAGCATAACATAAACATTATTTATTTTTCCAGATCTGAGATGCACTCCTCGCCAGCAACCCCACCACGCTCACAATCCTCTCCAATCTTCACAACTGTATCATGGACTTTTCTTTTATTTGTTAGCTTGTTTTGTGTATTAATCTTATGGGGTTTTTTGTTTTTTATTGTTATTATTTCTTGAATCTCAGTTGCTCCCAATTTAGAATTAACAAAAGAAATCATCAGCAGAGTAAGGATGGATTGATGAAATTAGAAAGAAAAAAAAAAGAATTTTCTATTATCAGAAAAAATTTCAAATGAAATGATAAAAAAACCCGATTAAATAAGTCTCCCTTTTCAAAGAACAAATCTGATACCTAAATAACAAGTCTCTTTTTTAATGAACAAGTCTACATTTTAAATAAAAGGTGTTGTTTAAATTTTTTTTATTTTTTCTTGCGGTAAGTAATCTGTTATTGCAGGTCATTTTGACTTCCTCACGGGTGGTGCACTTTCTAAAAGACTTCACCTTAGTCATCACCAAAATACATAATTTATACGCATTTAACTTGCCTCTTTTGCTTCTTTTTTTTTCTTTCTTGAAGGCAATACCATATGCGTGAAAAATTTCCAAACAAACATTTTTTTTAAAGAGTTGTATATATTTTATTCATATAATAACTTATATCAGTAATTTATACAAAAACTTTCATTATTTTTTATCTTTCTATCATGATCGTTCATTACGTTTTATATTTTCTTTTTTTCCCTCTCTTGTAAATTTTGTTATATAAATAACATTTCTTTTTTAAAAACCCATTAAAATTTAATTGACTATCTAACATGCAATTAAATTACACATAGCTCTCTTAAGATATGCATATGTTATGCTTCTCTTCTCTCTTATGTTAAAATATACAGTTTTTTCTTTAAAATTTTGAATATATAACACTTTACTCCATTTTCTTAATTTTACATTAGAGTTTGTTAACTTCTAATCCATTGAGAAAAAAAAAAACTTATTACCAAAATATCTTTACACTACCATTACCTGGGAAATGCAAGTTTTGCATCACTCTCTCATTTTTTTTATACGTACATTTTCATCGATCCCTTGATAGATGTAAATAAGGAATTAAATCTAAATTTTTTTATTTTCATAAGGACTTGTACGGCAAGAGAATTCACTATTCATCTAAATGTATATATAGAGTTTAAACTGATTAAAAAGTCATCGTCTTTTAATTTGTTGTAGTCATCGTCATTTCAGTATGATTAACGGATTAAATTTTTTTAATGTTAATTATAACATATATTAATAGGAAGAATGTCTTCATTTTCTTCTGTTTATAAAAGTAGGGAGAATTTCACAGTCATAATTTAATTACAGGCCTGAGCCACTAATGATGGGCTTCAATTTTACTCATAATTGGCCAAAGTTTTGTGCGCATCAAAGCCTCTTTTCCATTGTCCCTTGTGCTCTTTATTGTATGTTGACATTGAGCTGGATTGACACTTTTAGGCACAAGTTTTACTATTATCCTTCATTTTATATCCAAACCAGCCATCAATTTGCAGCATTTATGCTCCTTGTCTTTTAATTTGCACACTCCCATGTTCCAATTATTATTATGATCAGAATATCATCATCCAAGCACACCTTTGTTTGTTTTACCGAATGCACGTGAGCCCAATCCTTGGTCATCTTTGTTTAAATTCAAAAGCCTCTGTGAAAGTTGTCGACTTTTGATACTAAGACCATTACAAATGCACACTGAAACAGAGAATAATCGTCCAAATCTTAGGTTTTGTGCCAAAGATGGTAGTCCAATTTACACACACATGAATGCACACACAAATGTTTTTATCAACTTAAATGTGAGAGTGCCTTTGTAGATACTATAATATATTTTGAGTGTTGCTGTCTTTGTAGATATCAAAGTTCTTATGTTAACAAAAATCTAACGATTAACAATTAACATTTTGCTAATAAAAAATAAGTTATTATGCAATTTGAATTTCTGAAAAGTTCCATTTAGAATAAGCTAATTCAACCAAATTTCTTGTTACAAAGTCAAGTGATCATTTCAAAATTCGAACTATCAATGCTATATACCAAATCAATTCATATAATTCGAACCTGGAATCTCATTCATATTAGGAAGAACAATTTGATTAACTAGCCATGATGCTAATTTCAATGTAAAATTTGTAATTGAGTAATTTAAATACATATTATAATCATGATATAACATATTCTTACTTTTTCTCAACATCAAGTTACATTGAAATAACTATAAACGACCCAACATATACTCAGTGATGTCCAAGTAATTTGAGTTTCATGGTACCATGCATCCTGTACCTATAAATTACCATTTAATTTGGTAAATACTTTTCTTCAACTAAAGGATTTTAGTATGCCCTAAAATTACTAAAAGCACTTACGAATTTGTGTCTTATACTAAAATGCATGTGCTAAAATTACTAATGAGCTGAGATACTTGAAGGCAAAACAAAAGAGTAGACAAGTCATGCATAGACTTGGTACAAACCACTGGCACAAATCTGCAACTTAAAAGCAGATGTAAAGAATCCTCTATTGCAAAATTACAGAAAGTACTGAATATCTCACTACAAAAATAGAGTTCTGAATTTTGGCATGGGATGGGAATCTAATTAATGATATGATACTCGTACACTACGTTTAGGCCTTGGCATAAACATCAATATCTAAAATTCTCCAACTTACTACAATTACTCCCAGTGGGATGTGAAATTGTTCTGGACAAGAAGAATTGAAAAGAAATGGCTAGTTGGGACAAAATTTCTTCATCGTGTTCTTCTTCAACCTCTTCTTCAGCAATGGTTTCTAAGTGAGGAGGATGTGAAACCTTTTTGTGTGGAATCACAGGGGCAGGAGCAAATTCAACATAGGGTACCAAGAATTTGGTGTCTTTTGCCATGGCACTGACTGTACCCTACACATGCAAAGATTTTTCACCTTTCACTTCAGTAACTGCAAGTTGATCAGTTCCAACAATTTCCTAGAATATTAACTTTTGAATACAGAAAAAACTGTTTAATGGTATATTATAGTTAAGAATGTGTGTGTTTGTGGCTGAAAATGGAGTTAAGAGGGATACTAGCGAGGCTTCCTTTTTATAAGGGTTGGATTGGAGTGATGGCAATGTTAATTCATGTAGCACACGTGAAAAATATTACTTTTAGTATTATTGGCGTGAAAAATATTGGCACACATACGCATTGCAATTTTTAGCATATACCTAAATGATGGCCACAAACTCACAACTAACGTGGTGATTACTTAATGCTTACGTCTAAATCACCACCCACCGACACACAAAAAAGGAAAATGTATATATTTTTTTAGAAAAAGGAAAAATATGCTTACATTACTTCATTTGCTAGTCACACATATTTTTGGTAAGTATCACGATTCACGTCCATTACTTTTACGTTTCTATGAGGTGCATGATTATGTCTTTAAAGTTAAAATTGGTTTTGTTAATATTCATCAAAATTAAAGAAGTGTTTGAGCTCGACTTCTTTATAATAAACTCGTATAATATTTTATGTAATAAAATTTTATCGGTTGGTGTGTTTTCTTACACTAAATTTAATCTAGTATTGAAACATACAAACAAATATTGTTTCTTTTCTATCACTTTTTTGTATATTCGTTTTTATTTTTTGGGGGGCATTGTTGTGATGTTCCAATATTTTTCTGAACTGAGGACATGAATTCAAACACACCGTTATCTGTTAAAAATTACTTTTAGTGCATGACTATTGTATTACACAACATTATTCTTCTAGTTTTCAATAATTTGAAAGTATATTTTCTTTCAATGATTTTTTAATACAATCATTTGGTTAATAATATAGTTCGTTCTAGTTTAGTAGAATTTTAGAGATACTTTTCTAAAAGTTTTGGATTAACGTAAATATCACTTTTTATTATAAATTTGTGAAAGTTCTTGTGACATGTGAAGTTAGTGACCAATATTCGTAAAAAAAAAAAAAAAAATTAACTCAATATTTGCAATCTTGGATCTCAAAAACGTTTAATTTATCTTATGATATGATGATTGATATTTATAATCTTTTGATAAATTATTATTATAATTGATATTTCAAATATTTTTTTATAATATTTGTATATTTGTTTTGCCCCCGCCTCCCCCCCCCCCCCCCTCCGGTCTATTCCTAGCTTTGTCCCTGATGTCAGCCCTAGATTAAGCATTCAGCTTAACTCATAAAAAAAACTCATAAATTCAGCAAAAACAATATGATAAATTGAGTTTAATTATCATTTTTTTTTAGTTTAACTTCTGTCATAAAATGGATCCGGATCCGCTGGGTATTCGTAAGCGGTGAGATTAATTATTTGTTTATTGAATATGAGGAATATTTATCCGTAATTTTTTTGGGGAAATAAGTGCGGATAGGACTAGTATAATATTCATTCTGCCTTTAAGTAAATAATTTATATTATATATATTTTTTATAAAAAAATAATTATATTTTTCTAATTATATGACTAACAGTAACAACTTAACAAAGAACAATCAATTTTAATTCAACATATCTTATATTAAATTTGTATTAAATTTTATTTAAAAATATTGAATGATTATTTACTTTTATGCATAATTTTTAAATTTGTTTCAATTTCTTTTTAAGATTGATTTTTAATAGTGAAGGAATGTTTTATGTTAATTTTTAAATTTGTTTCAATTTCTTTTTAAGATTGATTTTTAATAGTGAAGGAATGTTTTATGTTGTCTGGTGTTTTAAATTAGTATATAGATTTATACTTATTTAATAATTTATTCTTGTAATGTTTAATGATTATTTTTTAAATATTATTTATTTATAACTTAAATTTAGACAATAAATGTAATATTTGTTTGTTTGAATATTATGTACAAATATTTTTAATATTATATTTGAATTATTTAAGAGTAAATTTTTAATTTACTTTGTAGTAATTTTTAATTAATATATTTGTATTAATTTATTAACTTTATACATAAATAAATTAAAATATAATATGTATGTATCTAATAGGTACTTGAGATTGAGATGAAAATTAAAATTATTATCTATGTAGATATAAGACTAGATACATGTATGTTTTTTAGACTTGAATATGAAAATGATATTATAAGATTCTGCTCACATCCTATTCACTCACATCCATAGTCAAATAGAGAGCATCAATGTATCTTTAATAATTTTATAAAGTTGATGACAGGTGAGTTGAAATCACCCTAATTTTCTGAAACAAAAAATGTTGATTTTGTGATAATTTTACCATGATTTTATATTAAATGTAGATTTATACGCCAAACACACATTAAAATTTAAAACTACCCACTTCAAGAAAAGAAAAGAAAGGAGGGGGGGAGCACATACACATCTTTTTTAAAAAAAAAATATTTATATATACATACTCAAAAAAGAAAATTAGATAATTAACTGCATATTTTACAAATGCACAAATAGTTGCGAGCTCTTGACCAAGCTCACAACTGGATTCTCTTCCTAAAACTACAGACTTCGAAACATGTTTGGCGTTCACATGTTTACGGGACAAAATCTTGCAACATTTACTTAACTACTTAACCATTCCTGCAAACTCAAGCTAGGTTGGACGCTAGACATCGGCTACCACCGACTAAATGTTTCATGGTTGATCGATGAATATATATCGCACGTCACAAACCATGCATAAACAACTTATAACAATAAGTTACATCAAATTGGAGAAGGTCGTTTATTATAGTTGACCATCGCCATTTTCGAATCCCTCGGCGGCAGCTTCTTCTTCTTCGGTGATTGTTTCCAAAGTGGGTGTGTTAGAAGGTTTCTTTGGGTAAATGATAGGTGCTGGGGCAACCTCGATCCAGGAACTTAGCTTTCTGATTCCCTTAGCCATTGGCATATTTTGACGACGACAACAAACAACAATTGATGTTGATCAAATCTCAAATCAAGTCTTGCTAGCAAAATATTTTCTCTCCTCCTCCTATATATGCTTAGAAAGAAGAGAGATATTTCCTAAGAGTCTTTATACAAGGGTTTTAATTTGTTTATGAGAGAGAATCAAATAAGAAGCAGATTTTTTTTATTTTTTTTGGGTTGTTATGTGCTAATTGCCAAATTCCTAACGTGCGTGTACATATTTATAGGTAGTGAAAGCTAAAATCAGAAGATAAAATTAAGGAGATATTTGGAGAAGACATTAATAGGAGACACGTATACCTGGGCGGTTTTAAGGTCATACACGTGGAGAAATGAAAGACTCTTCGGAAGCTTCGGTTATGGCAACATTAAACTAAAAATCTAGGAAAAGTTCCAGGAATAGCGCGAATAATGATCTAACCACAAACGTGTCCCTAGAATCATTTCATTGTCGGTTGCTAATGCGCTACTAAGTACCCCAAACGAATTCCCTGTTTGAGAGGCAAAAGAAAATATCAACAACACCTCATTTTTCTCATGTCCATGACATATTCGTATATTCTTAGCTAATTTGTTGACAATTTGGGTATAGCCTCTAGAATATACTGGAATTTAACAGAGAAACAGAAAGGATGGGAAATTTGGAATTGAAATTAGTAATTCCTTTAATGGTGAAGCGGTTACAACATGTTACCAATTTATTTTTTTATTTTGTTTTTTGTAGAATTTTTTAAGCAAGTTGCTAATTAATATGTACCTTAACAATTCCTTAAGGCATTCAAATTTTTTATTTTTTTACAGGTGCTTGGTAGTTGGTCCTATCCACTGTTTATGCCCAACAAGCTCAGACTAAAAAGCAACGATGTCCTTAACAAAGCCATTAAAAGTCCTATGCAACTTGAGATTGGATCTGAGCCTTTGTTTTCTTGTGGTCCCTTATTGGACTCCTTCGAATAATTTATAACAGCCCGGTTTAATGAGCCCATAAATTGGTTCGACCAAGTACGTTCCTAGGTGCACCAGCATTATTGTTTGAGCACCCAACAATATAATTTGATTCCAAAAAATGTCCTTGTTGCTTTCTTCTTCCTTTTAAGTGACTTTTCTTACACTAACGCATTGCTTCCTTCGTGTTCTCGGTTTCCTCTTGGTTTTTTTACTATTGTGAAAGGTGCATTGTGCTGTTTTGGTCAAGGTAAAAGTATTACGGAGGTACGTCAATGGTGGTTGTTACAGTAGTTGATTTGATTGTTAACGGAGATACGTTGAAGGTACATCAGCGTTCTCTTTTTTTTTTTCTTGTTTGCGTGACATATGGATTAAAGAATTCATAAGTTATATAAAACTTAAGGATTGATTAATCTGTAAGTTTTATTATAACTTACAGATTAATTAATCCGTATGAGTTATACGGATTAGTTAATTTGTATGACATACAAATTTTCAAATATTTTTAAATTAAAAGAAATATCAAATTTTTAATTTTTTTAAAATTAGAAATATGTTAGTATGATTATTAAAAATATTAAATTAGTGTGTAAAAAAATTTATTTGTTTATTTATTTATTTGAAATGTAATCCGTAATATTATTTTAAATATTTTTAAATAAGTGTAGATTTACAATTAATTTGTAATTACTTATTTTTATATTTTGGAAATGGTAATAATTTTAAGATAATTTACACTTGTAATTTATAGATAATTTATTTGAGTTGTTGTGGTCTAAAATTGACTGTTTTGTGTGGTCATAATTTCATGAATTAGAATTAAGTTGAATAAAATATTTTATTTTACTACATATGGTTCGATTATAATTTTTTATGTATTATATGGTTATGAATTGTAAGTAGAAAAAGTTGATGTTGTTGGTTTTTAATATATAGGGTTATCAATTTTAATGTTTTGTAATATTATATGCAATAAAAAATTACGTAGAGTTTTGTGTGATAATATATGTATGGTGCGGTTAGGGGTTGTTTGTGATGCTCAAACTTTTGAATGTGTTGTTAAGATAGACAAAGATCAATGGATGTATGAGAGTATAATGTCTGAAGAAGTTCATGTGAATGAATAAAATGAAGACGAGCTAGTGTAGATGAAGGATATGTTGATTGTTCTGATGCATTCAATACTTCTCAGGTATTAATGTGATTTATTGTTATTAAATTAATAAAATTATTGTCCTTTTGAAGACTAAATTTATGTGGATTGCATTGTATGTGTTTGCTACACGAGATGATGTTTTGCAGTGGGCTCGATCTGTTGCTTATGAATTTGGATTTGTGGCAGTGATTATGAGGTCAGACACAAACACTGATATTAGAGAAAAGACTTTATTTGTTTTAATTGGTTGTGAAAGGAGTGATCAGTATAAGTTTAGGAAGAAAGATTTTGTAAGAAGAGATACTGAGAGTAGGAAATGTGGGCGTTCCTTTAAACTTCGTGGGAAACCAGTAGTTGGAGGCCAAGGCTGGATGTTGAAGTTAATGTGTGAGAGTCACAATCATGAAATGACAAAATCATTAGTTGAACATCCATACGCTGGTCGATTGACTAAGGATGAAGAGACAATTATTGCTGATATGACAAAGTTAATGGTAAAACTAAGAAATATTTTACTAACGCTAAAAAAGAATAATGTCAATAGTTGTACAACAATCAAACAAATATACAATGCAAGAAGTGCATATCATTCTTGCATAAGAGGCATTGATACTAAAATGCAACATCTAATGAAACTTCTTGAACGAGATTAGTATATTCATTAGCATAGTTTAAAGGATGAAGACATTGTACGTGATATCTTCTAGTGTCATCTTGATGCAGTGAAGTTATGCAATGCTTGTAATTTGGTATTTTTGATAAATAGTACCTACAAAACAAACAGGTACATGCTCTTGTTACTTGACTTTGTTGGTGTGGCACCAACGGGGATGACATTCTCTGTTGGTTTTGCCTATTTGGAGGGAGAATGTTTAAATAGTGTGGTTTGAGCTCTAGAACGGTTTCAAGGTCTTTTTCTAAGATGGGATTTTCTCCCTGGAGTTATTGTTACTGACAGAGACCTAGTATTGATGAATGTAGTGAAAACTGTATTCCCTGAGTGTATCAACTTGTTGTGTAGGTTTCACATCGACAAGAATGTCAAGGCAAAATGTAAATCCCTAATTGATAAAAAAAATGCATGGGATTATGTCATGAATGTTTGGGGGAGTTTGGTTGATTGTCCTTCCGAGCATTAGTTCGATGATTGCCTTAAGAAGTTTGAAATTACTTGTTCACCATGGTCAATGTTTGTTGACTATGTCAACTAAACATGGATAATTCCTCACAAAGAAAAAATTATTAAAGTTTGGACGGGTAAGGTGATGCACTTAGGAAACACAATAACAAACAGGTATGAAAATTTTCATTTTTATTATTAGGGTTTAGGAATTAATGGATTTTAATTATTGTATTTGTTTATTTTTTTTTTTTGTATTTCAAATGTAAGGTTGAATTTGCTCATTGAACTTTAAAAAGACTATTACAGAATAGCCTTGGAGACCTATGTAGTGTTTGAGATGCTAGGAACAACATGATCACACTACAACACACTGAAATTAAGGCATCATTTGAGACAAATACACGTGTGGTTGGACATGTTTTTAAAGTTACCTTATGCAAGAGGCTACTTGGCATGGTATCAATGTATGCTTTAAATCAGATTGTTGTTGAGTTTGAGCGTGTACATTATGTTGGCAAAAATATTTCTCGTTGTGGATGTGTCATGAGAACTACTCATAGTCTTCCATGTGCATGTGAGCTATCCAAATATATTCTTGGTATTATACCACTTGAGACAATCCATATGTTTTGGCAGAGACTAAGTTTTTCAAATCAAGGATTATCTGAGCCTCAAGTGACCATAACCGAAGAGATAAAAACCATATCCAAACAATTTGAAGAGCTTGATGTTTGTGGCAAAATTACTCTAAAGAGTAAACTCCGAGAAATTGCCTAGCCTGATCTGAACTCTATGTGTTCTCCTCCAGAAAAGGTCAACACTAAAGGTGCTTAGAAGAAACCGATGACCACACATCAAAGATCAACAAAGTGTGATCCGTCTTATTGGAAGTATGTTGATGTTTTACATTATGTGAAAAATAGTAATTCTTTAGTCAAACATGGTGCATTATCTTCTTCTAGCCTTTGTCTTTTATAAGAAACTGTATTCTCTTGGAATTTTTGTGTGTTTTTTCCTTCTTCTCTCTTCTTCTTTTATAGGGGCAGATTAGTGGACTTATTGTATTAAACTCGCCTTTACTTTCCTTAATTAACCAAGCTTTCCTTAATTAGTTTGTTTTTATTAATTAACCTATTTTCCTTAATTAGCTTTGCTTTTCTTAATTAGCCTTACTTTCCTTAATTAGCTCGCTTTCCTTTATTATTTCTGTCTTCCAAAAATGATGTTAATTCGACAATTATTTGCTCAAAAAAAGTTAAAAGATAAAAATTACAAATTTCTATATAATTTAACCCTCAAAATATATTTATAATTAACGGTTATCAATTATCATTTTATATTATATTGATTTAATATATTTTTCTTAATCATTGTAATTAGAACAATTAGCTCTCCAATAAAACTCTGAGGTATTTTCATAAATTTCAACCTTTTGTTCAGATGATTATGACATTAATTTAAATTCAGAATTTAGTAATATTTAAAGTTTTTTGTTCATCTCCAATGACTTATTATGTGAGAACTGAACTTAGATTTCCTTCTCACAATTTTAACGTGTTGTCAATTGAAATATATCCATTAAATATATTGACTAAATAATTTATACATATTATTCAATTAATAAGTTAAACTCCTTTAATAATAAAAAAGTACTATTATTATACTTGAAGCATCCAAACTTATAGAATAGATGTGCATTTTTATTTTTCATTTCAAATAAAGACCCTTTAATTTAATTGCGTTGTTAGTATGGTTTGAGGAAATTGGAGAGGAAGAAAGAAAAATGAGGAGGTTAGTTTAAACTTTAAAATCTTTCTCTTCTTATTCTTGTCTATTCTTCATCAGTGAAAGAAATTTGAAAGGGAGGGAAACTTGTTTATGACTTTTTTTTTTGTACTGACTAAATTTGTTTAATACTTATAACTTGTAAGGATATATAACGATATATTAATTTACTGTAAAAAAACAATATATTACTTTAATTTATTCTCTCCTCCCTTAGCTAACGAAATAAAGGAATCCTTCTCTCCGGGACCACACATGAGTTTAAGAAAAAAATCACTGAAATCAATTAAAATAGAAAGATTTTTTTTATAGATAAAATAGAAAGAGTTGAGTTATGTTGAGTTTGGTTAATTTTGAGTTTATGACTCAGATTAAACGAACCAACTGGACTAATAACAGTTGGATAATAGGTCTGAAAAAAAATTACTCTCAAAGCTATTTATTATTTGTTTTTTAAATTAACAAATGATAATATTCAAATTATTTAATTTTTATGTGCGTATAATAATAATAATAATAATAATAATAATAATAATAATAATAATACTTTAATTGCTATATATTATTAATATAAAATTTTTTACACCGTCAATTAATTATAAAATATCACATCTTAAAAAAAATTAAATCTTATCGTAATTACTTTAAAATTATTGGATGGATAACAAACTTAACCCAAACTAATAAGATTTAAAACTTTACCAATTAATTTACTTAATTTTTCATATTTATTTTATTAAAAACCTGAACTAACCTTTAGTTCTTGTCCGTAGTTAATTATTCAACTCTACTTATATATTCATCTTAATTATGAAGTATAAACACCCATAATTCATTGGATCAGCTGGTTGAAGGACAACAAACTTGATAGCTGATACCCCAGCCTATATTTTTTGGTCGGGTTAAAAAGATTTCGAATGAGTTTTACTCGAATTTTCATATTGTTTTTATTCAAAAACCTGAACCAATATGTTTGTTTATCTTGTTCAGTAGTTGTCCTGAGTTGTTCAATTTCAATCTACAAATTGATTTGATGGTAAAAGAAGAAAAGAAAAAATTGCGGATTCAAAGCTTTTCACTAATAAAAAATTTATAGTTAACAACTAATAATATGAGGTTTTGCAAGAATTTAGCAAAATGCCTAGCTAATACTAGGAATAGCCACGGTCAGGTTGAGTTGGTTCAGATTTAAGAGATTTTTAGATCAAAATAATCAATGTTAATCATTTTTAGTTGGATTGGATTTTTTAGAAGAAAAGAAAGGCAACTCAGTCACATTCGAATTGGCTTGAATCGAATCGTTAGATCACCTTCTAAAAAAAAAAACAAAGAGAAATTAAAAAAAAAAGGAAATCATAATATAATAAAAAAAACTAATGAATAATATAACAATTCAGAATTATACAACATAAAATTATAAAATTATAGAGTAACACAAAATAAAATTTTAATAGTATGAATTCATATTTGTTTGAGTTTTACATGCCTCGCTCAATTCGATCAATACTTGTGGCGATGTCATCAGGTTTACATATGCTTTTGAATTTTTTAATTACATCTTCAAACACCCGATTGAAAATGGATAATTTTTTGTTTGTAAAATGATAAAAGATCATATATATATATCAAACAGAATGTTAATAACTAATATGTTGTAATTAGCAAGGGAGGTCGATTTCGTAATCCTAAATTCCTAATGCATGCTTAAACTGCAAATAATTTTATTTGGAGAGAAATCTCTGTCGAACAAAATTCAAAGGAATTCAAACCTGTAACTTGAGAAGGTCAAAGTTTTCTTGTGGATTTTTAACTATCTGTCAAACCAAGTAACATTGAACACGTATTTAAAGTCAGTTCTTTTCAAAGCAAACCAACAATTCGACTGCGTTATGAGACATTTTGAGCCTAATTTGGCCACCGATTTTGATTTCTTTGTTTTCTATTGCACTAATTTGAGCAACTTATTTGCCTGTCAAAACCCTTCACGCCTTGAGGTTATGAATGGGCATTTCTTTGCACAAACCATTGAGAAAAACAGCTTCTAAATCATATATTTTAATTGTTTTCAAACAATAAAAAAAAATATTTTTCACGATACACTCTATGATTTGTACAAATATATAGAAAAAAATGACTAAATCATATTGTTTAATAGTACTTTTCGAGACACCAATAAAAGTAATATAAATCACCTTTGTCTTTTTCGCATCTTTCATTGTTACTATACTATTATAATCTCCGAAATAATTCACACTTCACAGCATACTATCTCAAAGCTAATGTGTTAAAATTTAACTGAATGTTATTTTTAAAATATAATCTTCTCTCTAATCGCGCTAATTTGTAAACCTTATCTTTGAACACATAAAAGATTAAAAGGATACCTAAAAAGGGCTAAACAGATGTTCCTTTGCATGAACATTTGTTTTTCGATCGGCATTGCATGAGCAAATTTGATGTAGTCACGTCCAATGCAAAAGTGGAGATCAAATATTTCCTTCTTTGTACAACTAGATAATAATAATGACGAGGTTGTGACAAAAGTCTATGATAACGTGTCAAGATATGGACATCCCGATCATCATTAAACGGTGATGGGATGGAGCCCGCAGCTTTAAATCTAACTTTATTTAAATTACTTCAACTCTTCGTAACTAAACGGATCCTTGTTTCTTGTGTATATTATTTATAATTGTTAAGTTCTATGTGTTTTCTTGATTAAATGGATTTAAATTTTCGAATTATATTCTCTCTTGGATAAATGTTCATCTTTGTTTTTTTACGATAATGGTGGTCTAGTTTGGGTAAGAAAGCTACATAAAAAAATGGTAGACACCCTCAATAAAAAAATAATGATAACAAAATTATATTAAATTGATATTTGAAATATAAAAATGTCCATATATCATTGTTCAAAATAAGTTACACAAGGTAAGGAGGAAGAATTTCCACGAGAAAACGTGTGCTGCCGTCTTAACTTTTATTAAAAGGCATTAGAAATGTTTTATTATTTATTAATTTATATTAATATAATTGTATTCAGTCGCCGAACAAATATCCCATAGGTCCAAGTGTCCGTCTCATGGAAATCCGATAACTCTATTCTTTTTATTTTTTTTATCGGTAGATAACTCTATTCTTGTTTCTCTATCTGTTTTCCCTATCCAGACTAGTAAAAAAAAAAAAGGAAAGAAAAAAAAGGAGGTTACAAGAAAGGAGAAAATTCTAGGATTTTTTGTTCTGCGGCTCAATATCACGTGACTATTATGTCGGGAAAATTAGTTGAAAAATAAGCAACTAAGCAAAGAACATATTAATTTCAAAATTTAACGAGAAAAAAGATTATGATATTCTTTAAATTAAATTAAAAGAAAACACATTTACAATAGAAATATGTCTTTAATTTTATAGGAATAATATATTATATATCATAATCAGAGTAATAAACATTCAATTAAAACGAGTATACTTGGTAAGAATGGGTCACTAGAATGCCAATGAGCGATTTCATGACAATGCTACACTTTTGAATGTTACACAGCGATTATTTTTTATCTCATGTGTAGAATGTGAATGTTTTCATGAGGTGCATGCATCACTCACTCCTTTTTCTGTAACGTGTAGTGTGTCATTTTTTCCTTCTTGATGTGCAAGGATTTTTAGATTGAAAGGGAAGCTGCGTGTGGTCACCAACGGTGCAGTGCATTGCATCCCCATCATATCCTTAACAGAAGTAACCCAATTAAGGGGGGGTTCATGTTAAAGCACGTGAGGCCCCTCGCATTGAAATTGAACCTTTACTAGTTATAGTTATTAAAATTTGTTAATTGTAACGCGTATAGTAGAGAAAAATAGGATTGGCTTTATCCATAACCAACCCAAAAGCAATTATATAAACAAATGACAATAAGGAATAGTCAAAGAGTGTGAATGAAAGAAAAATCGCAAAACAGAGAGAGAAAGAAAACAGAGCAACATTCAATGGCGTCTAGGAAGGGCTTCCTTTCGAAAGTGAGTTCCATGTTTGCATCATCAAGCACCGATTTGGAGCCCAAATCCACAGATGGTGACTTGGAATTGGATGAAGCTGACGTGTTCAACTGGAACATGTCCAATGACAACAACAACAAGAACACTGTGACAGAGTCGAAGAAGAGGCCACGATCTGGTAAGAAGAAAAAGGTGGAGGGTGGTGGTGGCAAAGTGAACCCTGTGGCCTCGTCCTCAATGCCAGTGGCTATTCCTGATTGGTCCAAGATTCTGAAGGAGGACTTCAAGGAGCACGAGAAGAGAGACTTTGTTAGTGACGACGACGATGATCATGACGACGATCGTAGAGAACCAGTGCCTCCTCATGAGTATCTTGCTAGAACCAGAGAAGCTTCTCACTCAGTTCAAGAAGGGAAAGGAAGGACCCTCAAGGGTAGGGACTTGCGCAGTGTCAGAAATTCCATTTGGAAGAAATTGGGGTTTGAAGATTGATTCATTCATTAATTAGATTATATTAGTATAGACTATAGAGTAAATTGGTACTAGTGTCACACGGATATGAACATTTGATCTGATTCCATAACTTTTTTTTTATTTTTGGTTTAGGTGATCGATTTAGTCAAATGCAACCTAGTAGTTCTGTTAGGAAAGGTTTATATTTATAATTTTTTTTTTCTTTTCGGATGGATGACTCTTGGTTGTTAGGTTATATAAGGAGATATGTGAAGCCTCCTTAATTTTGGATGTTTAGAAGAAGGGATCACTAATCCTGCTTGTAAGTTGTAATTACGTGTTTTCAACTATTTAAATGCCTACTTATGATCATTTTAGTTCCACGTTCATCTTATACTTCCTTATTGTATTTTAGCGTTACATTGTTTATATTATTTATTTTTTCATTTGTTAGAAACATTTGGGTTAGAATGATGAGAAAAGGGGCATGGCGTTAAAGAGATAAAAGGGCAAGACATGAATGAATGGTAGGAAGTTTTGATGGGAACGGGAAGAAAACAAAGTAGCAGACGATGTCATGTAATGTAAGAAATGGAAGACGTTTGCGGAAAACGCGGGTAATAGGTTGTTGGTAATATTGTTAACGGCTTAACGCACCAGTTGTTGAGAAAGGTTATACCAAGCAACAGTTCATAAATAAGTTACGTCGTTTACAAGTTATTTTTTCTAAAACATTTTGTGTACTACTTTCTATTATATCTGTTTTGTTAACAAGTGTAATATTTTTATTTTATACATATTATCCTTCGTAGCAACTAACAAGGTAT
Source organism: Glycine max (assembly GCF_000004515.6). Lineage (NCBI taxonomy): Eukaryota > Viridiplantae > Streptophyta > Magnoliopsida > Fabales > Fabaceae > Glycine > Glycine max. The sequence continues at coordinate 40,459,788 of NC_016090.4, forward strand.
TATTAGCTAGGTTCTTATCAACACAAACTCCTTGCTTGATTGTTGTAGTATAAATTAAATAGTGATAATTATACATTTTTTTTTACACTTTTATAATAATGAAACAATAATATGTGTATGTACGGGAATGAATCATCTTCAAGTGACTTTACCGTTGAATGAGATTCTAGTTTTTCTTAATAAATCTTATTAATGTAATATGTTTTTATAATAATATTGAAATAGAGGAGCAGAAGAATATACAGAAAAGTCATGACAGCGAACTATTTCAAGTTTTTTTTTACTAGAGAGGAAACCTCTCTGCAAGTATATGCTCTAATATTTTCTTTTTTTATATTTTGGAGTAATTTTCTTACAAAAGTATTTTTTTTAATTTCTATCAGAAAATTGATAAAATGAGGGGTTTTTTTTAACTTTAAATAAATAATAATTTATTTTATTATTTTAATAAATTAACTTTATGAAATGTTGATTTTCTCAAAACAAATTATTCCCAAAAATGTACTTACGTAGGATAAAAGTAATTGTGAGATTTGTGATATTTTTAGACAAACATATATAGAATCGATAAGAGTGATGAAAAAGGTCCACTCTATCCTAGGTGAGTTGAGTGAAAAGAGGACAAATAAAGGAAGAAAAAATAGAAAGAAGTAATATCTTATCTCTTATAATTAAAATGAAGAAATTCTTTAGATAATTTTTTCCCTTTTTGCATGTAAATTCTGTTAAAAAAATTCACATAAATCACGTAAAATATTAATATTATTATCATAAGTAATGTAGTATATATATATATAAAATGGTAAAGAAGTAACATTTTCAACTCTCCCTTATCTGAATTTTTATATATTAACAAAGTAGTATACGGGTCAGTATTACAGTATTACTACAGCCATTCCAACGTCACTTCTTTTCCGTATTTCTAACTGACACTGTTCTTTTACTATACTATTTTATATTTTTTAAAACAGAATAACATATATAGGTTGGTGTTTATAAAAAAAATATTGGTTTTACTTTTTGTAAGAAAAAATGATTCTATTCGTCTCATTAATTTAAAAACATTTTTTGTTCTGAAAATTAATAATTAATGACGGTTATAAATATTAGAAAATATACTTTGAGGATTAAAAGTATAGGATTTTCAAATTAAAAGGATTAATCTGATACAAAATATTTTTAGAGCATTAAAAGTGAATTTGGAAAATTTTAGAAAAAAAATTAAAAACATATTTTATCTTTTTAATATAATAGAACAAAAAATTTAAATTTGAACACACGTTCTCTCTCCTATAAAAATAAAGAAAGTCTTATATAAAAAAACTGAAAAGGTTGTGTGCAAGAAATATTTTATATTCGCAAAGGACACAAACATTTACCTTTGCTTGCTGAAGTAGCTCATCGACCATTAGCCACGAGCGACTCGATGGCAGGCAGAGGGAATAATTTAGACGCGTTTTTATGGAGAAAATGGCACAACTGAAACGAAATATTGAAAAGATGAATACTATCCAACTTTTTCTATTTTTTATTATTGATTTAATCTTATACGAGTTCGACAAATTACTTATATCCACTCTTCGTTTAACAAAACTCATAAAATTTATTCAACGATAAAGAAAAATATACACTGACAAGAAGTCTTGAAAAGAATATTGTTAACATTTTTATATTAAGAATGAATGGATGATCAGAGAGAAAATACATTATTCTTTCGCATATTAAAATTAAATCGGAATAGATCAGTTTTAAATTTGCTCCTACATTTAAGTTTTTTTAAAAGTGATTGATGATGTTTCATTGACCGTACAACATTGATTTTGTCAAGTGGTAGAATGGCTTGTAAAATATCAGAGTCTAACATAGCTTGGGGGATAATTGTGTTTCTTTAAGCATTTAGAATTTTTTTATTAATAAAATCGAAAGATTTATAACACTCATATACTTATTTAACTAAATGAGTTAAATCCTTTTGTTTATCTAAATTAGAATTTAATCGCTTATCAGTAATTACGTGAAAGAAAATATATAAAAAAACAACTAATATTAGGAGGCATTATTCTCTTAAGTAAACTAAAGAAAAGAAAGGCATCTATATTCTGATAATCAATACAAATTAATTATCTTACAAGCAATAAATCAAGGTCATATATTTTTATTAAATGTTGACATGACTATTTTACCGGTGCCAAATAGAGATAAATAATTGTTGACTTGTTCATAATGTGCCAAGTGGGATACTAAACAATCTATTAGTTATTGACCCAAATAAAAAGACCTATTAATTTAATATTTTATTTTTAATATATATTTTTACATTATTGTCACGTGTTTTTAAACTCTAATTTATCTCACCCCATCATTCTTCAATTCCAAAAACGTTGGCACTACTATGCTTAGAAAGTCTCTTTCATTTTCCATTAGTGTAGGGAAAATATAAGTTATCATATATGTGACCTGGTTTAATGGACGTTTGATTGCTTTGGTAGCAAGTTTAGAATCAAAGGTCGAGCGCAAAACTGGTGAGTTGAGCAAATTTAGTGGCTAAACTGTTGCCAAATGTAGCGGCGCTAAAATTTTCCCCTTTCAAAGAAAATAAGTGGGATATATATATTTCCGCAGTATTGAATAATTTATAATATTTTAGTCAGTATGACATTAGTGCATGGTTTTCACCGGCATGACTTTTTATTTCGTACTAATCTTTACTCGAAAAGCAGATTAATAACTTTCAATGAATTATTATTTTTATTTACAAAGATTAAAATTAAAAAATTTACTTAAAGAATTTGAATTTAATTTCATTCGAATCAATTGATATATAAATGAATAAGTATATCCACGTAAGGGTAGTATCAAAAAGAGGGCAAGAGAATGGATACACATGGAGCATACATCAAACATAGGCACTTGGGCTTCAAACTTGGGTGACCCATGCTGTGTGCACTTGTACCCAATATTACAGGCACCCAGCCCACCAACACTAAATAGTTAATACATGAATTTGTCTGCATTTCGATGCTAACATATATAACACCTAATCTTCATTTCTTCAACCTCCCTCCAGGCGGAATTCACTAAGATTTAATTCATTGCCAAACTTAAATTTTTCTTTGAGGATAATCGATGTATGCCTCTACCTTCTTGTCACTCACTCATCAAAATAAATTTCCAAGACAGATAACTTTGAAAAGAAAACACTTAGTGGCATGTAGAAACACTTTTTTTTTAATGACGAAAAAATATTTAATAAATTTGTCGATGATTGATATTTGTTGATAAATCTAATTGACTATTTTTATAGTAGGATTTTTATTCTTAATTATTTTTTATTCGTAAAATTTGAAGAATACGAAAATTTACTTATTAAAGAATTTAAATTTAATTTCACATGAATATAAATATGAATAATAATAATAATATTATTATTGGTAAGTAGGGTCATTTTAAAGGATTAAAATTGATTATAAAATGTTACCTTGTTCGGTTTTATAATTAGCACAGTAATTATACTTAGCTATATTTTTTTAAGGGAATATACTTAGCTATATAGTACGTACATTTTCAAGAGAATCAATAAATTAAATTTAAAAACATTACTATAGACTCTCTCTCTTTTTTTTGTGAATTAAAACATTACTATTGACTGCTATGATTACAATAGAGAATGGGTATACTTATTAAGTCAACATTTAAATCAGTAAAGTTTCTAGAAGAGTAACAATAATACATGGTTTGATTGAGGTTTTGTTATTTATAAAGTTGGGGTAAAGGGTGAATTGCAACGATTTGTGGCACAATATTTTTTCCTGGTCTTCTTATGGCTTAAGGTTGATTTAAAACAATTATATATTGATATGTATAAACTGATACCTAAAATGTATATTGTTTTGCATCATCGCCAATATTGTTTAGGGGTTGAATCACCTTTTAGAAATCCTCTTTTTGAGAGATCCTTAATGAGTTAGGTCTACAAACCCTGATCCTTAATGAGTTAGGTCTACAAACCCTGTGTGTTTGATGATGGTTAAGAGGACTTAGGGCTGCAATGCAAGATATATATATATATAAAATTAAAATAAAAGGTTCAGATTTAATTGCTACTTAAATAAGATGAGAGAAAAATATTATACCTGAAAGAGCCAATATTAAATACACGTATAATTATTCTCTCACCTTATTTTAATTAATAATTAAATCTAAATATTTTAATCTAAAAATTATTATTTAATCCTCTCATTTCTTATAATAAAACATTTGTGTTCGTTATATGTCGCTATGTAATAGAGAGAGATTCACAACTTTAATTAGGGGAACAAAACCACCGGCAACTGTGATATATGCATATACGTATGAGGAGTACTGTTTTGATTTTGGAGAGCGTCATTTCATGTGAGACAACATGAAAACGGGGGTGAAATGAATCTCTGTCCCATCTTCTGTGCATCCTTTAATTTCCAGAACCCTTATTGTAATAATTAACGTGAAAATGCTCCCTCTCCTCTCTAAAGCCTAAATCACTCTGATTTAGACGTCTCTTCAATCTAATTCCATATATAAACATTCCATTAGTTTCATATATCCACAACAAGCAGCTTTAATAATTACTACTTCATACATTAATTCATACGTACATAGAAACGTGCAGTGAATCCCTCAAAATTGGCAAACATCTCGTTGGTTAAGAAATTAAAATAATTTTTTTATTGAAAATCATATAAAAATACATTAATTTAAAAATCATTGAAAAATATATTTTTATGCATTCTAACAAAATATCTCTATATTTACATTTTAGAACACTGTTAAGTATTTGTCTAATATTCGGTATTAATTATTAAAACAGATAAATAAATTGTCTTAAATTAGCCTTATAAAAAACTAAAAAAAAATGTTATTATTTCATTAAAATTTGTCCTAAATATTTATGTGTGAACAAATGTATTATCTCAATTACTTTTTATAAGACTGCTATTATCTGTATGAATGAGGCCAATTTATCTATATAATTCAATCTCCATTGAACGTTAAACTAAAACCATAAGGCAATCACAATGCTAAACCATTAATATATGTGTGGATATGGCCACAAATTCGTCATGTATGACTATACTCGTGGATGATTATGACTTCCATTCAATGAGAGATTACTATGTGAAAGAGACTCACATCTGAGAAGAAAATTATTGGAGTACAAATGTGAGGTAAAGTGTGGTGTCAAATTCATTTATGTGGTTACTCATTGATTAAATCTACTTGTTATTTACTCCCCTTATGTTTTGTATTGTTTTCTTCGCTTTCCCCATGTCTCCTCCCTTTGTCATTAATTTTGTCTCACTCGTCGTTACCCCTCGTTAGTTTGGCCTCCCTACCCCCACCCCTTAATTGTTCCACCACACCCACACAATCTGGATCGTGTTCTACCGTCCTGTAGTCTTTGACTTCCACTATTTATCTTTTGTTTAGTTATTTTTAATATGGCTAATATCTTGTGTGTGGTTTTAATCTCTTTTGAAGTTTGTGTAGGTTATTCATTGTGTCACTATAGATTCTCTGTCATGACACCATTATGTCTAATTTATTAATATTTATAATAATTATATTGAAATTTATATTAATTATAATTTCTTATTAGTTGATAATATAAAATTGCGTTACACCGATAAATTAAAAGATTACAAATAATTTTATCCTAAATAAAGATGTTGTTTTGTTGAATGTATCATAACTTAAATCATTGATGATAAAAAGAAAGAAATTAGTTATTTTCGCATTTATCAGTGTGCAACTACTTGAAAATGCCATTTGATCGGGTCGACACAATAAAAGGCACATATGTGTAAATGTTTGGTTGAAACACGAGCAACTCTCGATTCCATCGTGCTGACTATGGTTAAAACTGCTGTAAAAGGACAGACACTGATACTACTTTCAGTGCACCACATCAAACGCTAAAAGTCAAAGTAAAATTTAAGAGGTTTCATTTCATACACTTGTGAAATTGACGAAAAGTAATCATAATAAATAAATAAGTGCTAAATTGTAATTTTTATTTTTTTATAATGTATATTTAAGATTTTTGTTTTGTTATTTCTAAATTAAGATACTCAGTTTTTTTTTGTTTTTTTAAAATTAAATAAGTAATTTTAATCATCTAAAATTAAACATTAAGTTTAATAATATTTATATGAAAAAAATGAAAAAAAATACTTTAATATGAATTGAATTTATGACCTTTTATTTATAGATAACACAATAAATCACTAATACACTTGTTTTATTTGATTAAGTAGATTAACATTATTTTCTATGTATCATTAGTAGAAAATTATTAATTTTTTTTTAAATTATCAAATTTTATAAATTTAAAATATTGAATATATAAATCTTTTTAATTTTAAATAATATTTATATATTATATTTTTTAATTTATAAATTTTAATAATTTAAAAAATAATAATTCTTAACTAATGATACACAAAATAATGGTAATAAAATTAACTAAACAAAACAAGTATTTTATTGTATTGTCTGTGAATAATTTTACGTAAATAATTAAAACAAAAATAATATGTATATTGAAATCAATTTACAAAAAATTATGTTAATAATTTAAATGAAATTTAATTATAAATTGATAAAATAAAAATAAAATATGAATACTGTTCAAATAAAAGCATATAAAATGATATAAAAATAAAATTAAAAAAATTATATATTAAATATCTTTTAATTTATAATTTTTGATAATTTGAAGAAAAAAATAATAACTCTTAATTAATGATACATTAAAAATAATATTAATATAGTTATCTAAATAAAGCAAGTTTTTTAGTGATTTCTTGCTTTGTCTATGAATAAAAGGAATTCAATTCCTATTAAAATATTTTTCACGAACCAAAATTATTTTTTGAAAAATAAAAAATAATATCTTGATTTAAAAATAAGGAACCACGAAAAAAGTGAATTTAAAATTATAGGAAACTAAAATTATAATTTAACTACAAATAAATAACTATCAATTTAATCCATGAAGTATCACCTCTTCTAAATAATCTTTAAACTAATAAAATTATATAAGTTCCATCAATTTAATCCATTGGTTGATATACTTTACTAACATTAAGAGACTAATATCCCTTGTCTGCTTGGGTTAACAACCCTGTTGCGTGAATGGCAGCAAATTGAAAACGTTAACATTATTAAAGGAACATGTATTTTGGCTCGGGTGAGGGGGATAAGTCGTGTCTTTTAGCAGGTCTTGGTGGTAGGATGTTTCTACTAATTGCCTATTTACATGGATTTGGCATCAGTATTTGTTAGCATGTGTTAGATTTTTTCGTTTCAGCACTGGTGTATTGGATTTGTTTGTCTTGATTACAGCTTGTACCCTTGACATTTGTTGATTAATAATATCTTTGACCTTTTAGAGATTAAATTACTCATTTCGTCCCAATTATTTCAGGATTTTTTCTTTTTTAGTTTTTATAATTTGGAAGTGATTTTTTTAATTTACATTTTAATTCTCTTTTTCTTATAGTTTTAAAAGTGTTCTTTTTAGTCCTTATAGTTTTATGATTCTTACTTTTTTTAGTTCTTATAGTTTTCAGATTACAGGAACTAAAAAAGAATTAAAATATAAATTATAAGGACTAAAAAGAATACTTTTAAATTATATGAACTAAAAAAATCACTTTCAAACTATATGGACTAAAAAAGTAAGAATCATGAAGCTATAAGGACCAAATGAGTAATTTAATCTTTAAAAAAATATATATATTAAGAGACTTTTTTAAAAAAAAATATATACTTGAATGACTATGTAGCATGATTTCTAATACATTAGGAATTAGTAATATAATTCATTAGTTTAAGGATTACATCAAGGATAGAAGATTTTATTTCAAGGACCAAATTAATGATTTACTAAAAAAAGTGACATAAAGTAAAACCCTAAGTTAAGTTTAGACATTGCCAGTGTCAATCTTTAACCTTTTTAAATCTTTATTTAATTCCTGAGACTTATTCCCTTTTATCCTTTTTTTTGCCGTAGTTTTTACCAATAAAAATAAAATAAACGACACTTCATAAAATGAAGGACTATAACATAAACTTTTTAAAATAGATCAAACCAATACTTGCCAAGTTACAATCTCAAACTAACCTAAGGATTTACTCAATGGATGAATGGCAATTTGGACCATCAGATTAATTTTCTTTTATGGTGAGCCACCAGTATCATGTAGCACGATGAATAGCAATAGAATTGCATCAATCAATGTCTCTTGAACAAAAAGGCTAGTGTTGAAGTCTTAGATTCAGGCAATACTACAGATGCAGAAAGAGCCAGCAAGTCTACGTACAAATAAAATTTAAGATTTCTTGATGCTACCCCGAGAACTCGAGTTGAAAAATGAGCCTACATGAATCAAAATGGTCACTAAAGCAACTAACACTATGAGACTCAAAATGAAATTATAAGATTGACTTGATGATAATAAAAGAAAAAAAAAAGAGAAACCACGAGTTCGAATCTTTTTCCGAACAAAATCTAACAACATTTGTTGATTAAGAAAAACACAGTCAGACTCAAATATATACAATCACCATACATAAGCTATGCTCCACAATTCAATGTAAATATATTCGCGCTTTGATTAAATTGAACTTGGAATGAGGCAATTAAATGCAGTGTAAAAACTAAACTGAAATCAACTTTATTCTCTGTTCCTATCAAGAGTGTCAACATTCAATTAGAACGGAAGAAACAGAGCTAAGAGTCATGCATTCATTGACAAGGAAAGATTCAAACTCCAAATACACAATAATTCTCCACCCTTCTTTCTTACAAAATAAATCATCAAAGCCCCTCAAAAAACCGAATGTGATCTTCAAAAGTCTCTCCATGCCTTATTTTGCTCACTGATCCATCATCTTCAACCTAAAATATTTTACAAAATATAACAAATCAAGATTAAGTTAAAATTGTTTTTTGGGTAAAACTTGAACGGTATTCTACAAAAGGAAATGAGCCACTAAATAGGGTTTATAAACTTTTTGGTCCCTCTTCTTTTGTGGGTGTTCGTTTGTAGTACCTCGTAAACTTTTTTTATTCGTTGTAGTCCTAAAGAAAAAATTAATTCCATTTTTAGTACCTTAAAAATTGTTCCATGTTTAGTCCCTAAAAAATTCTATATCGGGGACTAAAAACAAAATGAAGTTTTTTTAGGGACTAAAACGGACAAAAAATTATGCAGGACTAAAAATGGAAATCAAAAAAAGATGAGGAACCAAAAATATAATAACTTTCAATCATTAATTGTAACATGCAATATCCTTTTTGTCCAATTTATTTTTTCAAATACACATGTAAAACTTCAAATGATTTTACTAAAGACCTAAGTAAACAAAAAGAAAAAACACTAAGCAATATCTTACTCAAAAAGGTATTGTTAATATGTAATATGTTTTTTTTCCACTAATGATTATCAAAATGCATTTTCACTCAACCACTGCTATAAAAAAGACTGCTGAACAATGTTAGCAAGTGGAAAAAGGCGATTTCATACCCAATACTCAGGAGGCCGCATCTTAAGATTGTAGGTTGATGCCATGCTCATGCAATAAGCACCAGCATCATGAACAACCAAACCAGTACCCTGCCATTAAAATTCAGATGAGACAGTTTAAACAAGTTGGCATTGTTGTCTTTGTCGTGGTTTTGCATACATTATGCGTGTATATTATTATTATTTAAGCAACTATATAACAAAAGATAAATATATTATATATTACCTTGGCTGGAGTAGGTAGTTCTCTTCCTTTTCCTAAGAAATCTGCAGACTCACAGACAGGGCCAACCACATCAAAAGTTGTTGTCTCAGCATTTGATGGGGCAGGGGAAACCAGCTCTATATGCTGCAACCATACAATGAAATGCCATTAAACATTCATGTAAATGAAAATCGATACAATACAACCCAGTTGCATGAAGGTAGAATCAGGTGACCATTATGGCCTTATGCCCTGTCAACTTCCAAATTCCAAACAGTTTCTTTAGAATGCAATTTTGTTCTTTAGATAACATCATAACAGCTTTAAATGCCATGTTAAATCTAACTTAAATTATTTTTCATCTTCTTTCCATCGACAGTGTCAACATTCAACCAGAACTGGGGAAACAACTAAAAAAGTAATTGCATCCTTTGGCAAGGAGAGATCCAAGTCCCAAACACCCATTTTTTCTTCTTCTATACATTAGATTTAGCAAACACATGGGGGTGGAGGTTGTGGCATCCCAGCCAAGCCATTATATGCTGAGCAAGTTTTAAGAGTGCATTATATATTTAGAAAGCACATGCATTCATAGGGTCTAGAATTCTTTATTGGTTTCAAATGCAATATTAGCAGAAAGGAGACATCAGACACAAATTTCTCTTAAGAAAAAACTGTCCAATATTGATGTATTGGATGATAAGTCATAACAAACTTAGGGTACTTGTAACATTTACCTGGTAAGCATCATAGAGACTAGGGCGGATCAGTTCAGCCATACTTCCATCAATAACAATAAAATTTTTAGATCCATTACTTTTAACACCTGTCACCCGGTTAACTAAGCAGCATGTGTTTGCGATCAGAGATCTCCCTGGTTCAATGATGAGATTAAGACCACGCGAAATAACAAGATCTCGTACCTACACCAACCATGAAAAAATTGGAATTAGTAGGGATACCGAGTGCACAGTTAAAACATAGTATAATTACTTCTTCTGAGATAAAGGGGTAGTATAACAAGTCCAAGCCTATGACATAAATAGACAGTTAAGAAGCAGCAGATGCTCCTCTATGATTTATGAGATGTACAAACATGTGTCAAAAACCGTTCATAGTATATGCTATTTCTAGAACTCAAATAAATACCACATGTAGTTATACTCTAGAAATATCTTGATTGGTAGAGCTGTGAGACATAAAATGAGTACTCAGGTTCAAATCTGCCAATTTATACTGCCCATATCCCCTTTCCCCCCCTCTGCCTCTCGTGTGATAAATATCTTTGAACTATTGCCTCTTTCATCAATTATAATTAGCAAACATGAATCTCAATAGATGACATTGATCTAGTTCCTTAAATACTGTGACAAAACATATATTGTGTAATTTATAAAAATGTTATAGTTCTCAAAGGACTTATTTACCACATTTCTATGCATGTTACAACTCCAAAAAATGGTAAATGCTACATTTTTAATTGTGTAACATTGCAATACTAAGAACGCCCATTTACGAGTCATTACTCATTAGTGATATTACAGAATGTTGGGCGGTCAAGAGTCAACATGAGACTAAAGTAGGTGTAGCGGAGATGAGGATGTTGCGGTGGATGTGTGGTAAGACTCGACAGGATAAAATTAGAAACGAAGCTATTAGAGAGAGGGTTGGAGTAGCGCCTATTGTAGAGAAGATGGTGGAAAATAGACTTAGGTGATTTGGGCATGTAGAGAGAAGACCGGTAGACTCTGTAGTGAGGAGAGTAGACCAGATGGAGAGAAGGCAAACAATTCGAGGCAGAGGAAGACCCAAAAAGACTATAAGAGAGGTTATCAAGAAGGATCTCGAACTTAATGATTTGGATAGAAGTATGGTACTTGATAGAACATTATGGCGGAAGTTGATCCATGTAGTCGACCCCACCTAGTGGGATAAGGCGTTGTTGTTGTTGTTGTACTCATTAGTGATATTCATTATGCTTGTAAGCAATTGCAAACTTAATAACATATAAAAATGAAACAATGAAGTCCTCACAGTGTCAATGAGATCTCTAGGTGTAGGAAGAATGGCACCAGAATGATAATAATCTATCCCAAGTCCTCCACCAATATTTAAGTAATCAACTTCAAAACCCTGATCTCGGATTTGGTCAATGTAGTTGATCATAATGGTGGCTGCATCCCTGAAAATGTCTACCTGAAAAAGAAAGAAAAAAGAATGCAACAATTATTTCAACATTTATATTTAGATAAAGATTGAGAATCAACATAAAGTAGTGCAGAACTACAAATTGAGCTAAGAAACATTGAACGCATAATAAAGCAAGAAAACATAAATTGAAAAAAAAAAGGTATATCTCAAAGTAGCAAAGCAAAAAAGAAGCAACAGAAAAAGTAAAGAATTTCCATCTGACCTTGGTAATTGTTGAACCAAGATGACAGTGGGCCCCTACAAGTTTGAGCTCATTAGGAAGCTCCTTCACTGCATCTAAAAACCACTGCAGCTTTTCATTTCTAATGCCAAATTTAGAGTTCTTATTCCCAGTGGCAACATAAGGATGAACCTAACCACGACAAAGATAAAAGTTTAAATATTCCAAATAATAAAACATAATATAAACAGCTATGCACATGAGAGCTACAAAATCTAGAGGTCTCAAGTTTAGCAATGGTGATGATGCAGACCAGATTTATAGATGAACAGAAATAAGAATAAATAGAGAAAAAGGAAAGGATGAAATAAGAGGAATAGCAGTAGGGGAATACCTACTACCCACAAAGCCTAGCTCCTCTCATAGAATGGATGTATTCTCTGCCTAACAGAATGATACGCACAATCATAAAAATCCCCTCACTCACCCCACGTCCCTCTATAACAGAATACCTCACCATCCATCCTCACTCTCTTTCTCTCATTGCCACCTCATCATTGTCTCTCCGCTCTCCTATTCTTTCTCACATACACTCTCCACACTTTGGGCTTATTTACTTGGGCCGCATCCTGCACTAGGGACCTATCAGGTGAGTTGTGCACTAACCAGTCAATCACAACTTGTAAAGTAAAGTTTTAGTGACAATGAAGGTAAATGCAGGAAGAGGGAGCGAAACCACTATAATTGATAACATGGAGGATTTTATAATGTCAGTGGAAGGAAGATATCATACGAATGGAAATTATGGAATATGTAACTGCTTGTGAACGTTGTTGATTGTTGAAATATTGCAAAGTTGTATTCAATCAAATGCCCTGAGCAATGCATCAAGTAGAACTTAGATGAATGTGTTAGTGTGTGCTTGGTTTATTGACAGCACAATTTCCAATACAACAAAATGAAAAGGCTTGTCTCACATTGGATAGGCTTTAACGTCAGTTCCAGTTCTCTAAACAGACATCGAAACATACTATAAGGACAATTTTCAGTTTATTATAAAGCTGAAAACTTATTTTAGCCCCACTAATCCTATAAGAGAAAATGCATATTTTTTCAAAAAAAAAACAATTAATTTCTTCCTTGGAAGCCTCTTTGGATCTGTGCACACCTCAGCTGCTTACTAGTTAGCAATATGAACAAAAGCCTTTATCCTCTAAGTGAATTACAAGATGCATGAGTCCAAACTTGGCTACTCATGTAGAAAACTTGTACAACAACATACCTGTGGATCCACATCAGGGTTAATCCGAAGTAAAACATTGACCTTCTTTCCAGCCCTTTTTGCAGCCTCTGTAATGTTTTCCAAGTCAAACTCACTATCAATGTTGACAAACACACCTTCTTGGGCAGCCAAGACCAAATCCTCCAAGATTTTCCCATTCCCATTAAAGATACACCTAAGAATCACATAAAATTATTAACAACAGAAAATACAAAAAAAAAAAAAAAAACAGCAAAACAATATGCAACGTGGGTGGAAAAGAACACAAAAAACAAATTCATGGTTGAGTGAGATTGTTAAACCTCGTGGGATCAAAGCCAGCACGAAGAGCCAACCTAAGCTCATTCCCACTAACAAGCACAGCACCACAACCCAAGTGCCTCAAATGTTCCAAAATCTTCAAATTGTTGTTAGCCTTAATGGCATAACCAATTATAGAACTCAACCCTTCCAATGCATCCTTATAGGCTTCAACGTTCCTAGTTATCTGGGGCTTGCTGTACAAATAGAAAGGTCTTCTCTCAACAGATTCCATGATGTCATGCACCTTGAGGCCCTCACAGTACAGATACCCATCTTCGGATTTGGTGAAACAATGCTGAAAATGAGCGTTCTTTGTGTCCTCTACCGCGGTTTTTGCAGCGTTTTGGGAGAGAACAGCTCTGAGAACACGCGGTTTTGTGGTGCTTTTGAATTTGAGGGGTGGAAAAAAAAGATTTTGGGATAAAGGGTTTTGGTTTAAGGAGTAGTTATAGGTTTTGGGAAGGGAGGGTGAGTGAGAAAGAAGGTGAGAGCCTGCCATGGCTGTGTGTTGGTGGTGAAAGATTTTGCCGACTGTGTTGAAGGAAAATCACAAGTCAAAACCCTCGTCCATGTTCTAATTTGTGTTTTTGTTTTTAGCAATTTAGAATTTGGGCTTCAGAGTATACTTTTTGGTCCATTAGAAAGCCCAAACTGTAGTGTTCAAGTCATGTAAAAAAATGTCATGCAAAAAAACACGACCTAAATGTTTACATTCTTTATAGAATTTTTTCTGGTCCAATATTTACATTCTAGAGAAAAGTATTTAACACATTCTTTTAACATTAGGGGTGGGTAGATGGGCCCAGATTCATGTATTGGCCTGTGGGGTTCGCGGTCCGCGCAGGTTACGGACCAATTTTTTTAAACGGTCCATGGTTATGTCATATTTTTTGGTCCGTCCAACTTAACCCGCGGACTATGCGGGTTTGGCCCGCGGGGTCCGCAACCTGCATTAGGTTTAATTTGTGTGATCCTGATCCAATTATATTAGGTTTGATTTTCTCTTTTTCACTTTAAACTTTTTTTTTAAAATAACAAATAAAGAAATATATTAGATAAGATAAAGATATAAAGATAAAAATAAAATATTTAAATTAAAAGATGATAAAGATAAAAAAGGATAAGATAAGAAAAATAAAAAGATAACAAAAATAAAAGATTAAGATAAAAAAGATAAGTGATAACCTGCTAAAAATCTTCTTTTTTGATATTTTTTCGATCTTTTTCTCTTTTAATCTATCATATTTTCATATCTGAAAGTCATAAATAATAAAAATATCAATTCTTATCATTTAAACCAAAAATAATTGTTAAATAAATATTTTTAAAGATATTTCAATGTATTTTTATTATAAAAAATAGCTCATATCATATTTAGTAGTTGCAGCAGGCTAAAAATATTTTTTCTCCTCACGTGTGCTTAACAAATATCGAACTAGGCTTCTTGTTGACAATATATACTAAAAATTGGTTTTTAGTATTTGATATGCAGGATAAATAATATGTAATAATTATTGTCTTTTAATCACTTAACTTGATTTTATTCTAATATTTATTATTATTTCGAGTTTTAGGAAAAATAAGATGAAGATATGGAGATAGAGAAGGTTCAAACTACTTCAAATATGAAATCATTTGTTGTTGGAGATGTTTAAATTTCATATTTTAGATTTATTGCTTGGATTTTCTTTTGTTAAGACATTATTTATTTTATTGATGTAATTGACTAATTATTGAGATTTTATTTATATTTGCATTGAACTTAATTTGATTGTATTATATTTTTATTAAAATTAAATTCTTTTAAAACTAGGCCCGCGGACCGGCTCATTTGACCCGCGGGGTCCATAGGGCGGGGGCGGACCAATTTATTTGGTCCGTGTAAGAAGCGGGGCGGATTAGACCAGTCCACTACTAATGCGAGCTTATATGAGCGGGTCTTACGCGGGGCGGACTGGGCTGCTTACCCACCCCTATTTAACACACTTTCATTAGTTGAAAGTTGTTGCAAACTATAAAATTAAGAGAGAGAATTATTAAATGAAAAATAAAACTTAAAAAATTTATAATTTTTAATAAATTTCAACTAAATATGTTAGAGAGTGTATTATTATTATTTTTCTTATAGCCTAAATGAACATGTTGATTTTGCTACCCTAAATGAACATGTTGATTTTGCCAGCCTATTTAACCCTTTTTTATTTTGATTAAATGAACAGGAATGCATATTAGTTTCCCTTTTGGTTTTTCCTTCTCTTTCTTTTCTTCAAAATATATATTAAGAAGAGTGATTTTGAAAATGCCTTACTATTACACTTCTATAATTTTATTATGATTAATATTTAAGAGTGTTGTTTTGGTGTTGAAAGTGGTTAAACATATCAAGATTTACGTATGCCCCGAAAGTGGGCTACATATATTTTCTTTCCTTCATGTCTGATTTTTTCACGTGAATAGATTTGTTTAACATTACTTTGATTTGGTTGGGATATTGAAGCTATTCTTTGTCAACAAGTGTTTTTCTATGAGTTCAAACTTTTAAGACCTAAAAGTTCATCCTAAGTTCAACTTTATTAGTTGAACCATTTTTTGAACGTGATTTTTATTTATTTATGTGATATAATAAAACAAGAGGTTGGTAACTTTTCTTTCTCTTTTTTTTAATACTAACAAAATATTTTTATGACACTAATTAAAAATATAAATACATTTTTTCAATAATTATTACATTAAAATACATCAATGATTTAATACTTATTTCTATAAACAATTAAAAATATTTAATAAAGTATAGCATATTCTTAAGACACTTGCACTTAAGATATTTCTTTACTTTATTGCCATAAATGATCTCTCTCATTTTAGAAAAATTATTGCACGGGCACAAACCCAACACCTCATTCTTATACACAACCAATCAAACATTTACAGCTATTAGATGAAAAAATCCAACCAATAAAACAAAGAAACTAACATTTTAACAAATAAATAAAATCCCCAATTTTCTCTTCACTATTTTTAGGTAACTGGTTCTCCTTCCTTTTGTTTCTATATCAAAATCATTGTCACATAATAAATTTGAAATTTTTCTGATTAAATTTGACATTTAAAACAAATAAATAAACAAAATGTGACATTTAAAATTTACGTGAGTTAGTCATGTTAAAAATGATAATAATTTTTTAAAAATAAGCTTATGAGTTATGATAGGGAATGAAATATCTATGCTATAAGCTATTTTATTCTGTAAGTTAATTACAAAGTTATTTTGCCAAAAAGAATTATTATCTTAATATGATAAAAAATATTTAGTTTACGAAATTATGAATAAATAATAAATAGAAGAATTTTCATATATTTATAGATTTTTTTTATTTTGACTGAAATATATTTATAGATCTTATAAGGTATAATAATCATATGTATTGGTTTTATTTTTATTATAATATTCATGTGATTTTTTATTTATTTTATATGTGTTTACTGAACCAAAAAGTAAAAGAGAAAAAAATAGTCTCCGTTGAAGGCAAAGTATTACGGTGTTAATCTTTAAAAATAGAGAAGCACAAGACATGGTAGAACTTTTGAAATATAGAGAAATAAAAGGAAAGAGATAGGGTAAATGTAAAATATTAGAGGGAAAATCGTGGGTTTTGATTATTTGTTTTAAATACTATTTTTTTATTTTACAGGTTGGATTGATTTAATTTTATTTATTAATTGTAATTTTTTTATTAGTTGTGCGGGAAGGATGAGATGTTAGATTTATCTCCACCTAACAATTTCTCCTCATTTTATTCAGGATATGTGAATCAAAATTTATGTAAAACTAAGACAACTTTAGTTCAAACATTTTTGCTGACTTCTCTTTTACGTTGATCTTACTTTTCATGCATGCTTAGTGTTTGATAAGAAAAGTTGTTTGTAGAAGTAAATGAATCATAAAATTTCTTTACTCTCTTGTCCTGTTATCAGTTAAGTAATTAGCGATAAAGTTGTTATGACATTGTTGTATGTATTAGCCTTTTAAGATGATTTTCCTTTAAATAAAAAAAAGCCAATCATAGGTTCATGATAATTTTAAGAACTTTATATGCAATTTTAAAGAACAAAAGTGCCCAGGCATATGGGCTAATTAATGTCATTAAACTTGGTCTTCACATTGGGACCAATTTTGGGTACAAATATTATGAAGAGCGCCATGGTCATGATTAAGACACTCTTGATAACATATACCTTTTCTTTATTGAAAACAAAAAAAAGGGCCCCATTGTCGGTTAAAAGAAAAGGACTTATGAAAAAGAAGGATAATTGTCGACATAATTTAGATTAATGCTTTTGCACATGCAAAGTTAAATTTCTGTATATGGTGAAACTTGCCAATAAAATCATTTGATATCAAATTTTTCCTTATCCAACAGACACGGTTTAAGAAATTGTTGTCAATCGTTACAATGGAAATTTGGCAATGTAATGAGTGTCCTTTTTAACTTGAGAAAACTGAAAACAAACGTTGAACCATAATATGCAAACCATGTTACCTAACATAACAATAAAATATTCCGTGATAGCTGCTTTCACAAGGTAGTGGTCCTAGACGTAGATGTTTGCCAAAACTAGCACTACATAATGCACAGTCAACCGTGTATATTATAGTCAATAGCCAAGACTAGCTCTTTAATTTAAACAAGTTGACTGAACACTTAGAAAGGAGCTTTTCCCATGACCCTATCTTTTTCCCTTTTTTTTACTCTTTGGTTAAAGATAAAGAGCTTTCCCAGTCCTCATGTACTACCACGTAACTTTTTCCTCCATCTATTATGGCATTGTTTTCTTCCTTCATTTTCAAACATTTTGGATTTGAACGTCCCCGGGGAAGGTGGGGAGAGAGAGGCCATACAATGGGAATTTATTCAATACATTACTTTGTCAACTCCTCCCTCCTTTTATTCTGTTAGATAATGATGGAGGCATTTTTCTTTTTAATCCAAGATATCCTTCAATTGAAAGTCAAGTACGGTACTAAGATTTATTTAAATAAAGAGTAACTTTTCTGAACAAATGTTTTTTTAGAGTTTAAGAATTGGATTTCTGGCCTATTCTTACTAGGCAAGTTGACTGATAATCATGTCACACACCATGTTGATGGAGACATTTTTTTTCCTTAAGATAATTCAAGTAACAACCAACAACTTCTGAAGGAATCAAAGGTGTTATATGTGAAACATCTGTCGGGTGAGGTTGTGTCATTGTGTGTACTAAAACATCTGTTGAGAGTAATCAGTTCCTTAAATAAATATAAGTATCTTGAAGGATTAGTTATTGTCTCCTAGGTCAGGATATCCCATATTCACCCAAGAAAGGTGTTATATGTGACCTTGATGTGAGCTGTTGGTTTTAATACCTCTTTGCAATGCCATATACAAACTTTTAACATCATTTCAAAGGAATATCCATGAGAAGAATTCATGACTACTACTACACAACCACTCAAAAACTTCTGGAGATATCTCAGAGAGCCAATAGCCCCAAATGTACAAAGCAATTGTTCCAACCACCGGCAATTGTTAGACGAAACCGGGGACCAAAGATGGCCATCATAATGTCTTCGGATGCATGTGCCACATGACCCCCTTTAACTTTATCTTTGAATCCCATGTTGCCCTCGCCAACACATGGCACTGTCCCATTCGCTGGGAATTAAATGGCCCTACAAACTTCACCTTCTTGGTCCAACCGACCCGAGGAATGCAACCCCTTTTCTTTCCTTTGCACTTCCACCCAAGACTTGGCCCCGGTCACTCACTGATCACTCTCTTGTTTGTTGTCTTTAGTTCTGTCACTCTCCTATACCTCTTGAACTCAAATTCCAGTTACTTCAAGACATGCCAGGAACATATCTGTCTCATACTTGGACCCATTATTAATTATTAACACTTGGCAACATTTAAGTTTGGACCATAGTTCTGTACACTACCCCCCCTCCGCCAATCAAGTCATGTACTGTGTTCTTTGTTTATTTCTTAATCATCTTGTTCTATCATCTATGAAAAAAAAAAATTCAAAACTGCTTCATGAGGAGTATGTAATCCTTTCATTCAAATTAGTACTGGTATATAGAAAATTTACTTTGCTCGAGGTACTTCTTTTGGCCAGTTAAACTTAAAAATTAATTGGCATTGAATGATAATAGTAAGTTCAGAAGCGGGGGGTACTTACAAATTCAAGAGCATCAAAGTTTCACAAGGTAATAACTAATAAAGTAGTATCACATATTAATTAAGGTCAATCCTGGTAATTTACACAAGAAATTAAAAGGATAAAAGCAGAATAGTGCGATAGTCGAAAATATAACTTCGTTCCAGCTCCAAAATTCTATATGGTCTCATGTTCCGTGCATGTGAAGTAACCCAACTACCTTGACATGTCATAATCTTGAGGGTAAGCAAGCTGCTGTTCTATCTGCCAGCTCAACTTGGAAGCAACACCCTCATGACAGGGAACGTAATCCTGTGAATTAAGCACAAAAATATTTCACTTTCTTCTTTCATATTACCGAAAAGCTGTTAGTTTTGCACCAGAAAAAGTTGATTACGTATACAATTGATTTGATAAGCTTTGATGACATAAATGTGCATATCCTTGGATATCCAAGAAAAGTTTTATTGTGTGCATCTATAAATCTTTCAATTGCCTATTTACATATGCAGTACGAAATCAGAGAAACTTTTGTTTTGATGTGACTTCTCTAATGAAATCAGAGAAAGTGATTTCAAATAAGACAGTTCCTTCAAATTGTGAGAATCAAAATGAATAGGAGTTGTGTAATATGCTCACTAGACTTTTCAAAATGAATTTGAGGTTGATCAAAAGGGTATGTAAGAGTCAACATCTGTTTTATTAAAACAAGATGTAAGTATAGTTTTAGTAAGGACATAATGATATTACCTCCAATTTCTTCACCAACTCTTTTGCTGTGGGTGCTGATACAATTATGTGGCGAGCATTTGGACTGATAAATCCCTCTTCCACAGCTTTGTCAATAAATGACAGCAAGGAATTAAAGTATCCATCAACATTTACTAATCCCACCTACAATTTTTGGAATGTCAAGGCTTATTATTATTAGGCTTCAAGCACAAAACAACTAACTAAAGGGACATGAATTTGTTATTAGTATATATTACCGGCTTGTCATGAATACCAAGTTGTGCCCAGGTTATGACTTCAAGAAGCTCCTCTAGAGTCCCATATCCACCTGCATGTAACTTCCATGAGTTTCTTCAGGAATTGAAGCACAAACATAGGATAAAAATGAGAAAAACAAAATCAAATAGAACAGTTTTACTTATACTTGCTCACCCTGGTAGTAGTAGAAAAAGGAGATTGAAATTTAATTGAATAATTTGAAAACTTAAGTTTAATTCTTTTTTGTTTTTAGTTTAACTGTGATGTTTATGAATCCCCATATCCAAGATTAACTACTCCATGTTGTGTGCATGTCATAGATTTAGCACTACCAACTTCATGCTCAAATGCAATCATGGATTTGGCAATGTCAAGGGGGAGTTCATTAGAGATCATGAATTGACTCTCCTAGGGAATCAACTTTCGTACGAATGACAACTTTGTCTTTGCATGCTCTCTCTCTCTCTCTGTGTCACCAATTTTCAGCATTCAATTATTCACTGAGGATGATAACAACGACCAGTTATAAAAAAAGTCTTTGAAAAGGATCAAGCGTTATTCCGTGTCAGGTGCAGGTGCTAGTTGGAAAGTTATCTCGTGAAAGTTCTCTTGCTTCACTTCCCCTCTTTAACAAAGAAAGGAAATTTGGTAGAATCACGTCAAGGTTGCAACCAAAGTTGAGGAAAAAAATGGTATGTAATTATGTATTCAACCTGAACCATAACGACAGTGTCCCAGAGCCGCAGAAGCTCTAATTTTTAACCCAAGATATATTATTAATATTAAGGGCTCATGTAAGGTCAACATCATTTTCAGCCAGCTTAATTTGAAGGGTTGCTCTCTCTAATCATAGCATTGGGATGTGCCATGAAAGTTGGTTTTGAAGCAGTGTCAAATGGAATCATATCATTAAATTGAATAAAAGAGGCACACAACCACACAAGATGATTGAGATTCTTTTTAAAAATTACTATCCTCCATGCCTCAATGTTTACTTAATTACGTAGACAACTAGTCAACATTATCCATTACGTGTCGTGACTTCCAAATCATCACACAAGTTTATAACGCCTTGTCAAGTAGCTAGCATCCATAATTTGGAGTGGGAAACACATAAATTCTTTAGCCAAAAAGGTTTAGCAAAGAAAAACACCAAAGCCTGTATCAGTTTAAAAAGTATGGAAACTTTTGTAGACAAAACCATTTTTGATGAAAAGCAACATTAGTAGTAGTAACACCGAGAAATCAACGGGAAACATGTCGGTTAACTAGCCTCGAAAGCATCAAACAGAGATATGGTCATTGCTGCACACTATAACAAGGAAAAAAAAATTAAAATTCACTTGCAACATATTTTATCAATTCTTATTTATTATACAGAAAAGTTGGATATTTTTTTATATATTTTAGATGTCAAACACATTGTTTTATTCAATTAATACTTTATAAAATAGTAGTATTAGCAAGATACAACATAATATTATCACTAAACAAAAGGAAGCACATAATGGATATAAACTTTGTACTATTTTTGTTAGTGTGTCGCTGATTCTAATGTGCTAACAAGTATTTTTGTAGGCTAACCTGGTAAGGCAATAAAGGCGTCTGAATGCTTGGCCATCTCTGCCTTCCTTTGGTGCATATCAGCAACAGCTTTTACTTCTCCCACTGTTTCACCAGTTAGCTGCAAAGGGGCATCAAAGCAAAAGAATTCAAAGAAAGAGCCACTTAGTAATGATGAAAGTTGCAGGAATGCGTAATCTGATGCATTTAACCTATATCTATAACATGAAAAGCATTGGCCAAAAGAAAACAAAATACTATCAATAAAGCTGGAAAATAACTAAGATTTCAAAATTGACAACATGGTCATGGAAGGCATGAATAGAAAATCCTTGTTGAGGTTGAGAAACAAATAAAATACTAAGGTTTAAAGCTTGAAGAAAAAAAGGTTTAAGCTTTTTCTAGTGGCTGAAGCACATATACATACCTCTCGAGGCATGAGGGTCTTGGGAATAACTCTGCAAGAGACAACAAGATGACAAATATAGCATCAATGGTGAAAGAGACCAACAAAAGTAAGCACAATGCTTACTAAATTGACTATGAGTTCCTGTTCTTGCCTTTTTCCCAACATCTTTGAGGGGAGAAAAGAGAAAAGGGGAACAAATTAAAAAAGAAACAAAAGTGAAGAGTGTTTTGTGTTACTTACCCGATGACATGGCGACCGCCATCATGAACAGCTTGTGAAACTAAACCCATTAGACCAATGCTTCCCCCTCCATACACCAGATCGATGTTCCTTGAGACCTTAATTCCAATACCATTCAAAATTAAAAACTAATAATCAGTCTTGGAATAGTAACATAATAATAGTGGTGGCTATGATTGTGTATGAGTAATGAATGACCCTTTAGAAAACAGTCCCGTGAGAGTACATTATTTACTGTTTGACTGAAAGTAAAAGGGAAAATGATTCCTCAACGCTCACTCAGCAGAAAGCAATTGTAAAGTCCGTACAGTGTAGGGAAAATGATTCCTCAACGCTCACTCAGCAGAAAGCAATTGTAAAGTCCGTACAGTGTTGAGTTCAGAGCTACTGAACCAAGAGCTCAAGAGGTAAAAATAAAAATGGAGACTTCAAGCTCTAAACACATGAAGAGAAAAAAAAAGTATGCAAAATTTTACAGTTTGAGAATGCTTTTGAGGTTGTTTTGCCTGTCATGAAGAGACATCATCGTTTGCATATGCAAACTAAACTAAGACACAGGTCATTGTTATGAACAAAAGTGACCTTACACAAATATTAATGAAGTTGACAATGGAAGCAAAATATTCAAGACACCATAAGAAAAAAATTAAATTTTTTTGTGATGGAGATTTCGAGGAAAACAAAAGAAAAGCATAATGCGGTTAGAAAAGGAAGGCATGAATATATAGCGTACCAATTCGTTGCCAAGTTCAATGGCAGCATCTTGGTAGGTACTCTTCTTGCCGGGGCTACTCCCACAGAACACACAAATCCTCTTGAACTTTGAATGCCTCATTTCACTTCGTGTATCCATTTTGTTAGTTATATTAACTTTCACAGTCACACACACAACAGATATTTTGTAACGTTTCTGAAACTGAAATGTCTCCCTCCAAATTATGTTCCTATAACACTCCCCTCCACTTGTTACAAACAAGTGAGTGTCACGGAAGCACTAACCACAACAACAAAATTACACTCCTAGAGAAGAGAAGAGAAGAGAAGACTCTATGCTTTCTTTGCTACAACTCTTACACAAGTCTCGTGGCTTTATATAAAACCACGTTGGTCTTCACACGTGACCACCTTAGCGGTTGGCACGCGTGGAATCCTAGTCTCGCGCTCCCACTCTATTTATTACGTATTTCAGAAAGTAATATTTTCTTTTAATGATTAAAAATATTTTAATTCTGTTTATTAGTTTTAATATTTTGACGAGTTTAAAATATAAGTTTGCATTTATAATTTTAAGTTTTTAACAGTAACATATCCAAGTCGTATCAATCAAATGAAAAATATTTTTACATGTTAAGCATGATTTAAAAACTATATATTTTTTTCTCTGTCCTTTTATTTTGTATCTTATCAATAATTTTTATTTAAATATCAACTAAAAATATTATTTAATAATATAAATTATCATAGTTAATAATTTGTATTTGATAATAATAGTTAATATTGAGTAATTGATATCAACAACTATTTTAAAAATGATTATATATATATATATATACTCACATTCAACAAAAAAAAATGGAATTAAATTTTACTAGTAGTAAGAATAGACTTTATATTTTTCAATGCCAATGTTTGTTTCTTCAAGAATGGAATTGTACTTTTCTGCATTTCATGAAGTGACATAAAAATAAATTTAAAAATGACCTTACTAGCTAAATATAAAGTTTTTTATATTATTATTTAATTATGTATAATAATAATATTATTTTTTTGAAATAATTACTTTAAAGTTATATTTAAGGTGGTTTATAATTAGTTGATGGTATAAAATCTTTATATTGACTGTGTATCAAAATTAAACTATGTAAATATTTGTTTTGGTGTTTATATATTTATTAACAAATAATATTGTATCCTTTCATTTTATTCAATTTTTATGTTTGAATTGAATGAGAGAGAGAGAGAGGGACAGAGAAAGAGAGAGAGATCATGTTTGGACAGCATATGTCCGATAGTCAAATTTTGATGATTCCTTCCTTTTAAAAGGGATTAATTTCTCTGTGCACAATAAAAATAATAATTATAAATAATGGCAATAAGTTAGAACTAAATTTATTGGCTTCTTCTAATACTAATATATTGTTTGTTTTAATGGAAATATAAAAGAAGAATATGAGAAGGAAAAATTATTTAAATTCTAGCATTTATTTAAGAGGATTTTGTGGGTTTCACAACAAAATAATCCCTCTTCTAAATTGGAATTAAAAGGGAGGGAATGTGGGATTCTTTATGTTTTAGTGTCTAAAAAAATCAAATACTTTTATAATAGTAATAATAATTAATTTTATGTAAATAAAAAATAATTCAATATTTTTTTTGGGGGGGGGGGGGGGGGGGGGGGGGGTTAAATTTAAAAAAAATTCTTCAACTTTTTATTTCTTTTATCTATCCAGATAATTTTATTTTATTTTATTTTTCTTAAATGTATCCTTAAGTCTCTCTCTTAGGTTTCTTTCTTCTTTATTTTACTTCTAATATACAAATAACATAAGGGAATTGCCAATTTTATGTAGAAACAAAAAGCAAAATGAAGATATTATTATTTTTTTTAAAATTAATGTCTACTCATTTTCCCAATTCTTACAGAATGCAACAAGAACATCATTTTACACAATAAAAAAAAATGCTTTAGTGACGGCCATTAATTGGCATAGATTTTTTTTTTATTGTTGTTTAATCTACATAAATGGGATGTAGTGGAAAGTACGTTCTTTCATAAAGGACATGTGTTCGATTTTTATGTCAGTTTTTATGAGGAGGACCATACCTCTGTGGTTCCAAGTCTAAAGGGGGCTGGGAATGGCAATCTGAGGTCTAATTCACCAAGGACACGAGTCCATGTTTCCCTTATCTCTTTCTAAAATGAT
Organism: Glycine max; assembly: GCF_000004515.6. Classification (NCBI taxonomy): domain Eukaryota; kingdom Viridiplantae; phylum Streptophyta; class Magnoliopsida; order Fabales; family Fabaceae; genus Glycine; species Glycine max. The sequence continues at coordinate 40,485,842 of NC_016090.4, forward strand.
TTTTTTAAAACGAAAAATTTCGGTCCATGAGAATCATTGAATTCCACCAACTGAAATTTGATCATGGGTGTGGTGTGAGTCTTTATGGCTGTGATGTGTAGCTAATTTTTTTTTTAATCAGTAAAATTAACATGTTAGAATATTAATTTTTTTGTTAATAAAGAGAATTAAAATCACAGTCTTTTCCTTAAATCATTTAACTCGCATTATATCTGAAGCTAGATAACCGAGGCTTTATCCAAGAAAATAAGTCCTCATTGCCAGTCACGAGTTATATTAGTGTCAATTATGACTATGAGCAAAACACTGCCATTTTGCTTCCTTACACTTGTTATGTTTTGTATTGGTTTAGTCCTGCCTTACCCAAAAGTGTTGAAATCATTTAACTGGACATTATCTAGAAGGGGACTGCATCAACCAAGAAAGTGATTTGTCCATAACTTTTTCAACTAACCAAAAATAACAATGCTTGCTTAACTAATGAGAACAAACCCTCTTCCCAACCACCACAAAAGACTTAAAAACAATTAATAATTCTTCTATGGAAAAGAAAAACAAAGTGGGAACTCACTGTCTTTGCTTTACCCCTACAAGGCCACAATGAAAAAAATGACATACGAATCTTATAACCCTTGTGCCTTTGATTAGTTTCACATCCTAAAGTGGAAAAAAAAGGGTCACCGTCAAATTAAGCAAACAAGGGGAAAACAATTTATAAAAAGAAATTTGAGTTTGTTGTCAAAATAAAACGTGAGAATGCCACAATTAATTAATTGTCACGAATGGGCACTCCTGACAAATTATCTTGTGTCGTTTGTGTAGCAAATTTTATTTAAACTGAGCAAAGTTATGGGTAATAGCAGAAGTTACTTCAGATTGTGCTCCCATTGTGCATTGATGATTGAGAAAAACAAAAAAAAAAAAAACATAAGTGGCTAGTAGTGTCTAATATCACCTTGTGCCCTCATCCACCTTCCCTTACTCGACACTCTTGTTGTACACCAAGGAAACATTTGATTTTTATTTCACACGCTCCTTTCCATTCCCCATATCCTTTCTCCCTCAATTCTTCAATCATCTTGTCCCAAACCCCCATTATTTGTCTCTCCTACACTGATTGCATGCTTTCTTCTCTAATTCCAGGCTTAGTTCTCCAAAGTCCCGTGACTTAATTGGATAGGATCTACTTATGGTTCTAATGAAGTTAGTTTCAATTGAATGCAGTTAGTTGTTTATTCATATATAGGTATTTTTTCTTTATGAGAACAATCTTATCCAAAGTACATATATAGGATTTGAACCATAATTTATCACGTTAAGATTAACTCCTTCTATTATACCTAACCCTATAAGTTGAATGTAATTAGCTTCTCAATATAACAAACTAACCAGTACTATTCATTTGAACTAACTTAACATGATTGTTGTAAAACTATTTGCCAAAGTCTTGAGCATTTTTTACATTATTATGTGTCATGTGTTAGGCTTAGTGTACACAAACAATTTCTCAAGTGATGAACTTTTTGGTTGATTTGCTGACATTTTTTTTGTTTATATCTGATTTGCCAGGATTATCAGAACTGAACCCATGCCTTTAAGCTAATGGTTATTTTATTAGTTTGAGTTCCAATCCCCAAATAACCTTTTTGGCTGTTGCGGTTTAGCTTTATTGACACCTCTGTTTGTCTACTTCATTGCCTTCCCCTATGTTTAGATATTATAAACTCATAATCACTCTCTTAATGGGGGATTGAGCTTATGTATAAAAATTTATGTGAACCTCCCGCATGCTCGCACGCGCGTTTTACAGCATGTTTTGGCGTGTTAGTGAGTTCACTACTTGTCTTACTATAGTGTCATGATATAGTAATATGATTAACCTGAAGACCAAGAAATGAAAACTATTCAAGTCTGGAACTGTCAACCTGGACTTAATTTGATTATAGACGGACAGGAATTCAACACATATACTTGGAATTTTCTGAAATTCTTCCAAGTCTACGCAAGTTTTGAGGTTTTTGGTCTGTGCAAGTGCTTCTCTTTTGTGGAGGACTAAAATTTACGGAGAGGGGAAATGATTCTCGCATAGATTTAAAAAAGGATAAATAGTCATTTTTATCTCTAAATGTATAATTCATTAACAAATGCGTCTCTGAAAGATTAAAATACAAAATTTAGTTATTGAAAGTGTAAAAAGTGAGACAATATATCTGGCTGTTAACTTCTATTCATCATTATTAATAAAATAGTCTATGTGACACAGAGGGATAAATTTGTCACTAAAATAATTGTCAGTGTAATCATCTCTAATTATCAGCATAAAGATATATTTATTATATAATATTTTTTTAACTTTTCGTCTTTTTATTTTATTGACAAATGACTGAAAGATTGAAAATGATTATTTATTCTTTAAAAAAATTATGGTAAGAAAAGGTAGATATGCAATGATATCAGTATGTAATCTCTTTTAATCCTTAAATTATTAAAAACAAATACTAATATTTAATTTTGATAAGTATTAAACAATTCGTTCTTGAAATTTGTTAAGAGTATCTCAATTTTTTTAGGGTTTTGATGTTTGATATATGTACCTTTGATTCCAACATATTGTATTTGGCAAAATTCAAAAGCACACATGTAACAAAAATGTATGAAAAAAGATGTTTATCTTCTATGATCTTTCACATTAGGGTCATCATGATGTGAAATACTTAATGTAATGTGAAATAGTAATGTTATGCATGTAAAGAAAAATGTGTATAATAGTGTGAATGGAACATTTCTTAATATATAGTATAAAACCAAAGGTAGTGTGAATGCTAGATTAGATTTGGTTGTAATAGGAATACAAGAAATGAAGAAATATCAGTTCCACAAACAGTTTGTAAAACGATTTAGTACATGTTTGACTAAACGTTGATGAGACTACGTAAGTTTGTTAACAGATCAATACCATTCATTTTGCGTACCCTTTCTTTTGCATTATCATTTCTTTTGTTTTCTTTTTTGGTGGTCTGTTAAACTTGTTTCAGAATTCATGTGACAACAATTTATACCGAAAACGAAACATGCTTCTCTCCCAGCTTTTGATACAGTGGCCAAAAAGGAAAGAAAAAACTTGTAGTGTTTATGTAGCATAAAAGTGTCAAAAGGGTATCCTTCATATGTCATGATACTTGTGTCAATGAAAGAGAAAAAAATTAATAGACTAATAAAGCCTCATGATTGTTGTATCTTAATGCAACCACTATAGTTATGTTATTATAATACATACATAAAGACAAACAAAGTAGTCATGTAATAAATCTTTGATATCTTATATATTAAAATTTAATTAATTTAATTTAACGAGAGTGTAACATTGAAATTATATAAACTTTTTTAGATTTGGATCATTTATTAAGGAGTTTGTTTAGTTGGCTGAATAGTGTATATAAATTATTGTAAACTTTTTTGTACATATATTCAATTCTTATAAATCAAACAAAGATTAGGATCATGTTACAAAATAGGGACTATCTTTTAGACAAAACTTACTAAAAGAAGAGGAGAGGAACCAGATCCCGGTTTTAATTTCATTCTGTAAATTTTCAGTAGTAAAACAGATTGGAAAAAACTGGATGGGAGTGCCAAAAGTAGGGCAACTTTTGGAAACCAAATTTGCAGAAATATCGAGCCGAATGGACTTAACTATAGGCAAAGCCTAGACAACAACAGCAACATAGAGCTGTAAAGTGTCTTGCAAACCGGTGTCACAAAATCGTGCACAGCATAAATAGTCAGGATTAGGAAGGTGCAAATAGTAAAGCAGGGAACAAGTTCATGAATCTGATAAGCTTACAGAGTATGTATGCATGAGAATGCGAACATGTTACTATGAATTTTTTTCTGAAGAGAGAGAGAGACTGTCATGCACAACCGTCTAGTCCTCCCACCGCCCAACCTATTATTTAACTACATTCGTTTTCCAAAGCATCATTTTTGCTTATCTTTTTTTCCCCATAACTCTCTGGCTCTGTTCTCCACAGAGTATGGTGAAAAAACTTAACAGTAGTACTAGTATAAATTATGCAATGCAAACAGACACGTTTCTTGCCTTCTTGATACTACTCTTCTTTGCTCAACTGCTGCACCAATTAATTTGTTCTTCAAGTTTAACATGAACAAACAATTAGAGAAGTAGTAGCCCTATTAAAAAATGGATTTAATTTATTTTTAACATAGTTTAAAAGAAAAACATAGTACTATATATGTACAACGTATTGAACTTTTGCTTTGATATATGGTAATCGGTATCCGTACCATGCGACAATTAAAATTGATAAAAAAAAAAACAAGGGTATATTATGATTTTATAAAATACAAGCATTTATCCAACGTATCATAAAATGTGATATATTCTTATAATTCTTATTAGGGATTATAGTTAGAATTGAATTAAAACGTGCTTTTTATAGTAAAGTAGATTTAACTTATTTAGTTGAATATAATACGTGAATTGTTATAAATTTTAGTATTTTTTATTTTTATAAATAAAAAAATACTTTTATACTATTACTCAATTATAGATTAACATGTATATGTATGTCTTTAAAATATGATAAGTATGATAATATTGTTGATTTTTATTATAATTATTTAAAAAAATATATTTATAGATATTTTTAATTAATTGAAAGTGTAAAAATACTTATATCATGTGAAAATTAAACTCTTCCATGCAGTTTTATTTTTTAGAATGCATTTTTTTCCAAAGAAATCAAATTTCATTGTATCACTTTGTAATTAGCCTTATATTGCAAATTTGTACTTTATAAGTTTATATATATATATATATATATATATATATATATATATATATATATATATATATATATATATATATATATTAAAACTTAAAAGACATAAATTAATCTTTCAAAAAAAAAAAGACAAAATCTAAAGAGTCTAGTCTATTTTAAAAAATTTCTTCTTCTTTGTATTTAATTTATTTTGGTTCTTATTTCTTATTTATTTTAGTATTTAATATTAAGACTAAATTATCGAATGAAACTTATGATATTTTACTTAGTTTATTTTGTTTATAATATTTTATTAAATACTTAAAGTGTTTCGATTATAATTTTTATTTGAGTTGTTATGATTAATAAATTTTAATCTCATATAGATAGAATTATAGATAGATAGATATAATTTAAGAAGAAAATATAAGAAAAATAAATAAACAAGGTGTTCTTATTCAAAACGTCCCGTGATCTTCAACCAATTTTGGGCTTCAATATAATGACCAGGGTTAGGGCTATAGCGGCTTGATTAAACTAAGACTCCGCAACTTCCGAGTCTCCCTGTCGAATGACCTGTTCTCTTCGGTCGGAATAGGTGAGTCAACTCCTTTTCCTTAGAATCGTACTTGAGAATTTCTTGACTCTAATTAATTTTAACTTATTTTTTTATGCATAATTTTTTTTTAAAAAAATATGTATCTTTTTTATATTAAATTTAAAAAGTATAATGCGTCAAAATATTAAACTATAATTATTAGATTCTCTTCGTATATAATATTTATTATAAAATAATTTTTTTAATAGACTTATAACTTAAATCAAACTTTTAAATAGGTTAGATCAAATTTAAACAAAAACTTATAACAAATAAAGACAAATAGATTAGATCTTTTATATTTTTATTTTAGGTGAAGGTTAAGATGAGGCCTATCAATGAGTATCTTCATTGGATTGAGATCCTCTATAATTACATTTTCAATTCTTTCAAGACATTTATTTTCGTATTAAATTGAAGCATGAAATTTCCTTTGGGAAAATGCATACCGTCAGATTAGAACAGCACTACATGCAGTTTAACATCAAGTGTAGGGGATCAAATTCCATCTTCCTTCGAGTTTGAAAGTGATTTTGTTAAAAATAGATATATAATTTTGTAAAGCTTGTAATGATGCATAATGATGAGCGTTGAATGAGACAGGGAAGTTGAATGCTGGGTCAGATTCAGACTCATTGAATGCCTGTGCCGTGACAATGTGCTGTGGTGCCACGCATAATCACTACTTAGCTGCCCAGGGCACCTGACACTTGGCCCCGCGCTTCTCAATATAATCTTTTTGTTTAACATTACAACTACTACATAACATAACTAAACGCCCCCCACAAAATGCAATTACGTGGTTTGCTCACCACAAACAAGATGCGACGTTTCCTGGTTCCCACCCACCTTTCCTTTCATAATTTGTCATCTTGCATATAGGAATGGGTATTAGGGTTTATTCAAGTTTAGGTCAAATTTTAACTTAATTTGCTTATTGTTAATCAATTTGAATTGTGTTGAATTTTAAATATAAATATATTTAATAATTCTAATCGAATCAAGTTGATCATTACAATACTTTTTTAAAATCTATATTTTTTGTTTTAAGCATAAATATCTTTTAAGTACACAATCGTAAAATTATTATAGATAATAATTTTTTTAAGTATTTAACATAGTTATATACTTAAAACTCATACTAAATATTTCTTATTAAACTTAAACAATGATTGATTCACATGTTTTTTGGTTTTAAAAATTATGCTAGCAATGTATTTATTGATTGAAAGTGTAAATTTATTTTATATTGTATATGCATGATGATTAAACTCTTTAAACTATCATAAAATTTTCTCTTTTATTTAATTTGAATTGATCGGGTCTTGCATTGAATTCACTCTTCAGAGCCAAGGGGTTGGTTTCTGTCATCGAAATATCAATAATATGTCATGATATTTTGTTTTTCAACTATAATTTTCTTTGCCTTTATTTTGATGCATGGTCTCGTAAAGGTGGAGCTGATCAAGCTGAGGGAAGGTCCCTCTCCTCTGAAGTTCTGCACTGTCCCGATATAAAGCAAGCATTTAGGCTCCAAAAGTACTCTTTATTGAAATTACTAACAAAAATGATGGCTCTTGTTTAATTTGTACGTTGGTGCTTTTTGACCTTGTTCCTAACCAATAAGCAGGGCCGTTAAGTTTCAAAGTGAGGCAAAAACTGGCTAGAAACGTGATGGGATGTGGGTAATGTTTTTCCAAAAGTAGTCTGTATTGCTTCTCAGTCTCACTTTTGGAGCGTAATTACTGAAGTTCTTGTCCATTGTTGTGATGTGAAAAGGGGTTTTCATGTGGCTGAATGATACAAAGGGTAGTTAAGGTTACATATCAAGCTTTATTTTGTCTACTACTACTCCATTTCATCGACCAAAAGGACAATTTACCTTTTTTACTTTCAGTTTCCCGCCTCATGTTGTTGTTGTTGTGTGTATTTGGCTAATTGCATTTGCATGCGTATAACTCGAATCGAAACCAAAAGTATGCATGCATCCTAATAACTATATATGCACAGCAGCCACAGTGTGAGACTGTTGACCATTTAAACTAGCTTTATCTGTTGTTAACTTTTTCTTAATTATAATTTTAGTCTCATAATTATAGTAAATAATAATGGGATTATATCTTTCTGCGTCAAAAAAAAAATGATGGTCTTTCATTACTTTCTTTAGTGAATTTAATCTCTTAATATTTTAACTGTTTGATTTAAATCTTTTCATCACTTTCCTTTAACTTAAAAATTATAAATTCTTATTCTTTTTTGGTAAAAAAATCTTCACAAATTAAATAGATTAAATTATTTTAAATTATCTTTTAATCAAAACACAATAACCAAAGTATCAAATTTTACTTAAATAAAATACATATAATTTTTCTCGTCTTCAAACTCTAACATTACATCCTATTAAATCTTTCTAGTTTTATTAAATTTTCACTAAATCTTTAATTTTTAGAATTATTTCCTATCTCAAATATAACATAAATATCTTCAACTATTTTTACAGAAAATAAGATTTTGATATATATATATATGAGAAGAAATTAAATTATACCGGTATAAATTTAATAATTATTATATTATTTTATGTTTTTTAACTGGATAATATTTTCTTAAAATTCATTCTTAGATTGAAAGTTCATTTCACGTGGATCATATATGCAAAATTCATATTAATTCAAAATCTTTTATATAAATTAAAATCAACGTAATATAAATATTTTAAAATATATTAAAATATGAATTATTTGATTATCTTGTTTTAATTTAATAAAATTTGATATAAACGATATTAATAATTATATGTTAAATTATAAAAATTATATAATAATTATCAAAATTACATCGATATAATTTAATTTATTCTGTATATATATTATTTAAGAGATTATCTACTTATAAAGAAACATTTAATATTATATAAAAGTTTATCAAGGACTCATCCTATATTCTTATTCGATTATTATATCTTGTCCACCAGATGAGAATATATATATATATAAATAAAGGTATGATTTATTTAAAATTTTAAAATAGTAACTATATATATTATTTCTACTTCTATAACATTGTTTATATTACTATTTTTTTTCTTCTTTTCATCACATGAACCACTTTATTCCGTACCTCTCTTTCTTTGTTAAATAAATATTTTTTTACAAAAATGTTGTACAAATACATTTCTCAAAATATATGTTAATATGTTATGACAGACAAAGTCGGTACAATAATCCAAATAAAAAAAACATATATGAAAATGATATAACTACCAAAACTGTCATATTCTAACTAAAATTGTCGCCAGAAATCTCTCCCTCATGTCATAGACATTCTAATTTTCAAACATATATATCACAGAACAAAGATAACGCGTTTTATTTATTGGAAGTGACATATTAACGGACAACAATAGAATGATAGTACTATATACAATATAAGCCCTTTCTTACACGGTAAGGAAGACACACTCCTGGACAAAACTTTTATAGAAACTTCACCTTTAGACTATATTGGATATGAATATTTTTCTATGGGAATTGTCTTTGCCCTGCCCTAAATGCTTAAAGACAAGATTAACTTGTCAAGCAACATCTACTTTCCTTGAATATAAGGTGAAAAAATTGGTCGGGAAACGACTGGGTTTCGTTCTACACATGCTTTATCCTTAAACTGCTGCGACAATTTGAAAAAATCTCTGCCGAAAGTTTACTGCAATTTAATAATAAGGTCAATTCCATCTTTTTTAGAGAAGATCCTTAAATATAAATGGCGGTCCTTTTCTGTCCCCTCACGGCTTAATGTTGAATTCACGATTCATGTGCGTGTTGGCACCATTGTCACTCAATATGTTCTCTCATGCTAAAGAAATTTATTTTACTTCATCTCTAATTTTGATTTTAGTAATATTTGGTTACTATTAGGTAAACTTGATTTTGTTTTCGGTAATGTTTGGTTGTTATTAAGTAAAATTAATTTTGTTTTCAAATTTCGTTTGACTAAAAATGATAAATAAAAAATTGCTTTTTATGTTAAGTTGAAAGATTTTCTCTAAATTTTTCATTAAACTCATTTTCGAAGTAAAATATCCAAACATAAGATAAATTATTTTACTTTAAAATCAATTTTAATCAAATTAATTTTATAAAATCACTTTCTTTCAAAATTAATTTTATAAATATTTATCAAAACACACTTGAAGTCCAAGTAGATATAATTTTTGTGTGAAATATCAACCTGAACGCTTAGATTGAATATCTTTTTTTATTTGTAAAAGTAAAAGATAGGTAGCTATCAGAAAGTTTATAAGATTCAAACATTTTGTTTGTCCATGTGAGCTAGAACCTTGGTTGAATGCTCTAATTTTAGGTTATATATTATTAACTAAGGCTTCTCGTACAAGGGAAACTATTCTCTTTTTGCATTAAAAATTGAATAAATACACAGTGAACATATTTCTAGACCTTCATTTATAGTTTAAAATATTACCGGCACCCAAGTATATCGTGATTCAATTTGCATATATATACAATAAATAAATGTAGAGATAGGATAGAAGATGGATGAAATTACTAGTAAAAACTAAGATGTTGTTGATCGATCAAATTAAAAGCAGGGCTACCCGATATGATGATGAATGTGATAATGTATGTACCATAAGGCTGTCTCAAATCCCTAGAATTTCCTGAAAAATATTTGGACAAAGAAAAGGGGTGTGAAAGTTGTTTGGCAAGGAGTGATTGGCATGTTCTAGCAGCGAAGGAAATGGGGTACGGTGGGAGAAAGAAAACGACAAATCCTGCTAAGTGTGCATTCATTGGTTTGACATTCGGGTCCACACACCATGGCCCATATCTCTCTGCTGCTCAGCAATATATGCCTTGTGCCATAAACCCTATATAAGCGGGATCAATCATTCTCCATTCAATGGGGTCCTTACACGTGTCACCCCACTAGGACACACCTATACACACCCCTATCCCCCTATGCCTATGCCATTGTGACCTCATTCATTGCTGCTACAATCATGATTCATGATTTCTCATCTCTTGCATGGAAATGCAGGCTGCAGGGTACGATCTTCCCATTACCTGCATGAAAATGAAGGTTACTCGGTTTTCTTTTACTTTAGGACAATCTAGATAAGGTTGTAATTTGTTATGTTGAGTGCTTTGTAACTTTTGTTTATTATTTATAGTAGTTGTTTGATTTACTAATAATCTAAATTACTAGCAGTTCATACAAATGAGACATGTTTATTGTACGTATTTGCTAACCATTAATTAATTAATTACCATCTAGGTTTGGAGTATAAATAAGTGATTTTACTCATTAGTCATGACTAAAAGGAACAAAGCCTGATTTCAAGGAGTGTGACCTGTGTGAGCGAAGTGAGAACATAATCTGGATTGCATTGTTTTTTGGAGCCACCATTTGGTCAATTTAGCTACTTGATAAATTTCAAAGGGCATTATACAACTAGAAACAATAGGCTTTTTCTAGTCGATTTTGGTGTCGATAAAAGGCATAGCATTAGATGAAATGATAAAGTTTGATTATCGGATCCCGACCAGACAATACAAGGACATAAATGCATGTATTCTAAAGTTTCTTTTTTCAAATATAGAAACCTATTTTCTTCAAGTATATTATAAAGCTTATAATTAAGGGGAATTGGTTGATTTGGTCCCTAAGACTCTACTTCTTCTATTCTTCATTGAAAAAAGCGTGAGCATTTAATGCTATCAATAGCTTATCTTTTGAATGATATGGAACAGCCACCCCCCTTTGTTTGTGTTGCAAGTTGCAACTTCTCTGTTTCAAACTGAAATAGACGCAATAAGCTTCTTTAAATTCTGGAAAGTTTGGGGGCGGGGCACCTTTCCCATTCCTATTCAACAAATTAACAACTTTTCGAAAGAAAAAAAAAACATGATTATGAAAAGTATTCACAAGTGATTACTTCGTTTCTATTTCAAATTTCCAGATAAGATAACCAATTTTGAATCGGCTCTAGTCAAACAAAGTACTCCAAAGGAACGAACAATGATATGTGATCAATTGGGTAGCATGTGCTTTTGATTGCTTTATTAAGAGAACATTTGAAAAATATAGCATATCCCTGGCACACCCACATTTTTGGATCGGAAACTATATATGACCCCCCACAAACTCAAATTTAAGTGCATCTCTCAGTCATTTAATCCCGTTCCTTGTATTCTTTACCACATATATGCATGCTGCCTTTTTATTAAATTTTCATGGAAAAATTGGGGGAAATTTTTAAGGTTTAGTCCCATTTATTTTATTTTTGTAAAGTTTTGAACTAGCTATCTTGTCCTACGGCATGAATTGAGATACATATAAAGTCGTTTGTCAATATGGCATTCAAAGTCGCAATGATTGTTTCAAAAGGTTACATGAAAACCACATAATAATACTGCTTGTTATATAAAAGCCTTGCAAATTTTGGGGGAATAAATTTATTTAAATAAATGAACAATGAAAACCGCAGCCCATAAATGTGTAAATTATAATGCGAGTATTTTGCGGTCCACGTGACTAATTAATTAGCCCTCTAATGCTCGTAAAACTTTATAAAATATAGGAGAAGAAATCCCAGATATTTTGTTCAAAACAATTCAGTCAAGTAGAACGCCATAATTATATAAATATAGGGAAATGCTAAAGAACCATAAACTCTAAATTATAATTCAAATACTTGCACTCCACCTTTCCACATCACTAATTAGCTTCTTAAATATTCACTATACATATATATAAAAGATTAAACTAATAAACCACAAATTCAGCAGCCGCCGAATCTGACATATAGAACTTATTTTTCAGGGTTAATTAATCTGTCATATTTGTGTCACGCATACATAATGTGAAGGGTATTATATACCAAAGGAAAAAAAAAAGTCAAGAAAAATATGTATCTCTATGAAGAGCGATCATTCCGGAAGAAAAGACAAAAGCATAAGGTGCATTTGAACATGGAGTGTAGTTGATATGGCAACCTTAAAGACTATTTGTCACCTATTTTTGAGACAACGTGATACTTAGACTGCATTTTGGCACCACTAAAGCTGCTTCTCGGAACTTTCTTAATTTCTTTTCTCCTTTTCCCTAATTTTCTCATGTAGTATGTTTGATATTTCAGCCTACAATTTTATTTTTTTTTATAGTTTTAACCTACGTTAAACTAATTGGCAGGCTCAGAGATGAAACTATTGGTGTAGGGAGGCTGAGGACGAGGATTCAAACAGGTTTGTGTGAATTGAATTAATGGAAACGCTACCATTTATTTTATGGTTGCACTAGATATGAAATTATTGGTATAATAAAATGACTAGTATATATTACTATGAAAGTAAGCATGGAAGTACTAGAATGTCAAAGCATAGTCCATGCTAGACATGATAGTAAATGAATGAGTTTGTTGCCACATCGATTAGCGGAATGAAAGATTATGTTGTTTTGAGTTAATATATATTTCTGATTGGCTTAGCTTGCAAGACTGATTAGTTAGGGAGTCAACTGTCTTGGATGTAGTTGTGTCTTACATGCATGCACTCTCTAATCATTACGTATAATCAAATTATTCAAAACATATATGACCGTGCCAACTTTAACATGTTTAAATCTGTATAATCTAAGTTGATAGTAAAAGTGTATGAATTGTTTTTTTACATTGTTTTTAATTCCCACAGTAAAAAAATCTACAAGACATATATACTCATAGGAACTTGGATTCACTTTTTAATGCTGAATTGAATAATATAAATTAATAATAAAAATTATATAATAAATTAATTAATCAATAGAAGAATTGGAAAATTTAATTAAAAAAACAAAGTGAAAAAGAAATGGAGTGATGAAAAGAACAGCATATCAGATGCAAAATTTGACAGTTAAGTAATAATAAGATTTAAAGAGATTTGATTTCAAACTAATGTGTATAAATGAGCATCTATTACAAGAGATTAATCGTTTAAATAGATTTGTGTATGTTAGAGAAAATAATCTCTGATTCTTGATTGTAGATATTGAACAAACAAAAAAATCAAAGATGATTTAATTTCTTTGTTGATCATAAAAAAAATTTGACACTTACATATATAATTTTTTTTGTGAGGTGCATGTGCGAAATCAAGTAACAATGATATGTAATTTATTATTATATTACATTATTTATCACGTTTTTTTTTTCTTGTTTACTCATTAGGTTTATACACGATCTAGTGAATATATAAATGATCATTTTTGTAGGAGGAAAATATATTTGTAATTTTTTTTTTAAAAAAAAAGGTTCGTAATATCCCCTACAAAGGCAAGGCAAGCTAACTTGGTTGGAGAATCTTTGGTTGAACTTGTTGGTGATGTCGGTCAAAAGGATATGCTCATGATTCCCATGCCTGTGGACTGTGCTGATTACATTTCCATTTATTTTCTTGGCCGCCCAAATATCCCGTCTCAATTACTATTGGGACCCATCTTAGCCATTTATAAAATTTTCATCATTTGACAACTTTCATTCATATATTGCAGACTCATTATCATTACTTCTTATAGTTCATATTGCCACTGATTCCTTTCTATCATTCTCTATTTTCCCTCATCTATATAAATTAATACTAACCAGTAACGAATAAGATGTATGTTTGTGTCCATAACCCCCTTTTCTATGCAATGTAAATAAGTTTTTCCCTTTTGGGTCTGTCCAAGACCAATATAATTACGAACTGAAGATAATAAGAAATAACTCAAGTAACGAAGCTTATGTAGTGTTTGATTTAATTGTATTTAGGTACATTTGAAATGAAAATTTTAAAATTTGGTGTGGATCTCATACTCATATATCTATACTCTACTTTATTTTAGATATTTTACTCTTTTTTTTTTATATCTCAATTCACTTTAACACCTTTTGATGGTTTCTATAACAAAGTTATGACAATTAGATAAAAATGTATTTATATTTGTTTCCCCCTAAAGTATTTATGAAAGTGGAGTGGAGCCACTGGCAGGTATCATGATAGGTCCATAAGCATAGTATATTTGGGATACACTTGCTTTATACTTAAACTATGCTTTTACTGATTACACACTTCAATTTTATAAATACACTCTATTTTTAATACCCTTATTTTTCCCCCTTTTTCAAATATCCCTCTTTTTCGTCTCGTTACACTAGATTCCTCTCCTTTGATTTCATCGTACTCCCCCACCTACGGTTTCATCACACTCCTCCCCTCTCATTTCTCTTATGAAACTTTTTCCAAAAACACCTCATTTAAACCATAGAATCACACACACACAAAAATATCAATCCACTCAACGATTAGCATGTCAATATTAACAAAAAGAAAAACAATTCCAATTAAAAGTTACCACATTATGCTAACTTCCTTCCCACCTTAATTTCCAAAAAAATTGATTCTTTCCCCGTACACTTAATTTTAGTGGGTACCCTACATAGTGCTACGCTTACAATGCTCATCATCATCGCAACACGTCAATTATTTTTTCCTACAACCACTGATGAGTCCCCACAATGAGCACCCCTTGTCGTGGTAGAAAAAATAGGAGAGGAAAGTTGAGAAAAATTCGTTTCATGAGAAGAGAAACAAGAGAACTGCAGTGAAAACATAGGTGGGGAAGTACAATAAAACCAGAGGTAGGAAGAGTGAAGTAAAGTAGGATGAGCAAGGAGTAATATTAAAGAAAGAGAGAAAATAAGGTTATTTTAAGTAATTGTATGTAAAAAATAAAAGAGTATATTTAACAAATAAGTAGAATATAAATAACAAAAGCTCTTAAACTATCGGAACCAATTTGGGTCCTACTGTTTTGTCGATGTCCACAACAAGCCTTTTGTTAACAGGTTTACTCTCAAGGGAAATTGCTTCCTGCACCTCATGCTTTACTTTCTGCACCTAATCCAGAATGTAAAATTAAATTTCAGGTGTTTCCAGAAGCTTAAAAAGGTAGAAGGAGCAATTATGAAGGTGCAGGAAGCAATTGTCTGTTGTAACTTGTAAAGAAATACATGCATATCTAGTCTGGACCAAAAACAAAAGCCTCAAATATCGTTCTACCAAATAAAAAAGCCTAGAAAACGAAAATTCAACTGCGTTGGATTACCACTCAATATAGGCGGGTTTGATTGTTGGGCCAAATTAGATGGGAAGAATGATTTAAATCCACTTGATGTATGGCAACTGGCAAGATTTCACATGCCTGTCAATGAATAAAAAGCTTAACTAATGTTATTAAACTTGCTTGGATCATTAATTTGTTGGGGTACTAATCTCTACGATATTGGGTCACTATTTAAACAACTTGTAAGTTAGTTTATTTTATTGATAATTATTAGTTTTTGTTAGAAATATGAGTTCAATATCGAGAAATCCAAGACATCTCTTTCTTTCCTTCTCCTCTCTCTTTCCCTTTTTCCTTCCTCATTTTTTAATCATTTGAATCAATCTTATATTTCAGTTGAATTATTTACATTAATGATTAAGGAAAATTATTATTGAGACACTGCACTTTGATGTATAATGGTTATTGGTACATCAATTAGTAGTTTTTGTCCAAAGGTTTAAATTAGAGGTGTTTTCCCTTTTGGTGATGCATTTTCCCTTTTCCCTGTGGTGGAAGTAACAGGGAAGAAATAGGAAATGGCGTGAAGCGAGTGGTTAAAACTTAAAAGCAAAAACAAAAGGGCTAATTGGGTGAGGGAGTGAGGCATGATGGATCATGTGAGTTTTGATGCTGACACCCAAAGATGCTTTCTCACGTTCACAAAGCTGCCTTTTGACGATGCCATACGCGCCAGCAATTTGGCCTTATGCCCCAGATGGTCAACCTCTTCTTCTATTCCTTCTCATGCTATTGCTATCCCAATCCGATTCTGATTAGACTTGTTTTCATGCATGTTTACATTATATTTAATTTTACATTCTTCGATTATATTTTTTATATGATTTTAATCAAATCATGATATCTTAAAATAGTTGATAGTCAATTACAAATTATCGTTTATATGATTTTTTTAAATAATTATTATAAACATTAATAAATTTAATATAAATTGTGATTTTGAAAGTGTAATTCTTTTTACAGCATAATTTGTTTCCTTTTTGTGTATTTTTTAACTTTAAAAAGTATAAATTAAATTATAAATAATGTAATATATTGACAATATTATAATTAAACTAAATTTAAAATATTGATTTAATTAATGAAGAAAAAATTCATATTTCACATAAACATGAATTTAATTTTTAATATTAATGTGAGAATCTTATAAGTGAATAATTTATAATTATATTTTTGTGAATTTGATACACCTACTATTGATGTAATGTAAGAATTTTATTTGTGAATAATTGTGAGTTGTATCTTTAACCTGACAAGCTCTTAGGATCCGGTTCACATAACTTTTATTGATAAAAAAATTGCTTTTAAACATGATTTTGATTTTTAAATTACATTTAATATTTAAGTTAAATGATAATTTTGGTCCCTATAATTTTAAATTCGTAATTTTGGTCCCTTTATTTTTAAATCACATTTAGTTCCTCTATTTTTCAGAATAAATAAATTTGATTCTTCCATTAATTGATCATCCAAAGATATGAGAAAAAAAAAATAAAGTAAAAAAAGGTGTCTTAATTAGAATTGAACTCATGAACATTTATTTATAATCAAGACAATCAACCACTAATACTTTATTTAATTAACTATATTAACATTATTTTTTACGTATTATTAGTGAAGAGTTATTAACTTTTTTCTAATTATCAAAATTTATAAATTAAAAAATATTTAATATATAAATATTTTTAATTTTATTTTATATGTTTTTATTTTGAATAGTTTACCTTTTTTATTTTTATTTTACCAAATTATAATTAAAATTTATAAATTAATATGTAAATTATTTACACAAATTTTTTAAACCTATTAAGATTTTTTTTTAATTTTTCACTTCATTTAATTATTTTTTTACATAAGTATTATGTCAACAATCAAAAATACTTATTTAAGAAAATAAGAAGATTAAATGTCTTAATTTAAAAATAAAATACCAAAATCACAAATTTAAAATTATAAAAAGACCAAAATTATAATTCAACCTAATATTTAACATTTGTATACCATTAAATTTTATAAAGTTAGCTTGCTTCAATTTTCATGTTTTTATATTTCTTTTTTTAACCCGTCAAAATATATATTTATCTTTTTTTAGTAAATTATACTATTATAGGTTTTTCACACTATATTATTATAATAGAAAATATGAAAATAGTTTTTAAAATATTATATTATTATTTCTTTTATATCCAGTAAAAATATTTTAATAAATTAATCGTAAAAATATGTTTTATTTTAATTGATGTAATTAAAATAATTTAATTATTATTTTTATTTAAATAAAATGTTTTATGATGATTATTTATATAATAGTCATAAATTATACGAATAGTTTTTTTTATCATCAAAATAAATACTTTTATAAAAAAAAAAGAGGATATAGGATACAAGGATATCCAACTCTTAACAACTTTTGAATATAGTCTTATGAATTATTTGCCTATCGAATCTAACATAATATAATAAGAATGGATTTAATATACATTGGTCTGTTATTGTATTTATCCAATTATATCCCTATTAAAACAATTGGTAACATTTGTTACAGATGGATCTACGCGCAAAAAGATTTTCACCGAAAATTTTCAAATCCCACAATAAGATTCAGAATAATATATTATATTGTCAAGATAAAGTCACCCGACTATTTCAGGTTCAATCACTTTCATCATCATTTTTCTATTTATGTTTTTTAACTCACTTTTCAGCCTTTTGATAAGAACGAATTGCATTGCATTCAATGAGATCTTATCCCCATTCTGTATTTTATTTCATCGGTTACGATATTCATATATATCAATTAATGCACTAATTGACACATAAGTTTTTTTAATGGAAGAATTCTATTTTAGGCCCTCTTCTCCTAACCTCACATCCCTTTCTTTCCCAAAGTTCAAGCCTTTCTCTCAATCTCAGTTTCTCTTTAAATCATCATTCAAGTCTTGTTATTCTTTTGCTTTTAGCTAAGTCAAGTAAGAGCAACTTCAAAGTCTATCCCAAAACACACGCTCATATAAACATCACAGTTCACAAGTCACTTTGCCTGTAGTGGACACAGAAGCATTTTGCTGTTGACTGTAGTCACTTTATAAGTTTCAACTAGACCGTTTGTAAAATTGTTCTTTATTTAACTTAATCTTAATTAAAACAACAACAGAAACAAAACAAAAATTATCAAATTATCTGCAGGATCTATTTTCTATATGTTTATTTGCAACTTTACTAAATGAAAACTCCATTCAAAAATAATTTATATTGACCATGACTATTTACTATTCAGAGTATCCTCTCTGGCACTACAACTACCAATTTGACTTTTGTATCTTATTGCTAGGAAAGAATCTATATCCACCCTATTTAAACCATTAATATACAAATACACTTACGCACAAACATTCAAAAGAGTATTCAAAACATAATTCAACATAAAAAAAAATGTATCTAATATGTAGTGTGTTTTGGATCAACATTGACAACTCATTATACTTTAATGATTTAAAGTCTCAAATTATATAAAAAAAAGGCGGAAACTAATATATTTAACACATCTACCTGGATGGACGAATGTCCAAGCATGGAGATGGATTGCTCTTTACTTGTGAAAGGTTTCCTTCAAATATGGTAAAAATTGTTAATAGAATAAACAACAAACATTATTTTGATGTGAGTGAAATGACTGATTTTTTTTTAAGTAAAGTCCCTAATAAAGAAGAAGAAAAACTTCTAAAAATGACTAATTAGATTTTCTAGTAAATAAATATTAATAACGGACAAAGTATAACGATAAATAGCCGACACATACAGAAAATATAAATAAGATGTCATTTAATACTCAATGGACATTTCATAAATTCGGCTGAGACAGTTAAATTGTAATCTTTGTATTTATCCATTTCCCCTTATCTCTAAACTTTAGAGAGAATAATGAATATTTTTGGAAAATGGCGAAGAAGAATATATTTTAAACATTTTCCCCCCCTTTTGGAAGAGAAGTGCGAATGAGATAGAGGCAGCTATAAATAAATGAAACAGTAAGTGTCGTTTTTAGGAGTTACAGTTACTAGCCTCCTTTTGAAGATTCTCATCCTTTCTCTCTCCTCGTGTTCACCCATACCTTACATAATAATACCCGGTTTACTTTCCCAGAACCTCCTCTCTCTTAATATGAATATAAAAATTTAAAAATATATATACTATTATTTATCTGAATGTATGAATGGTGGTTAATCTTAATCTGAGTGTGTGAGATCTACTTAGTAGTGGTAGTGGCAGATGAAGAAGAGAGAAGAAGCAGTGAAGGTAAACATTTCTTCAGAACCCTAACTGTACGGTCATCATCATCGTCCTTGAATTTCGTGCTAAATGTTCCTTCCTAAGGCTTCATCAGATCCACGCCAACGTTTTCATTACTTCTTGAACTTTTCCATTCAGTGAGGGTTCAGGCTTTTTTACCTCTCTTTCTTATTCTCCTTGGGATTCCGGAGCTGAGTTCTGTTTCGCTACTTGTCTTATGGTTTTTGGTTGCTTGCGTGCTATTTGTTACCGCTTTCTACTGTTAATTAATTAATTGTAACGAAGATAGTGTGAATATAAAGTTTCTGTTTTTACTTTGGTGCTAATGTTGTTACATTGGTCAATTTGATGATGCAGGATTTGAGAAGTTCGAGTGGGAAGTGATGATGATGGATGTGTTTGGGAACCCTTTTTGAAATTGAGAATCGCCAGAGCTGTTTATGAAGTTTGGCCTCAAATTGGATTGATTTTCAGTCATGTTGAGGAGATGAATGGAATTTTTAATAGTGGTGTGTTGTGAAAAGATTTTGTGATGGTATACCTTGACTTGATCGAAAACCTCGGTCTTGTTAGTATCGGATGTGCTATATGTTCAACTTTTTGCAAGTTGCAAGTGATTTTAGCAGCTTAGTTTATATTTGAAGCTGCTAACATATCTATGATTGTAATAAATAAATAAATACAATCTTTTGATAGAAATATAGTTAAGTTGCAGTTATGGAATTGTCTATGGGTCATTAGGTTTTAGCTACTTCAAAGTGGTTGTCCTGTCCTGAGTATCATATTTTTCCAGTAGCCTTATTGTTGCTAGTATGGTATCGAAGAGTAAAATGGAAGCAGGGACATTGAGTCCTAACCACCCTCCTTGCTTTCTTCGTCAGTCACTTCCTGCTGTTGCACCTATGCTTCTGATTTCAACAGGATATGTTGACCCTGGAAAGTGGGTAGCCACTGTTGAAGGTGGTGCACGGTTTGGGTTTGATCTGATGGCTGTCATGCTTATTTTCAATTTTGCTGCTATCTTCTGTCAGTACATATCTGCAAGGATTGGTGCGATTACTGGAAAAAGTCTAGCTCAGGTATTTTTCTTGCACCTCAGGGATTTATAAATTATACTGTTGTTGAGTTTGTAAGATTGCAATATTTGAAAAGCTTCTGCACTCTGAGCTGCTTTTTATCCCCCCTCAGGAAAAAAAAACTGTTCAATTTGAGTTTCAAAAAATTTACCAGTTTTGTTGTCTTTTTAATGTAGCACCCTGCCATTCACTCCCTATTAAATAACTTGTTGCATATTAGGAAGACTATTGAGAAGAAGTCACTTATCAAGAGGAAATAAACCAAGAAGAAAATTATTAAACAATCTTTTGCCTTCTTTTGCTAAAAATTCATCCACCAAAAAATCAAAATTCACTCAAAATAAGAAATATCATAATTTGCATGTTTTTTTTTTATAGACTAACATTACTTTCTTTTTCCAAAGATTTGCAGTGATGAGTATGATACATGGACATGCATGCTCCTTGGAGTTCAAACAGAACTTTCAGTGATAATGCTAGACCTTAACATGGTAGTACTCTTGATTAACCTTCAAAGATTTGGCTGACTCTTCAGCAATGAATTTGATTTTCACATGTTCATTTATTACATTCATTATCAAACTTGTTTTGACTTGAAGCTATGATTTTATCTGTTTTGCAAGATCTTGGGCATGGCACAAGGATTAAATCTTATTTTTGGGTGGGACTTGTTCACTTGTGTCTTTTTAACTGCTACTGGTGCTGTTTTTCATATACTTCTCTCAGTTCTCCTTGTAAGTATCATCATTTGCTTATTCATAAATCTCTGTTGAACAACACTTTACTTATCAAATTGTTTTGTCTAGGACATTGAGAAGGCAAAAATCCTAGGACCGTTTGTTGCTGGTTTTGTATTGCTTGCTTTTATACTTGGACTGCTTATCAATCAACCGGAAATTCCATTTTCCATGAATGGAATACCAACAAGGTTGAGTGGGGAGAGTGCATTTGTGCTAATGAGTCTTCTAGGAGCAAATCTTGTACCTCACAACTTTTACCTTCATTCCTCTATTGTACAGGTATTATTTCCTCTTGTTTTTAATTTTCCTCTATGCATATACAATGGATTTGGAGTAGTACCTGTTAGTGTTACCTATTTCTAGATAGGTAGGCCAAGCCCAATTCTAACAGAAGTTTTGGTAACTGATAGTTTCTCTTTGTTAATATGGTTGTTGGGGGCAATTGCTTCATCCAATCTATGTAACTTGAATGAGAGCCTGTATATTTCTGTGTGTTTTCTATAAATATTTCTATGAAACACTTTGATCCATGCTTATCAATTGTCTTAGTATAAGGATGTTCATCGGTAGTTATATTCTTGCATTGTAATGAACCTATTACTTTGTAATGGCACACTTTAAATGGAAAAAAAAAACGTGTATTACAAATTCTCAAAGTGATATTCTTTTACTGATATTGTTAATTCATGTATACAAAATTTACGTGTAGTTCCTCAGTTGTTTTCTTATAAGTTTAAGCTATACAATTGCCTCCTGATAAAAGTAGTGCTTTCTTAATGTTGTATTTATGATTTTAGGTTTGTCTCTGACCAATCATCACTTCCCCATACAAACCTTTCATCATTTGTGCACCTAGGTGAAAAAGATTGTACATCATGTTCTATGTCAAATTGGGTGCAGCTTTGACTTTATGCCAATTTGAAATTTCTTTTTCCTTTTTTTTTTCCAGTGGCATCAGGGATTGACAAGCATTTCTAAGAATGCTTTGTGTCATAACCACTTTTTGGCCATATTATGTGTTTCCAGTGGTCTTTATTTGGTAAATAATATGCTGATGACCGCCTCAGCAAATGAGTTCTACAGTACAGATCCTGTTCTGCTTACTTTTCAGGATGCATTGTCACCCATGGAACAGGTCTCCTTTTCCTTTATAATTGATTTACATCAGAATACTTACAACATCCTATTTGTCATTCATGATCCGAAGTCTGAAAATATATAATAATCCTAGGAATCTTATGCAGGTCTTACGTAGCCCAATAGCTCTGCTTGGGTTTTTGCTCATTTTGTTTCTTGCAAATCAAACCACAGCATTAACTTGGAGTTTAGGCGGAGAAGTAGTAGTGCGTAATTTCTTAAAATTGGATATTCCAGGTTGGCTTCATTATGCTACAATTAGAGTGATTGCTGTTTTGCCTGCCCTTTATTGTGTCTGGAGTTCAGGAGCTGAGGGGATGTATCAGCTACTATTATCCACACAAGTTTTGGTAGCTCTGCAACTTCCATCTTTTGTGATCCCTCTTTTTCGAGTTGCCACATCTAGATCAATAATGGGTGTACACAAGATATCCCAGTTTCTGGAACTTTTGGCATCGATCATATTCATTGGTATGCTTGGCTTGAATATTGTCTTCGTGGTAGAAATGATATTCGGCAATAGTGACTGGGCAAGTGATTTGAGATGGAATGTTGGGAGTGGTGTGTCTGTCTCATATTTAGTTCTTCTTACCGCTGCTATTACATCGTTATGTTTGATGCTTTGGTTAGCCGCCACACCTTTAAGATCTGCCAGTGTCCAATTAGATGCTCAGACATGGAACTGGGATATGCCAGAGACTCTGCCAACTCCTCCAGTTGTTGGGGAGGAATTGTATTTAACTGAAAAAAAGTGTCATGAAGATGTATCTAAGCATGTGGAGGAACACACACCAGCTGTAGCAAAAAGCTTGGACTACTCAGATGTATCACTTCCAAGTTTTCATCCTGATCTACCTGAATCTTTAATGGAACCTGAACCCCATGTGAATGCTGTAAGGGATAATTATTCTCTTATATCGACTTCCACATCAGAGTTAGAGGCAGTATATGCTGTAGTTAATGAGACTTCTGATTCTTGTTTGGAAGACACCAAAACCATAACAATGGAAACAAACGCTGAAAGGGATGACGATGATTCATGGGAAACTGAAGAACCTTCTGGAGTGGTATCAGCCAGTGTTCCATCTTCAACATCAGATGGCCCTGCATCATTCAGGAGTCTTAATGGCAAAAGTGATGAAGGAGGGAATAGCTGTGGAAGTCTTTCAAGAATAGAAGGCTTAGGGCGTGCAGCAAGGCGTCAGCTAGCTACTGTTCTTAATGAATTCTGGGGACAACTATATGATTTGCATGGACAAGTAACCCAGGAGGCAAAGGCTGGGAAAATTGACCTTTTGCTGGGAGTGGGTGTAGATTCAAGGCCCACCAGTTCCTTGCAAAAAGTGGATGCATGTGGAAAGGATTATTCTGAATACTTAGTATCTGTCAGAGGTAGAGCTTCTGACGCATTAATGAACTCTGCTTCATATGATTCTTCCAAGCAGCCTATGATGCAAAGTAATTCAGAGTCTTATGGCCTTCAAAGGAGTTCTTCCTCAATGTGGGCAAATCCCATCCAATTATTGGATGCATATGTACAGAACTCTAGCCACAATCTCCTCGATTCTGGTGAGAGGCGCTATTCAAGTGTGCGTAATCTACATTCATCAGAAGCTTGGGATTATCAACCAGCTACCATACATGGTTATCAGACTGCATCCTATCTTAGCCGGCTTGGTAAAGACAGAAATTCTGCTAACTTAAATTGTCAGGTGGACTTGTCATCACTGAAATCCCCTTCCATAGTTAATACAAAGTACAGGGATTCACTTGCATTTGCTTTGGGGAAAAGGTTGCAAAGTGGCTCAGGTGTGGGCCAACCCCCAGGGTTCCCAAATGTAGCTGTCTCTAGAGATTCCCAATTACAATCTGAGAGGTTTTATTATGACTTATGCTCTTCTGGATCTGCAGATAATACAGTCAATTCAGTTAATACTAAAAAGTACCACAGTTTGCCAGACATTTCAGGATACTCCATCCCCCACAGGGCTGGTTATGTGTCTGATAAAAATGCTCCAAGGGATGGTTCTGTTGGATATGGATCTTTTGCTAGTAGGACGTGCTATGACCAATCATTATATTTAAATTCTGGATCAAGAACAGGAGGTCATTTGGCCTTCAATGAACTTCCTTTGTCTGAAGTTTACAACAAGGCACTCTCTTCACAGTTGAGTTCTGGTTTTGATACTGGATCCCTCCGGTCTAGATTGCCTTATGAGCAGTTTGGGGTAGCTGAGAAAATTCCTAATGTTGCAATGGAAGCTGTTGGAAATAGGCCTAATGCAATTGCTCAAGAAACTACTTCATTTGTGGATATAGAGGGGAAACTTCTTCAGTCTATTAGACTTTGCATTGTGAAGCTCTTGAAACTGGATGGGTCTGATTGGTTGTTTAGACAGAATGGTGGAGCCGATGAGGATCTGATAGATTCTGTTGCTGCAAGGGAGAAGTTGTTTTATGAAATTGAAACCAGGGAGATGAATCAGGTCATTCATATGGATGAAGCTCATTATTTTCCTTCTGATAGGAAATTTGGTTCTTCAATGAAGAGTAATGGGGCATATTCTTCAGGTTTTTCGGTGTCTTCGGTTCCAAATTGCGGGCAGGGATGTATATGGAAAACAGATTTAATAATAAGCTTTGGAGTATGGTGTATCCACAGTATTCTTAACCTCTCAATTGTAGAAAGCCGGCCGGAGCTTTGGGGGAAATACACCTATGTTCTCAATCGCCTCCAGGTAAATTATCTAAAATGTTTGCTATCTTATCAGAACATTTATATTCAGCTGCTTTCTTCATTTACAATTAAAAGTGGATGATAGTCATTTAAGTGCTGGCCCTTTCTTGTATCCAGAAAGGGAAGCATTTAGTTTATACACTTTTATTTTCAAGTGGTATTATACAATTTTTCACTGCCCCAAAATAGTGATATTCATCTGTTGTTGATAAATCACTTGGAGAAATTGCTCCAATGTGTTATGCATTCATCCCTCTTCAGTGTGTAGCCTAATCTTTGCATATGATATACTAAGGGTGTTTGTTGCATGCTCCTCTGACAATTCTACATTTCTACTGGCCCACTACATTGGCTTCATTTTTTGTCTTCTCTTGCCCCTATAGTTTTCTCCAGTACATTTGACATTTATATATTTTATTTTTCTTTATGAGCAGGGCATCATTGATCCAGCTTTCCTTAAGCCTCGGAGTCCCTTGGCTCCATGCTTCTGCCTTCAAGTTCAGCAAAAGTTAAGCCCCCATCTTTCAAATGGGATACTACCCCCAACGACTACAAAACCAGGCCAGGGCAAATGCACAACTGCATCAACGTTGCTTGAACTTATCAAGGAAGTGGAGCTTGCCATCTCTGGCAGGAAAGGACGTACCGGAACTGCCGCAGGCGATGTGGCTTTCCCTATGGGGAAGGAAAATTTGGCGTCTGTTCTCAAACGGTACAAGCGGAGGCTATCTAACAAGCCCGTTGGCACTAATGGAGGGACAGGTTCACGCAAGATCCCCACATTAGCACCATACAACCAATAATAGCATTTTGCGTTAACAAAATCAGCGTTAGTTGGGCTGTTTTGTAATTTATTTTCTTTAGCAGCTCATGCTGTCAAAGAATGTTGTCTTCTCCGTGTATCATATTCCATTCCCTGCTGACATTGTAGCAAATTTTATCCACGTATGTTACATACACGTAGGGCAAAATGTACTATATTCAAGTGCAGCAAAATCAACATGAAAAATGGTTAGATGGAAAATTAGTCATACCTTTTTTGTTCGTTTTTGGTTAATAATCTAGCCTCAGCATAGAAGGCAAGGAAACCGAAGTAGTAATGTTTTGAAATAATTATTAACATCAAGAGAGAAGTCTTTTCAAGTGAGGTTACGAGATTGTTAATATTAATAGAATTCAGCCTGTGACCACCTATTTCATTATACGTTTTTTTTAATTTCTACTATTTAAATTTAAAGTTAATTTCAACAACCTGCGTATAGCGCGGAATAGAAAGCTAGTTCGTGTGATTTACTCAATCTTCTATGCCTCACGTTGCATGAAATTATGAATGATGAAAATAAGAGTTGAGCTGTCTTAAATCTTAATCAATGGTCATTCAAATTCCAAAACGAAACCATGTTCACTGTATCAACGATCAAGGATGCATTATTATTTCGGACAAGATGTGCATTAAAACCGTGAGAAAGATTGAATTTATACGTTTCTAAAGTCCGACCATGTTGTGACACGTGACATACGTTTCACAACCAAAGCGTGTCACTTGTTACTAGTTTCTCTCTTATGGCTGTTCCGCCAGTATCATTCACATAATCAGATCGCACCTATTCTCCCCCTTCAATCTCTCTTCCAAAATTAAATGCTATTTCCTAATTATTAAGTGTCAACACCCAATCAAATCCCTCTTCAGATTCAGTGTTGCAGACGGTGCTTCCTTCACTAACATCACCAGTAACAGGTATGCAATTAACAATTTCTTTCTTCCGATTCATCACCTTTTCAATTTGTAATTTCCCCCCCTCTTAAGATATCCCCTGCAATTTATATACTCAAACAACATGTGGGAAATTCCAATAAACTATAATCATATTTATAATATGTTAATTATTTGTGGTCAGTAATTTTTATTTTTGGAATAAAATTAATCTATGGGTCAATCGTGTTTCAGTTAAGTGCAGTTTTTTCTATTTCTCTAGTTTGGAAAATTAAATTGGGATCACACGAATATTAGATGGTTATAAATATGTAGCCATGTGTTTGGTTGTTGTGACTGTATGTTCTGAGGAATGAAGATGGCATGTCGTAGGTACAAATAAAAAGACAAGAAAACGTGCGTAAAGTTGAGAAATGGGATTCGTGGTGGTTATATCGTTGCCCTTAATATTGTTCATCTTGATATTGGCTTTGGCATGTTACCTGTTGGGCCGGGCCAAGGGTCGACGACAACAGCCACAACAACATGGGCCACCCGCTCCTCCACCACAGGCCCAACCCAGATAACCATTGCTCATTACTGTTAGTTACTCTGGGGTTTGTGTTTGTTCATCATCAACCCTCAACTGTGCACCCACTTTGGATTGGAGTTTGAAAACTGTTGGGTAATTATAATTATATAAACATAGTTTTTTTTTTTTTGGCTAAAATGACAATCTACATAGTTGATGAAAAACTAGGGCAATAGAATCTTACTATTCATGACTTAATTTTGAATAAAATGTTAGAGCATTGAAATTTGTTTCCCCATCAGTGGGTATGTTAGGTGGTTCAATTTATGCCTTGAGGTTCAACAACAAAAATTGACTTTAGAAAAAGTTGTATCAATGGTTGGTGCTTACTACTTCTGATTTCTATGTTCTTTCTTCGTAGTAGTGATCTGCACACACATCATTTCTTATCTTAAATAGTCTATTTTCATGATTAGATTATAGCTATTTTCACTTAATTTTTTTCCACCCATAACGAATATGATTTTTTCACATATCCAAAGATGCGAGGCACTGGCAGTAGTGATCATATCAAAACTGGGTTATTAATATTAGAACAGTAGTAACCAATTAAGAATATTATTAATATTAGAACAATAATAACCAATTAACAATGCTATTACACACAACCAGCCAAAACACTAGTTTAAGCATATTTGAAATCTGGTTTAACTATATCAGAACACTGGTTTAACCATACTAAAATAACCAGCCAGCAACTAAACAGCAAAATAAACAGTAGCCAAATAATAGAAGCAAAATAAAATGAAAAAAGTTTCATGGATACTCCATGCTGCTGACACTCCAAGAGAGCAAGAGATAGAAGAGAGGAAAATGTATGATATGGAATAATTAATGAGTGATCAATTCAAGTAATACATGCTTGATTTCTTTAAGATGATATGGAATTTAAGTTTTGTATATGGATAAGTTTCCTTGAGAAAGGTAGTGAACTGATAAATTGTCTCGTGATTTTAAAACAAAAAAACTAAATTTTACACACGCAAAGATATTTATTAACTTTAAGATAAGTAGGCAATTCTAATGGTATCCAAATTTTCCTCTAATGGTATCTTGCTAAGAGGGTGTAATGTATCATTTATTGCTTTAGTACCTAAAGTGGAAGTCTCTCAATCATTGGGAGAATTCCATCCTATATCACTTGTTGGGTGCATGTATTGGCAAAACTACTTGCCAATAGACTTAAGAGAGTGATGAACGAGATTACTGATCAAAGTCAAAGTGCTTCCCTAGAAAATTGGTATCTCACTCATAGTGTGTTGGTTGTCAAAGAGGTTATTGATGAAGCAAAAAGAGAAAAGAAAAAATGTCCATTTTTTAAAGTGAATTATGAAAAGACTTATGATTCCATTAATTGGGATATCTTGATTTATATGCTTCGGAGGATGGGATTTTGTGAGGAATGGGTGGGGTGGATAAGGTGTTGCTTGGAGTCAAGTTCTATTTTGGTTTTGGTGAATGAGAGTCCTATTGGGGAATTTAAAGTTCAAAGAGGGTTAAGGCAAGGGGGTAAATTTGTTCATTTCTTCTTTAATATTGAAGCTGAGGGACTATGTGGCATGATGAAGCAAGTCATAGAGAAAAAATTATATGCATCTTATTTGGCGGGAAAGTTAAAAATTGAGGTAAACTTGCTTTAATATGCGGATTACACATTGTTTTTTGGAGAGACCACCCTTAAAAGTATGTTGAGATGTTTTGAACTTGTTTCGGAGCTCAAAGTAAACTGTTACAAAAGTTTCTTTAGAGCATTAGGTGTTGAGGGAAGAGTGTTAGAAGGATATGCTCAAATCATGAATTTTAGACTAATGACTTTGCCATTTATTTATATTGGGATACCTATTGGTGCTAATCCTAAGAAGGAAGAGACTTGAAAAGCTATTATGGAGAAGATTGAGTTCTTGGCACAAAACTTTGTCACTTGCGAGGAGGGTATGCTTAATAAATTCAGTAATTTTCTCACTAGCTCTTTTTATATGTCTATTTTCAAAATGCCAAGAGGAGTCATGGCTAACATAGATTGCAAAAGAATTTTCTTTTGGGGTGGGATGATCAAGGGAGGAAAATTTGTAGGGTAAAGTGGAAAAAGATTTGTTGGCAAAAGAATCATGGTGGATTGGGTGGGGGTAAGGGACTTGTCATATTTCAATGAGGCGTTACTAGGAGAATGGAGGTGAAAGGTCCCAGTTATGTCCAGTTCTTTCCAAGATATGGGAAATATCTGTTACCCCAAAGTGAAGCTCTGTATGTGGAGAGTGCTCCTTGACTGCATTCCTTCTCGGGCAAATCTTGTTGCTCGTGGCATTACTTTACAATTGCACCTTTTTCCACTGTGTGAGCTCCAACAGGAATCAACTGAACATATTTTGTTGCACTGCCCTATAGCATACTCTATTTGGTTGCAACAGGTGGGTGTATGTTCAGGGAAGCATGCTTGTGAGATTAGATTGGTGCTTTGGGGAGCAATTGGGTGGAACTTGTGGCGTTTCTGACTCAAAAATTTGGAACCTTATGATGTTCCTGGTTTTGCTCAGTGGCAAGTAAACACAACGTACTGTCTGCATGTTAGAAGCGGTAAAGGGATGATTTTTGTATTTTGCAGGGAATTGTGGTCTGAGGTGTTCGATGGGTTTTGCACTTGTCGGCATGCAAGGAAAACTAGCCATGTTCTGATCATTTAATATGGTGCATCTGGTGGTTAGTGCTCTACTGCTCTTTAATATATAGCTTGGTTTTGCGTTGCTGGTCAAACTTGTGCAGAACTGCCTTATCAATGATCTATTGTAGTTATTGGGAGGAATTAAAGCCTGGTATTTTTGGTGATATAAGCTGGTATAGAATAGTAATATTGCTATATAGTTTAAACTACAATATTGGGGGATATGCAGTGCTATGCTCTTGTGTGGGGATGTCGGGTTAGATTTGGTTATTTAGTATTTATTTTTGCTGTTATAAATACTTCATAACCTTAGAAACTATCCTTTTGTACCTATATGGTATCTCTGGTACCTTATTAATGATATACTTAATAAATTATGTCTAAATGTTAAGTTTTAAGTGTATATAGCATTTTTTTTAAAGGAAGTGTATAGAATGTTAACACTATCGTAATAAAAGGGTTTTGATTGCTGATACCTTAAGGATAGTGAAAAATTGAAAAGAAAATTTAAAAATATAATATTATTAATATACTTCTACTGTAATTTTTATAAAACTCTTTGCTTAATCCTTATAAAGTGATAGTTAGTATGACAAATTTAAATTGAATAAGGGTCTGTTTAGGTAAACTTCTTTAGAAACACTTTTAAAAGAAGAAAATAAGAAGAAAAAAAGATGAGATGAGCTTTTCTATAAGCAAAAATAAGCTCTTCATGAATTAATTTTTAGAAGCTCACCAATATAACTTCTCTAAAAGATGAGATGAAATCTACAAATTAACTAATGAAAAATTCATTTTAACTAATGAAGAATCTTATTTCATTTTTTTCTTCTTATTTTCTTCTTCTAGAAGTGCTTCTAGAGAAGTTTACACCCAAACAGGCTCTAAGTCAAAATCTTTCTGCAATATCATCTTAATCATTAAATGAAAGAATATTAGTATCTTTACACTTCAAAATAATAAATATGTATTTTTATTTTTATTTTTTTATTAATTACTAAGAGTTACTCCCCTTAATTTTTAATATATATTGTCAATTTTCCATCCTGAAAGAAGTATTATTTGAGTTTTTCATGCATTAACTCTTGCCCTTTTAGGACTGAAGGGCAGGGGGAAATGAATGGAAATATCCTTCAGTAGACGGTTTCTTCCTTCGACGATATTACTCACAAGAGCTGCTAATTATATGTTTTGTTTTTCTCATTGAAAATATTCGAACACTTAGAATTCTATTTATTTTTTTAGGGCGGGAACATATATGTCTCCAAAATTGTTTTTGCCTTTAATAATAAGTAATGACCTTGGTTCATGCTTTTGGGTCAATAAAGCTCAGTTCTTCAGCGGGTTTCTCTAATTTCTCAAAACATTGCAAACATACAAATATAGATAACATCCAACTTTGTGCTTTCAAGTGGTATAATATTTGATTTCTTTGAGGGAAGATTTTGAATTTCAACTTTGTATGAAGAAAAAAAATATATTAATAGAACTAATCACACCATGTTATAAATGTTTCTGATTAATTTAAACAGAACATAATTGTTAATGGGAAATTCTTCCGTCTAATATTTTAAATTTTATTAGAACAATATTATATTAAAAGGGACAATTATAATACTTGATATTTCTTTCTTCATTTGGTGACTTAAGTCTTTGTGGAAATTAGTTAAGAACTTGTGATGAAGAAATAAAAAAGCTAAGCTTTATGGAAAGCTGTAGACGGACAATAATGGCTAATGGATGGGAGAACAAGACTAAATTAAGAAAGACTTTTTCTGTGTTTGGTTGAGCGTGAGACACGTGCAATGTGTATGAACTCTAAAGCTTAAAATACATACTTTTGCGTTAAATTGAAAATTTTGCCGTAAAGATATAGATAGATGAACATGGACCATGGAAGTGGAACCAAACACATACTATAAAAAGTATCTAAAAATCCATAGAATACTGGATTATTTTCAAATTTGAGTAAAAAGTAAATTAAAAATATCTAAGAAAAAATGAGAATTATCAAAATGCATAACTAATCGAAATATACTTTAAAAAATAAAGGAAAATATAAAAAATTAAAGCTATAGTTAAAAAATATATGCAATTAATTAAAAATAATTAAAAAATTGTGTTAAAAACATGTTTGACCAATGCAGGAATAAATTAATCACTTATTCTTTAAAATATCTCCCAAGAAAATTGATAAAAATAATTATTTAAAAAGAATAACTAAGCACATTTATTCTTTAAATAAGAGTACTTTAATTAAGGATAATATATTTAAACAATTAACAAATAATTTTTTTTGTGAATGCATTCATAATAGTATTTTTTTTTGTTGTTGTACGATAGTACAACGTGATTTAAACATAGAATTTCATACAAACTATCCAAATATCTTAGCTTTGGGATAGGCTGATATTTAAGCAATATATTTTTAGATGATTTATTTATTTATTTAACGTACTCTAATTAAAATTAAATACTACAAAATATCATGATATTGTTAAATATTTTATGTCGTAACCTTTTACGTACGTGGATATTTCACAACATGCATTGAGTGAAGATTATAAATTATATACGGCTGTAGGAGTAGGAGAACATGCAAGGGGTAGGTGGAAACTACCTTGTGTATCTGTGTTGCAAGCTAAGTACAGAACATGAGAGAACATTGAACCCTACCACTACCAAGTTATTGCACCTGTTTCTTTCCTCACCTAATATAAATTTGGACTTTTTCTCATTGGATTAGTGGTCAGCGTTCAAACGGGGTGGCTTTTTTTTTAGTCCAAGGCATGATAATACTTATTTTGAAGTCTCTTTGTTTGACGCCACAGCAGAAAATGGCGGTTATGTAAAAGACTGAGGAAAAGGAAAAAAAAAACGATATAAAAAATGCATGTGATCATTATTATTATTTTAATCCAGAGACTCAAAAAGTATAGATAATAGATGGATGGTTCAATTTCATTTGGGCTATAATGTGAAATATGATAATTGAAGAATTTCAATCCCTTAATTTAAACTCCAATGAAATGTGTTATATAAGAAAAAAGTGATATAGTTATAACAATTTATATAATATTATATTTTATGTCTATCTTTATTTTATATTATCATTTGTTATATTTTAAATTTAAATTTATCCTTTTTTTCCTCTTTCTGTTAGTTATATATTTTGTTGTATAATTATAATTTCTCTAATAAAAATTTGAATCTTAATGTCGCTATTTTAGAGAAAACTAATTACTTACCCGTCATCTCTAATCTTCTAGTGTTTACATGCATGGACTTCCTATTAAAAAAAGATTGTGAAGACAGCCACTAATAAAAAATTAAAAAGATAAATTGATAATTGTTATACATATCTAATTTAAATATTTATATCACAAAGAAAGTATCTAATTTTCTTTTATTTTATTGCTTCTTTTGTGTTAAAATATTAGAAATTTAACTTCTTCTGAATTTAATTTTTATCCAATAGCTACTAAAGTTAATTAATTTATTGTGTTTTTGGTTGTGTTTTTTTGTAGAATTACACAACAGGAGGCTTAGGAGAGGATTGGAAAATTTGGAACAGCACGATCAGGACAAGGAGTCAACTTGAAAGCTAGACTTAGCACGCATTTGGCGGCTTAGTGCACGGTCATTTATATCAACTGGATTTTGCATGTTTAGCGTGCATGTGTAGGCTTAGCGCACAGTCAATATCAAAATACATGATTATAATGCGTTTTAAAGGAGGAAAGGGGGAGAAGCCAGACAATCCTGGGAGGGACCAAAATGAGGAGCTAGGGCATGAAAGAAGAGGAGGAACTCACTCACTTGGGGACCCTTTTCCTTTATTTTCTTTCACACCTCTTGTTTTCTTTTTGTATTAATTAGTAAGTCTCTCATGACAATAAGAGGTTAAAACACTCATTGTTGGGAACTCAACAATCAAACACTCTTGATGTAATGATTCTAACTATCTATTTAATGGTATTTTAATATTATTATCTTTGTTCTATGCTTAATATCAAGTTTATGGTTTGATCACTCATGTTCATGTAGTGTTATAGGGTTTATGCATTGAAAAATATTTATCTCCTAAGAACTTGAAAAGAGCATTTAGGCAATCCATGTCTAAGGATAAAATGATATTATCTAGTCTTATTTATGTATTTTTATTCTTAAAGCAAATTATTTGATGTAGCTCTTAAGGGATTAGGAGTGAAATTAGATAATTTAGGCTTTTTCACATGAGGGATCATGGTTACGGTAGATTAATGGATGAAGGCAATAATCAGACTAATGTTTAATAACGAAAAATCTTTAATATTACATCAAAAGTAGTTTCGGTAGGCTGAGTTCTAACACGTCCGTAATCCTGCTTCAACCAAAAACTCACCACCTCTGAGTGTTTGTGTTCTAATGCGCTCTGCTTACTTATCTTTATTCATGTCAAATTTTATATTTTGTATCATCGTTCAACCAATATCAAATTTAATTCATTAATTATTTAAATTTGGACATATATAAACTCTAAATATAGTCAAAGTTCCTATAAATTCAACATTCAATCTTACTGTTTTAAAATACTAATTAGACGAATTGATATACTTACCAATAAATTAACACATATCATCATTAGAGTTCAGGCACATGTTGTACTGTTCACCCATAATTTCATGGTAAGATGCAAGAAGGGTCATAGACTCGTAGTGCTCCTGCTCCACCATGTGATCCATTCTTCTCTTGTCTCCTATAATTTTACCTCAATAATGTTCCCACCCTTTATTTTTAAGTTCCCACTTTCTTTTTACAAAACAAGCTAGATAGCTTTATGTTTGGACTTCTATATATTTTCTCATTTGTTCATGATTTGTGACCCATAATTAACAGGATTACCGTATTAGTTGTTTTCAAACATGACAGAGACAGACCACATAAATTTTACGTGAGGATACTATTATTGTTTAGATCGTTAGGAAAATATCTCAGAACTCCAACATCTTGGAAGCGGTAAAAATCGGATAAATTGAGTTAAAACTGATGCAAAAAAAAAAAAAAAAAACTCCCTTAAAATAGTTTTTTTATTTAATCAAAAATAATTTTAAGATAAACAAAAAATACATATTTAAATATTTCGCATGAGTATAAATTATTTTACCAATTATTATTTATCTTATAAAAATATATTTAATTATTTTATTACTTAAAATAACATATATTATTAAAAATATAAATTTAATTATTATTGGTTCAACCATAATTTAACTATGATTATATCACAATCTTATTTTTTAAAATAAATGTTTCTTTATGATTGTAATTAATATAAATTAACATATTTTTTTTCAAATCTATAAAAAAAATAATTATTAGATTTTTATATCAAATTACTTTTTTAATTCGTAACAAATTGACCCTAATGTGATTAGATAAATGAATAACTATATCATTTGTAATTGATTAATTAAAATAGTTTAGACTTTTTTTTTGAAAAGGGTAGTTTAGACTTTGAGTTATTACAAAAATAGTTCATTAGTTTAATTTATTAATAACTTAATGATATTCAAGAAACCACTAAAGTCACCCTAACGGTGAAAAGTCATAGATTCTAAGCTTAGTACGTGTAAACATTGTAAAAAAGATGATATTGGAGTAGGTGAGGTATAGATCCATGTATGAACTATTTACCTAGAATTCAAAAATATGTTTTCCCTTTATCAAAAATTACACAGGGAGGTAAACCTGGATAATCTATGACAACAACGATTTATCCCAAGCTTTTGTTAGTTTAAACTTAAAATTCGTCTAAACTAACATATGACGACTGTCTGCTTTTGAAACATAAGTGTTTTCAATAATATGGATGTTTAAAACACCATTTCATTTACGACAGCCCAGAAATCAATAATATGTGATATTCAAACTTAGAAATCAATAATCTTAGAAGTTGAAGAAAAAAAATTGATCGATATATAAGAAGGCTCATCCATAATTACTCACTACTAACAAATTTGTTCACATTGAAAATTCTATAAATTTAACACATTAATTTTTTAAAGAAACAGAATGTAATTTTTAAAATAGAAAAATAATAATCATAATTCAAACTTTTCTTTCCTCGATTAATTATTTATCAGCCCCTTCAGCATTAAAATTTGGGGACAATATAAAATTATTTTAAAAAGCTAGCATTAAAAACCACAAGGAAACACGATAGAGATTACATTCACTAAAATAGCATTACATAAAAAGTCAGAGACAAAATGAAAATCTCGTAATTGACCATTCAAGACTAAACCATGATTAGCCAGAAATGCTACTTGATTAATTACCTTCTCTCAAGATATGTGACTATATGAAAACACCACCATTGAGGCCAAACTCCTTAATGCACTGCACAATTTGGAAGCAAGGGTGAGAAGGCAGCTACATCCATTATTCAACAGATTAATCGAAATCGTAAATCCAATTCAACAATAAATTCCTTAAAGCCACGACTCCATGCTACACGAATGCCATATAAAATGGCCCACAATTCCACAGCCAAAACTGAGCATCTCCGATATCTGCAGCATAGGAAAAAAGCACAGCTCCACTGTGATTTCGAAGGGCACCTCCACTATGATTCCTTAAAGCCACGATCTCAAGTATATTTCATAACCCGTCTTTTTTTTTGGTAGAGATTTCACAACCTGTTGTACGTATATTGCTATCAACCAATCTGGTTTCTTGTGCCTGTCTTGGTGTCATCATTAATTTAATGTAAAAATTCCTTTACTTTTTTAAAAAGTAAAAAATAAAAATCTCATTCAATCTCATCCCACGTGCTTAGACTGGATATTGGTTTTTTTTTTTAAGAAATATAGAGCAAAGTTATCTTATAAGCAAGACAAATCTTTAAAAAAATTATATCATATAAACAATAGTCTATGCATATCATTATCACCAAAACAAAAAGCTTAGACGAACTATCTCTTATCTTTTATATATGTGACCAAGATGGAATAGACCAATCATACTATATATATTACTAACAGACTTAGAGCACGAAAGTTGCTTAGCTATTACATGGGTTATTTAGTAATAAAATATTATTTTAGTTGTGATATTTGATTTTAGGTTGCTTAAAATTGGAGATAAATTTTTATATAAACAATTATTTATTTTTTTGAGTTTCTTAACATTTGTATTAAATATAAGAAAGTGGATATTGAATATTGAATAGACAATTTGAATATTTATAAGTTAAACAATTTGTTAATAGAAAACTTCATTAAAAAAATACCCATGTATCTCACTCAAACAATTGACTTAAATTTCTTTAGTATATTTGAGTATTTATAAGTTAAGTAACTTGTTAATAGAAAATTTTATTGAAAAAAATACTCATCCACCTTACTCAATCTATCAAGTGAGTTAAACTCCTTAGGTATATCTTGTTTAATTTTATTTATAATTAATTAATGAGATCACCATATATATACAAAAGGGTTGGGGATGAAAGCTTAGTTAGTGACGTGAGGACCAAATACATTTAAAAAAAAAAAAATCATTTTTGACCGGAGCATTTGGAAGTAAACGATTATTAGTGTCCATGCATGCAAGTTAAGGACCAGACATATCAGAATTGCTAATGGCAATTTCCTCACCAACTATCGGGTTTTGTTTGGTCCACTCTCTTGGGCGCCACCCCAATCCATCTACCACGTGGCGCAATCAGTGAGAAAGTACCATTCCGACGGTCATAGTTAAATTTCAACAAACCTCATTGAGCTACCTACCAAACACCATTGCATGACATCTATATAA
Organism: Glycine max; assembly: GCF_000004515.6. Taxonomy (NCBI): domain Eukaryota; kingdom Viridiplantae; phylum Streptophyta; class Magnoliopsida; order Fabales; family Fabaceae; genus Glycine; species Glycine max. Next base: position 40,524,103 of record NC_016090.4, read on the forward strand.
ATACCCAACCAAACTTGTTTCCCCTCAAGAAATCCACAAACTAATTAACTTTCTCTCTCTCTCTCTACAAAACTTAGCTCTGTTTTTAATTATTCCTTGCATTCTCTTGTATTAAGATGGAAGCAACTACCATCACCAATGGGAGCCAAAACGGTTCGTTTTGCTTGTCCACTACTAAGGGAAGTAGTGATCCGTTAAACTGGGGAGCGGCGGCAGAGGCGATGAAGGGGAGCCACCTGGACGAGGTGAAGCGCATGGTGGCCGAGTACCGCAAGCCGGTGGTCCGGCTCGGCGGAGAGACGCTCACCATCGCTCAGGTGGCCGCCGTAGCCGGACACGACCTCGGTGTGGCGGTGGAGCTCTCAGAGTCTGCGAGAGAAGGAGTGAAGGCGAGCAGTGAGTGGGTGATGAACAGCATGAACAACGGCACTGACAGTTACGGCGTCACCACCGGCTTCGGTGCCACATCACACCGCCGAACCAAACAAGGTGGTGCTCTGCAGAAAGAACTCATCAGGTAACTAACCATATTCGTATCAGTCGTATGCATTTCCTACGTTTCCTTCTGTTCAATTTTTCATGTGTCGCATAATGAATAACTACCACCACCTAATCATGTTTAGACACCTTATTTACAGCGTTTATTCAAAGTTTTGCATGATTAAGATCCTCCTTTCAGCAATTGTCACCCGAATAAATTCCTTAGTTATGTCAATTTTTTTTATCGGTGGAGTTATGTCAATTTAATACAAGAAAAAATAACGTGATGAAATAAATTATTAAGTATTTTTTTTTTGAAGAAATTGTTATTAAAATTTATGACGTAACATTAGGGAGGCAGATTTTACGGTTTTTTCCAACTAATTTATATTTTTTTTATATTATATGAAAATTTTTAAAGCATAAAAGTGTCGGATCCATATCAAATTTAGAACTTTTCCATCATTTCTTTACTATTTTTCATGCACCCAAACATTATCTTACGAAATTCCTTATAACTAACTAAACTAAGATTGGGAAGTGGTAATCACACAGTATTGATTTATATTTAGAAAGGAAAAATACAACTTTTTTTATCAACGTTATTAGTGTAAAATCTTTTGTTATTGTGACATCAAATTTGTCTTTTATATAAATATATAAACTTAAATATGTTTTTATATCTGTAATATAATTTTATTTTGATGTTAATAATTAAACTTTACTTTTTTATTTTATTACTTAAAATATTTTTATATTTGATTTTAGTATCCATCGTCAATTAAGATTTGCTAACTAATGAATTGTAAATATAATTTTAGTTATAATTTTAAATTAATTGAATTCATTTTTATTTTAGTGTTTTATAATAATCATTGCAAATATATATGCAACTTTCTTCCATCAACATCGATTTAGCTTACCATTAAATTTAAAAAATTTCTTTAATAATGATTCATTTATTCTTCTTCAGATTCTTAAACGCTGGAATATTTGGAAATGGAACTGAATCAAGCCATACCCTGCCACACACTGCAACCAGAGCAGCCATGTTAGTGAGAATCAACACTCTTCTTCAGGGGTACTCAGGCATTAGATTTGAAATCTTAGAAGCCATCACCAAGCTCCTGAACAACAACGTTACCCCATGTTTGCCACTTCGTGGTACAATCACAGCTTCTGGAGATCTTGTTCCACTTTCTTACATTGCTGGTTTGCTAACTGGCAGACCCAACTCCAAAGCTGTTGGACCTTCTGGAGAAGTACTTAACGCAAAAGAAGCTTTTGAATTGGCTAGCATCAACTCTGAGTTCTTTGAATTGCAACCCAAGGAAGGTCTTGCCCTTGTTAATGGCACTGCTGTTGGTTCTGGATTAGCTTCTATGGTACTCTTTGAGGCTAATATACTAGCTGTGTTGTCTGAAGTTCTATCAGCTATTTTTGCTGAAGTGATGCAGGGGAAACCTGAATTCACTGACCATTTGACACACAAGCTAAAGCACCATCCTGGTCAAATTGAGGCTGCTGCTATTATGGAGCATATCTTGGATGGAAGTTCCTACATGAAAGCTGCTAAGAAGTTGCATGAGATTGATCCCTTGCAAAAGCCAAAACAAGATAGATATGCCCTTAGAACTTCACCACAGTGGCTTGGTCCTCTTATTGAAGTGATTCGTTTCTCAACCAAGTCAATTGAGAGAGAGATCAACTCTGTGAATGACAACCCTTTGATTGATGTTTCAAGGAACAAGGCATTGCATGGTGGCAATTTCCAAGGAACCCCTATTGGAGTCTCTATGGACAACACACGTTTGGCACTTGCATCTATTGGCAAACTCATGTTTGCTCAATTCTCTGAGCTTGTCAATGACTTTTACAACAATGGATTGCCTTCAAATCTCACTGCTAGCAGAAATCCAAGCTTGGACTATGGTTTCAAGGGAGCTGAAATTGCCATGGCTTCTTACTGCTCTGAACTCCAATATCTTGCAAATCCAGTAACTACCCATGTCCAAAGTGCTGAGCAACACAACCAGGATGTCAACTCTTTGGGCTTGATCTCATCTAGAAAGACAAATGAAGCCATCGAGATCCTTAAGCTCATGTCTTCCACATTCTTGATTGCACTTTGCCAAGCAATTGACTTGAGGCATTTAGAGGAGAATTTGAAAAACTCGGTCAAGAACACCGTGAGCCAAGTTTCCAAAAGGATTCTTACCACAGGTGTCAATGGAGAACTCCATCCTTCAAGATTTTGTGAGAAGGATCTGCTAAAAGTGGTTGATAGGGAGTATATATTTTCCTACATTGATGACCCCTGCAGTGCTACATACCCATTGATGCAAAAACTTAGGCAAGTGCTTGTAGATCATGCATTGGTAAATGCAGAGAGTGAGAAGGATGTGAACTCGTCCATCTTTCAAAAGATAGCAATCTTTGAGGAAGAGTTGAAGAATCTCTTGCCAAAAGAGGTTGAAAGTGCAAGGGCTGCTTATGAGAGTGGCAAAGCTGCAATTCCAAACAAGATCCAAGAATGCAGATCTTACCCACTGTACAAGTTTGTGAGAGAGGAATTAGGGACTGGGTTGCTAACTGGAGAAAAGGTGAGGTCACCAGGTGAAGAGTTTGACAAATTATTCACAGCAATGTGCCAAGGGAAAATTATTGATCCTCTTATGGAGTGCCTTGGGGAGTGGAATGGAGCTCCTCTTCCAATCTCTTAAATTTATTGTAACTCTTAACAAATATTTTATTTGTACCTATGCAAGAAAAACCATAATCATTTGGTTTGTCTATCATTTAACAAATCAGTTTGAAAAGCCTAATTTCAATGTTCCTTCAATGTCAAATAGGACCTTGTAATTTTAATATTTTAATGGAATTTCATATTCACATGTTCTATATACCAGTGTAGTGTCATACGAGTGAAGTGTCATGAGGCATAATGTTTATGTTTCATGTTGTTTATGTTAGTTATGCATGTTATTCACATACACACATTAAGTTGCACATTTTTGTTGTTGACAACTAGTTTTGAAAATGCAAATATAATTCATAAACAAATTAATTATGAGTTTTAATTAAATTAAAGTAAATTTTCATTAACATAACTAAAGTCATTTTAAGATCAATTCTCTCCTTAGTTCACACTATATCATTATCTTTTTAATATCATTCATCAAGAGACAATGACTTGGATGAAAGGTAGAGACAAGACGGATCTAGAAAGAGATAGTATGGACTCTGAGTTTTCTTTTCTAATAACTTTTTAATGTATATACATATATATATTTTTAAATTAATGTATAAAATTAATTTTATATGTTATTATTATAATAATGATTTAGATTAATTAGTGTAAAATTGTGTAAAATTAATTACATTTGTTGATTTTTTAAAATGTTTAAAGTGATAACTAGTGTAAAATTGTATAAAACTAATTATGTGTTTATTGTTATAATAAATATTTTTTTAAGTTTGTTATTTTTCTTTTTCCTTAAGCCTAGAAGAATTAATTAAATTCTTCTGATTTTGAATCATCATAATATCTACACCTAGTTCTCCTCTTTGAATAAAGGCTATAGTAATTTCTCTTAAAATTGTCAATCTAATAAAGAGACAATATACTTTGACATTGTTAAATATTATTTTACCTACGAAATTATTCCAATTTAAATATAAAATCAAAAGATTTCTTAGTAAGAAATTAAGTTTTGCCTCCATCTTGTTCTTTTCTTTCATTTTTCTTGATACCCTTATTGTCATTTTCAATGTCTAATCCTACATAATTGTTTTCATTATCATTTAATATAAAAAAAATAGTTTCAATTTTATGTGTAAAACTAATAAAAAAATTTAAAAAAATTATTTATTAAAAGTTAGACACTCAAACAATTATAAAGAAAAGAAAAATTCAATCCCTCCTCATCATAAGGTTTCTGGATCCACTGATGGAAGGTTATGTTTACATTTTCTTTAATAATACAAATGTGCGGCTTATCATCTATTAATTAAAATTTTCTCATTATTTTAATTTAAATGTTAAAAATAATTGTCATGCAGGTTAATTTAATGACCCTTCCTCAACTTTTTACATTAGTTATTGTCGCAACATGGGTCACATGGAATGACGATAATAAAAAGATAAAAATTTAGTTTCTTAAAAAAAGAAAAATCAGGAAAGTCGCCACTATATTGATTTAAGGAAACGTCGGAAAAAAAATAAATAAAGAATGATTTACGGACTGAAGAAAAGGATTCAAAAGTTGTTTATGCACGAAGAAGGTGTTAGCACTCAACGTATCTGTCATGAAGATGACAACAACCTTTAATCGAATATGCTAAAATTAAAGTGATTTTTTTTAATTATTTATCTTCCCTTAAGAACATGAGTTATGTTTGTTATATTTTTTATTTAGAAAAAAAAATCAAATTTTTTTTTAGGGAAAAAAAGAATTTTATGTTTTTTTAGTTTTTTAGGTCGACAAGGGATTTGTCCTCGCTCATTCACATCCTCAGGTGCAATGAAGAAATCAGACTTACATAGTTCTTTGGGTAGAATACAGGTTGTGTGTTGAATTTATTTTATCTTTTTTTTTTAAGGTTTGTCTTAATTGTGAGAAAAAAATTCGTTAAGGCATTGGACTTTAAAACCATCTCGAGTAATTTGTAATTTTTGTGGAAAAAAAAAGAGAATTGAGTGATGATTTGTTTGAGTATTTTTTACTTTTTTAGAAAAGATTTTAGTTTTCTGGTAAACTTTGTGAAGTCAAACAAGTCAGAGACCTAACATAAAATTTACAAAATTTTACTCACACATTATTGAAACACCACAAGTCGAAGACCTAGCATGGAGTGCATGGAGTGTGAAAAATATTTCAAGTTTGCGGTAAACTTTGTGAAGTCAAGCAAGTTCGAGATCCAATATGCAATTCACAAAATTTATCTACATGTTATTAAAACACCACCAAGCAAGTCGGAGATCCAGTATGGAATGCACAAAATGTAAGCACGCACTAAAGAGTACTAAGAGCGCACTAATGAATTGTGAAATGATTAACGTAGTGTTAAGTAATCAATTAAATAAACGAAACACACATAAATAAATTGAATGAGAATAGAAAGGGATAAAATAGAAACAAAAAATACATTTAGTAATTAAGGGTGTGAGGTCAAAACACGGGGGAAAATAAATAAGTGATGAAATATTTACAATACATTACAAACTAACCAAACAATGATAAATCAAAAATGAAAAATAGAGCCAAATCGAGAAAAAGGTGGTGTAAATAGCAGCTTTACTTTATTTAGGCTATTTCTAAAAGGAGTGGGGGTGTGCATGTAAATGAAGATGTGAGTAGTGATATTTATTTTATGTACAATTATTTTGAGAGAGAAAAACAAACAAGCCAGCCGAAAATGGAAAAAAAAGCATATATGTAAAGATGGTGGTGTAAATAGTATTTTTTATTGTTTTAGGCTTAAGAAACTAGGCTCGTTTCAACTTCTTTTCTTTTAAAAAAAAAGAAAAGTGCAACAAACATTGACAAAAATAATTCTAAGGATCTCTTCGGCGGCCAAGAAACTTACCGACAAGATGAAACAAATCAAATAGCAGACCGAAAGAAAAAACACAAAAAAAAAAGGAAAGAGGATAAGAGAGGGAAGGAAGAATGGAGGAGAGAAGAAAAGGGAAATGAAGAGATGAGATAGAAGAAATAAGGGATACTTAGAGATCTGACTTTTGACTTCTTTCGTCTCGTCAGATTCTTGCCTCTTCTTATTTTCTGTGTGTTCTCTTTAGGTTTTTTGTTTCTAATCGTGTGTGTAATTTAATGTTTAAACCTCTTCCTTTTATAATGTTTTTTATCCTTCTGTTTTTCTCATTCTTTTCCTTTTTATTATTATTTTTATTCTTTCTTTTCTTTTTTTTCATTTTTTTTCTTGTTTACGTTTTCTTTCTTCCCCTTTTTTATTTTTTTTCTTTCTGTTCTGTTCTTTCTTTTTATTCCCCCTTTTTTCTGTACTTTTCTTTTTCTTTATGTTGTATCTTTTTATTCTTCCTTTCTTTCCTTTTTTTTTCCAAACAGAAGTAGGGTCGGATGACAATTGTATTGATAACCAATTGAAAAAGTGTGTTTAGATTAGTTACTAACAAAATCAATCTAAAAAACCTTTTATTAACATTGATTCAATATTCAATTTAAAAAGTGTTCACATTCTATATCCCCTAAATCTGTAACATATTTTTAACAGATGAAAAATGTTATTTTAACCGATTTAGAAAGTCTAAAGTGCAAAAATTCTATAAATTTGTTTATTTTTTATTTTTTATTTTTAATGATTTTAAATCATTGAAAGAACAAATAAAAATTTAATTTAAAAAATTTTATTCATTAAAAATCATAAAAATATATCTTTAGTCATTTTCTTTATTATTTTTTATAGATAATTATATGTTAGTATTGTATTTAAAGATATTATTTTTTATAACATAAGCTCTTGCGAATGATTTAATAACATTTTTTATTGATTTAATAAAAAAATTTATATCCACACTTACACATTATAATCATTTAATCATAGTTAAGTTTTTAAATATTATATATATTTTTTGACCAAATTTAAGAATCATTATATTACTAATTAGTGTTTGATTTATGTTTAGATGATTTAAGAATGAGTTTTCAATTCAATTATAATAAATTTTTAATGAATGTTTTTATTAGGGTTTATCATTTCTTTAGTTTTTAAACTTTTTAGAATTTTGGTTTTTTTTCTTTGAACTTATTTTGACTAATTGTAGTTCTTAATTTTTTTTTCCGTCTTTACTTTCAGTTCCTATATATAATATAAATGGTAAGCATAAAAAGTAAAGACAAAAAAGTTAAACAACGTTGGTCAATAAAAAAAATTATAGACTTTAAATATTTTTTTGAGAAAAACAGAGAATTAAAAGGTTAGAAATCTTTTTATTAATTTATTTATTTTACATTTAAGTAAAGTGTAGTGACAACTGGTGTTGACATGATGAGTGTATAATTGATAGGTTTAATTAATTCTTTCATTTATTTTTTATATTTAATTTGATCTTTTTATTATTTAAATGTTCAATTAGGTCATGTATTTTCTAAAAATAGATCAATTATATATCTTATTTCTTAAAATAAATTTAATTTGGTCACATTTAAAATTAATTTTAGGCCTGTTTTTGTAATTTTTTTGGAGCAGATAAAAGAAAAATGAAACCAAATTAAATTTATTTTTAAAAATAAAAGACATAATTGAACATTTTAAAAATAAAAAACCTAATTAAAACATTTAAAAACATAAAACCTAATTAAACCTTTAAATAATAAGTAAAAGGAAAAAAAGTAATTAAACCAAATTGATATTCATGCAGTTATAACAATAGGTCTGAATATTTTGTTAGACGTGCTTGTAAAGACGAATTTTTATATTACTCTATTCAAATCCTACTTAGCTTGTGAATTTGTGTTGCACGCTAAGTGGATAACATGGAAACTTACCAGCAGCGCACGTGCTTCACCAAATATAAAATTGGACATTTTCTTGTTCTATTCTACTCTCTCATTGGATCAGTAGTCAGCGTTCAAACGTGGTTGCTCTTTTTTTTTTTTTTTATACTGATAGGTACTTATCTTAAAGTCCCTTTATTTGACGTCAACGGAAAACAAGAGAAAAAGAGATCCATATGATGATTTTTTTTAATAGAGTAAATTATAAAGTCCTAAAAATATAAGAGTAAATTATAATGATATTTTTCTGAAGTTTTTCTTTAGATTATACATAATCTCTTGTTTTTTTTTTTAACGCTTACAGCACTTCTTATAAAAATATATGATGTGATGTTGTTTTAAAGATATTATTGTAATACATAAATTAATAATAATGTTTTTCGAACAATTAAAAGAATTAGTAAAAAGATAAAAAAAATATCCAGATAAAAATTGCCAAAAATTTAAAAATATCAGTATAATTTACTCCTTTTAATAGTGAGTTTCACAAAATTTAAATAATAGATTGATTTCAATTTCATTTGGGCTATATGTGTGAAATGATAAGTGAAGAATTTTAATCCCTCAATTTAAACTCCAATGCAAATAAATATGTGTTAAAATGTTCCTTGTTAATGTACCTCAAAAATAGTTGTATTATTCATATAATAATTTATACACAATTTATATAATTTTTTTCCACATAATTCATTACTTTTCATACTTCCTTATCCTCTTTTTCTTTATCTTTATTGTTGAAATTCTAAATTTATCACTTTATATAACGACATCATTTTTCTCTCTGTTTTAATTCTTTAAAATAACAACAATAAAACTTTGAATCTCATGGTCGTTATTATATATATATATAAAAAAACTTTACTTAATTAAAATGTTATTATTTATTGATGGGTCTAACTCAATTAATTAATAAGATGTATAAATTATTATAAATAATATGTAGTTTTTATTGCTACGAAGAGAAAAAAAAAAATCTATAATAGTCAGTCCTTAAAGTGGTTTAAATTTTTTACACAATACTTCTTACAGTTATTTCCTGTCAAAAACATATAAAGTTTGTGCAAACCGCCACTAAATAAAAAGACAGATCATTAGAGTCCTCTTGGTCGCCACACATATCAGACCAAAGTTGTACTGCTCGCTCCACCATGTGATCCATACTTGTCTCATGATATTAACTCAAAAATTTTCCTAGCTTTTAATTTTAAGTACACAATTCTTTATACAAAACAAGCATTGTGTTTGGGCTTCTATATATTTTCTCATTTCTTCATGATTCATCACCCATAATTAATAGGATTAATTCTAAGTGTACTCCTAAACTAGGATATGTGTTAACTATTTTCAAACATGACAGGCTATATGATTTTTACATGAAGATATTATTATTATTATTATTTAAAGGAATTTTTTGTGAATGTATTTTAAAGGATGGTGCACTATCATAAAAAATAAATTTTATATATTTAAATAAACTATAATGTAAAATTACTTGAACTGAAAAAATTGTTACTCATTATATAATTATATATATTTTCTTCAAGTTCACTTAGAATAAAATAATTAAAACTTAAATTTTAAGTCTACCAATAAAAAATTATCTGTTGTTAAATTTTATAAACCAAAAAATCATATATATTTAAAAAAAATCATATATGTTTACAAACGAAAAGTAAACAAAATTTGGACTTTAGTAGTCTCATCGTGCTTTCTGCTCTTCACGCCCCCATTCTTAGTCTGGTTTTTGTGATTTCCATAAATACCTTTGATAGAAATGTGATTGTGTTGATAAAAATATACGATAAAATTATGTTTTCATTATGTGTAAGAGGGGTATGACAAAATATATAAAAAATAATAATTTTATTGTGCATTGATCAATAAAGTCACATTTCCTTTATGTATTGGATTTGCACCATAACACAAACTGAAATATGTCTTCATTTTGTTAGATGGAAGCACATTTTTGTTGTGTTAAATTTTTACAAAAAAAAATTGTAATTAATTTTGGATATAAGTTACTTTTTGAATAATAATAATCAAATTAATGGTAATATAAATTATATTTTCAAATTTTTGTTAGAAATGATATTTATATTTAGTAGGTAAAATATAAATGTATGTAAAAGAAGATTTGGTGTGGGAACTAGGAGGGAAAAGAGAAGTAGTAATGGGATAGAAAAGGCCTGGACATGAGATCTTAGCAAGTGACATGAGGATCAAATAAATTTAAAAATGATTAGTGACCAGACCATGCATTTTGAAGTAAACCATGAGTATGTATGTCAAGCGTTTCCACGTCTACTTCCTCAGTCCTCACCAACCCACTTCATTTTTTTGTTTGGTCCACCCAGCTACCAAGAAACTCCAATGTTGTCTTCCACGTGGCAAAATCTCACCACCCCAATTCCGAGTGCCAATCCGACGGCCCAAGTTAATTTAATTTCAACAACCTCATTTTCCTCTTAATTGACTAATTCATCATTCTGACTCATTTTTATAAATAAAATATCAATATGAATATATTTTAAAACAATTTATCAACATAAATTTATTTTGACTATTAATAGATCAAAATTACCTATTTAACTTGATAGATTTTAAGAAAAATATGATACGCCCTTAAATCTATTGATTAAATAAGTAATTTTGACCGAAATCATGAAATCAGATTCATATCAATAAATAATTTTAAAAGATATCTATATTTATAAAAATGACTCATGAGCCTACCAAACACCACTGCATGACAATTGACAACAACACACAAACCCGATCTCTATATAAATGCCCAACCAAACTTGTTTTCTCCTCAGGCTACTAAATTTGTTCCCTTTTTAATTTCTCTCTGTATTAAGATGGAAGCAACTAATGGCCACCAAAACGGTTCATTTTGCTTGTCCACTGCCAAGGGAAGTAGTGATCCCTTGAACTGGGGAGCGGCGGCGGAGGCGATGAAGGGGAGTCACCTGGACGAGGTGAAGCGCATGGTGGCCGAGTACCGCAAGCCGGTGGTCCGGCTCGGCGGAGAGACTCTCACCATCGCTCAGGTGGCCGCCGTGGCCGGACACGACCACGGCGTGGCGGTGGAGCTCTCAGAGTCAGCGAGAGAAGGAGTAAAGGCGAGCAGTGAGTGGGTGATGAACAGCATGAACAACGGCACTGACAGTTACGGCGTCACCACCGGCTTCGGTGCCACGTCACACCGCCGAACCAAACAGGGTGGTGCTCTGCAGAAGGAACTCATCAGGTAACTAACTAACTAACTCTACTCTACTACACTTTACACACTGCGTATTCGTATGTAGTATTTGCTACGTACACGTAACACGTACGGCTTTCGTTCTTTAATTTCCATATTCATGTGTCGGATGCTGCTTAGTTGCTATCTTGCTGGTTATTGTACGGGTTACCTAAATTTAACCACATCATAAATTACTACTCCTACCACCTAATCATGCTTTTCCACAAGCTCTTACCTTGAACAAATTCTTTAGACGTGTCATTAATTACAAGAAATATATATATATTAGTGAAGAACATTATATGTATTTTTATTATAAAAAATTGTTATTAAATTTTTTGTCACTTTGATATTTGTGAGAAAGAAAAAAAATATTTTTCATCATTAACTTATTTTTGTTGTGTGTATGAAAATTAGGAGAGATGGATAAATTTTTCATTGTTAATTAATATTTCAAATGGAATTGATTTTATTCCTAATTATTGGCTAAAGATACCTTGATAAACGACAAAATAATATTTGTCAATAATTGAATTTTATTTTTTCGTTGAATTGTCTTATTCTGTATTTAAAATAACTTATAACCAATTGTTTTTTTATTAAATAACTAAACAAATCCAAACGTACTTCTTGGTATAATAATGAAACACTAAAGTTAACTCATGATTTTTTTTTCTTTATACGTGGCCAATAAATAACTAGTATTATATCAATAAACATTTTTTTAAAAAAATGTGTTTTTTATGATTTATTATATTAGCATCATTTTTTACATTATTAGTTTATAAAAATTAAATATATGAAACGGTCGAGGGAACTGAGTTAACACTCCCGGAAAACAATCATATTTTTCGCAAAATGCGAGTTTGATGTCAAAACAGTAACTAAACGGACGTTTGAAAGGTTTCAAACGGACATACAAACATTCATATTTTATCAGCATCTTACGGGTTTAGGAGTTAGGATAATTGTGACGATAATAATAATAATTTAAACTAGAAGAAGGGTTGATGTGATTGCATGCATGCATCTGCATATCATCCCACCAACAACTCACCATGTTTGACTTAAGTTCTTCCTACAGATGCCATGTTTTATTTTATTTTAAATTGGACGGCTCTCACGAAATTCCACCTAACTAAACTGAGTTTGGAAAGTGGTTATCACACAATATTGATGTTTATTCGGAAAACTAAAAAGATATATAACTTTTATATCAACTTTATTAGTGTAAACTTTTTTGCTATTGCTACATTATTAAGTGATAAACCAAAAAATCTTTATACTAAAAGCATATTATTAAAATTATATATTTTCTATACCACAAAAATTATTTAAAAGTATAAGTTCTTACATTCTCACTTTTCTAGTTCTGAATTTACATGTATTTCAGTTCAGTATGAATGTTTTTTACAATAATTATTACAAACTCATGCGACATGCTTCGTTCAAGATGGACAAAGTTTACCATTAAATTTAAACAAAAATTCCTAATCATGATTTTTATTCTTCCTTTTCAGATTCTTAAACGCTGGAATATTTGGAAATGGAACTGAATCAAGCCATACCCTGCCACACACTGCAACCAGAGCAGCCATGTTAGTGAGAATCAACACTCTTCTTCAGGGGTACTCAGGCATTAGATTTGAAATCTTAGAAGCCATCACCAAGCTCCTGAACAACAACGTTACCCCATGTTTGCCACTTCGTGGTACAATCACAGCTTCTGGAGATCTTGTTCCACTTTCTTACATTGCTGGTTTGCTAACTGGCAGACCCAACTCCAAAGCTGTTGGACCTTCTGGAGAAGTACTTAACGCAAAAGAAGCTTTTGAATTGGCTAGCATCAACTCTGAGTTCTTTGAATTGCAACCCAAGGAAGGTCTTGCCCTTGTTAATGGCACTGCTGTTGGTTCTGGATTAGCTTCTATGGTACTCTTTGAGGCTAATATACTAGCTGTGTTGTCTGAAGTTCTATCAGCTATTTTTGCTGAAGTGATGCAGGGGAAACCTGAATTCACTGACCATTTGACACACAAGCTAAAGCACCATCCTGGTCAAATTGAGGCTGCTGCTATTATGGAGCATATCTTGGATGGAAGTTCCTACATGAAAGCTGCTAAGAAGTTGCATGAGATTGATCCCTTGCAAAAGCCAAAACAAGATAGATATGCCCTTAGAACTTCACCACAGTGGCTTGGTCCTCTTATTGAAGTGATTCGTTTCTCAACCAAGTCAATTGAGAGAGAGATCAACTCTGTGAATGACAACCCTTTGATTGATGTTTCAAGGAACAAGGCATTGCATGGTGGCAATTTCCAAGGAACCCCTATTGGAGTCTCTATGGACAACACACGTTTGGCACTTGCATCTATTGGCAAACTCATGTTTGCTCAATTCTCTGAGCTTGTCAATGACTTTTACAACAATGGATTGCCTTCAAATCTCACTGCTAGCAGAAATCCAAGCTTGGACTATGGTTTCAAGGGAGCTGAAATTGCCATGGCTTCTTACTGCTCTGAACTCCAATATCTTGCAAATCCAGTAACTACCCATGTCCAAAGTGCTGAGCAACACAACCAGGATGTCAACTCTTTGGGCTTGATCTCATCTAGAAAGACAAATGAAGCCATCGAGATCCTTAAGCTCATGTCTTCCACATTCTTGATTGCACTTTGCCAAGCAATTGACTTGAGGCATTTAGAGGAGAATTTGAAAAACTCGGTCAAGAACACCGTGAGCCAAGTTTCCAAAAGGATTCTTACCACAGGTGTCAATGGAGAACTCCATCCTTCAAGATTTTGTGAGAAGGATCTGCTAAAAGTGGTTGATAGGGAGTATATATTTTCCTACATTGATGACCCCTGCAGTGCTACATACCCATTGATGCAAAAACTTAGGCAAGTGCTTGTAGATCATGCATTGGTAAATGCAGAGAGTGAGAAGGATGTGAACTCGTCCATCTTTCAAAAGATAGCAATCTTTGAGGAAGAGTTGAAGAATCTCTTGCCAAAAGAGGTTGAAGGTGCAAGGGCTGCTTATGAGAGTGGCAAAGCTGCAATTCCAAACAAGATCCAAGAATGCAGATCTTACCCACTGTACAAGTTTGTGAGAGAGGAATTAGGGACTGGGTTGCTAACTGGAGAAAAGGTGAGGTCACCGGGTGAAGAGTTTGACAAATTATTCACAGCAATGTGCCAAGGGAAAATTATTGATCCTCTTATGGAGTGCCTTGGGGAGTGGAATGGAGCTCCTCTTCCAATCTCTTAAATTTATTGTAACTCTTAACAAATATTTTATTTGTACCTATGCAAGAAAAACCATAATCATTTGGTTTGTCTATCATTTAACAAATGTTCCTTCAATGTCAAATAGGACCTTGTAATTTAATATTTTAATGAAATTTCAGTTGTTTGCAGAAGCTTTGGTTCTATTATATACTAAGTCTCATTTTTTCACACTCAGTTTTTATCCAACTTCCATCTTTCTCTCTGTCTCTCCTGTTTTAGCCATCACATTTATTACTTTCTTTCTTATATATCTCCCATCTGTCCATTATTCATGCTTTTTATGTAAATGATGTTTTCTGGAAAATAAGTTCTCTAATTTCTCTCATGTGGGTTTTGGTTGACGTTCCCTATGGTGTTGCTTTCTCTCTTTTTATCTTCTTTTCTAATGAACTAAGATGTGCTGCAAATGATGGCTAGTGTCGTGGGTGCCAACTTCGTTGGGATCCTTGATGTTATTGTGATGCTTAAATTATATTTTTAGTCCTTTAATTTATTTTTTAGATTTGGTGACATGGAAGCTAGTCTGGTGTTTGGTGACAAGGTGTCTATGGAAACCGAGAAATGAATGAGTGTTCAGACTTCAGAGGAGGTATCCTTTTGTTTAGTGAATTTATCTATCTTTGCTGATGATAAAAAAAAGTAGGTGATGGTACAATCAATTATTCTAATACCCAGATTTTAGTTTTGGACCACTAACCTCTAACACAATCAATTTAATTTCAAAGTTTGTTTGATATTATTCTCTGCCAAAGAGCAATCACTAAAATATGCATATCTTGATATGGTAAATAAAGTTACCCGCATGTCATTCCAGATTGTAGTTTTCGACTACTAATAAACCTCAAACACAATCAATTTAATTTCAAAGTTTGTTAGATGTTATTCTCCCAATGAGCTATCACCAAAATATGCATACCTTGATATGGTAAATAGTTATCCACATATCATATTCTAAGGCAAAATATATGATATATTGGCTTGCATTAGTGGAATCACTACAATCTTGAATTACCCGGTCTACCGTAAAAAAAAAAAACTTTTGTTTTTTGATAGAAAAACTAGAGTAGGTAGTAATCGTGTGATACACATGGTAGTTACATGCGGTGAAAGTATAAGTCATGGGATGCACAAGATGACACGAGAGAATAGTTTACTGATGATTTGGTCGTAATCGTGTGATTCCCATATTATATTTTTTGATAGAAAAACTAGAGTAGGTAGTAATCGTGTGATTCCCATATTATATTTACTGATGATTTGGTCATCAGTAATGACTAACAATCTTGACTGTAACACTGTTGTTGATACCTTTGTTACTTCCTCAACTGGCTGCTGGCTGCTCAGATTACCATGTCATATTAAATAGATGTAGACCTTGCAAACTCTCTACTTGTTTCAAACTCAAGGGTGGTGAGTTCCATAAAGAGGTAAATAAGTTATGTGACTCTCAAGTTAATTAGGGTTCAAGATTTTATGTTAGCTCTTATGTTTTGATTATATTTTCGCTTGTATTCTTTCTCAATTATGAATAAAATGATATGGTCTTATTTTCTCTTAAAAAACAATTTGCAATAATCGATGAATGGGTAAACATATTTTTATAGAATTTATAGAAAGTCCAAACATCCGTCATAGTGAAAAACAATTTTAGCAGCCTTTATTGACAATCAAATCGTTGGTAATTCTTATTTTTTTATGAAAGTAATTCTTATTTTTATTGTTACAATAATTATTAATTTAAATTATATTGTGTTATATGTTTGTATACATTCTTTTTTTTTCTATATTTGCATATATGTTTTCTCATATGTCATTTTAAGAAAATTATTTAAATAAATCACTATAATAAAATGACTTTCTTTAACTAAATTATTTTTATCAGAAAGTTAAAATATAATTGTGAATTTAATTAAGTATTTAGGTTGGATACTAATAAATGTGAGTATTCCCTTCAAACAAAATAAATGAGAATTACTGAAAAAAATTAATATTTCTAAAATAACATATTTCAAAACAATCTAAAACACTAAAAAGATAAAATAAAGTAAACTATATTGACACTCTTGAAGTTTCTTGAGATTGCATATAACTCCCTATTTTTTAACATTAAGAGCAACCTCAACACACCGTGAAATGTTTTCAATTAATCAAGGGTTGTTAGTGTAATGATTTTTAAATAACTAAAAAGAATTGGTGTACTATTAAAAAAAAAGAGCGATACTGAAAAAAAAAACAAAATTTCAAGAAAATAAGAGAGAGGGATTGCCTCGTAAGCATAATAGATCTTAGATTAATTATTTTTAGTCACGTTTATCATAAATGTTGCAATGAGCGTAATGTCATTTTCAAAACAGGCCCTAAAAGTTTTTACATTTCCAATCTATTAAAATTTATGATAAGTTTAATTATTATAAAGTTCAATAAATTAATCATATATAACATTAACATAGGGAATCTTTACTGTCTGTATATACTACTAACATTTTATTTTGAATTATGTTTTACCACAAGGCTGCATACAAGTATCTTGAGACTTGAGAGCTGACAAAAAAAAAACAAGTATCTTGAGGTAAAAATATGAATGAAGAAGTTGTCATTGACAATTACTGCATATGCATGATGGTATGGGTTCTCACTACATGAATATTGGGGAATTAAATGTGCGAAGCCTCGGATTGATATTGCCTCTAGTGTGCTTAAAGTGCGAAAATATTAAATAATTTAAAATACTTAAATAAAGCATCCATTCAAATATTTTTATATTTTTAATATAATAAAATCATTTTCTAATAATAACTATCTACTTTTTATTTCTTATCATGTACTTGAGCACACAATAGAAACTTTTTTTTCAATCTTGTTCACTTATAGACTACACTATCTTTCATTTTGTTTTTCTCTTTCACTGTCTTTAAGGTAACTATTTACATTCATTTCACCACCATGGTTCAGAATTTGGTATATAAGTACATCAGTCAAGTGCCTTTAAAAAAAAAGTTTAACCGGGTGGCAAATGCTGGTCTGATATCCCACTCCATTGATTTGGAATGAGAGGTACTGAATAAGATGAAGCAGCAGCAGAGTCTCTCGGTGGAGACAGGGCTAGTAAATCATAGCCATCATGATTGTTGCACAACTGAATCATGTGGATCAAAGCATGCTCTAACGGGGTTGATTTCTGGAATGGTGGTCCAAGGATTAATCATCACCGTAGGAGAGGACGTTCGGTGAATTTAGTCTTGAGCAGTCTTATGAGAACTAGGCATTGCCTCTGCAGAGGGGAAGAAAGCAACTAAGTTGGAAGAGCTATTAAGATTTAGGAGTTGCATATGCATGAAACAGAAATAATAGAAGGCATTCAAAAGGCACATTCATCACATTAATAATAATGCCCTTTAAGCTAAAAGACCAATGTTTAACAAGTGATAAACATATGCTGTAATAAATATGTTGTAATTAACCTAAACATGTGCCTAAATCTCATTGTAATATGTTGACACATAAAGATCATAATTCTGACTTCTGAGAAGTGAGGACAGTTGTGACTTTGAAATCTAAAGCAAGGTAAACATGAATAATTAAATGAAAATGAAGAAAGAGATAGAAAAAAAGTAAACAATGAAACATTGACATTGCTAATCAACATGTAATGTTTAGAAACAATCACCCAGAATGTCTTCATCCGATTGCAACCTCCTGATCAATTATAATATATAATTTTTATATACATATATCATCAAGGTAGAAAGACCAGTGATAAATGAAGAATTTAGCATAAGTTGGGTGCAAAATAATAAGAATCTGACATTAAAATAGAATAAGCATATAAGTGTACAATAAATGGATAATTAACATGCTCAACAAACATATGAACCTTACTCGTGATCCGTACCTTGTTCTGAGCACTGTACAACATCTCCTTCACAACTATCAAGATTATGGGTCCAAACTTGAGCTAATACCTTGTTCCTTAACACTAATTCACATTGTGTCTCAAGTTCCGTTCTTTTTAGAGCTACTTCAGTATTAACATTCTGAAGCAACATCTTGTACTTTACACTTAACTTTTCAACCTCCTTTTCATAGTCAGATTGGAGCTGCAATATCTGTTTCACAAAGAAACAAAAAGTAAGCTGAAAGTAGAAGGGATCAGAATCCAAATTTGATAGTAAGAAAAGGGTGGGGAAAGAAAGAAACGGATTGCTGCTCGTACCTTTTGCTCATGTATCTTGAAGGCTTCTTCTTTCTCCTTTTCAATTCTCTCCATTTCTATTGGTAGTAGATCTATGAAAGCTTCTTCATTCATGTTTTCTATTATCGACATTTCACCCAGTAGTGGGTCTGTGTAGGCAAGGTGGGACACTTCAGATGTCACAGAGTGAGCTTCAGAGTAATCACTGTTCATAAATCCAGGAATAGTAATGCCGTGAGGTGCATGTGTCGCATTTTCATTCATGGGCACACTAGTGAAGGGTTGCGGTATCACAGGTGAAACAAAGGAAGAGTTAAGGTCCTTTGGTGCTTCCAATATTACTTCAGCCTCATGAATATAGCGATGATCCTCACCACTATGACGAAAAATATCATCTAGAGGCATGACTGTACTAGCCGCATTGTTCTCCGGAAAAGATGGAATAGCAGACATTGCCATCTGGAAGATACAAGGAACAGGTGTGAACCCATATGATGAGAATAGTTTCAAAGCACTCCAAATAAACATCCCATGATCATATTATTTTATTTATTCTAATAAAATTTAAAAAAAAAGTTATATTATATTTATATTAGAATAAAAAAGAAAATATCTACTAAACTAGAAAATACAGTCAAATCTGAGAAACAATAGACTAAGGAAAACTAAAGATCAAAATAGGAATGATCCCTATAGGGAAGTGCACACTCCTCCCCTAGCCAAAGCCACCTCCACACTCTAAAGTCTAAAGCACTATTATAACACCACCACCACCCCCCGGGAACACACACTCATTCCAGCTCCTCCCCTATCTTATTTTCCTCAACATTACAGTTGTGAATATGCTTCTCCAGTTGTCTTCCCCTGTTACTGTATAGGTGAGTGTCTTCTGGTAGCTTTCTGTTAGAATCTTTGTTGTAACTAACTCTTAGTTAGACTTAGCTGTACTCTAACTATAATCTTTGCTTACCAAGCTGCTCAGTAACAGTATAAATATAGCTGTTTGTACTCAGTCCAATCATAATATAGATTTCAGTTCATCAAATCTCTCTCATCTTTCTCTCATATTTTCATAGATTTTACATCCCCCAATCTCCTCTTACAATATCATACTTTTGTATTAAAATATATTTTTACATTTTTGGTAGGACCATATGATCCTTATTACAATCCTACATTTTGCGATCTTGTGACCCCCTCCCATCCCCAAGTAGGATCTTGTAGTTGATCTAGAGTCTTGACAACATTGGATTATAGTTTAAAGGAAGTGTACAACTATGTTAATGCAGAGCTGCTAAGTGGTCGCTGTTAGAAGAAAAGGATCTCTCTAAACAATTTAAGTTAGGGATACATTCTCTTTCCTTTAACATGTGGAAGAACCTGATAGTAGTCGCTTTTGCATTACTAAATAATAACTAAAAAATCTATCACATTTACTCAAGTAAAGACCATTAGGTTAAACATGTAATTAAACTAAACCACAAACTCACCATAATCATCCAATAGGAATACAAGTATAAATGAAAGAAAAAATGGATAGCCTGGATTGTACTTAAAAATGTTTGGCTAGAAACTAGTATCGAATCTAAAAACTTGACCTCCCAAGTGATGTACATAATGACTTACAAATTTGTTGGCATGCTCACAAAGCAACCGGAAGTCGACCGGAGGTTGCTGCTTCGTGCAACAATGCATAGATTATCAATAAACACTAAAAAAAGCACCATAAGGCTTCTTTTACAAAAGCTACTAACCTGAGGCAATGGCCACAAATTTGAATCCGATGGTTGCATATATGGTAAGGTAGTCTCAGGAAACTTCAGAGCAGTTGACTCATCACATACAGGACTCATTACACTGTACCACCGTCTGACCTCAGGAACAGCAGTACTAGCAGAAGTTCCAGCATCTGCCTCAACACTGTCAAGCTGCGCAGAATGAGTAGACATATTCATACCATTGTCAAT
This sequence comes from Glycine max, assembly GCF_000004515.6. NCBI lineage: Eukaryota > Viridiplantae > Streptophyta > Magnoliopsida > Fabales > Fabaceae > Glycine > Glycine max. The sequence goes on from NC_016090.4 coordinate 40,544,814, forward strand.
AGCAACCACTTTATTCACTAAAATTTGAGGATCTTCAAAAACATTGCCATCAGATTGTGTAATATCTGTACTTCTAATAGGGCTCTGTCTTTCCAAAGAACCAGTAACAGGGTTGACATCATTACTCCCGTGATCAACGGATGAATCTTCTGCAGTTATTAATGTTATAGCGTTCACTCTGTCATCTTCTGAGCCAGATTCCATGGAGATAGCATCTCCTTCCACAGGAAAACTACCAGGTGTATTTGGAGATAAACAAATTTCATGAGTACAACTCAGGTCTTGTGAAACCACTGTTGTGGGAGATTTCATTTGAAGATTGAGTTCATTTGTGACAGATTTCACAAGTTTTGAAACACAAGTACCCAGAAAATCCTTCTGCTTCTCCTCCTCTGCCAAATCATTCAGCTCAGGCATGTTGGAGTCTGAAGCACCACTTCTATTGCATTTCTCGACGCAAAGTCCATTTTGTACACAATTAGAAAAATCCTTCACATGCTTCCACAGTTCTGAGTAAACATCGGTGGCTTCCTCTTCCTTGCAATCGAAGTTCAAGTACAGTTTTGCTAGAGCAAGTGAATCTTTCATATCAATCTCATGTTCCAACAAACAAGCTGCTAGCCAACACTGAAGATACAGATTTCATCACACAACTATGATATAATGCTTAAAGACTAGTAATATTTGTTACATAAAAGTATAAAACAACTATTATCCAAAAAATGAGCAACTCACATAAACAAGAGTGTGCAAAAAATGAACAACCCAAAACACGTTTTGCAACATATATGGTATGGAAGGTAATTCAAACTCCAATGTGATTTTTGACCAACCATACACTACGATAGGCCAGAAAAAGAGAAAATGCAACAGAAAATCTCAGCTTATTTTGAGATTGCTGGAATTTATTTTTTCTTCTAAGGAAGCTATGCCTCAGGTTTCAAGGTGGATGGTACCTCTTGGATACCATAGTGAAAAAAATTAGAGAGAAAATAAGGGCTTGGAAGTGTGTGAGGAGGACACCAAATTAGATACAAAGTAAAAGGGTTTTAGATGAAGCATTATGTCAATTGATCCCGACTTACACCACCATTTATACCAGATTATGTGTAGGAGGGATATTATCAGTATGTTTTGTCAATCAACCAGCCGTCAATAGAACACCAACAACGAACAACATTGGATCACTCAATCAATTATCTTAATTTAGCAATCAACACTTTCATAATTCACACAAATTTTCCGAACACTTTTCCAAATCCTTAACAGGAAAGAAGTATGGCTATAAAATGTGGAAACTAGACAAAAATTTCTCAAGAACTGACTGTTGCTAGCCATACCTTGTTTGAGGCAGACAAACATTATAACCAACTGGGGAGCTTAAACCAATCAATACAGACAAGCTAGCTAGAATTCAAATTATTGACAGAAGAATTATGTATATGTATATATATATATATATCCTAGTAGCTCCTTTCTTTCTCAAAAGATGCACAATGATTCATCCATAATCTAAACAAACATGTGGCCAGCTACTTATGTTTTCGATTTAAAAAATTAGAGCAAAAACTAACCACAGATATTTCAAAAGCCTGTACAGTAGAAACTTCTTGGCAATTAACATTGTAATGTTTGAATATGTGCTCAAGAATCCTCATGGCGACAGCCTTGACTTTTTTCTGCACGTGAAATCAAACAATCATGCAAATCAATCTGTTTGTTCCAAAAATAGTCATCGCAGTCTTATATAATATTATTATAATTCAAGCATGAAAACATGTTGCCAATACAAAGATAATTTAATAAAATATAATCCAATGCTAGAGTGATACTAACGGTAACAGTTTCCAAGCAACTAATGGTACAGAATAATAATAATAATAATAAATTCTACTTTTGAATTCTTTGCTTTAAATAAAATCCTTTCTTTTATTAATAAAACTACACAAACGAAACAAATATGCATGCATGCTCCATAAGTGTGAAAACTTCTCAAGACAAATCCAATTGTAGTAATGTCAAATTATAAATGTTGGTACACAGTGTTGTTGGGCTGGTCATATACAAGCTGTACTACACTAGTACTTCACCAAGATTATTGATGTAAATGCTGTTGTATGAGGAATAACGTCTGTGTTTAGAATTGGACTATTTTAGAGAATTATTAATAATATCATCTTCTTCTCCTTCCATCTCTATGTTTTTCATTTCTTTCTCTCCCTCAATATTTTTCAACATAGTATCAGAACAATACCATATGACATGACTTGTACCGTATCTCCACTGTATAGATCCCCAAACCTGGGACCCTCCTGTTTTGTGTCCTTTATTTATCCTATCTTTTGTGTCCTTGTTCACCACCAAATAATTCTCCTCCCAGTGTCTCTTTTTTTTCACTCTATCACTATTCTTGTTTTCCTTGCTCGGCAATGATGATCTAATGAATTTGTTTGCAACATTAGTTGTTGCATTTGTTTCCTTTAAGTTCTTATCTATACTTGTTGTGTTTGTTTCTTTAGCGACATGATTAGAATTTCATATTCAGCCTATCTACAACATCTGATCGACCCTCACTAGAAAATTACTCCAACAACAAAGAAAGCAAATCTAGCCACCCTAAAGTATGGACTTCAGTACAAATAATTGTTTGAGAATTGGTGAATTTTGGAATAGATTTTCAGTTTCGAGAAAAATAAAAGTATGGAAGTTGTAAAATGGAGCCTAAGTTGAGTTTTAGTTGACATTTCATTGTGACTATATTTCACTTCAATGAAGATGATACTGGAGTTATAAGATGGTTGTGATAGCAGAGCAATGAAACATAATTTGTAGGTTTACCCAAAGAACTGTAAATTGGTTCATGAGAACCAATTCGTAATTCATTTACAAATTAGTTGGCTCCCATTTTGTTCCAATTCAAGAAAAAAGACAAACCTGTACTGTGTACCAAAAAGTATTGAAAACAAGATACCCATAGGTAGCCGTTCATCTTTTAGATGGCATTTATTAAGATATCCCACAACAGCTAGGAAAAAGGTTAAATTACTCCTTATAAGACTTGGGTTACTTTAGAGTTAAGTTAGACCTAATTCATTTCTAATATAGTATTAGAGTTGATCAAGCCTTGATTTTGAGCCGTCACAAATATCCAATCCTACAAACTTTATGCTCCAAATATTCAGTCCTAGGGATGAAGGTGGGTGTTAGGATGTCCCACATTGCTTAGGAAAATGGCTAGGTTTTGGGAATTTTGCCCAGTTCATAAATACATTTTAAAGGAGAATAAGACAAGACTGGTTTGGGGTGATTGAATGCATTATCATTGTTGAAAGTTTGAACCAGTAGTTACAAGGAAATGCACTTGCACCAACTTGGGGAGTCATGACTTCCCCTTAAAGGTGCTTCAATGAAAGTTTTAACAAAAAAACACACATGTTTAAGCAAAAGTTACTGAAGCATGTATTGAGACCCTACCGAAAAACGTAGAATGTCGCAAAGACCTGATATATCTGGCTTTGGCAAATTTCGTATGTCAGGCGGGTTCTTTTTCTCTGAAAATTGCATGTTCGTTGCAATTTTTCCCGTAGTTTCATTGGTCAAGGGATGCCCTGTAGAATCAAGTACATTAGACAAACCATTTGAATTACCTAAGGGAATGAAAATGAATTAGCAGCAGCATGTATCTTTTCAAATCATTTCCACTACACCCCACCCCACCCCCAAAAAAAATTCTTATGCCATGAATAAAACTAATGCTTTCCAAGTAAATAGTTAGTTGAAGAAATAAATAGAAGACTATAAAAGTGGCAAGATAACAATCAGCAGTACCATTTGATTTATTTGCTCTATTGACAACACTTGTATTCTTCTTGCTCTTCAACCTTGTTTTCCAATATTTGGAATCAACAATATTCCTGGACGCTTCCCTTCCTTTAGAATCAACAACATCATTGGACACCTTTCTCCTCTTGGGATCAACTTTATTCATGGTCCATTTGCTCCACTCAGGATCAGCATTATCCTTGGACACTTTTCTCCTCTTGGGATCAACATTATCCTTCGACGCTGTCCTCTTTTCTATAAAGGTGTATTTTTCACATTCAGATTCTCTTAGTCCGTAATCAAAATGTTTGACTGTGTTCCTGATCCTCTGAGATGAAACAGGCAAAAATTTCCATTTAGGATGCCTTCCTTCAAGATCACTCCAGGAAAAACCACATGGCTCACCGCCAGATTTCATTATTCTTTCTCCTGGCAATAAAACATCCCTCGCATATTCCCCTCCATTCTGCTGTATTCTTGATATGAATGACCATCCATGACAATCAGTATCATCAGCACCACAAACCAATTGGGATGATAATTCAGAGGTTGTATCACATAGAAGTGACATATCTACAGTGTCTGGAGTAGAAACAACACTGGCATGCAAATCATCAAGCTTATTGAACAAATAGGAGGCACCCCATTTTAGCAGGGTGGGACAAATACTCTGGCTAAGCAATCGCACATTGCTGTCAAGAGCTATACCCTCTTTTGCAAGCATTAAAATTTTTTCTTCAACAGTGAAAAATGAGTACAATCTGAAAACAGTAATCTGTTTAAACTGTGAGCTGATAGACATCCTTTGTAAGCCTCTTAGGTCATTTTGTGGTTCCAAATCACTGTCAAACAATATAACAGTGTCCACTGAAGAAAGCTTAACACTAGAGAGACAGGCACGGTTTTCCATCAAGAAGACAAATTTTCCACTTTCTCCATCATTAAATGTGTCTAAAGCAGCTTGCTTTGATTTTGGGGTATAACCTCTATCATATCGTACATAGCAATCCTTACCAAATCTCTGACAGAGAACATCATCCAAAATATCTCCAATTGATCCAGAGCCACAAGTTGACTGCAGTTTTTTAAGTGAAAGAGAACTAGCTGAATCCTCAAGAAATCTTAAAATAAATCATGCTACAACCAATTAACAACCAAAATATGACAGTTTTTATGAGAACAGCAAAAAATTCTCATATTTCTAAATCCTTAACAGGCAACAAAAATAATAGCTAAAAATAGCCACGAAATTCGTATATACGAAGAGACATTATTTTCATATTCAGTAATAAGTCAACATGGAAACATTACTAACAAAGTACTTGTATTGCCAAAGTATGAGACACTGCTTCAAGTTGGTGTATTTCATGGAAATCTTATCAAGATATCATTTCAAAGATAAAGCAATAATCACAAAGTATCTGACAATCTACTTTATAGGAACTTTCTGAAATTTTAGTAACAAGAGATAAAAACTGGATGAGAAATTTTATATGCCAGCCCAGGCATTCCTATTTTCTTGGCAAACTTAAAAGAATGCTAGCGGGGTCTGATTCTATCAAAACTCCCAATATCATTCCTGACAAGTCGGGCTGCGCCAACAAGCATCAAATGGTAGACAGTAGACTCCAATCACAGTCTACAACTAAAAGAAGCGACAGTGACCAACTGAACTACATATTATATATCAAATTGTTGACAATTGAGTGTGCATTTATTTTAAATTTAAATTTCAAACTAGGGTTGTAGAAGATTTAGGTAGTAAAGATCAAGATCAAGATCAGATTATTCATATCTGATTTGACTTGATTCCCCTATTGGAAACTCCTTGACAAGCTAACCAACTGGAAAAGGCAAACATATGGAGAAGGTCGAGCAGTTCAAGCCTCAAATGGAGAAAACATGGAGCAGAAGGGAAACTCTGGGTCACTCTCTTTCACTAAGGAACAATTGGAGCACTTGTATAGGTTCTCTTCAACTAAAATGTCAGTTAATCCATCTTTTTCTCTAGCCCAAAAAGGTATTTCTTTTTCTGCTAGTCTTCATAATACCAAACAAAATTCTAAAGCTCCATGGATAATTGATTCTAAAGCATGACAAACTGTTCAAAATTGTTCTTCACATAAAGTCTTTGTGTAAATCATAAGATCAGAATAGCAGATGGTACCTTTTCTACATAGCTTCCAGTGTTGATTCCAAGGACTAATTAGACCTAATATTGAATCCTCTATAAGCAAGTTGGGCATGTTCAACATCTATGCTTGAGGGGGGTGTCTATAGTTGTATTTGCTTTTATTTTTAATTTAAATTTTAAATAAATATTCTAGAAGATTTAGGTAGTTAAGATGAAGACCAGATTATTCAGGTCTAATTTGATTTTATTCTTCCTTATTTTCTCCCTATCTTATCCTTATATTTATTTTGTAAAAAGGGTGAATGTCTGTATCTGTGGATAAGTTATATAACATCAGCAAATACTAACCCTAATAATTGAGAGTGGCAACTCTATAATACATAATGTGATGTCTGTGTCTAAAACAATTAAAAAGAATCATGATGATCTGTCATAAGTGTATCTGCTATAGGAATGTGCATGAAAGAATAGAGAACTTGGAGCTTTGAATTTTCTTTCATGTTAACATAATAATAATTCACCCAGAAAGAAAGACAATTAAAATTGTGAAAAAGAATTGACAATTCCATTTTTTATTTTATTTTTTGGAATAGCAAAACTACCGGAGTCACCAAAATCAAAATTCCGAAATTTAGTCACATAATAAGCTCTTTAGTGTATCAAATTTAATTCATACCCTATGGCAATGATGACACAAAAGGAAAATGAACAAAGAAAATTGCTAGCAGGGCAATTCTCACTCAATTAAATTACACAATAATTTTATGGGATATTTATCATGCAAGATAATTCCTCTTCCAATCAACCCTAGTTTTATCCCCAACAAGGTTTAGATGCAGTTGTAAGCAAGTCACTCACCCAGGGAGAGGACTAAAGTTCATACCCTAGAAAAGGCAATTGTTAGAAGGGCATCCTAGTCGCAACAATACCCAAGGTATTAATCTCACAGCAATACAAGTGGAACTGTACATATTCCAGCCAAAGACCAAAAATACTTCTCTTTCACTCTAGATGCTATGTAAGGGAGAGAAATTTGACCTTATTCCCTACTTTTGGTGAAAAGACAGGTTGCTAACTGATCTATTGCACTTCCAGCATCAAGCCACAACAACAACAATAAAAAACGTTCATATATAAAATAAAAAAATAAAAAATAGGTACTTTATATGTTAAAATCTATAGAATAAGTATATGATAATAATAACTTGACAAGTTAACTAAATTAAAACAACAAAAAACATGTAATTTTTACACAATGCAATAGCAAGCAATATCTATATTATCAAATCACTCCACAATTTTGCACTATAAACAAAATATTATCAGGTAGGTACAGAATTACATTAATGAGGAAACATGGTACAATATCTTAATCAGCACTTAACAGCTCTCTCAATATAACAAGTGAATAAACTCGCAAAAATACAAGAAATACAACAAATTAAAAAAAAAAAAACAAGGGATTTCAATAGATGACTACCTGAAATAATATTAACACCCTTAACCCACGACTTCTTGCTTCCAAAAGGATTTTTTCAAGGAGTTGCAGTTTTCCACTTGCTTGTATACCAATATTTAAACGCTCTTCATCAGGTAGACCTTTAGTAACAAAACTTTGCAGTTCCGGGTTCAGGAGATAAGGGTGGTCACAGCACTGTAAAAATCAACCACATATCATCATGCTGTCTTATTGACATTGCACTTAGTAGTACTACTATAGATTTAATAAAAATTGAAGTAGTATGATGAAAGAAATGTTGAACTAAAAATTGACTACCAAAATGCATGATAAATGAGATTTCAGCTTATTTGAAACTCTGTTTCTTATCATGTTTACCTTCCTTATTGAGATAATAAGGTCATGGAGGGCATCAACTGAGTCGGACTTTTGGCCTGAGCATAACAACATTAAGTTTGAAAGCAGCATTGAACAATACTGCTCAAGCTGCAAATGGGAAAGGCAGGCTGGAACCCAATACTCTACAAACCTAGTGGAGCCAGATTTGCATTTGAATACAACATATTTTTCCAATTGACTCTTCAAATTGGAAATGGTAGAAGAAGCAGAGAAATAAGTTTCCACTTGAGCAATACTTGATCCATGCTGTCCGGACTTGAGTAATGAAAGCAGTTTGATATAATCAGCTTGATCTTCCTGAAAATCATCATATAAAAGTCAATACAATGGAAAATATCAAAATACCAATATTGAACACAAGTAGTTTACCTTGATTTGTCCACTAACAAGAAGGAGTCTCATTTCAGCTTTTAGAATCTTGATATCGTCCAAGTGTCCTGAAATTCTGGATTGCTGGCATTCATCAATTATTATTGCTTCCCATGTAATGCATCTTAGTTCATGCAAGTCCTGCATATCATATTAAAACATAATGAGCAGAAAAAAGAAAATTAATAATTCTACTTTGAAACTTATTGTAGAATATATTAAAGCTGAAATTGTTTCTGAAGTCACTTATCATATGAAGCTGTTAGATATAAGAATATACCTTAACAATAATATGAGAAGATGATAACAGTATTTGAAATAATATTCCACCATGTTCATTAAAAAACTCTAATGCCCTGATGCTACTCCGTGCATCTCTGTCTCCCTTGTAAACTACAAGATTGGCAGATGGTGCCAAACGTAAGAACTCTGTTTCCCATACAGAGAGGGCAGCAGAAGTTGAGATGATGAGAAAAGGCCTCCTCACATTACAATTCAAAGATAATATAAACAAAATCACCTTCATAACCCGCTCCTGCAAAGGTAGTTTAACAATAGCTCAGGCATTCTGATATGCATAAGCAGAATAATTGACATTTATTGCAACCTCCATACTTCTTAGACATTTCACATTTTGAAAATGAAAGCAATATTTTCCTTATAGCATGTCTTCACATTGATATTGCAATTTGCTGATACTTCTTTTACTATAAATATGCACGAAAACAAATAATAGCTACAATATTTGGTTGATTAGTGAACATGAATCTCTCTTCCTCACCCCCGCCCCTCGCGTTGTGCATGTCAATGACATTTGTGTGCACAGATCATAAAGAATACTCCATCTGTCTCTATTTATCAGACATAGTTTTCAAAAAAAATTATCCCTTTTTACAAGACTTCATTTCAATTGTCTAGTGCATTAATTATTTTTTTACTAAAATACTCTGAATTGCCTCTTTCTCTGTCCTATGGAGATTGGAGAAGAAGAATAAGTTCCCAATAAAGTTAAGGATAAATTTGGAAAATATAATAATTATAGAAATTTAATGTTAATAACTAAATTAACCAACTTTCTTAATAAGCATAAATTAGTCAACTATATATTATAAATTATATTAGGGACGTAGGGAGTATCTTCAAACCCAAGAAAGCATACAACATTTTATGCAAACTACAGACCACATGTCCTTATAAGATTCTTCAGCAGAGGTTTGTTTATCATGTTTCCATTATCATGGTCATACACAAAAAAGTTTTCACCATTTCCTATACAAATCTTCGAAAATAGGAACAAAGAGAAAACAAGTAGCATTTATGCAATTATTTTGTGAAAAAATAGAACATACTGTCAAATCAAACAGACCCTAGAGATTGACTCAGGTAGCTTTTTTGGATTCATGTTATTTAAATGAAGTACTTTAAACACCACAAATTTTATTTAATAGCAGAATATCTAAAGAAGAGAGAAATTACATATTTTATACAGAAAACAAGGATGAATACTGAATAGCCAAGAAATGAAGTAATTATATAACAACAAAGATAGAGTATATGGAGAAAAAAATGACCTGGTCAATTTGATCATCTACAATAAGAGCACTCTGACCTTTGTGCCAACACATGCGAAGCTTGTTCACATAAGTCAAATGCTGGTTATAAAATCCTGGCGAATCTCCAGTTGGCAACACTGATAATTCAGAAAAGGAAGCTTTTCTCTCCTGCAAATTAACTGCTCATTAGAGAAACATACTTTAGGTATATATCCAGGACGTGTTTCATAAAGGCTGTGAAGAGCCATTTTTAGCCCAACAACAATTGAGATTTTGCTTTTGAGTATCAGAAGTATCATCTCATTCATGAGTTTAACTCTTTTTTACAATATAACACATTGTCATCCCTACCATTCGACCATGAGCATGGTTGTCATGCAAAAGAACCCTCATATTTCTTTTGATCCCATGGTAACCAATCAATTTTTTTAATATTTACCCTAGTAACCTCAGTTAAACAAAGCAAAAGAAATTTGCACATTGTAAAAATTACTCCAAACTGATGCTGTTTCCACACTTCACAGGTCACAAAACTATGTGATCCATTCTACCTACAAGTGCATTTATGGAGAATTAAAAAGCATTCAGTTGAATGCATACAGAAAAACCAGTTCAGCTTAAAATTAAGTGAGGAAGTAAAAGACATTATGCTTTCCACACCATCATTTGTTTTCTTTGCCTTTTTTGGAGTGTATGAAAATCACAGTTAGTTCATTAGTTACATCATAGATAGCACCCCAGAATGGTCTATAAGGAAACTTCATATTAAAAACTTAAAAATTAAAACTCGTAATAAATGGCATTGTATCATACAATAAAAGTAAATTTTTATATATAGTTAAACAAAAAGAAGCACCTCATTAGCTTCAAAATGATTTTTTGACAGTCTCTCTGCTCTCTTGCGACGACTTTCGTAATCATCTATGACTTTCCTGCCTTCAGGTGACGTCAAAAATGAAGCATCATCTAACTCCCAAGTAGCATTATCATAACCAAGACCCCTCCATTTGACAAGCCACTCATAACGGCAATTTGAACCATTGTCACCATGCCCATCAAAATGTTGATCATTTTGTTTTGAAAATACAATTTCCCTTTTTAGCAGCAAACGGTGGGGTATACTCCAATCTCTTTTCCACCTGGTGGTAACCTGGTAATTTGGCATCAAAAGAAGAAATTATTTTCATGGATACTTCCTAAGAAAGTACAGACTAACAAACCAAAAAAACATTACGTGTCCTAAGCCTATGAAGGGTAACTAAACCTGCAGTTTCCTCTTAAACTTGGCCAAGAGCTTAGGAGCCTCGAGAAGCAATTTTGATTCTGGAATCCAGCGGTTGTGAGCATGAGCAAGACCATGATACGTGACAAAGTACTCCCTTTGCATCACTAGTAACAGCTATTTATTATCAAAAACTACCTCATCTATTATCTAATATGCATTCCATGAACAAGAAATGTAGATGAAACATATAGGAGTAAACTCCCATTTTAGTCCTTGAAATTGTAAGCGTCAGTTACATTAGTCCTTGACTTTGCAAAACATCATTAAGTTTAGTCTTTTATATTGAAATTGAAAATGGAAAAGGATTAAGCGTATGTTTGGATTCCCGGTGGGAGTGTTTCAAAAGTATGTTTGGGAGTCAAATCAATTTGGGGTCATGTACGGTTACCCCCAATAGTATGTTTGAGAGTAAAATTTTGCCTAAAACTCAGTTTTGGAGAAGCAAGACTTGATATAATTTTGCAAACTCAGTTTACAAACTTTAATCCAAACATGCACTATAAAATATATTACTTCTTGTAAAGCAAAGGGCTAGAGTGAGGATTCTTTTAAGTTAATGACTAAATTGACCACCACTTGCAATCTCATAGACTAAGATGGGAGGTTTACTCATTAGCAAAATTGGGGGGGGGGGGGGAGATTTTATAGACCATACCTTTATTTTTTGAAACCACTTCTCTAGAATCCAAAATGGATTTCACTCCTTTAGAAACGGAATGCACACCAAGCTCCATCTTTTTCTTAGTGCACCAGATACAATGCCAAAACCCCAAAGGAATGTAATTGAGAGGAGGATCCACACAAGAGGGATGGTACCTCCTTTGACATCCTTTTCCAGAGCAAGATCTAAAATATAGTTTCACATTAATAAACAAAAGCAACAAACAACAACAAAAAAATGTCTCAATTACTAATGCCTGAGTCCATTTTAAACAAATAAAGAAACACAAAAACATTTTCCATTACTTGCTATAAAGAAAAAGGAATTAATTTTGGAAATGCTTGCTATGGTGCTGATATCTTTTTAGGTTTAATATATTCTCAGAAAAATTGGTCAATTCATCCCTATATTTTAAACCTATAGGTTTAGTCCTCAATTTTTTAAATACACAAAAATTAATCCCTCAAAGTAATTAGGTGCCTAACACGTGGCCATGTGGCATCCACAAGTCAACAATGTGGCAATGTATCACATGGATGACACATGACAACTACATGGCTACCATGTGGCAGGTGTTGCATGTGTTATCTTTAGAAAATTTTCAAATTTTGATTTTTGTCCCCATAAAGTTCAAAGTCGCTCTGGTTTAACCTTATACTATTTATTTAGAAATATGAAAGAAGAAAATAGTAATTGAGAGACAGGGTAAGAGTCATCTGGGTTTGGTGAGACAATAAGGTATCCTCCTAAACATAAAAAAAGAAAAAGAAAAAAAAAACAGAATTAGAGGCTCAAATTTGCATCAGCTTTGTCCAGTCTCTTTGCATAATAGTAACAGAACTCCTCTTAAATCACAATGACCAGAAAACCAAAGAGAAGCCAAAAACTACAGCCATATCTCATAACAAATGTAAGTGAGAAAAGACATCCTTGAAACTATGAGCATTTCTCTCCAATCAAATTCACCTTAAAACCACAAAACCATCCGAGGACACAAACTTTAACATCGTACTTTTTTCCAAAACCTTCAAACTGTATTATAATTCATAAGAAACTACTCCTTCGTAAAAAAAATATCCAGTGCCAAAATGTCATAAATTTGAAGTTGAAATAAACCTCACAAAAGCTTCCAGTTACTATAAACTGGAAGTAACTTATCCCCATAGAAAAGTGGGGCAGGTATGGGAAAAAATCAACATAGAGTTGCATTTTTGGTCATACTGGATTTGTTTAACTGTCCTTCACTTAAATTGTTCTATGATTAATTTCTTGAATAACAGCCCTCCTCTTCCTACTATCAAATAATATTATATCCAAGTATAGTAGATGAAGGTCGTTAGTTGATTTTAGCAAGTGCTTAATTTTGACCAAAAGTGTCTAATACATAGTCAAGACCAAAATATAACAGAAATATCAAAAGGCAGAGATTCAATATTATCACCATGAGTATATAAGATAGCATTTCATATTATGACAAATATACTATAAATATCAAATAAAATCATTAATATAAGCACATTGCACAATTATAAATATCCACATGCAGTTCAGAGCATGCAGAACCACATTGGCAGCATGTAAAGAAAGGAAACAGAGAATACAAAATGACTTTATCTAATAAATAATCAATAAAATTCGATAGTGTAATTAAATTAAGACAAAAGCAACTTGTGAGAAGGAACAATTTAGTACAACATGACATAGATAAAATTTGTGCACTCGCATGTTTACCTGAAGTCTCTGGAGTTGACCAATTTGGGCCATTATAACCATAAGTTGCTTGCAAGAATTAAAGTGAAGCAGAAGTTACAGAGGAAAAAGCATGAAAATGAGGTTCTACGTAGCAAAACATTTATGAATGCAGAAGAGAGGAGAGGACCATAAATAAAGATATAAGACGGTGAAAAAGGCCTAATCCTACAGACAGAGATGAAATCCAGAAACTCACAAAAGTACTCCGCCTCGCACGCAATTGGAACACACAACTTCCTCTCCACCTTTTTTATCTTTCACATGAGAATGAGAATTTTCTTGTGCGTTGTCTTTACATTCTTTAGTCAATCCCTCAATGCACCGAGAATGGGCATACCTAGCAAGAGTCTCGGCATTCATGTCACAGACAACAGTATCTATCACGATATGAAGATGCTTGATCCCAGACTACCTGAAACTTTAAAGGAGAAGAAACGGTAAAGTCTACTGTAAAGGGTATATATTATAAGTATAACTTTCAGAAAAATAATAATCCAAAACTCAAACCACGTTCTTCTAACTTCATTTCTTCACACATCAGGAGTTATAAGGTTGGTTAAATGGTAAAAAGAGAACGGCGGGAGGAAACGGTGGTGAATTCGATTCTTCCCCCTAACAAAATACTTAGAACAATCACCACCACGAGACCTTATAGGAAAACATATTCTTAATTTTGGTAAGATCATGAAGAAGAAAAAAGTTGGAAGTTCACAATAGTTTACCGAACAAGTTTTCTTACACACGAGCACGATAACTAAACTAAACAGAACAATCACCGAAACCAAAAACCCTACCATGTCTTTAAACAACAATCATTACAGTAATCACAAGCAACTTTTGGTATATACTACGAGTATGTTCAGCTACCTCTTAGTAAACCAAAAAAAAAAAACTGCAAAATAAATAAATTAAATACAATTATACCGCAAAATGTGACAAAAATAAATAAAATGTATGTAGTACACTACGAGTTTGTTCAGATAGCTGCTGGTATGGTAAACAATGATTTATCAACATTAATTAACGAAACGGAAAAACCCTGTGTGTTTAGAGTTATTAAAAGAAAAAAAGAAAAAAAAAACATTGAGAATGAAAATAGTATGCTGCAGAGGGATAACAGTGCAGGCACATGAAAATAGAAGAAGAAGAAGAAGAAGAAGTATTATGGCCGTTGGCCATGGCGTCATATCATTTTTCTCTCACCTTGAAACCACACTCGGCCCCACTAGCTTCCACTTTCGCAAAACACGATGAAAAAGTTTCATCTAAGGTACTGCCATGTTCAAGCTGGAATGTAAAGACTAAAGAGACACCAAAAATTGACATTCTTTTTACTATTGCAACATTTTTTAGGACTAAGATTGTTGTCTAATAAATCTTGAAACAGTAAAGTGTTAATTTTTGTACATTGTTTTGTACTGTTAATTATTAATGTAAGAAAAAAATACTACTAGTAATTAACTACTATGAGAGTTTGTTACTTGTTATAATGAGAAAGATTAATAACAAACTTTTTAACATTTTTTTAATCAGGTTATATTAGGTGTAAAATGTTTATATTTTTTAATGAATTATTTTATTGTAGACTCACCCTACCGTGAGAGAGTGTAATAGGTCTCTCACCATGAGAAAGTATTTTATAATCATTAGATTACCTCATTTGATAATCAATGGTTGTAATTTTTTCTTCTTTTATTTCATTTTTTCTTTTCTTTTCCTCCTTTTTCTCGTACTACTCTTTTTCCCTTTAGTTCCCTCTTTCTCTCTTCTTTCTCGTTCTTCCTCTCTTTGTATTAGCGACAACGGTTGTGCAGAGCAATACAAAGAAAGGTGATAACATCCTATGCGGAGTAAACAAGAAAGAACTCAAGAAGGTCTTTCCCTGTTTAGCTTGTGGTGTTTTACCACAAGATCTCAACCAGAGAAAAAGCATGGAAGATGTTAGAGTACAAGTGTAAGATGATGTCCCACATCGTAGTGGAATGAAAAAGTTGAACACCATATAAGTGAAAATAAGACACTCATAAACTAAAGCCTTAAGGGTTTAGGTTAAAATGTGGTGTCAAACTCACTTATGTGGTGTGCTTGTACCACTGATCTACCAAATTTGTAATTTGGCCATGTTTTCTATGTTGAGATCTGTGATGGGTTGGTGGGTCATGGTGGTGTTGCCGCCATGGTGGCCATTTATGGTTGTAGGATAGCGAGAAAAAAAAAGAAGGAAAAATAACAAAAGAATAAGGGAGGAGAGAGGGGTTGCCAAAAGTTTAGGGTGTGGTTCTCAGAGACAAGAAGAATGCAAGAGGAAAGGTGAAAAAAATGAAATGTCATCACCAAAGGTAATTCTTGGCAATGGGGATGAAGAAGCCAAAGGGGTAAATTGGGAAAGTTAAGAAGAATATAAAAAAAAATCATACCCAAATCTCAATCACAAAAGTCATGGAAACCATACCACACATCACATCTAATCACACAAGATTGCAACAAAGCTTTGAACAAAATTAACATAAGATGTGCCAAACCTAACAAATCAAAAGTTTTTTTTTTTACAATATTGAGTTTAGAGCAAGAACTCCACAATTCTCAACCTAATTTATTACTTTAAGATCATCTCATTGTAAGAAAAACATTTTAATATCATCAAATGATTAAGATTAGGTTGGAAAAAAATCAATTAGCATATCTTATAGTGATGAGAGTCATGATTTACCTCTAGTCCTTGATATTGTTATGAGTAGACCAAATCACAAACCATATAACTCAATCTCAAAACCATAACCTGTTCTTATCACAAACGAAACAACATCAAAGTCAATCACAAACAAAATAGTTCAACAATTTGTTTGGGGAAAAAGTAAAACCTAGATCAAGAGTTCCTCTCAACGCGTCTTGACTACACAACATATGCAATAGCTAAAGAAAGTTATGTCACTTTTCCGCATCCATTACGCATGTATTTATTAGAGTGCATGGATCCAAACGCTCATTATGACGTGTGATAACTAGTTGCACTATTTCCAAGAACTTAATGGAGTGGTCAAAAAGTTTCACAATGGACAACTAAGCTAAGCAATTGTGTTCTATAAAAACGTAATAACTAAGAAAAAGAAAAAGAATGTAAGCAATTTTTTAAGACAGTTTAGACAAGTAAATTTTCAAGCAAGAGTATATATTTTTTTACATTAATTGTAATTTAAAATGGATATTAATGTAAATTAGATTATATAGTAATATAAAATAAATCAGATATTAATATGAAAAATTTCATATTTAAAAAATCAACAAACCTTAAAATTAGATAATAAATCTTAAAAATAATAGATAAAAATATCATAAATAAAGTCATTGTAACGCTCATCAAAGGAGTAGTTCCCCACCACAAAACTACTTTACCATATTGTGAATTTAATGATTTCAACAAAAGAAAATGTTTAAAGTAATGGAATGGCTTTCGTCATAAGCACGCGAACCATGTATATTGTATTGTGTCGAATTCCACTAAGCTAAGCAATTGTGTTCTATAAAAACGTAATAACTAAGAAAAAGAAAAAGAATGTAAGCAATTTTTTAAGATAGTTTAGACAAGTAAATTTTCAAGCAAGAGTATATATTTTTTACATTAATTGTAATTTAAAATGGATATTAATGTAAATTAGATTATATAGTAATATAAAATAAATCAGATATTAATATAAAAAATTTCATATTTAAAAAATCAACAAACCTTAAAATTAGATAATACATCTTAAAAATAATAGATAAAAATATCAGAAATAAAGTCATTGTAACGCTCATCAAAGGAGTAGTTCCCCACCACAAAACTACTTTACCATATTGTGAATTTAATGATTTCAACAAAAGAAAATATTTAAAGTAATGGAATGGCTTTCGTCATAAGCACACGAACCGTGTATACTGTATTGTGTCGAATTCCATTTTTTTTATTTTTGAAAAAAAGGTCAGTCATTCATTGTTATTTTTGGTGTTATTCGTGCAAAGGTCATTCGCAATAAATAACAATCTCCTCAATAAATTCCCTACCACAAATCATCTTTTAAATTCATATTTAAAAAAATACCAAACATTAATAAAATTAATTAATAAGACTTTAACAGTTTGAAACATCAAACAAAAAATAAATAAACATATACCCTTTGATTGTAGAAATAGCTTATGCAATAAGCATTTATCCAATAAGTAAAGCTTATATTACAAATTAACATGCCTCTAATGGAAGGAACAATCCATGAATCTTGTTCCTTTTCTTTCAAATAACCGTCTAGGCATGAAAGCAAGTGGCATTTCTGCTTCCCAACCTTACTTATTTCTCCTTGGACTTTTCGAACCAAAAGGTTTCCTCTTGAAAAAAGGATGGCAAAATGATGTCATGGGTTTGTTTTGCAAACTTATTCTCAAAAGGGGTCCTTTTTGAAACATTTTCTTTAAAGGGTCTATTATTTAGGGTTCTGTAAGGGTTTCACCATTCCTGTTGGCGAAACACCTTATGTTGTCATTCCCATAAGCTATATAGCACTGTGCATGTCAGTCAAAACATTCACGTACCATGTGTGTTTTGCCATCACCATTGGCGAAACACACTTCACTCATCCCGTACCATCATCCCGTGACACCATGGCCATGCATGCACATCCAGCATGGGTTTCACCAATGGAGTTCGATTTAGATGGGATTGAAACATTTCTTCAAAATGAATTTACATCATCAAGGGTATTATTGTTAATTTTTTAAAACAATGGAGATGAACTTAAGAAAAACGGGGTGAGAATAAGAAATTAAATCTCATAGATAAGATAATATCAATTCATAATAGAATAATCAGAAATAGAAAACTAGTATGACATCACATCAAAGTTACAGTTATGACATTCATGCTTAATCTTAACAATTCAAAAGGTTGAAGGAAATAAATTACCCAACTGTTGAGCGACGTTATGTGCAAAGGGAGTGAAGGTGTGTTGTTTACCTCAATTCCCTTGAAAGAGTGAGGGGATGCTTAGGTGAAAGAGTGAGCCAATATATAGTGTCTGTAACGTGCCAAGTAAAATAATTGAGAGGGTGGGAACAAAATTTAAATTATCTTCATCACTCCCACCTTCAAAGAATATTAATGGCTACACTGCACCTTCTGAAAAGGTTATACTTCAAACACTGCAACCACTGCTTCTGAAAAGGCTACGAAAATGGGTGGCGTGTGTTTCGCCAATAGTGTTGGCAAAACACATGTGGACAGGGAGCATTCGCCAATGCATCTTGCGGAACCAATGGTGGATGGTGGATGGCAAGATGTCAAGATGCATGCATGAGACATGCATGCCACGCATGGAGTGTGTTTCACCAGTGGTGATGGCAAAACACATATGGCACAATGATTTTTTTTTTGTTGACATGAATAGTGATGGGACGCTGATGGGAATGGCGGTATAACATGTGTTTCACCAACAGGAATGGCGAAACCCTTTAGAAAATCCACCCCCCAAAGAATATGTTTGAAAAGGGACCCCTTTTAAGAATAAGTTTCTAAAACAAACCCCTTCACGTCATTTTGCCGAAAAAGGATATTCTCATATTCCTTGAGAAGGTCCTTCTGCAATAGGATCAAATGAATAAAATTAATATTCTCTAAAGCATGTTGAATGCCCTTGAGGCAAGCCTCAGTCTACTTCTTCTTGAATATATTTCCAAAGACATCCCTATTAAATACAATAGATTCCTCCTTGACACTTTCTAAAACTTTAACCACATCTCTCTCCTCCTTATGCCACACTTGTTGTATTATCCTAGGATATTCAATATTAGTACACCAAGCTGCTTGAAATCAAAATAGCTTCTCAGTCCTAGTGGCAATAACATGCTTGCATTTGACCAACAATGGATTATGATCAGATTATCCACGAATAAGATGATCCACTGTAGCCTCTGAAAAGACAAAATACCCTCAGTGCACCTCTCCTACCACGCGAGTTTGTCACCAATAAAATAAAGATCAAGTAAGTTATAACCATTAAAGTCCTTCCACAAAAGATGTAGCTCGTAACTGTGAAAACACTCCCCTTGTTGCTCTAATGGCAAGAGAATATCATTGAAATCTCTACCAACATCCAAGAAAGATCCAAATGATCCTTAATCCCCTCCAAGTGCCTCTATAAACTCTTACTAATTGCAAAGTTCGAGTTGGTGCATGGTTTCCCCAATGCTCACCACAAAAGTCACTTTCTTGTCCATGAGAACCCAAAGCCCCTAGCCTTGGGTCTCCTCCACTGCCACCAACTTGTACCATTATTTCTCCCAAAATCTGCTCGAGTTATTGAAAGGCATATGAGTCTCCTAAGCGAAGACTAGAGTAGGATGATGCTTAGACAAAAGTTCTCACATGACTATGACTTTGTTTGTTTCCAAAATCTCTCACACTCCAAGAAAGAACATAAAATTCTTCAAAACCACCACCTAAAATACCCATAAATCTTCAAAACCATCAATTTTATATTGTCCCTCAATCATAAATCACTATGTCTACACTTCCTAACAGAAAAAAATACTCTTCACCTTCTTTACTAACACCCCCATGTCGGAGAAGCTCTGCTATGCCTACTTCATCGTCATGTCTAAAGGTTACAACAACAAAATTCTCGCAACAATAATAACAACCACCTTTGTAAATAGTGTGCCTCGTGACATGGGCACATCTAAACACATGATTACCATCGAATTTTACCCTTTGAACATCGGAACCCCAATCACCATCCCTGATCACCACCAATGACTTCCTACCCCCAATTGTCATGTGTATCTAATGACCTCAACACAACAGCTACAATAAACAAAAGAGAAAAGGAAATTCCAAGCCAAATGACAACAATAGGTCAAAGCCCAATGATCTGAATGCGGCCATCTTGTTGCTCCTTTCCAACTACAACAATGGTGCTCTCCTTCTTCCTTGAGTGACAAGAATGCCCCTACAAGTCTGAGGCCTCTCGATCTTGCAACAAAGAGCTCTAGTGGCTCGTGATGCTTCCTACGATGGTAAAGCAACGATGAACGTAACACCTCATTTTTTGTAAAAAAAAAATAAAAATAATTTTTTATTTAAAAATAAATAGAGTTTTAGAAAAATGATGAAATTTTTATAATTAAATAAATAAAGAGAAAGAAATTTATTAATTAAAATAATGGTTTGAAGGAAAATACAAAATATATTTTATTTATTAATTTGATAGGAAATAAAATAAAGTTCATTTTTATAAAATAAGAAAACAGAGTAAATAATAAGTTAAGAGTATCCTAGCTATAAATAAAGACATATTAGTTCATTTTTTCAAACTGACAATACGTTTCTACGCTTCCTCTTTTTCTCAAATTTTTTTTCCCTTCTCCTGCTCTCAAAACCCTATATTTTTCCCGCATAAATCCAAACTTGTCCCATTAAAATGATGATTTCAGACTTTTTAACCGTTGGATCATTATGAAATTTGAACATCAGGTTAGTAATTCATCTTGTCACATACCCACCGTTGAGATTTACAAAATATTGTCTATGATGAGGGGAATTTCCCTTGCACATAACTCTTTGTTTTTCCCGCATACACCCAAACCTTTCCTAGTAAAACTATGATCCCAAACTTGTTAACCATTGGATCATCGTCAAATTTGGACACCAAGTTTCGAATAAATTTTTGCACATCCACACCATTGGGATTTGTGAAATAATGTTAGAGCTAAGATAAATTTGGCTCGCACGGAGATATTGGAATGAAGGCTTCAATCCCTTCCCATTCTCTCTAACACTTGAAAACCCTAGCAAAACAATTAGAGAAAAAGCTTGAGAAATCTCAGGGAACCCGCTAGATATGTCACTATCACTACCAGAATATACACGTGACCCCGCTTAGAGGTAAGTGATGAGTTTATCACAAAATGAACATGTGTAGGGATCCTTGGAGGATTAAATTGGAATTTATTTTTGGATGTTTATTGAATTATAGTTTTTTCTTTATGATTATAAATATGATATTGTTGTGTTTGACAAATCAATTGATGTCTTGATGTGAATTGGTTGATAAAATTGAGTGCTCTTGGTGTTTTCATGTTTTTGACCCATGATTTTGATTCATTGGATTTTATATAATTGTGTTAAATTGTTTGAGGGGTTTTACTCCCCATGTTGTGAGAAACATTTTTACATAAATTGTTTGTACTTTGAACAAGATTTGCTAGATTGACATGATAAATTGTTATATTAAGATTATGAAATGGTGATTCAAATTGTGAGTAAGTGAAAAATTAAACTTGTGATGAATGGTGAGATACATATGTGTTGAAATGTTTTATGTATTGAGTTGTGAGTTATGAACTATGCAACCACACAATGGTAAGACCTTTTAAAGACGACGGGTTTTTGCGCGACGAGTTAAAATGATTTTGAAAACAATTGAGTAATTGTGTGTATTGCATAGTTCATAGATAAAGTGTATATGATTCATGAGATGAGATAACATGTTACTTTGGGATTATACCATTGTGATTGAGACCGAGTGTATATGATAAATTGAATATGTATTGACTTGTAATGTATATGTGCATTGAGATGTTGTGTGCATTGAGTTGTGAGCTATGAATCGTATTATCACACAACTATAAGACCCTTTAAGGGCGACGAGTTAATGCGTGACAAGTATTGTGATGGGAACCATTGTGGGGACCATATGAGTTTAATCACGAGCGCGACGAGATAAAATTATTTTGAAAGCAATTGAGGAGTCGTGTGTTTTGTATAATTCATAGATAGAGTCTGTGTGCTAAAATACTTTTCTGGGTTGGACCTGAATCAAGAGGGAGAGACCCTGATGGACTTTTCAAAGACTAGGCCTTGGGGGTAAATACACCAGGTTTGAGTGCTCTTTTAAACATGTATCAATCCTACATGGTTGGAGCATTCTTTCAAAACAGCGTGGCCCTGACTGGTCTCCCTATGATTTTACCTAGTGAGAGTGACTTGACTTACCAGTGTGTGATTTGTCTTGTCATGTACTCTTAGGTGCCTGATGAGGTTTTTCACTAACATGATACCACATTGCATATACGATTGAGTCTTAGTATATCTGTTGCATAACACTTGTGTATTGATCGGTATTGATTGGTTGAGAGATATTTTGTTTGATCCTTGATTACGTGAATGATGTGAAAATGGATGAGACGTGTTGTGTTGAGATGTGATGTTATACAACAAGTGATGAAATGACATGAGTTGTGTTTAATTTATATTTCATTTATATGATATGTATATCTATGTTGTCATGTTTCTCTCTATTAGTTAGAAATGTGATAACTCACTCTATGTGTGCTATTTGTGTTTGGATCCAATAATTATCTCAAATTTTATGTTCGTAAGAGCAGAGGCTTAGGTGGATGACTATGGAGAGTCTAATGTTAGAAGACGCCGAAACACAATGCTCTAATAGGATGTGATATTGGGGCATATGTTTCTATATTAATTGCATGAAGTCTTGGATGACTTTGTTTTGAGCTAAGATGATTTCATTATTTATTTGAACAAATTCTATTATGATGTTAGAAAAGTGATTGTGAGCCTTTTACCATTTGAAATTCTTTTATTTAAATGTGTTTTTAAACTTTTAATTAATTTTGCATTCTTAGTACATATATGTGTGGGGTAGAGGGTGTCACAATGACATCACGCTCAAAGCAACTTCGACATGGGCTCAGAAATGACATTGATGGGGAAGACTTGTTCCGGTAGCGAAGCTTCACTAAATAATTTGAAGGGGCCAAAAAGTAGAAAGTAATATTTACATTTTTAAAATTCAAAATTATAATATGATGAGGTAAAAATGTTGAAATTATATTATTTTCATTATCATCAAGAATTTTTTTAATGAGAAACTTCTCATACCTCGATAGTTGTATATATGTATTATAATACTAATAGTCGTTGGTTATTACAAATTTTAATGAGAGACCATACGTTTGAAATATATACATGCATATATCTATTATCCAAAATAAATTGGGGGAACCCCCTGTCCTTTAAAAGATCTTTCATTGCTTGACCCTAGCACAAGATTTATAAGAGTTGTTTTGACCAAGGATTCATGATTTGGGGGAAGAGGTTTTGCAAGCTGGAGGAAAGGATGATTTTGCTTTTGGGGATGAAATTTTGGAAAGAAAGGACGATGTAAGTTGGAGGAAAGGAAAAGGCTTTTGGGGTGTCGAGATATCTACTTTAAGAATATCTATTTCAGAATATAAAAATCATATTCCAAAATAACTACCATGAAATAATGATAAGTGATCCAAAAACCTATTCCAAAATATATATAAAAAATATATTTCAAAATAATTATTCTAGAATATGATACTCTTCCATAATAAGTAATAACCATCATGGAATAGGAGATGCTTGGGTAGGGGGGTATTTTTGGTCTTATGGAGTCTTTTTGGAGATGCAAGAAGGAAAAGAAGAAGGTGGACAAAGTAAAATCCTAAAATCTCAACTAGTGAGCCCACACAGATACACACCAGCGTCCAAGTTCGAATGTGAGTAAATTTTTAAAAAAATGTGGAAGGGCCACGTACAAAAGAGAAATGGTAAATATCAGTAAACACGTGCCGTTTCATTTGATCATCACATGAAAATGGTGTCCGAAGGCATTCTCCTGGGCATTGGTAACCCTCTCCTCGACATCTCCGCCGTCGTCGACCAAGACTTCTTTAAAAAGTACCATCTGACTCACTCACTCTCTTTTCCATGCCGTTTTGCTCCACTCTCCTCGTCGTTTCGTTTAACCTTGCACACCGTTCCATAGGTTTACTGGATGGATCAACGACGTCGTAAATCGCTTTGTTCGCTTCTGAATGATTTTTTTACTTGTTTTTGTGTTTGATAGATATGATATCACCTCAAACAATGCGATTCTTGCGGAGGACAAGCACACGCCTATGTAAGATTATATGTCTCTGTTCACTGTTACGCGTTAGTGTGTTGTGCTGATACTCAACGATGTCGTTTTCTATAGTTGAGATTGATTTGTAAACTTTATGAAGGTTTGTCGTTCGTCATTTGATCATTGAGTTTTAATTTCACTTCAAGCACTTCGGTTTTAATTCTTTTACACTTTCGAGCGTCATGTAATCTGGTTTTCTGCTATGTTCTTTAAGAAATGTATTGAGTTTCATAAACCTGCTAGTTTTGTTGTGCTTCTTTGGTTTCATGGGTTTATTTTTAGGGCAAAGCTTGGATACTGTTCTATAGGTGCTTTTGGTACAATTCTCCATTTAGAATTTGGAGTTTCAACTCGGTAACACGCATGGTAAAGGCCTGCATCAAAGATTTATGCTACTATAATTGAAGTACCTGTATAATTGTATCCAAGTTTTCTCCTTATTTTTATATTCACTTTTACTTTTATGCTCTGCACCAGTCCTAAATAGCAATATGTTAACTATTGAAGGAATTCTTAGGTTTTGGGTATGCCTTTCACTAGATACCTAGTGTCAGCATGTATATTTTGCATGCTTGTAAAGTAATGACTCATTGCAATAGTGAATGGGATATTCAGTCTCCTATTTTGATAAGATTTTAGATCTTTCTTCTCCACACTTTAGTTACGGGTTATTTTTATGGTTACTTGTTAAATAAGATATCTTTTTGTGAGTTCATTTGATGTGATCAGCGCAATATTTTAGGTTTGAAGAATTGGTTGAGAAATATAATGTGGAGTACATTGCTGGAGGTACTGCACTAAATTTGGAGTATTGGATTTCAGATAATTGCTTTAATATTTAATATCATAAACAAACTTAATAAAACCAGCAGTGGAAGTGCATGTTTCATAATGACAGCTTCTACATTTTTTTTATTGTGTGATGGCAGGTGCCACTCAGAATTCAATCAAGGTTGCTCAAGTATGCATCTACCTTGTTAGTAATACTCTGAATCTGTAGTAGCTTTGGTCAAAGCAATTTACCCTTTACTTTTGCTTCTTGTAGTGGATGCTCCAAGTTCCTGGTGCAACAAGTTACATGGGTGGCATAGGAAAGGATAAGTTTGGGGAAGAGATGAAGAAGAACTCAAGGCTTGCTGGTGTAAATGTAGGTTCAATGTTATGATTTATCTTCTCCTTTCATTGTCATGTGCTTCTGTGTACTGGCTGTTTTAGAAAATTAACTTATTTACTCATCCATCAGGTTCACTATTATGAAGATGAAACTACACCTACTGGAACTTGTGCTGTTTGTATAGTTGGTGATGATAGGTAAGATGATCAAATTTTTGCGTGTTTTTTTGTCTGCCTGTGTGTCTGTTTTTATGCTGTTTCCAAATGAAGTATATGCCCTCCAGCCTGATCTTTACTTGATTGTAAAACAATTTTTTGAAGTCTTACATTTGATTGCATCCAAATGCAGGTCTCTTGTGGCGAACTTAGCAGCTGCAAATTGCTACAAATCTGATCATTTGAAGAGACCAGAAAATTGGGCACTAGGTACCCTGTCATTGGTCTATGCAGGCTCTCTTTTATTTCTGTCTCCACTTCATAGCTGACTAATTCAGTGGACTGACATTTTTTATTGTGCAATTTTTTCTCACGCAGTTGAAAAGGCCAAGTATATTTATATTGCTGGGTTTTTCCTCACTGTATCACCAGATTCCATCCAGCTAGTTGCTGAGCATGCTGCTGCAAATAACAAGGTTAAATATGATTGGAAAATTGCTGCTTCCTATTAAATGCTGTTTCTGATACTTTATTTTATTCCTGTATGCAGATCTTCTCAATGAACCTTTCTGCCCCTTTTATCTGCGAGTTTTTCAGGGATGTACAGGAGAAAGCTCTACCGTAAGGATTCATCTTAAAACGAATGAAATTTTACATATTGGTTCTTAAGGATGCACATTATGTGATTTAGGTATACGGACTTTGTTTTCGGATATGAGACTGAAGCAAGAACATTTTCTAAAGTTCATGGCTGGGAGGTAAGCCTTGTATATCAAATTTGTAGGCTTGCAGTTTTGGTTTTGAATGTTAAATTGTTAACCCCCCCCCCCCCCCCTCTTCTTTCTAGACCGATAATGTTGAGGAGATAGCTCTAAAGATTTCCCAGTGGCCAAAGGCATCAGGAACACACAAAAGGATAACTGTCATCACACAGGGTGTGGATCCTGTTTGTGTTGCTGAGGATGGGAAGGTGAAAAAGTTCCCTGTGCAACTTTTGCCTAAAGAGAAACTAGTTGATGCAAATGGAACAGGTACTGTGCTCTACTGCTTTTAGGAGTTAAAATGTGGAACATGCGTGTATAATTATTATGTATTTGCTCCTTAAAGTTATTTTGTACTGGTCTTTCATGGTGGTAAGGGGATACTTGATTGGGGTAAAGTGGATTAGTAGGAAGATAGCCCCTATAGTTAGATAGAGGCACAAAATCATTAGGAAGGACTTGGATAAATAGGTTTTGGTTGGGCCATTTTAAAAAGCCCTTTAGACCTAATAAAGTCAGCTTGTTTGAATAAATATAATAATAATATTATTATGTAGGCACTTATTATAATTATTATAAAATTGAAACTTCAATGTAATATTTTGAGATTATATATACTTATTGTTGTATTTAAAGTCTATTTACCAGTGAGTTTTTTTATCTATTTAAAAGACTTCATTAAAAAGTAGACTTTTAAATAAACTTGAAGGCTAGACTATGCTTTTAAAATAGGCTAAATAGATAAGACGTCAGGCTTAAATTTGAGATTTTGTTCAAGCTTAGACCTTGTAAAGCCTAGTGTAGTCATCCTATTTTCATCCTTAGTTGTTGTTGTTGGTCTTCAATTGTGATATTTGCTCTAAAATACATGCTTGCTGGCTATAATTCTCTCATATTATTGTCACACGACATTGAAACCAACATGGAAAGTCCATGAAATTATTTATGATTACTGAGGCACAGCCAGGATTTCGTAAATAGACATTGGTAGTGACAAGCAAGATGCCAATTTTGTTTCATGATTCATTCCTTATTGTTTTATGTTTGTAGGAGATGCATTTGTCGGAGGATTTCTTTCTCAATTGGTTCAGGAGAAGCCCATTGAAGAGTGCGTGAGAGCTGGCTGTTATGCAGCAAACGTTATCATCCAAAGGTCTGGCTGTACGTACCCAGAGAAGCCTGATTTTCATTGAGTGTTTCTCTCGGTTCTGTTTCCATTATGAAGTTTTGATTGTTAGGAAATCTTTTGTTGTATTTTGATAGTTGCAGCATAACAGCTGCATTTGGATTTTTCAATCCCGACTGGGGAAAACGAGGAAAGAGTTTCAGTGAAAGGAAACAAATAATTGATCTGTTATATTCTAGTACTATTATTAGAGGCTTAGAGCATCGTTTCATATTTTTGCTGAGTTTGTTATTGAGTCTTTTTTATTCGATATTAAACCATGTTATTATGCTTAGACTGATGTTTAACTTGCCACTTCGAGTATAGTTAACGGACCTATTGATTAAGCAAGCTTAAAAGCATTATGATTTTTTCCGAAGATATTACTAGTTTATGAGAAAAATAATAAAAACTGTTTCTTATGGCGAAAAATTGTTCAGTTTGTAGTCACAGATGGATCCTTGGAGACAAATTTTTCCAGTGCTTTTATTAAGATTGCCAAAACTCAATTTACTGGCTTAGTAATTTTAGAAATTGATTAGTATGCACCTTCAGAATATTTTGGTTCAATTATTCATTTTATCGTTATAATTATACAAATATTATTTTGTAGTCTCTATTCTCTATAATTAAAATGTATCCCTTTTAGTCCTTGTACATGTAACACGTTATTTTTAATTGTTTTTTTAGTACTTATGATTTTAGAGGATAGGGATTTAAAAAAAAAAAGATAATATGTAAAGGGACTAAGTAATAAAAATGGTATGTATCGAAATTAAGATCAATGATTATTAAGTATGGAGATTAAAAAGGTTTATACAAATGATATACTAAATGAGCAGTTAAACCAATATTTTTTTAATATAAACAGAATTTTATTAGCTTGTTTAAGCTGGTTGGCTTGTTATTCATTTCTTAAGTGTTACTATCTCCTTCGTATGAATATATGTTTATAAGTCATATTTTTTTATTGGCTAATATTAATTATTAATTATTTAATTTATTAGTTTTTTTAATGAAAAAAATATCATCAAATTAATCTTATAAGATATGACCCTGCGTAAGCCACATTGGCATTGTAGTCTCAATGTTGTCAATCAATTTAAATTCAGTTTCCCAAGTTAAGAACACACCTTCTTCGAAGCTTTTTGTCATGTTTATCAGCAGTTATCCATTCAAGCTAGTTATATTCAATTGAAAATAATTGATATTTATAATTCAAAGCAACTAGTGAAGAGTGTAAATATTATAGTTTCAAATTTGTATTTTGTCTATTTGATGTCATGCTTTTTATATGGACCTCTATTTATCGGGCAATAGTCGGA
The DNA here is from genome assembly GCF_000004515.6 of Glycine max. NCBI lineage: Eukaryota > Viridiplantae > Streptophyta > Magnoliopsida > Fabales > Fabaceae > Glycine > Glycine max. The sequence goes on from NC_016090.4 coordinate 40,573,747, forward strand.
CAAAAGCTCGCGAAGTATTTGATTAACACGTAACAAGAGATTATGCCTTTGCTTAAGACCAAATTACCAATTGATTGGGGGATTTTCTTCCTACACTATTCATAATTTTTCTGCACCAACATTTTTTAAAAAATTTCAAAATTACCCTTATTTATTTCTTCTTCTTCGTTTATTCGTTTTTTTTTTTCATACACCATTCATTCCTGTTTTCGTTTGGTTGAACTCCTTCTTTCATGTTGTGACTAATTTGGTTGAAATACATTATTACGGTAGTTCGTTTGCAATTCGTGATTGCCATCATGATGGGTGTTGCGGGGATTGTCAATCCATATCAGTGACATAGATTATAACTTAATTTTTTATATATTTTTAATGTTTTTTTTTTTATAAATTTAGTTATATTTTTTAATATTTTGTATAAATATTATTACATTAACTAGTTTATTAAAGTGTATAAAATATGAAAATTTATATCAACTTTAATGTAATATATTAGTATATGCACTAAAAAAATAATAAAATTGTGTCATGGTATATGTTAAAAAACATCTAGTATAAAAAAATTTAATAAATTTCAACATGGAATTTTTTTAAAATAAGTAGGCTTATTTACAAATAATTAGAATTAATCATGAGTGATAAAAAATCAGTATTTTATTAAGAGATAAACTATTGTTATATGTATATAGAGATATAAATTATTATATGTCAATCCGTATAGGCTATATGTATGAAATTTCATTAGTTGTCATTAGTTTGTCATTTAATTTTTTTAATATTTTTTTAAGATGGACGAAGATCAACGAATATATGAGAACATAATGTTTGAAGAAGTCAATATGAATGAAAACAATGGAGATGAATATGGTGTGCTTGAAAATATTGATTGTTCTGATACCTTCAATTATAATTTTGTATTTTGTTAAAATAAGTAAATGAATGTCCTAAGAAGGCTGAACATGTATTATTTCTTTTGTAGATGTTTGTTACCTGTGAGGACGTGTTGCAATGGACTTGTATTGTTGTGTATGATATTGGTTTTGTGGCTGTGATAATGAGGTCAGACACATATACTCAAAAGAGAGAAATGACCTCATTTATTTTAATTGGATTTGAAACGAATGAAAAATGTAGAGCATACAAGAAAGACTTAGTACGAGCGATGACGGGTAGTAAAAAATGTAAGTGTCCCTTTAAGTTGCGAGCAAAACCAATCTTGGGAGGTAATGAGTGGATGGTGAAGTTAATATGTGTGACTCATAATCATGTATTAGCTAAGTCATTCGTTGGACATCCATATGTTTGTCGACTATCTGAGGATGAAAAAAATATTATTGATGATATGACAAAGTCAATGATCAAACCAAAAAATATTCTTCTAACTTTGAAGGAGCACAATGCTAACAATTGTACAACAACAAAGCAAGTATGTTATAATTAAACTAATAACTACCTCTTGTGTCCAAACTCTGACTGCCACATGATCAATATATGATGTCAACACTTATGTATCTTAGGGCCCTCCAGGAAAATCCTCAGCCATATCAACACCCACATGATCCGTAAATGGCTTGTGTGACTCCTCATGAATCTCATCAGCAACATGATCCACATGGTCAATATCCTTACAGCAGTTGTAGCTGCTTGTTATCTACGTGCGGATACTGTCAGCCTTCGATGCTAAAGGACTTCTTCCTCATCACCAATAACCTATCTACTCAAGGCTCTTTCTAAAACTCAACCTAAAGCCTGATACAATTTTCTAGTTCTAAGCATAATCTACAAATTTGCACATTAATATTAATTAATGTCATCGTTCAAATAATAGTTGTCTTTCATATTTCATAACAAAAATTTAAATTAACTTTAAATGATTAATCTAGCAAGCTAAAATATATCATCAAAATCAAACTATAATTTTTTAAAAATATTTTATAAATTACTATTTAATAATTCATAAATAAGTATTTAATTATTTTATAAATAACTATTATTTTTACTTTTATATATTCATAAATCAATGTAGAAATTTCTTTTTTAAAATTTGTATACTTCAAATAACTATTCATAGAAAACAAAAATATATGATAAAAAATAAAGTATAAATTTATTTTTATATTTTTTATACATCAAATCACTATTTATATAAATATTTAATAGTATTAATGTAATAATATTTATACAACTATATTAATAAAAAAATTAACATTTTTCTTATACAATATATTACCTTTTTAAATAAATTTTAAAATATATACATTATAAAAATCTCTATTTTTTTAATTAACTATTTTATAAATAACTATTTTAAATCTAGGAAACTATTAAATTAGTTATTTATAAAATAATTAAATAACAATAAAATTTATACATTGATTTTTAAATAAACAAACTTATCAAATAAATTATCTATTAAATATTTTTTAAAAAAATTAACAAAAATACAGATTAGAAATCCGTATAATCCACATGAATTGACAATCCGTTTGGATTATACAAGATTAAGAATCCGTATGGATCATACGGATACGGATTGCAAATCTATATGGTTATACAAAATTTTTTTTCACATGTATCAATCCGTATGAGTTTAACACAATACAAAAACAATAAATAGAAAATACTCATAGTGGGGAGGCGAGATGGGATGAAAGATGAATGCAGGAAGAATAATGGAAGGGGAGGGATGTCTATCGCAGCACAACAATAGGAAGGGAAAAGAGCTATCAATGGTGTCACAATACGGTAGGAGGGAAGGATGAAGGAGGAAAGGAGCATGACTGAATGGTGTGTGTGGAGGGATGGGTGTATGAAATTTTTAACGGAAGGGCAATTTCATCTTTTCAATTCACTTGTTAGACTTGTTAGGTGTAGAAAAATTTGTATGGGTACAAGAAGAATAACCCATTAATTGGTTGTCTCGGACCAGCTAAGTGCTAACATAGCTGGCTTGGAACACGGACAGCTTTATGCAGCTGGATCGCTATTAGCCTATAACACCCTTTATTGAATTTTGATACAATTCAACGTTAATTTCCCTTTATCATTAGTTGGAAAATGTCACTATTCCATGCTAATCTTCCACTTTTCGCCGATTAAGTTTAATATCAAAATTATTTAATTAGTCATTAAACTGTTTTATCAAGGAACATAAATACTTGCACTTATTTTTACCATCATAAATAAATATTATCACAACTCTTAATGGATATTTCATATTTTTTTAAAGAATGCTAATAGAAACTTACATAAAGTACTAGATTTTCTTTTCATTAAATTTTGAAACCATTATGAAAGAATGGGACTGTTTAATTAAACTATTTATACATACTTTTCATAATTCGCGATCCTTTTCTTTTTCTAGCAATGCTTTGGTCGTTACTTTTTATGTAAAAAGGGTTGTTCAATTAATCACCACAACACTCCAAACAAAATAACCGTACTAAAACTATTAGAAACAAATTAATTTTGTTTAGTTTGGAAAGAAAGGACAGTTGAGGGCGCGAGTTACTATTTTATGACCATTATTTTTATGGGTGTCACCGTTAAATTTAATTTGAAATCTAAACCAAACATAAATAAAGGAATATACATTTTGATTTGATTTGATTTAATTTAAATATAATATTAAACTCAAATGAAACCAAACCAATTTTATGAAAATTTAGTTTAAATCAATTATTTGATTTTCCATTTTATTTTATTTTTATATGATTTTTAAAAGTCTAATAAACAAAACATACCATTGAAAAAGCTCATCTTAATTGCAAACATCCTTTAGTCCTTCTTAGTTGGGTCTTTTTTGGAGTTATTTGATATGCAACCTAGGACAATGATTTAGTTTCATGTTAATAAGTGATATAGTTAAAATAATATGTATAAGTAAAATACAATATTTATCTCACAAGTTGATTTATAAGATTGAATTATACTCAAATTTACGTTCTAAAAATACACTATCAACTTCAACAATTAGATATTATTATTCATCTGATTTTTAAAATAATTATTAACAAAAAAACATTACACATAATTAGTTTATAATTAGACAATAATGTACATTTTTTTACACACTAATTAACAATTATATTATTTATTTTTTATAATTTCTTTAGTAAACAATTTAATAAAACAAATGGGTACAACACAAAATGTAACAATCACTTATTTTTCACCGGTCCTTAAAAAATGCCATTAATCATATGTAATAATTATTGAATCTCTACAATCGAATTCTTGACCCACATGCAAGGTCGAAGGAAATAATTAAATTTTATATGCAACAAGTAGCCAAGCAAAATAATGAAAAAGAAAAAACAATAACATAACTACATTAAAATTGTGATTTAGTTTTAACAATAAAAACCAAATATAAAGAAGTAGTTTTTTAGTCAAAATTGCTCAATCTCCAGTTTTCTTATACAAGTTAAATAATTCAAAACAGTTTAAGATTTATTTAGCAAATGATAGTTTTATACTTTTTTTATTTTATTTATTCCTGGTAATAATAAAGTAAAGCCTTGTGCACTGATCAATTGATCCTGAACAAAATCTCAAATTCGAGTTAATGAATCCAGAAAATGGATGGATATTATTAATAACATAATTAAAATGTAAAGCCTTGTGTCATGGAAGAAAGCCCAAATCCACGATCCTGATCGGCCACGACTTATCTATTCAATCTTCATTTTCATTTTTATTTTTTTTCATCTCATTGTCTCACCTAGAGCGTTGAATGCACGGCCCTACACTAGCGCGTGAAACAACCTCCCACTCCCATAGAGCCAGCCACCTTCTTTCTTACCCTGTTCAAACAAACAAAGAAAAAATCCGCAAAAACAAGAAGGAACGAAGAAAGAAACAACCCTGAAACTAACGAACCCTTGAATCCGCCATGAGCGACCACCATCCTCGGTTGCACCACCTTCGTTCAACCTCTCACCTCTTGAAAGAATCATTCTCCTCTTTCTCCTCCAATTTCCTCACATTTTTGTTCCTTTCTCTTTTAACTCTTTCTTTTCGCACCCTCGTCGAAACCGGCACCGCCCATGTCACCTCCTTCATCGACCGCGACCCTTCCCTCCGCGCCCTCCTCTCCCGCCTCGACCTCGCCGGAAACTCCCACAATCACCACAACAGCAACAACGGCCACCACGACCTTCCTTCTCCGAACAACCTCCGCCACCGCCGCCGCCCCTTCCTCCACCTCACCCGCGTCGGAACCCTAGACGACGATTTCTTCTCCGGCGACGACGACGACGCCCGCTCCCTCTTCGGCTCCATCCCCAAACCCTCCTCCAACGCCACCCTCCTCGCCCTCTCTCCCTTCAAAACCACCTCCGCCTTCTCCGATCTCCTCGCCGACGACGGAATTAGGGTTTCCCAAGTCATCCGCTCTGGCACCACCTTCAACACTCAAGGATTATCCTCCTTATCGTCGCACCACGACGACGACGACGACGACGACGACAGCGAGGAGAAGGAAGAACCGAAGAAAGAGAAGGTTGATTTGCAATTCTTCGTGAAGGGGATCGAGGTGGGCCGCCGCGACGCTGCGGCTCTCTTCTTTCTGGTGAGTTTCCTCTCCGCCGCGTACGGATGGGTGATCCTCGTTTTCCTCGTGACGTATTCGTGGGTGTTGGGCGTCGTTTTCGTTTCCGTCGTGAACGATCTGTTGGGTAGGTTTAGTTCCGTCACCGTTTTGGTTTGGGAAGGTTCGAGATTAGGTCTGAAGAGGCTTTCGGGGTTTATTCTGATGCGTTGGGCTGTGAGGGACGCGTTGACTCAGCTTCTAGGGTTGTGGTACTTTGGAGAAATTGAGGATCAGTACTCGTTTTTCAAGCTCTTTGTTAGGTTAAAGTTGATGCCTTTCTCGATTATGTCCCCTTGGGTTAGGGGGTTTGAGAGGGAGATTTCTGGGTTTTTGTTTACTTGGTTTTTGGTGGATACTTTTGTGGCTTTTATATTCTCTGTGGATGCTTGGGTTGCCATTGTGGACTCGAGGAAGAGTGGGAGGGAGATTGTGAAGGAAGGGTGTTATTTGATATCCACTATGTTGAATCAGGCTATTCAGGTTAAGTGCTTGGAGGCTATACTTTGTGGGTCCTTTGTGAGGTGGGGTTTGAGCCGGGTTTGCGGGAGGTCGTTCGCCAAGATGTTTCAGTCCACCATGGAGGTTTACTTCATGGTGACTTGGCTTTTGTTTTACTTTGCGGCGCGGTGTAAGGACGCCAATCTTCATGGTAGGAGGTTCGGGCAGAGAGAGTTGGAGGGCTTGGTTGAAGGTCACAGATGATGCTTGATAGTGGTTGGCTTTGGATGGATGTGGTTTTATTTATTTTTTAATTGTGATGCACAAGTAGCAGCAGCAAATAGCAATGTTTCACTGGTTCTTTGTGTCTCCCACTTTTTGCAGTCAATGTTGACTGCCATTCTATAGTTTTTGTCACCAACGATGATGTCTTGAATATGTACTTCACCAGAAGGCTGATATAATTCTCGTGTATATTCTGAATGAGGGTAGTTCTTATGTATATTATTCATGGAATTGTTGAATTAGTTCCTCAATATGTGTTGGTGATATGATAGTCACAATTACAAGGTTTGAGAAATGAAGAATGGTAACGATTTTTCTCCATGCAACATGGGGGGGTTTTGTTGTGATGACAAAAGTTAACTGCGTAGCACTTCTGTTTGTTTGGTGTTATACTCTATCCTTTACGGGCATTTGGTGGCTTGACTTGGACATCATCTACAAACAATGAAAAACACTTTAATATGCAGAAAGAACAGCGAAAATTATTAGTGAGTTATGTATTGTTTTCCTCCCCTTTTAGAAATTCTCCAAGAAGGTTGTTCAGGCTATATTAACTTTTTGTTTGTTTTGTATGATTATCTACAACTTTTTTCCAAACGAGCCTTTACATATGCTGTATGTATAGAATCATCTTGTAGAAAGTTCATAAAACTTGTTTTGAATCATGGAGTTACTTTGGCCAAGTTTGAATGAGGAAAAATTTAGGCTGATAAGTGATAACAAAATTAGGGCTGTATGAGAGGGGCTTTCCAAGTGTTGAAATTAATTGTTGAAGAGCTTTGTGTTTAGTTCTACAAAACGGATGTTTGTATAGTCAAAGTAAATACTTGATGTTTTCTGTTTGGTGGTTGCTATGTTTATTTTATGTTCATTTGGCTTCCTGAATTTACAACCTCTTCCTCCTGGTTGTCTGTGACTTAATAGATTCTAGTTTTTTTAACAGATAGATATAACATTTTTGGGCAGTATTGGCCTTGAAATCAGTAGAGGATATAATAAAATTGGGGATGCATGAGTTTCTATGATTAACTTGTTAAACTGTCTTTTGAGGGTGGTTTCCCTAAGCATGTTGAGGATTGATTACTATTGTAAAACAGAAGTTCTCTGAAGGGTTCCCCTTTTCTCCTATTGCTATTAACAATCCCATTAGTTTCAATACAGGTTATTTTTCATGCATTTCTTCTTGAAAATCAAGTGCAAGGCTAGGATTTCTGTTTTTATATGGTTTCACTTAATCAGCTTATGAGCTCGTCTTGGTTTTCTGGTCGATAGTCTACTTCATCCAGCCAGTGAGCCAGGAGACAAGTTAAGTTGTTTTTGCATATTAGCCAGTTTTAATGGTAGTGACCTAAATGCACTTACTAGATCTCTCACCACCATTTTGTAATGCTGCAAGAAAACCAGAGAGGAGAGGATTTTTGTAATGCTGTAAGAAAACTAGAGACGAAGAACTTTTGAAATTTAAATTGATGTAAAAATGGAAGGAGATAAATTTTAAAATTTTGCTTTTAGAAGGCAACTTTTGCCTTTCTTTTCGTTATATCAAATTCTATAACTAAATAAATTAAAAAATGCATCCTTGTATTTTTTTTCCCCTCACTTTTGAACATAACATAATAAACGTGCGTGTGGTGGTAGAAATCCTAAGGGATTACAGTTTCCATACATTAACCGGAATCTAAGAACATGAAATCAGGCTAAGGCTAAGAACTAAGCAATTAAGCATCATATTTACATCACACCCTAATAAAATTACGTGTCAATATAACAATTAAGTGAAATTATTGTAAAATTAATTTTGACTACACGTGATTTTAAATATTACCATTAATTAAATTTGTTAAAGGGAAAATATTTAATACTTAGATATCTGGATAAAATTTAATTAATCTAATTTAACACATTTTTTTATCTTGCACATTAATGCATAATTTAAAGGAAATTAAATTCACAATCTTAAATATTTGAATTATTTACATTTTACAAAAAATAAATATTGAGCATTTTTCAATTATAATATTATATATATATATATATATATATATATATATATATATATATATATATATATATATATATATATATATATACTTAACCCACCATACAGTTAATCTATAAGAAAAAAATTAATAATGAATGTTACCTATGGAAAAAGTTAAAATTACTTGAATTTCATTAATAATTGGAGTTTAAAAAAAGCAATCAATAATAATTTTATTTTCACATTATAAGGATATTTTTATCTTATGTTTCATTAATATATATATATATATATATATATATATATATATATATATATATATATATATATATTTTTTTTTTTTTATAATAATAGCAACCTTAGAACTCGACTGACCCGCATGTGGGAGAATGAACCTCAAGTATCGAGATCAATTATGGACCTCAGTAATTGAGTTAGGAGGATATAAGTACTCTTAACCTTTTTTTATTGTTACATTCTCTCTCTTTTCATAGTACATACGCTTAAGCTTATTCAACTTATTTTTAATGGTCCCCATCTTAATTTTAAAAGATACTTAGACAAGAAAAACATCTTCAAAAGGGAATACATTACCATCTTTAATTACTAATTAGGTAGACTTAGTAAAATATATTTAAGAATTTTTGAACATGAAAATAATAACTAAAATTAAACTCTATATTAGTAGTATATAATTTCGTATTTCTTCATTATGAAATATAGAAACTCATGAGAATTAGTTGAATGGCAGTACTACAATTGCCTGATGATATAGTTAACATCTGAAACCAAAAAGTGTTTGAAGTTTTTCTTGACAAAATGGTTTTGATGGCTCCTAAGGATTATTGTGGAGAATCTACAAGTCAATCTATATCCAAATATCTCTAGGCCCAATGGTTCTTTTTTTACCAAAGGCCCAATGACTCTGCTGCCTACAAACTCGATTTGTGTGAGCCGTCATATATATGCTGATAGTAAGACAGAATTTGTTGGACTAGAAAATAGTAAAATTTTTGTCCATGGGTTCGAGTGCGACATGGTGTCACTTAGCATCACAAGTGGTAACTCTTAAGATTCTCTAAGATTTGTTTATCTCACTTAAACTGCATTTACACCATTTCAATGAAAAAACACACTTTTAAGAGAGTTGCTAATAGAAGTTTTATAAGACCATTTTTAACGCAAGTTTTTTCCCAGTTTCATAATTTTTATTTTTTTAAAAAAAGGTACCAGTACAAGTTACAAGACTTGCTTATAGAAGCAACGCAAAAAAGTGAGATGCTGTTTTTTTTTTCTTCATATAATGTAGCAGAAAGAACAAATAAGCAACGTATCACCATTAAAAGTACTCTAATGAATACAATCAGGAGTATTTGGGTAAGCGATGATTATTGTTGGATTTTAATGAAATAAGGACTTAAGTAATCAATTCTTATAATTTGAAGTTGCTAAAAAGAGGCTTTTCTTTTTGAAATTATAAATATTAAACTGTTTGACATTAGATCCATAATCCATTGTATGTTCGTTGACATTTGTGTATTTCATGCCTTTTAAACATGTCTGTCAGTCGTACAAGTATTTAGCGGTTGATATTATAAAAAGACTTAAAAAACAGTTCAAAACCACAAAACTATTCTAAATAAAAGGTTCATTAAATTAGGAAGGAGTTCTACGTAATTTTATAATTTCGAACAAATTTTAACTTATAACAGAGAATATATTAAAAAGTGTGTTGATAATATTATTTCATATATGTGTAATTATAAACAAATTGTTTTCATAATTTAAAATGTAATTGAAGAATTAGTTCATAATATTATAAGTATTATAGCTAAATTTTATATATATAAGTATTCATCCACAGCTTAAAATTTCTGAATTATTACTGCGCACATTTGATTTTCTTATCTATAACTCTAAAAGTGAGTTACGGAGAGAGATCCCCATCCTTAGAACCACGGATCAAGTAGGTTTAATTACAGAGAGTAATGAACTTCTTATTGTAATTAATTTGCTCAATTACTAACTCTGCATGTTCCCTGATAAGAGCAAAAATACAGAACAGGAACCTCTCCACACTTACACGCCTCAATCTACAACATAACATGGCTACACACGCGCGCGGACACACACACATATATATATCATTGTACGTAGTTGTTAGAGCTTAATTAATAATAATAATTAATGACTCAGACACACAAACACTCATTCGTTGTGTGGAGTAGTAGTGCTTGCACGGCGTAGGACAGTGAGGAAAAGATGCTCAGTGCAAGGAATATAGAGCTTTGAATCTGCAATGAAATCATACTCATCCTTAGCTTGATCCAGCAAAGTCTTGAAGAGTGGATGGTTGAGTAAGGTAATCTTGATCACATATCTCTTATGGTGCTCTCCCACATACACAACCAAGTGACCCTTTGGCACATCATTGGGGATAGAGTCCCCTTCATCTTCATGCATGGATGACCACTGTTCCCATTCACAGCAGTAACTGTAGGCAGCACAATGGATGACTCTACTTCCCATTTTCTTCCACTTGTTAAGGCACCCTCTTAGGAACTTTCCCTTCATAGTGAGAGAGAGAATGGGAAAGGGAGAAAAAGTACATGGAGTACAAGGAAAATGAAAAGGTTTATATAATAACGGCATGAGAAGTACAAATAAATGCTCTGCAGCATCATGTGTTTGCTTACTCGTTTTGAAGCCTATGCTTATTTTTTAATGTATGAGTTACGTGATTGTTGCAAGACAATTTTGTTTCATGACTCAATCTCAAAGCAACTGACTAAGTTAAGTGGTGTCAATTAATTCGTGCATTAATTAGTTAAAATGATGATACTTGAACACTCATATTTGTTAAATATCTAATTAACATTCAATATTTTCTCTCTCTTCGTATCACATCATAATACCTACAATATTTTATATTTTTCTCACTTTTATATCTTTTTCACTAGATGTCATTTGACATATTGAATGTTCATGAATAATTCTATTTTCTTGATGATATTTAGACACTTATAAGTTACTAATACTTTATTAATACTTTTAATTTCTCTATATCTCTTTATTTTATTTTATTATAATATCAATCAAATCAATCATATATCTATCTTTTCTTCTTATATCTCTCCAAGTATAAGCATCCAAGCGTGTTAAGATACATTTTCATTACTAATAAGCCAATGCTTATGTCATGAGAGAAAACATATGAAAGATTTTTTTATTTTTTATTTTTGTTACATTCCGTTAGGTTCTATTTGAACTAAACACCAAAGATACAGTAAATGGTTGACATGATACATCGTAGCTTTTGCCTATACAATTATCGCGGAAACATCAGTATCCAATATATATTATTCTAAGTGTGTCAGATACTTGGATACATCAAAATCCAATATATATTATTCTAAAGCTTGTCAGATACAATTAGCTGACCTTGCTTGTTAGTAGCTTCTTTATATAGCATCACACCTTGCGAAATAATACCAGCATGCAACGCAAGTAGGTTAGAAAATAATAGACAGGAAGAGCTAATTTCAGTTATGCATATAGTCAAAATTAACTTGAATTATGTTTTTATTTTTTACAATCTCTCTTGATATGTATGTCATATAATGTGGGTATTGTCTTGCTAACATGTGTTTGGTTAGTTATAAATTTAATTTTAGAGTGTTTTGGTTTGATAAATATAATTTAAGTAAAAGTGCATTGAAATTAAGTTAACGTATTTGAAAACCTATATATAAAAAATGGTCTTGATGATAAAATAAATAACATTAGAATAATGTTATTCAAAATTACTTTTGAATTATAGTATAACCAAACCAGTATGTCAGGTAGGCGAGTAGTTAAAAAGAGAAATCAAGTTTATACAATATAAAAATTTATGCAACGTACAGAGAGAGAAATGGAAAAAGAAGAGAAAGAAATATGTGATAAAGTAATTGATATGATTAATAGAGAATGAGACAAAAGAAAAAGTAACATTGTAAAAATTAAAATTATTGTATAGACTTTACATATCAGTTAAAAAAGTTTTGACATAAACAAACAAAAATGTCTATTGCGACTTTCTTACGACTTTCTTACTTCCATCCAAATCTCACTTTGAGGAAAAGACTCAACGGTTATTTACTTATTTGCCACAAATGCAAACTTTGCCAATCCTTTGCCACCAATTATATGTTTAGAGTACGTCTCAAACGCACAATTGCAGTTATCAATGTTAATAGTGTATAGAGCTTATTATGAGCATTAAAACTTATTTAAAGATTTGCTAGCTAGAAAAAGCCACTTGACTGTAATTCAATGTTCTAATTAAATTAATATCTTTCCCAGGAAGTAAGGGTAGTGTCTTTCTCTGTAATTCTCAAGGCCGGTGCTTGATGATTGACCTTTCAAAGTTTTTAAAGTTCAGACCCCACAACTTGGGGAGGAAAAGATAAGATATGAATGAGGAATGGGATAAAGTTTCTTGGGTGAAGTGCGATCCCACTTATTTCTCCTGAATTTCGATTTGTTTTCATTTTCTATATTTGTTACAAGAGAGAAAAATACTACACATGAGAAGCCACAAACATGTAACTAATAATAAATTCTAGTATAATTATTCCTATGTCTTTTACCCTTGTATCACAGAAAAATAAACATGAGAAGCCACAATCATGTGTCTTAGACAGTGTGATACCCACATTTTTTCTCTCTCTATATTATACTTATATGTAGAACTGATCAACCACATTCTATGTAGAACATTGGTGTCTTTGTCAATTGGAGCTGCTTTTTTCTAAGCATGTATTGATATGAATTTATTATTCTTATTTGGACTGATTTCAGCTTAATACTTGTTGAATAGCCTTGAATTTGTCATGCCGGCCAAATCTTGCATTTTGCATGGAGTAAGGAGGGTACTATATATCCGTACGAAAAAGTTACTGATTCAGTCCTCTAGGAAAGTGGGTTTGTGATGAGTTTTATTGTCCCTACGTAGCTCTCACACATTAAGGAATGAAAAATTCTATTTCCCTCATGTTTTTCTATAATTAGAAAATTGATGATAAAATGAATAATGTAATGGAATTAAAAAAGAAAAAAAAGTTATGAAAATTGTTATTATATTATAAGGATAAAATATCTCTCTAAGAAATGGGCTTATACATTGTATAAGGAATGGAAGAAAACATGTACAGTTGCAGACAGCAGAATGAGTGGTACAGTTCTTCACCCTGAAATCTTTGACCATCGATAGATGTGAAATGTTTGACTTGATTCCCGCAATCCGGTTCCTCATACTAAATTCACTGATCTTTAGAATTTAGATATTTTAACTAGGATATTGATTTTCAATGGTTTCGGATTCTGTTTTCAGCCCTTTATTGATTTTAATCTTAGCATTATATCACATGTTTTTTGTTTTCTTGAAATGAAGGTTAACATAATACATAAAGTGTAACCAAAAGTATAGACTGAAAAAAAAAATCAAAGAACCATACAATTTGTACCACTACAGTTCATTTTGCCACTTTGTTTTGGTTGAGAGAGGTTTAGAAAATGATGGGGTAGATTTTTAAATCTTACTTTTCATTGTATAATTAGAAATTATTAGGGAGTTGGAAACACTATTTTCTATGAAGAATAACTTTTAGCACTTACACTGAAATAATTGTTGACGATGGATGGGGTTTGAGATCCCCTTTCTCCTGGTCTGTGATGCTCAGAGACTCAGTATATACTGACCCTTTAAGACAAAAGTGGGTCGTGCTTAGTTGTTTGAAAGGAATAGCTAGCATGTCCAATTTGACACAACCTGCAACAGTTTTCCAGATATGAGAGGGACCATAGTGGCCAAGTATATGTTTTTGAAAAGCCCTTCTGAGGATCTTGTGAAATTAATTTTGTAATGGAACAACTATTTATTCAATATCAAATTACTAACTAAATACAAGAAGATTAATTGAAGAATAAACACAAATAATTATTTCCATAAAAAATTGTCATGTTAAATCACAAAAATTAACAAATCAGTGAAAAAAAGATGAAGAATCACGAATTGCCACAAAAGAAGGTCAAACTTCAATTGTAAGAAACTTTGATCACATTATAATTAATGCTTCATGATCTCTGATTTAACTCTAATTTACTCTCCTCTTCTAACGACTGTTAACTTCTTTAATTTCAGTAAGATGGTCTTTTTTGTATTGAGTTCTAGAGAACAATACTGTAATTATACTCACTGCATACATAGCTATAGATATTATTGGATCATGTCTGTGCTGACGAAACAACACTCTACATAGTACACATACCCGAATCCAATGGCTACTTGTGCAACATAATTACAATGATAAGAGAGAGTCTTCAAGGATAGTTGAAGCAGTTATTCAATTCAAATTGAAATTTGATGAGGTTCATTGTGCTCCATAAGGCTCGCGGATGATATATATATATATATATATATATGTTATTACACCTCAAGGCACTCAATACTCATATACTTATAATCCACCATCCATTTTATACATCGAAATTATTTGATTTGACTTGCTTTGCTCCTATTCCACCTGCAATTCTCTGTTCACATGAGCTGGTGCTACTGGCAACTTTATCATTTTTTGTTCCAACTTCTTCCTAAGTGCCCCCACACACATCCCTCTATTAATTCCTCTCCATGCTTCCTTTTAGGGAGCAATGCCTCTCTGTACTCTTAATGTGGGGGGTTTGATTTGGTCAGGATCGTGTGAAATTTAAAATTTAGTGTCGGTTGAGTACGTGGAAACCTTGGTTTAGACAATTTATTGACTGAATCGATATTTAGGCTACAAAATAATATCTACTATTTTCTTTGGGAGAAAAAAGGTCTTAGTATTTTGATGCCATTCCACATATAAGAGTTTTAAATAATGTTTTAGAGCTTGATTTTGTCAGATCTAAGGTTTGCAGAATGTCCTAAAACGGAAGACAGAATTATAGGCAACAGCAGATAGTATCTCATTTTGGACTTCAAATTACATAAGTAGATGTCATTTTAAAATGCAATCTTTACACACACACAATTCCAAGTTAAATATGGTGAAAATGAGACTCACAATATATTATTTTTCTTATTTTTTATTTATTTATTTATGATAAGAGTGTCTGAAAAGTGTTTAGCCAAAGATATTAGGTTACTCTCTTCATTTATATTTGTCTGAGTTGAAAAAAACATTTTTAATATAAAAATATTTTTTAATTAAAGAGTGTCAAACACATTTTCAAAAGACATGTTTGACAAGTGTATGTCCGAAAAGTATTTAAGACACCATGTCATTCACATTCCATAGGAGTGTTCGTGCTTTCTAAACCTAAGTATTCTATAATAATCTTTAATACAAATTTTTATTACATAGATTATTGAAATTAAACTTTAAATTCAATTGAAAAACAACATAAAGAAACACATAATGTACTGCATTTAGGTTTTGTTTTTTATTTCATTGGTAAAGTAAAACTGGGGACAAGTGTCCTTCATCTTTCCCGAGCCCTCTCATCTAATCATGTCTAGTATGAAAATGTATGGAACAAAGAAATGGGTACTTTATTGTTAAAATGTGATGTGATGTGATGTGTTTAGTCATAGTTGATAATGTTCCATTGTTTTAAAATTGAACAGAATTGCAGTCGTTAGAATTAATTTTGAATTGTTAAATGTAATTAAGAAGTGGTTCTATGGAAAATAAACTTGTTTCATTTATAGGTTTCTTACATTAAAATGTGTGCACTTTGTAAAAAGTTGGTTCTTGATGGAAAATAAACGGATCTTCAATCTTTTTCTCGCCTTTTACAGTATGCCAGTATTTTTAAGCAGAAAGATAATTGTAAATGGTGTTATATATATATATTTTTCAAGATAAAAGAAAAAAAATAAAAAAATAAATATTTTATTTTTCATTTGAAATCGGTACGTACTTTTATGCTTTAATTTAATTTTTTATTTTATTTTTATCATTTGAACTAAACGCATCCTAACTCTTACATTTCTTGGAGAGATGTCAGAGATACAATAAGAGAGAATGAAAAATGTAATGATGATGTGTTGCGAAACTAAAAAAGAAATAGAGAATTATAAGAAAATTAAAGTTGTATATAATTAATCATGCATTGGCATCTACATATTGCGGAGATTTGATTATTCTGTCATGATACGTTTTTGTCTAATATTTTTTTAAAATTTAAAATGAGCGCATTAACCAACTCTTACAATAGCAATTCAGATACTTTAAGAGCATATTATAAAATAACAAAAAGAATACTTATGCTTTTTACTGCCTTTTTAGTTTTTAGAACAGCAAACAAAGAAAAACATTAAAATAATTCCATAGAACCGCAGAGGATAAGTCATGAGTTGTCAGAAGGATTTCATTAGCTGATATGACCCTCGTAGGAAAAATTCACATCAATGATCAAACAAGAGACCTTGTATAAAAATTTCACTCGTTAAAAGCAGTATTATATATACCATTATCCTACTCCATGCATATCGTTTAACAAGATTTGCTTAGATTGTCATTGCATGAGATTGAAAAATAAAATTATAGTGAAATTGCGCGAAAGCCCACCTTATCTTGTCACATATTAACAAGCCCACAACAATCATATAAAATAATTGGCATCCGTGTGGTACATAAAGCCTTCATTTGCGTTTTTATAGATATTAAGTAAGGAAGCTAAAGTGCTTGAAGAATAAAGATTAAACTACTAGCTTTTTTTATAGCATTTATAGTGGTCACGTCTCTCTTGGGAGAATCGAAGGCCTCAGGAATAGGTGGGATATATGGCCAACAACAGAGAAATCGCGTTGGAAGGGGAAAAGTGATGGGAAAAAGGCCAATATCAATAACCCAAAAAGCAGTGTTGAAAGTGTAAACTACCACCATTCCAAGCTTAAAGGAAACTACAACGATGTCGTAGGAACTTCTCAAGAAGATGGTGGGAATAGAAATTTAGATGGCAAGTTCAAACATAGGGTAGTCCATGCATGAGAGCTACATGCATAGGTTGAGTATGATGATATTATATATGGTTGCTCTAATAAAGGGGCTCTTTATTTGTGCTGGCAAGTAACTAAGCTCGATTACTTTTTTATAATATAGTCCAAGGTTTATGTTGGGCATAAGATGTGAGAATTACTGGCATGTATAATGGGGCTAGCTCCTGGTTTCGTTTGCTAAGTTGTAGATTCCAGTGGTGTGTTGTTCTTATGTGTATGTGTAACTGTCTTGAGAACTAGCTTGCGTTGGCCGTTTCTAACTTTTTGCTCTGGTGTCCTCACTTGACCTTTTTTTTGCTACATAATAGGACTTGACCTTATTCTTTTGTTTCATTCAACATTCGCTTTTGCAAAACTGACTTGTAGTCTTAAAAATAGCCACCACTTTGTTTCTTAATTTAAATATTATATAGTCATTCAATCATAATTTATCATATATAAAAAATTTATTAATTTTTAAAATAATTTAAGCAGTAGTTTAGTTTATAATTAAATAACAATGTAAAACTATTTGTACACACTGTAATCTTCTGACTGAATTCTCTCAACTGAGTGAAGTGTGTTGTGAAATACACACTGCAAATTAACAACTTCTGACTAGAATTCTTATTGATTTTATTTTAGACTATGAAACTATCATATCCTGACGTTATCGGAGCCGTTAGAATCCAGTCTTCGAATTCCCTTTAAATTCCTCAAAATTATAACACCCTATTAGATAACCTAATTTTTTTTATAAAATAATAATTTAACTTATTTAATTTTGAATACCTCACCTTCGTGCTTCTTGTTAAGAATCAATGAATTACCATCTTTATTCTCTATTTCTTTAATCTCTTAAACATTTATTTTGCAATAGGAAATTACAACTTCATTCAATTCCTTGTTAACCAAAGGGGTGAAATGTTTTAAAAAAACTTCAAATAGTCCACTGTGGATTGAATTGAAAATCCCCGTTCAACTCACCACAAAGCATTAATAACTTCAACGTACTATATTTTCCATTTGGAACATTGGAAATACAGGGTTCTCAGTTCTCAAGATGTTTGAGTCAGCACCAGATACTGACAATTGTACTTCCGTACTCATGAATCTTGCTTTCATCAACCAGTAGAAATAGAATTCCAGTTACAGCTAACAGCAAGCTGAGCCTATCAAAGTTTTTAAGGTCCATAGTTGTTGAGAAGCTAGTAAAGCTCCATGTACTGAAGGTCTCGCTTTCAGTCCACAGGTATCACAACTTAAGCTTAAGATTGTCCTTCGATTCCAGGATCTCCAAGTTTCCGACTGACTCACCATTGGGTGTCAAACCCCGAATCTTAACATCATAGTAAACTTCTTCTAGTTTTCTTAAGTCATACTTCATGCCTGACAAGCCAATGGTGGAAAGATATCATCCAAAAAGATGGTATGAGTGAATACAACTCCATGTAAACTGCCGCAAATACCTTTAGTACACACAGCTTGTATTAATTATTATAGTTTAGTAGACCAATATTGTTTTAAGATGACAAATATTTGTGAGAACACTGAGAATACAATATCAGTACTCAGCACCATTATCTGATGAAGGTAATGCAATGACAACAGGAAAGAAAAGAAATTATGCATAGACAAGGTACAAGTAATAACGCATCAAACTTCTTTCGCAAAAAATCATTGCGAAAATTAAGCATGCGGAATGCAGCATGGAGATCTGTTAAGAACTTTAAGACCTTCCTTAGACAATCATAGTCCCCACCCCAGCAGTCACTTGATTCACCACATACCTCGGCTGCAAAGTCAAATGAATGGCAAAATAAGGTGTAATTGTCATGATGTATTTTCCTTAAACATACAGAAGTTTGATAATCTATTGTGTATATGTAGGTTCAAATATACAAACATTCATCCATCTCTAGTCTATATTCTTCTTGACAATATGGTTAAAAACATGTAGTGAAATATCTACTCTATTTTATACAAGTTGATATGTAACAATTAAGAGGAAACAAGTTCTTACCAATTCATTAGACATAAAACAGACACCTGCATGGTATAAATGTATCAACATCAGTATAAACAGCAAAACTCTGAAATCATAATCAGCTATGCAATGTGATTGGTAAAAACTAGACCTATGACTCAAATCAAAAGATGGAGTTGTGGGTTGGATGATTTTGGTTGACTTCTTTAATCAGAGTAAAAAACTTAAGAATCATCTGTACTAATGAGGAATGACTAAATATAACATTATAACATTACACATTTGGTTATTGAGCTCCTTTGCCTTGGAAACCCTGCTGATTCTGACTGCCATACCCATGTTCTTCAAAATGAAAATCATATTTAAATTAGTCACCACTTCCTGAAGGAAGCCCGCCTAAGAAAACATGCAATAGAATCATATTCATCTCCATAAATGATCATTATACAGAAAAAATTAATGCATGTACATATTTAGAAGGCTCATGTATTAAGTAATCTTCAACATCTAGGCCAAATTCTGAACTATTATTCACTGCAACATAACAATAAGCAAACAGAACTTATAAATCTCAGTGCTATGTGCGGAAAGTAGTTGACATTATGGCAAAAAAACAGGTAGGAAAAAAAACAAATACATTTTGTTTCCACTTATTCTGAGTCACAAAAGACAGGAATGGGCATGGTGCATATAGAAGAATAGAAGATAAACAAATAAATTGACATAAACAATCAACTAAGAACTATATGTTCAATAATATAATTTGATATAAAACTATAGAAGTTTATTACAATCATAAGTTCAATCACAATGGCTCTTATTATTTAGAATAGCATTGAAAAAGGTTGGAAAATTTAACTGTCCAAAATATGCTTAGCTATCCCAGTTAGATGTTAAAACTCGTGTTAATGGAAATTTACATGAGGCAAGACTCTTAAACGTAAAACAATGAACTCTAGGTATTTCAGTTTAAATAATCTTTGATTTTGGTACTTCTAATATGTAGGGCACGCATTAAATTTTAAAGTATTGAGTTGATACCCACCAATTGGACAATCAATGGTTCAGATTTTTACAGCTTACAAGTACCTATATAATAAATTATAAATTATATATGTAAGAACCCAGTCCCTTGATCTTACCATTCTACACCAGTGTAAAGTGCAACCTTCATTAGATTTAGAATATCTCAATGTAGAACAAATAACAATAGTTCAGCAGGACATTCGTTATGCCAAAAATAATGTTGGCTGTTTCTTCTATATAGCAACATGAATGATATAGAGTTCTTTAGAACAACTATGTGAAAGCTGTACAGCTAATTAATGCCAAATATTGGACACATAGTTCTGCCCTTATGCATGGCGTTCCTTTTATTTTCCCTTCTCCATGTTTACGATTTAGATATCAATGTGGTAAACACCAAGTCCTTCAATACTTTGCCTAACCGTGAAACTCTTTCATGCATATGCTTATTTTACGAAAGACATCAGTTTGAAACTTACAATCCCCTGCTGCTTAAAAACTTAGGACTATATAATGCATTGAAGTAATATATAGTTATTAATAATGCGCAATGACATCAACATATGCATGCATACCTACCTACCTACCTAATGAATAAAACATTGATTGACATGGCAATAACTAACACGAGAGTATTAAGACATACACCCAAGTTTTTCCTCAGCCTCTTTGTGCTCGAGAAGGCTTCCTGTTTCAAGCCAGTGCATAAAAGTAAGCATCGAAACTACGGGCTGCGTCTCACTCTTCCAATCACCATGATACCTACAACACACAAAAAGATTACATACCCAAAAAGGAAGAAAAAAAACACTAAAAAGTTAGAAGATAAACAGTTCCTCCGAACTTAATCATCTATAGTATTGCCCAGGGTATCCTCCAACAACTTCAGCAAGTTGCTTATACTGCTTCTTTAACACATTAACCTGAGACTTGGCCTTCTCTAAAAGCTCTGTTGTTCAAACCCAAAAAACCAGATACAAGAGATAATGAGAAAACACTTTGCCTTGCCACATCATACACTTCACCCCCTCAACATTCATCGCAGGTATTCAATGGATAGCAAAATCATCTAAACCTAAAAATGCGGAACACAAGTTTGGATTTTGATGCTTTCTACTTAACACTCAACCCTTAACAAACAAACCCATTTGCACACCACAAGTACACGATAGAGAAACCCAAAATCGGTCCAAAAAAAAAGTTAAAAAAAGGAAATTAGTGTGGTTAGGGTTAAGTGAAGAAGAGGGACACAGTGTGGTTGGTTGTACCGGGAGTGGGGCGAGACTGGTGAACGAGAAGAAGGGTGACATAGATGAGTCTAGTGGAGGACTCGATCTCCGAAACGACGCTTCGAATTCGTTCGCGCAAGGTTCCAGATTCTTCGAACTGAACCCTAAAGTCGTCGAATTGCTTCTCCAGCGAAGACGCCATTAAGGAGGAGAAGCACGAAATGGGTGGTGCGAGGCGAAACGTTTGGGGTCTTCCAAATGGGGAGACGAGGTGGAGAGGGTTAGAGTTTAAGGTTAAGGAGCGAGAAAAGGCGTGGCAGTAGAAAGCCGCGTTTCGAAACGCCGGTTTCATATATTGCATGGTATTGATTGTTTCCTTGGTGTAATTGCTATGCTTCGCATTCGCAAGCAAAGTGTTACCATCAACGACTACTTACGTGCTTGCCAAAGGGTGACTTCTATAAGAAATATCAAATGATAGCTAATGAAACGGA
Organism: Glycine max; assembly: GCF_000004515.6. Taxonomy (NCBI): domain Eukaryota; kingdom Viridiplantae; phylum Streptophyta; class Magnoliopsida; order Fabales; family Fabaceae; genus Glycine; species Glycine max. The sequence goes on from NC_016090.4 coordinate 40,595,790, forward strand.
AAATCAATCATTACGTTATTTTTTTTAGGATTAAAAAAAAATAAGAATGTGAAGTGTAATAAAAGCACACCACATTTATAATCATTGTAATTTACTCTTTTTTTTTATCTCCTAAAGTAGGTTTCTTGTTTTTTTTTTTTAATATATGAGTTGATATTGACATGTTATTGATTAACCGAAAATAAAGACTCAAAACAAATTTTTATATATTAAAGATTCAATACAATAAAAAATTATTAATATTAGTGATTTAAAACAAAAAAAAATGGCATTATCTAAAAATTATTTTTTAAAACTTATAACAAACATAAAAATACTATATTCTCGTATTTACATTCGTGAAAATAACTTTTAATATGTGAATTAAACACATTAAATACAATACAGTAAAAACTATATAAACAAAACATATACGTGGACAACAAAAGAGGATAACTAAGAGTCAACAAAGAAAAAGAAACAGGATGCAGTTGCAGGGCGGCAAAGCTGTGTAGTGAGAAAAGAAAGAAAATTGATAGAAGAAAGCAGCCGTAGAAGAGAAGAAAAAAATAGGATCAGATGAAGAAGAGAAAAAAAGAAGGAAAAGGGGTTCCAACTTGCAGAAGTGAAAGAGAGGAAGGAAAATAGGAGTGAGTCGCTCAAAAACAGATAATGCTCAAACCAAACACCACCTAAGTTGGTCGCTGAAAACATAGCATCGTTACATTATTATTTTTTACCCCTCTTTTGATTTGTAAAATGCTTTCAGGGAACTTTTAAATCACAAAATGTTGATGGCTACGATAAAACTTTTATTTTCATTAGTTTCACACACAATTGCATCATCGAGCATTAAAAAATATACCCACGAATTAATCCTTTAAGAGGAGACTTACTAAATAAAGCCCACAGAGAAACATTTTACAATACACAAATTAAGAAGAGAAGGAACATTTGCATCACTAGTAGTGCCTTCACTGTAAATAAATTTAAGCCTTGGAATTCAAAACAAGTAACCAAACAGAAGCATCACGGGAATGAACAAGGATGAAGATTTGATTGAATAAGTGCTTGCACTATTCTTCCCCTTATGATCCTTAACGTTATTTTGATTTCTGTGACACCTTTGTGTGTTGGACAACATGCAATCCTAGATTTGTTCTTTTTTGAGTGTTTGGTTTGCTTGATTCCATGATCACACCGTACATGGCTGCATGCATGCCCCAGAAAAAAATGCTTTTTGAATTTGATTTTTTTATATAAGAAATTAGACAAAGAGAAGTAGGACAAGAAAAAATAGCAGAGAAAAAGCAAAAAAAAATTGTTACTTTTGATTTCCTTTTGTTGCCTTTTGTAGTAAATGTGCTCCCAGTAGCTGAAAACATGAGGATGTTGATCAATAGAAAAACCCATAGAAGTAATGTTTTGGTCATATTTTCAAATTGTTTGGGAGAGTAAAGTTGCTTGAGGAGAGGCATTCGAAAAATTTCATTATTTATAAGGATTTTTTTCTAATGAGTAAAGATGGTTCTAGTAAGTGAATAATGTTTGTGCGGTGCACATGCTTCATGCTTCCATTGATTATCTTACCTTGGCAAAAGTATCATCTTCTTTGAGCATAATCCAGCTAGCATGGCTTCCCTTAAATGGGAATATAACACGATGATAGAAAGTAAACGTACATAAACCTTGTCCAAAAAAAAAAAAGAACATATTCCCGTAACCGAAATATATACGAAACTAACATTTTCTTCTGTTTTGTTTACCTCGAGTCAACCATGGAAAACACTTAGTTTGTTTGGTTCCACTTTAGTAACCACCAAACTTTGAGTTTAGATCTAGTCAAACTTGATCATGACTTTACCAATATGTTTGACACTTCCATGTGATTTAGTTGAATAAATTTGAGTCTGTATTAATGTTATTTTGAGTAATTTTTGTGTTTGATAAAAAAATTATATTAAATTTTCTCCTAATGTGATTTTATAATAAAAACATTCAAACATAAATTATAACGTTTTAAAATCAATTTTAATTAAAATTAATCTCATTTAAAATTAATTTTACCAATAGAACAATACTTATTAAAACACGCACTCAAAATGTCATGCTTTTTCCATGTGCATGTCACTCCAAAAGTACATCTTTTCACATTTGAGATAAGCCTTAAGTGTGTGTTTGATTTGTTAGTGACATAAACTCTAAAATGAACAAAAAAATATTTAAAAAAATATTTAAAAGACTAAAAATGAGTAAAATCAAAACTCTAATTTGATAATGAACAAAAACATATTTAAATCTAAATTTTATATCATATTATTTCACGTACTAGTACAATATAAAAAATACATAAATTTTTATGATATGAATTTCATTTGTTTCATAACAAGTATTGTTTTAAATTTTTTTACATAGAGCAAGAAAATTTTGAAAATGATAACAACAATGTCTCTTAATATTTTTTTTAATACTTAAGATTAGTCAAAATTTATCAAAAATTACAAATTTTGATGGATTTCATTTCTCAAATAAGAAGAAATAGTCATTAAATGAAAAATTTCTCCCACAAAAATAGATGATTTTTAATAAGTTTTAATCAATAATAAAAATGTTAGAGAAAATATTGTTAAAGAACACTCCTTATTTATTGCATTCCACTTACTTCCTTCATCTTATAATAATCATTATTATGTAAGAAGAAAAAAATATTTTAAAATAATTATTATTTTAATTTTTTAAAAAATAATTATCATTTTAATTTTTTCATGTAATATTATTTATTTTTTTCATTTATATATATTCTTTACAATATTAATAATATGAACTAAAAAATGAATTAATAATAATAAGGTTAATTTAATAAAATTATTGTAATATTATTATTCTCGTTCGCTTATTTATTTATTTCTTGATTTGTGTAAAATGATTTAGCATGACAGTTACACCGACACAGATGAAATGTAATTTTATAATCCAAATAAATTTTAATTAATTAAAAAATAATGTTAGAAAGAATAGAACTCCATTTGGTTTAACTTTTAAATACATATACAAACTTGGGAGAGGGAATAAGAAATTAAAGTGTGATTTGGATTGTATCCATTCACCAACAAGGGACCTTGACTTTGATGACATTGTCCACTAACATTAACCATTTAACCTTAACACAAGCTGTTTGTTCCGTCTCATACGGCAGCAGTGCTCATTGGAGTCAAATCCTAAACACCCTTTTCACATTCCTTTTCCTCTCTTAATGACACATCAATGCAACGAAGGTTTGACTATTACTTACTTTATTAGGCTCTTAAACTCTGTTTGGTAAACTAAGGTGACCAAGCCAGAAGCTGCCGTGTGGAAAACTTCTCCTTCCGAGCCTGGACTGGACTCTGTCTTTCTCTTCTTCATTCTCAAAAAGTCTTCACTTTTCGAGGCAAATGAGTTATGTTGTTGTGAGGGTGGTCCTCTTCAGAATCTTGTCCTAAAGGGAACTTCCAGCATCTTAATCTTATTAGATCAAAAGTTTTCTTTTGAACCAGAGGTGAGTTTCAACCTCAAAACTCTCCTTTTTCTTGTTTTTCTTTTCATTTAAATAAATGGTTAGCAATTTATCCCATTTGACCCTGAACACGTTCAAACGATACTGGGCTTCTCCTCTTTCAGATTGCAGTATGCATATGGCCAATTTGGACAATTCCTAAGTTTCTAGTCTTAATTTATTTCCTAGAAACAAAACTTTGTTTCTATTAGCAATTTTTAACTATGTGTAGTTCAACAAATTGACTTATTTTTTATGGATGGTTTCTATTAGTATGGAGGTTTACTATTTCCAAGACAAAAATTTGATTTGTTTAGTATTTCCCAAAAGCAAAACTTAGTTTCTATTAGTATTAGTATGGATGGCCAATTTGGGCACTTCCTAGATCAGAATTGGTTCTCTGAATGCTGTTGACTTGTTTAGCTTTGGTTGGGGGCAAAATATACATGCAAAAATTTTCATTGATTGAAAACATTTATGTTTGGGTTATCTGAAATTGGAGATGTTGATGACAGGGAGAATTAGGCTGATAAGGCTGCTTTGGAAGGTTTTTTTATATGTTTTTTTGATGCAAGTGGGTGCTTTTTTTCTTTCTGAATTCTATTTAAGGACTCTTCAATCTTCACCATATATGACTTTATATGCTGTATTGCTTTTCAACTCTCAACTTTTATTTTCCCTTCTGAAAATGGAAATGCAGTCCGGTCAGCAGCGATGAAGTGTTTTCCATTCTCGTATGGAGAGAAAAAAGATGAACCGAAAGGCTTGCAGTTGCAGTCAACATCGGGTCGATCTGACAATTCCATGTGTGTTGAGGCTGAGGTTAGAAGATCCGGTTCTGAGTTAAATTCTCAGGATGTTTCGGACAATGGCAGCTCAGAATCCCAGAGGAGGAATGCAATTCCCAGTTTGTCCCAGAGACCCAGCAACCTCAGAGTGTTTACTGTATCTGAACTGAAATCAGCCACCAAGAATTTCAGTCGCTCTGTTATGATCGGAGAGGGTGGGTTTGGGTGTGTCTACCTGGGATTGATAAGAAGCGCAGAGGACTCCTCCAGAAGAATTGAAGTTGCAGTTAAACAACTTAGTAAAAGAGGAATGCAGGTGAGAGTTTGCCTTCTGTTTTTATCTTAGTGAAGGTATTGCCATGCACCAGTGTGTAGTTATTTTTCTCTATGATATATACATTTTGTGTTGTGATATCATAATTCAAGTTATAATGCATATATTATAAAACTTGAATGCTTTGAATTGTCACATTAGTTGCCTCATGTAGACATGGTTAGACACTTAAATAATCTAACTCTGTTCCGGTGTTCCCATATGTTAAATTTAACTGGTGCAAAAACTTTTAAATTGTCACATTTTGATTTTGTTAACCTTACTTGAGGCTAGAAGATTTCTGTTGTCAAGTAAGATGCTCTGGTTGGTACACAAGATAGGAATTATGGGTTAATCTTTTCTATGTATTTTTTCCTTCACTTTAAATTTGTTACTTTACTTTTGCCTTGTAGGGCCATAGGGAATGGGTGACAGAAGTGAATGTTCTGGGCATTGTTGAGCATCCCAATCTTGTGAAACTAGTGGGTTACTGTGCTGATGATGATGAAAGAGGAATCCAGAGGCTTCTAATTTATGAATACATGCCAAACAGAAGTGTGGAACACCATTTATCTCACCGATCAGAGACTCCTCTCCCATGGACTAGGAGATTAAAAATAGCTCGAGATGCAGCTCGTGGGTTAACATACCTGCATGAGGAAATGGATTTCCAGGTATAGGTTTATAGCCAAACTTTCATCAATTCCTATTCAATTTAATAAGCCTGGTCTAGAGTTTTTTTCTGCACATTTATATACATCACATCCCAAAAGGAAAAGGGTTAATTACTCTCTCCTTGCCTGAATAATGGTTATGTTATACTTTCCTCTCTAGTCTCGACTCTCGAGTCACCTCTTATTTTAAAACTTACACTCCCTCCCCTAAGAGATGAAATGTTTAGTAAAATTTAATGTACATGATCCTTTTTGTAATGAACAACTATGAATGAGCCTCCTAGAGACATTTTCCTCTGCATACAACTTTTAGTTTGGCTGGGCCTGGGGCAGCTAATTTTAAGCATACTATAATTGATTTTACATTGATTTTACATTGATTTTAGGACTTTAAATGAAAAAATGATGTTTAAACACCCCTTTTAATGCCTTTGGAACTTACAATCTTTATTTCATTTTCTAAAATTCCAAAGTCAATAGTGAAGGTTCAAAACTGGCTACATATTAAGCAAAGGGTCACAAAGATAGGAAAACTATTCGTAAGGTAAGAGGCCCGTGCACCTTAAAATGGACTAAAGCATAACATATATTAATCTTAGGGAAAGGGAGTGTAATTTTGTAAAATAGAGGAGAGGGCTGTGTAATTTAAGCTTTTAAGCATATAATATATTACTAGAGAGAAATGTAATTTACCCAAAAAAGAAGAATGGGATCTGGGAGGAATTAAATTTGAATACTTCGACCAATGTCATGCTAAATTTATTTACCATTCAGATCTGTGGTGCAGTTGATTGATGCTAACTGTGAGTGCATTGTGTAGATAATTTTCAGAGATTTCAAATCTTCAAATATCCTATTGGATGAACAGTGGAATGCAAAGCTATCAGACTTTGGGTTAGCAAGGTTGGGACCATCAGATGGACTGACTCATGTCTCAACGGCGGTATGTCTAAGTGTATTAATCTACGATTTTGTAAATATATATTGTTTTGCCTTTAATCTTTTCTATTGATTATTTACATGAGGAAGTAGAGAAATTCAACATAAGACTAGGGGCCTGAACTTTCATTGTCTGTAAAGCTGCTGCTGGTCTAATAGGGCTGAATAAAATGATCATGTGAATTATTTGATATAATAGAATGATTGATAAAAAATATGACTGAAAATTGATAAAAAAAAAAAAGAATCATAATTCAGTACAGAAAATCATAAGAAATGCTCTGGGTGTCTTTTGATAGCCATCTATGTCAAAACTTGGGTTCATTTCTTAAACATAGAACATTTACTCAATCTAAATTCACCTTTCATTTTATCACTGTTATTGTTATTTCAACATGGGCATATAGATAATAGATGGTTAAATCACCCCTTTGTTGCTACCTCTTTTATTGTTCAAGTCTGTAGCATATTATCCAAACAGCACTCAACCATAGATAAGTGTAATCCAGTGACTCAATATATTACTTGTGTTCATATGGCTGTCTATGTTTGTTAGGTTGTAGGAACAATGGGATATGCCGCTCCTGAATATGTTCAAACCGGACGTCTAACTTCAAAGAATGATGTATGGAGCTACGGTGTCTTCCTTTATGAACTCATCACTGGTAGGCGCCCTTTAGATCGAAATCGCCCCAGGCGTGAGCAGAAGTTGTTGGAATGGATAAGGCCATACCTATCAGATGGGAAGAAATTTCAACTAATATTAGATCCAAGACTTGATAAGAAACAAGTCTTCAAGTCAGCCCAGAGACTCGCTATGATTGCTAACCAATGCTTGGCAAAAAATCCCAAGAATCGCCCAAAGATGAGTGAGGTATTGGAAATGGTAAATGGAATGGTAGAATCATCATCCAGTTCTAGTCCACAGTTGCCCCTGAGGAGTGTGGTGACATTGGAAGCTTCCCAGGATACTGAAACAAATAACAAGAAACGAACCATGGATCAGAAGCTCGGAGAAAGTAATTGGTTTGTTAGGATGTGGAGACCAAAGCTTGTAAGAACATGCTGATTATTGTAGCTTTAAGCCGTCAAGCCTGTTACTTGGGAGCAAAGCTTCTTCATGATAAGGGAAGAGCTACAGCATGTTTCTCAATGTCTGCAACTTCTTCATCTCTTCTAAGGATGTGTACAAATCTGCCATTACATGCTACTTACCAACTACCATAGTTTTTTCTTTCTTGTCAAACTACTTGAGGAAATTTTCAGGGATGATTTATGAATTTTAGGAGAGACAATAGGTTTCTGAGGATATCTGATGATTCTGTTTGTTTTGGTTCTCAGAGAAACCATAATGCTGGAAATTAATCACTCAACTGAAATGGTTGTAAAATAGTTTAGCTATAGTTTTAAATTAATCTTTAACAGCATCTTGTAATTTTACTACTTTTGTTAAGAGTTCCATAGAAGTTCTGCAGTGTCTTGAATCAAATGCACAAAATGCATGAATGATTCTTGCATGGTAATTGGTAAATGAAAGTTCAAAACCTAGAAAGGCAATTCCTACGTGAAATCACATTATCCTTAAGTTTCTTTGGTTGAACTGATATAGTTCCATGGGCGGTTTAAAATGAGGTGAACTTTTGGTCTTAATAACAAATGCATTAATTATTATGATGTGAGTTTAATTTTGATATGTTGATATTTGTCTGTAAATTTTTCATGTCATTATGTATTGACACTTGTTCCCAAGCCAGAACACAATTGTTATTGGATAATGTGATAATGGCTGATAATATGAGAAATTTAAACCTAGCGTGACTTAAATTAAAGTCAGAAAGGGTTTTATTTCTTCTCTATATACATGGGCACACACAGATGGTTAAGTGTGTTGCACCAAACAGCAACACCCAGTCATTAAGCCATTAGTAAGTCATAACATTTGGCTTAGCTGTAAAAAATAGAAAACATTTCAATAAAAATTATAAGTTTACATTGTGAATATATTATAATAAAAAATCATCAGCTGGTTGTAAGGACTCCTGAATATGTTAAAACTGGACGTTTCACGTCAATGTTGTATAGAGCTGTTTATGAACTCATTACTAGCAGAAGCTATCAGATGGGAAGAAATTAAATTTCAACTAATATTGGATCGAGGACTTGATAACAAACATATAATCAAATTAATAAGCCAGAGACTTGCTATGATTGGTAAGAGCTCATGCATACTTTCAAGTTTCAATGCCATGCTGTCACAAAAATGTGCAACCTTTCTATCTCCTCTAGCGACGTGTATAAATCAACCATAGGTGCTTCTTCTGTCTGGTCAAGCCATCTGAGGAAATTGATGCTATAGATGAATGATTTATGAATTTCATGAGAGACGATAGGTTTCCATAGAATACACTATAGGCATATTGGCTGACCCCAGTGTGCATTTGTTTCAAAATTTTCCATTTTTTTCTCTCATTTCATATTATTTAAAACATTTAACTGTTGATCAGACTTCACCCAACTCAATTATGATTTGTTGGATTGGGTCTGACTCAATCAAACAAGTAAACCCAGTTCAACTAATTTATTTATTCACCCCTTTTTTTGATCCATGCACTCCTGTAACGCCAACGTCATTGCAGATGTGATTCTTTTGTATCTGTAGCTTCATTGTTAAGATGTCTTACAAGTGCTCCTTTGAATTAGATTAAACACCATCTTTGACGTCAAGAATTCAACCATTTCCTCGTCTTTAATATTCACATTCAACAATGCATGCACAAAGTTTTCGCTTTGAATAATATGGTTGAAAAAAAGAACAACAATGAAGAAGCAAAGGAGATCGACGGCAACCAAAGGTTGGTACAAATAATAGTAACTTATATTCAGATTCAAATTCTAATTAATCCTTCAATGTGAAATATTTAAAAGGATAATTAAAAAACTAGGAAATTGGATATGTAAATCATTATTTATTTAAAAACAATAATTAGAAAATTTGATAAATATATTTTTTATAAAAAATTTGATAAATATAAAAAAGATAAAAATGAAAGAAAGTATAAAAAATTAAAAATTAATATTTTAAAAAATGTTAGTTTGAGTAGCATTTTTTAACCTTAAAATTATTTTAAAAAAACTAATTTACCTGCAACAAATTTTTCTACTAGTAAACAAAAATTAGAAGATATGTAAAATTCCTTTTCTTACCTAGCCAGAACAAACTCGCCTGAGTCCTGTCAACATCATTTTCTATTTTTTTTTTAAGTTAATAGCTATCAAATAAAACGTGAGTACATCATCTCGCACTGAATTTATGCTGTTGGGTCCTTATTCTCAAGCAATTAAAAAAAGAAATCATATTTCATTTACTTAAAAGCTTCAAGTGAAAGCAACTCTTCCTCAATTCCCTCCTTTTTCTTCTCGCCTAAAAATTGCTAAAGATACTGTGAATGATTAATCCACAAAATAAACACACGAGCATTATCAACAAAAAAAAAAAAAAATATCTGGACGAGTATAGCTGATTAAGAAATTAATAATAATTATTTTATATACTATTAATATTTTTAATAAAAAATTATTTTTGCTGTAAAAAAATTAAAAAATTCTCTCTTATTTTTATGATAAATATATTTAAGATTTTAGTTCTAGATAAATCTTGTACAACACATAACATGAATACAAAATGTGAAACCGATGTGCTGGATTTTTTCGCTCTCTCAATGGAAAACTGATCTTTCAACAAAGATGGGTGAAAAAAGGAAAAAGAAAGCCAATACTCTATTTATTGCTTCATTTTGTTTAGTTTTTAGGAAAAGCCAATTTACGAGAATGTTGCGCCAATCACAGACGTTGATTCTCTGCCTTCTTCACTGAGCAACCGATCTGAACCGTTGTTTTCTTTTCCCAGTCTCAATTCGAATCGCACCCAACCCAAACCCACCCCTTAATCAATCAACTGTCATTCCTAGTATTTTTTTTTATAACACTTAACTTTTTAAATTTGTCTCTTATTTATTTAAGATTCAATCCATATTATATTATGTATAATTATTTTTAAACTAAAAATACACCTTAACTAAATTAAAAGAACTATTTAGAAGAGACAAATATTAATTACAATCAAAATTTTATAAATATATAAAATTTAAAATAATTTATTATTATAAATTAAATTAATTATTTTTCTTAAGTTTAATAAATTAAGTAATTAAATCTTATAAATAAGAATAAAAATAGTACAAAGTTTCCACAAGATCCTCGACAGACGAAGAGCATCACCTTTTGAAGATTTTCAGGATTGAGAATTATGTTATGCCTGTGATTAAAACAAAATATCCACAATGTAACAAAAGAAACAAAATACTCAATATGTTAAGAGTTAAATTTTTTATTACGTGAATAGAATAATACATGTAAGAGTTTCTCATTAACTTATATTTTATTTTCATGACTTTTCACTATAGAATATGGACCTTTTGCTGATAAAAAGAAACACAAAATAAACAGAGCTTAGGAAAAATTGTAGTAAAAGCTTTTCTCACATAGTGCAATTAATACAACCTAAGAAAGAAACCAAGGTGTTCGAACTTTAACGTCGTGGTAAACCGTATATAAGCGCGTGAATTGAAGTGCGTTTTTTATTTAATTTTTCTCCATTCGTATCATAAATACTCATTCAATTCAATGCATCCATCGTCGTCATCTATTGCGATTGTACCTTCCCTATGTGAACAGTGATTTTTCCTCAACAACCCTCTTTTTTTCCTTGTTCAACTGTGCTGCACTTTCTCAATTCAGTTGGTGCTGAATCGAAGGTGGGAAAGTTCTCGACTCTGTTCAATTTGATTGTGCTGTTCAATCTCTATTTTATTTTTTCAGTGTTTCATTTTCTGCATGTTATTGGAACACACTCAGTTTGTTTTAGATGGATGTAAGCGGTAATCACGAGGTGTAGTGTAATAGTTGTTTGATCTCAAAATATTGAATGAAGATGGTAGAAAGTTTCTACTTTTGTGTTGTATTTTTTTTTTTTTTACGCATAAGATCCTTGGAGGAGGCACATTTTAATTCGTTCTTCTGAAAAGGAGAGCAATGTGGACGTTTCCATTGATCATACAATAATATTTGATGGTGTTGAAAGTTGAAAGCGATTATCAAATACTTTTATAAATTCCAATTTGTTAAATCCTTTTTGACCAATATCTGGGAAGCTGGTCTAGCGGGATTATATATTACTATTGGAGTTGAACGTGGAGAAAGCTTTCAATTGGGTTTTTTTTTATAAGGGGAATATGCTACACTATGCCTACTTGGTTATTGCATTAGTTTAACTTTTTGTTCACTACGTGTATGAAAGGTAGTCTCTTCTACCTATCATGCTAGAACATGTAGATTGTGTTTGTGAATGTTAAGGAGATTTTCAACCGGTCCAATTAACGTGGATTAAAATCTTGAATTTCAATTTTCAAACATGAAAAGCTGGAAACAAAAGAAGTCTATATTATCATGTTTGATGTACCAAATATAGGACATGATGAGTGTTTATTCGATAAAATGTAAAGGTTCAAAATTGTTATTATTTGCATCTACACGTTCATTTTAGGTCCTTAATGTTAAACTTTGAAGAATTGTGCCTGCTCTGATAACTGTATTATGATTTCTTCCTAACTAGCTCTCTGTCATTTTCTTTGTTACATCTCATGATCCAATCTCTTAATCTACAAATTACTTGTACAGGTGTATTCTTTCTGGTTTGCAAATCATTTCAACTTTCTCAGAAGAAGATTCATATTCCTTTTCAAGATTAGTGTTTAGAGATGGCTTTATATGAGCATTCAGATGTTTTTCAGTGGGGTCTCAATCTTCTTGACGGTGACCCTGCTTATAGTCCTGGATACAATAGCAACATAATTCAAAAGGATGATAATGAATGTAACAATGAAGAGACTGATGGGATGATTACCCGTAAACTTCAAGAAGAGTTTTCACAGCTAGAGATTGCCGAATATTCAGGATATTTACAGGGAGGTGAACAACAGTTCCATGTTCCTGATACTCAGCCTGCATATGATTGGAATAGCTCTTCAATGGTGAACTATTGTTCAGAAGGTATCATTAAAGATGTAAACTGTTTTTTCTTGGTTATATTTGATTGGGGTTTATTTATTTTAGTGGGTATTGATTTATTCAATCAAATATTTTACACATGCAGGTTATGATTATGCCCAAGAAGGAATTGGTAATGGAGAACCCTCTAGTTCATGTTCTCGTCCTTGTGAAACAGAGGAATATTCGTTAGAGCTAACTGACAATTACCCACTTGATGATGAAGTAGGAAGGAGATTGAGTCAAATGATACCAATTCATGTATGTTAAGCCTCATTTGCTTCTGTATATTCCTTTTTGGCTCATCTATTGAAACGATAAATAGATATACTTGTGACCTTTTAATGCTCATTTAGGTACTAAGCAGATAATTCACTGTGTTAGACTTTTGTCAACTTCTAGGATTTTTTTTTCAGGATTACATTTTCATTTTATTAAGTTAATTGGTACTGATAGTAATATTTCTTTTCATAATTTTAAATTATTGGTTTCTGAAAGTCTGAAACATTTAGTCCTACAACTTATTATTTTTCATGTTTATTGATGAGTGAAGCAACTTCCAGGTTAAGTCATCTACCGTGCAGTGGTCGTTTTTTTGGGCAGTATAACAAAATATATACTGAATTTATCCAGTTTTCTAACAATGTGGTTTCACTAGCACCCAGTTTAAAATGTTTGTCTGTTGTTATTTTTTCTTTTTTAATGATGAATTTTATCCCTTTATTGTCAACCTACTGCCTTTCACTTAGTATGATTTTTAGAATGTTCATTTTTTTTTATCCGTCATAAGACTTGTGTATTCGAAAGTGATGCTTAAAATGCCTTCATTTTCTTGTTTAGCATGTTCCAAAAATTAATGGTGAAATTCCTTCAATTGATGAAGAAACTTCAGATCATCAAAGGCTTCTGGATAGGTATTAGTCACAAATGATTTTCTTTCTGAGTAATTGAATATTCACTATTTTCTTTGTTTTTTGTTGTCACTATTAAAGCTTAAGCTATTGTGAGAGATGGGCTTCATCTTGAAATGTTTGTTGTTTTTGAGTTTATAAATAAATTATTGGTTGAAAAATTATTTGTTGTGTAGATTTTCGTATCTTCGACATGCCTAACTAAACTGGGCAAAATTTTAAACAGATTGCAGTTATACGACTTCGTGGAGCACAAAGTACAAGGTGATGGGAATTGTCAGGTGTGTTGCATCAAATGTTCATTCATTTCCAATTTTCTCAAAATCCAGGGCTAGAGTAGATATCATTTGCTTTAGACTGCACTTTTTGAGAAATATCAATTATTATTATGTGATTAGGATTTTGCTCTAAATATAACATTTTGCTCTATAGGCAGGAGGGTGGCTAGCACAAGGCCAATAAGGCAACAGCGGTTGGCCTTATTGAATTTTTATATATTTTTTAAAAATATTTTAAAATTATTAGATAATAAATTTTATTATATTATTTGTATTTAATTTTTTATTAAAGATTTAGTAAAATTTCTTCTCTCTAAATATAAAATAGAATAACTGTATTAAATGAGAATTTTTTAAGAATTATTGTTTAATTAGAACACTTTTTAAAAAATCTTTAACAAAAATAATTTTGGATTTTTTTTGTTAATTTTTCCTTTTTTCAACCTATCTTTTTCATCTTTAAAGTTAAATTCAAATATTTTTTAAAGAAATTATTAATAAGTAAAAAATAACTTTATATAACAATATAAATAACTTATCATAGTATTAAAATATAATTATATCTTCAAAATATTTTTTGATAAAATTTTTAATTATAATATAATACTCCATATATAATAATTTTTTATTATATAAAATAAACATTTATCTTGTGTATGAAGCGTGCTAATATATTATAAAAATTAGCAATATTTAATTACATATGTGCACGCGTGTGTATGTGTGTTTGTATGTGTAAATTTAAGTTCTAGGTAGCATCAATTTGATATTAGCAGTGTATACATTTTTTTTTTAAATTAAAGTTAGTAAAAGGAATTACTGGCCTAATAAAAGTATGAAACTATGTTAGAAAAATCTTTTTTAGGGCATGTAATGTTCATAGAATATTATTATTACTTCTTGTAATTATTGTCAATGATTGTTGATTTTTTTTTAAGATTACGTTTTTTAAGATTTAATCTGAGATAAACTTTGTTGTAAGATAGTGATTAAAGAATAAAATGTTCAAATTGCTTAATTATTAAATTTTAGTTAACAAATATATTTCACAATATTAGAAGAATAAAATAAAAAGTGAAACTCAAATAAAAGACTTGTTTAAGACCTCAAAACCAGTAGGCAAGGTCCTGACTATAGTAACTGCTTCCTCAACCTAACCTGGAAAATTTTCTTAATCACATGATAGTAATTTATATTTTTCAAAAGTAATTATGTTTAGAGTAGTTTTCATAGAATAATTATTTTATTTTCATTCCTCCCTAGTTCCGTGCACTATCTGATCAATTGTATCATGCACCTGATCACCACGTGTTTGTGAGACGACAAGTTGTCAATAAGGTTTGTTGCTTATTGTATTATCTTTTTTATGCAGGTTTGTTCAATTATTCTTGGATTCTTACTGTTGAATTGTGTTTTTAATCAGCTTAAATCTAACCCAGAGATTTATGATGGATATGTTCCCATGGAATATGATGACTATTTGATCAAGATGTCTAAGTAATAATCTCTCTTTGAGTGAGTGCACACACTCATGCACTGAGTAATTTGTTTTTGGTTAACTGACTGTCCCTTTTCTTTCATCATAAAATGAAATTAGGAGTGGCGAATGGGGTGATCATGTCACTCTCCAAGCAGCTGCAGATTCGGTATGACTGTTACAACTTAATTACTCTTCCATATATCCTTTTTTATAGTACTTGTATTCAATTTGCTGTGCAACGAAAAATGTTTCGTCAAACATCTAGAAATAATTAAATGATAGTGTGACCATTTAGTTTCCCAATTTGTTGCTTAACTGTTTCAAGTTTGGTTGTTGGCTTTATGCTCGGCCATTATTTTGTTATAGTCATCATATTTAATTTTTCTGGAAAGAAGATGATTGAATTTGGCTATGGACTACTACCTGTTGTATCTCCTTATAAAATGGATCATTTGTTGGATGTTGTAGTAGTTTTGACTATCATACCCTTCAAATTACAAGGTGTTTAGTAAATAAAGTCTATCAATGCAGGTTTGTAATATTTAAAAATTAAATAATGAATTATCAACTTTGAGGTATTGTCTGATAAAGTTTGTTAACCTTGTGTGTTTGGAGACAATGTCATTACAAAGTTTAAAATAGTATTTGGAACTTGCTATGAAATGATATGCCTTTTTACTTCATATTAATATATTTGATTTTCTTTTTTCTTTTTCCTCCAGTATGGTGTGAGAATATTTGTGATAACTTCTTTCAAGGACACCTGTTGCATAGAGATACTTCCTCATTTTGAGAAGCCAAAAGAAGGTTGGTTTTCTTTATGATGGGTCTGGAAAAATGATTCATCTTATCACTAAGCCCTGCCCTATTTTTCTACTTGAGTTGAGACCAAGTGGGGCTGGTTTTTTCCTCTACCAAGACTTTTCATTTTTTTTTCATCTTCTAAATTTTCATTTTTTGCTCTCCTGTTATTCTTTTTCATTTCCTTCCTATATTTTGTTCACGTTGCCTTGATGATAATTTAACTTTATCCTTTTTTTTTCCTTTCCAAGGAATGCTGTCATGCTTATAAGAAGATGCAATAGTTCTATCTGTTTTATTGTGGTGGAAATTTTAAAGATAATTGTTGAAATAGTTTTTTCATACTTATGAATTGTGTTCATTATTTTTTGTTGTATAAATAAATTTTTTTCTTTTGTAATTTTTTGTATGTCTAACTTATAATATGTAATATTTTAAAAAAATATTCATTATTTTTACACATAAAATTGAAACTACTTTTATTTTAAATGATATAATTTTGATGGGTATCATAATAACAACAAACACACAACTAATTTTATATAATTTTATACTAGTTATCATCATAATCATTGTTATAATAACAACAAACAAAACTAATTTTGCATAATTTTACACTATCTAACCTTAACCATCATTATTTTATATCAAATAAAATTAATTTTACATAATTTTACACTACCCAACTTTAAAAATATATATACACATATACAAGAAATACCAAGAGGGGGGCTAGCATCCCTTCCTCAGAATGGGATTCTAGCCCCCTCTACATCCATCACGGAATTTTGACAACATTTTGCTTTCGGTATTAACTATTTTAAGATAATTATTTTAATTTCATCATATAATCAACTTGGCTAATATGTCTCTTTTGTTGCAGTGATTTTTCTGAGTTTCTGGGCAGAGGTGCATTACAACTCCATTTATCCCCAAGGAGGTATCAAGACTCTATCTACAAGTTTTGAGGTTTTAGGTAAGTTTTTTATTTGAGTTAGACTTTAATATAACTCTTCAATTTTTATTTATTCTTCTAACATTGTGAATTATATTTATTAATTAAATTTTAGTAATGAATATTTTTTACATTTTATTTTTAATAACTTATTTAATCACTGTCTTATAACATAGTTTGTCTTAAATTAAATCTTAAGAAAATGTAATCTTTAAAAATTATTTTCAACAATTATTCACAATAATTACAAGAAGTAATAATAATATTCTACTGACATTACATGCACTAAACAGATTAATTTATTTTGATAGTAATTCTTTTACTAAATTTAATTTTTTTAAAAAAGTCTAAACTACTAATACCAAATTGATGTTCACTAAAATTTAAATTTACACACGCACGCATATGTGCACACATATATAATTAAAAATTATTAATTTTTATAATATATTAGCTTGCACCATGCATAAGATAAATGCTTATTTTATATAAAAAAATATTTATATTATATTATAATTCAAATTCTTATAAAAAATATTTTGAACTTATAATTATATTTTAATATTATGATAAGTTATTCATATTTTTACATGAAATTACTTTTACTTATTAATAATTTATTTAAAAAATATTTGAATTCAACTTAAAAACAAAGATGAAGATGGATTTTGCAACAAAATTATTAATTATTATTTTTTGTTAATTTTTTTTAATTTATTTTTTCATTGTGCATCAATGAAAAAGATAGATTGAAAGAGAAAAAAATTAACCAAAAAATTCTAAATATATTTTTGTTAAAGATTTTTTCTTAAAATGTTCTTATTAAACAATAATTCTTAAAATTATTCTTATTAGATATAGTTATTCTATTTTATATTTAGATAAAGAAGAAATTTTAATAATTTTTCCATAACAAATTAAATACAAATAATATATTAAAATTTATTATCTAATAATTTTAAAATATATAAAAATTCAATAAGTTAAAAGAGGCCTAAGGTGGTTGTCTTATTGACCTCTTGTGCTAGCCACAGTCCTGTAGGTATTTTTTTTCTTCAAATTTTGCATTTCAAAAACAAGTTCCGAAATTATTTCAACACTAATGATATATTTATTTGTCAAAAATATTGGATATTAGTTGGTTAATCATGTGTATATTTTGTCCTATTGATCCAGATATACCATCAAGTGGATCTAGAAAGAAGAAAAGGTGGTGGAGTTTTGGCAGTAAGCATTAGAGTCTTAGCTGGCCTAGTAGGCACACACCCATTTTGAAGTATAATTTTCCTTCTTCAAGATAGAATTTATGTCCCCATGATAATTTAGCTGGCCTTTTTTTATAATTAATTTTATTTATCTTTTTTATATTAATAATTATAATGATAAAATCTGGGTCTGCTCTGATGACACTTACATCCGCAGACATTTTGGATGCCTTGTAGAAGATACCAAATTTTATACATAAATAAAGTATTAAACATTAAAGTAGATAGATAGATAAGACTAATGATATTGCTAAGGTTCTATAGATAGTGTGTTCCCTTCTGGATTAATTGGAAGTCTTGTTGGCAGGTTATCGATAGAGTTTTAACTTTTTTAGTTATTAGTCAAACAACTTTAGTGATACAATAAACACATCATTATATGGAAGTATACAAATAAAACATTGAATTACAGATTTACAGTACTCCTCTCCTCTGTTCCATATTGTGTAAAGAAAAAAAGTCTTAGAATAATTGTTATTTTTGTTATTTCTATTTTTACTTATATTTTTTATTATATTAATGATGAAAAATAAAATTATAAATTTTATAAGATTAATTTTAAAAAATTATCACTCTTTCATTAATTTGTTTATGTAAAAAAAATTAAGACTATAAATATTATGAGAGGGAGACCACTCATGGATGGTAACATAAAAAAACTTCTTTAAAATAAATATTTTTCATATAAGTATTTTTTGAGAAGCGAATAAGACTTTTTTCTTAAAATAAGCATTAAATTATTTTTATAAGCAGAAATAGTTTAAAAAACATACTAAAAAATTAAAAATTACTTATTTTATTAAAATAAATATTTATTTCAATAAGTGTAAACAAACTCACTCATTCATTTATCTTCAAATATTATGTCACTCTTCAATGCTACGGCTAATCTTGTGCTTGGATGAATTTATGGTTAATCCTTTTTGCGCAATTTTAAAAGTGTATTCTCTACCATCATGACATAAACATACATATATTTTACAAGAATTAAAATTAATTATACATGCCAAAAATGATTAGTTATTATCAATTATACTCTTTATTTATATCAATTTTAAAAAATAAAAAACAAATAGTAATTCATAATATTTGAAACAAAATAAAATTCATCAGTTTTTAAAATAAAATGAAAATAGCATCATAAATAATTTTCTTTTATAAATTTCACTTTTGGTTCATTATATTTCAGTATTTTTTTATTTTGGTGAATTAAGTTTTAAAAGTTTCATTTTAATCTTTATTTTTGAGAGTTTTATTTGATTACGTTAAATTTTAAAAGTTTCATTTTAGTTTTTTATTTTTGGCTTAAATACATTTTTTGTTCATACAATTTAGTATTTTTTTTTCATTTTCATCCTTACAATTTTTTTAATCATTGCAAAATGTTATTATTTGGTTTATTGTTCTTAAAGTGTTTTAAATAATATTTTTTTACTATTCAAAGTGTTATCTAAAATACTTTAAGAATAAAAAACAAAACAAACACATTTTTTAAGGACTAAATGAAAAAAATGTTAAATTACATGGATAAAAAATATATTTAAACCTTTATTTTTTAAAGTTCCATTTTTTTATCATTTCTTTTATTTTTTGTTAAAAACATTACTGATATGATATGTGAATGTTTTAAAATTTGACAGAGCACTAAATATAAGTAAAATAATTAATTTTAAAAAGATGATAGTTAAATTTAATTAATTATTTCAACACTTAAATTCACATAGCTCTAATTAAGTTTAATATTTTTCTTTATCCATAGGAATAAAGATAGTATTAGGGAGTTTATAACACTCACCCACCTATTTAGTCATGAGTTAGACTTGCTTGATAATTAAGTGATGCAATCCTACCCCCCAAGGGCATTGGATAGAAGACTTCAAGAAGATTGGGTCAAAAATGCAAGAGAAGGCCCTAGGGTTCTCATGAGCCTTAGGGTAGATTTCGGGCCCATGGGCTAAGTATGAGCCCACTTATCTTGGTACATATTAGATTAAGATTTCATTAATTTTGGGCCTTGTATTTAGGGCTCCATAATGTAGGTAGGGTACCCTAGAAATATAGGATTTTTCAGCCCTTGTATTTTAGGGCACCTAGACTAGTTTTTGTATTAGGGGTAGTTTTGTAATTTCACATGCACTAAGTGGATATTTGATGTGTGTGGTTGGAAATAAATTTAATTGAATTGGTAGAAGCCCAATCCAATTAAATTTTAGAGGGGGAGGTGAGCATTTGCTTACTACACCCCATTGCCACATCATATAGTCACACTTTGTGCATGTCCTTCATGCTTTTCATGCCTCATGACACCTAAGCACACTTAGTGGAGAATCTTGGAATTGATCTTGGATTAGTGGGCTGAACCATAACTAAAATTCACTAATCATAATTAGTGAAATTTTGGCTCCAAAGTTTGGCTCCACAAATTCAATTTCAAATTCAAGTGAAATTTGAATTTCCCTCCAATTTTGTGTGACACTTAGGCTATAAATAGAGGTCATGTGTGTGCATTTTTTTGAACTTTGATCATTTGAATATTAACTTCAGATTTCAGAGCTCCTTTTGAGCACAAAATTTCGTGCTCTTCTCTCTCTCTCCCTTCATTCATCTCCTTCTTCCTCCAAGCTCTTATCCATGGCCTCCTATGGTGGTGAGCTTCTTCTAGACTCATCTTCTCCTTGAAGTGGCGTCTCCTCTCTCTCTTCCTTCTCCATTCCGCTGCCATTTATCTTCCAAGAAGCAAAGGAATCCATTGATGAAGAAGATCCTAGGCCTACAAGCTCCAATGGAGCTTGCATCATGTGGTATCAAGAGCATCTTCATCTAGGTGATGTTCTTTTGCTTCCTCTATCTTTTTGTTCGGTGAATTCTCTTTAATTCCTTGTTCTTCATCTTATTCTCCATGTATATCCTCCATTGTCTTGTGGTTTGGTGCTGTTTAGAGTAGATTAAAAAAAAATAAACCGATTAAATCTTAGATCTACACTTGTTCTTGCATTTCTATGGTTCAAATTTTGTAGATCTACTCTTGAATCTTGTTTTTGTGTTGATTTTAGGTTCTATCAATTTTCATTCATAATATTCTTGTTCTGAACCTTTAGATCTAAATTTTGTTCCAAAATATTGATTAGAAAAAAAAAACACAAAAATCTAAGTGTAAATCACTTAATCCATGTTGTCTTAGAGTCATGTTTAGTCATAGTAATTGTCACATTATGTTCTAAGTTTGTGTTGAATTTTATTTTGTTGATTGAATTCTAGATACATTTGTTCATGTATTCTTGTCATTCTTAGCCTATCTTTTGAATTTTGAGTCTAATTCATGCATGTTATTTAGTTCATAACATGTTCTAAATCAATTCCTAGAAGTAGTCTTCTTCTTGAACTTTTTTTTTTTGCTTTCTAAGTTTCCTACATGATGCCTATGATGAAGTTGAGTTGTGGTGCTGAGTTGTGGCTGGATTTGTGAATCAAAATAAGTCTTAAGCTCTCTTTAATTGTGTTATTCAAGATAATTGAGCATAAGCAAACACAAATTGTAACTATCCAAGCCTTAAGCAACATAAACACTACTCTTGATTTCTAGGCTGAAATCGCTGGTTCTGGCAGCTTGAACATACGAACTTGTATAAATTACTGGGAATTGGTAACTACGTTTTTTGAGCTGAAACTTTTACTGAATTTTCTAGACATCTGGACCAAAATTATAAAAAAAGAATCAAGCGATTTGGATTAAAGAAAAAAATAATAAAAATCTCACAAGTTGGCAGAAAAATCAGTGTCCAGGAAAAAAAAGAAAAGTGAAAGGAAAGTGTGCTTGTTGTTTTGGCTCAAAATTTGTTCTATAATTGGTGCATATTTTATACCAATCCTAGTTCTGAAATTTCAATTGAACATTATTGTGAAAACAAGTGCCAAAACTAGAGGTTTCTTGAGTTTTTTTTTTTTAGAGTTTTTCTACTCTACTCTAGAGCCATTCTAGGTTTCTCTTTGAGTCCTAGCTTGCTTTTTGTGCTTTTCATTGCTTTAATTGTTGAATAATCCTTGGAAATTTGTCTTGTTAAAACTCTATTGGTTTAGCTTTCATTTCATTTTTTTTTTGTCTTTGGTTATTGCTTGTCTCTTTGTTTCCTTGCTTGTGAGTTGCCATATAGGGAATTGGAAAAGGAGGATTGGTGTCATATCTTGAAGAATTTGAGTCAAGAAGCAAGGGGCCAACCACCTTAAGAGCTATTGGACTAAGAAGCACTCCAAATTGAGTGAAACACTAAAAAGAGAATAGCCACCACAATTGAGGACTTTTTTTTTCTTTGTAATTTTGTAATTGGCAATTTGCTTTGTTTTCAAATTTTGTAACAAAAAGGCCTTTCATTGGAAGTAAGTTGGGAGCCTCCGCTAGGTCACCCTACTTCCATTTGTGTGTAATAATTTTAGGCAATTTTCCCTTAGGATAGTGAGTGTTTTGTTGGGAACCTTAAATGAGGTCATCCAAACACTCTTAGGATCCGCCTAGTTTGCATTTCTTGCACTTTAATTTCTTGCTTACTTTCATAGCTTATTTCTTTTACCCTCCATTATCAAACCACCTAGATAGCTTGCCTTTTACCAATTAGTTTTTACCTTATCTTTCACACCTCTTTTAGTGTTTATTTTGGCTAGTTTCAACCATAGTTTCTTTTACCTTTTGTTTTCAAAGCCCCAACAAGAAAGAACCATAACTTAGGAACCAACATGAGTCTTCATTCTTCATCTAGTGTTAATGGTGAGGGTTCTACTCCTAAGGACCCCTTGTATAAGATATTAGATGAGTTGAGATCCCTTAAGTTGTGGAAAGAAAAACAAGAGAGAAAAGAAAAAGGTAAAAAAAGAGTGGAAGAAATAAGTCAAGATGAAAGAGAGAAAATAAGAGAGGAAGAAAGAAGAAAAATAATGAAAGAAATGAAAAGAGAAAAACATGCCTCCTATAGTAGTCATGACTCTTGCAAGAGTTTATGTGAAGAACTTAGCGACTATTATAGAGGGCTTCATAGTTCACATACTAAACATCACTCCCAAAGAAGAGAAAAGGATAGAAGGCCTCAAGAGGTTAACATTAGCCTCCCATATTTTCACGGAAAAGATAATGTTGAGGCCTACTTAGATTGGGAAATGAAGGTTGAACAACTCTTTGCTTGCCATCATATTAGCGAAGAGAGAAAAGTTCCATTGGCTACCCTTAGCTTTCAAGGGTATGCCCTCTATTGGTGGACTTCCCTTGTTAAAGAACGAAGGATTCATGGGGATCCTCCAGTAGAGTATTGGAATGATCTTAAGAGTGCCCTTAGGAAGAGGCACATTCCCTCCTACTATGAAAGAGAGCTTATGGACAAGCTCCAAAGGCTTAGACAAGGGAGTATGAGTGTTGAAGAATATAGACAACAAATGGAACTACTCCTTTTAAGAGCTGGACTTAGGGAGGAGGAAAGAACAAGCATAGCTAGGTTCCTTAGTGGGCTCAATATGGAAGTGAGGGACAAGGTTGAACTCCTTCCATATAGGGACCTAGATGAGCTAGTCCAACTTTGTATAAGAGTGGAGCAACACCTTAAAAGAAAGCCTTCTTCAAGATCTTATGGCTCTCACTCTTATCCAAGGAAGGACCAAGCCCATGGAATTTTAGGGGCTGCACCTTCAAAACCCAAGGAAGATAAGGGTAAGACCATAGAAAAATACACCCCTAAGACTAGTTCCCAAGATAGGACTAGCAACATTAAATGCTTCAAATGTCTTGGGAGAGGTCACATTGCCTCTCAATGCCCCACAAAGAAAACCATGATCATGAGGGGTCAAGACATTTATAGTAGTCAAGAGGAGACTACTTCTTGCCCTTCCTCTAGTGGAAGTGAAGATGAAGTAAGGGGTGAAGAGTCTAGTGAGGAAGTCTACCCCCATGAAGAAGGTGACCTCTTAATGGTTAGAAGGCTCCTTGGAGGTCAATCTTGTGATCTATCTCAATCCCAAAGAGAGAACATCTTTCATACAAGATGCAAAATTTTAGATAAAACTTGTTCTCTCATTGTGGATAGTGGATCTTGTTGCAATTGTTGTAGCACAAGATTAGTTTCCAAGTTGAACCTTACTATCATTCCCCACCCAAAACCGTATAAACTTCAATGGCTCAATGAGCAAGGGGAAATGATAGTTAACCAACAAGTGAAGGTACCTTTCTCCATTGGGACATATAAGGATGAAGTTAATTGTGATATAGTTCCCATGGAGGCAGGACATATTCTTTTAGGAAGGCCATGACAATTTGATAGGAAGATCATTTACAATGGCCTAACTAATGAAATTACCCTCACCCATCTTGGCACCAAATTTGTGTGGCATCCTCAAACACCTTCACAGGTGGCCAAAGATCAACTAACTATGAAAGATAAGAGGGATGAGGAAGAAAAACTAGAAAAACAAAAGAAAAAGAAGGATAGTAAGGCCTTGTGTTCAAAGGCCAAGGGGAAGGAAAAGGAGGAAAAGGATTCCTCCAAGAAGATTGTTAACAAGGAAAATCATTTTGCAACAAAATGTGATATTAAAATAGCACTCCTTCTTAAACAATCTTTCTACCTTCTCCTATCAAGGGAAACTTCCCTTAGCACCGCCTTACCTCTTGAACTTGAGGTTATTCCTCAAGTAAAGGAGTTGTTTGATGAGGGTTTGGTTCGCAAGAGCTTAAATCCTTGTGCTTTGTTTGTGCCTAAAATAGGTATTATTAGGCACCAAATCCCTATGATAGGTGGTATAATGAATGTGTTGAGTGGTGCAACACTCTTTTGTAAAATCACTCATGCACCCAACATCTTCATGATTTGTGTACATAGGGACTCATTAGGTAGGTTTGTTCTTATTTTTTGTTTCAATGCAAACCTAGGTGCTCATGTGGGACACCTTAGGTTTGTCGTAATTCTTTTTAGGAATAATCAACATGAAAATAAAGAAAAAGGTATGTATTATTCCATTACTTTCCTTAACTTTTTAAATAGTGATCAAGGGCTTTCCATGAACCCTAAGAGAATAAAGGTCATTCCTGAGTGGCCTACTCCACCAAGTATAAGGGAAATTTGGGGCTTCAATATCTTAACAAACTTTTACAAAAAGTTTGTCCCATATTTTTCTATACTTGTAGCACCACTCATTGAGTTGGTGAGGAACTATATTCTCTCATGGGAAGATGACCAGGAAAGGAGTTTTCAGTCCTTACCATACTCTAACATACCCAACATCACTAATACATATGTTTTCATTCTTTTTACAGGTGTTGAGGAAAGAATCCATGAGTTTCAAGAACCTCTGGATTTGAGGTCAAATCCTTTTCAAGGGGGGAGGGAATGATGCAATCCTACCCCCCAAGGGCATTGGATAGAAGACTCCAAGAAGATTGGGTCAAAAATGCAAGAGAAGGCCCTAGGGTTCTCATGAGCCTTAGGGTAGATTTCGGGCCCATGGGCTAAGTATGAGCCCACTTATCTTGGTACATATTAGATTAAGATTTCATTAATTTTGGGCCTTGTATTTAGGGCTCCATAATGTAAGTAGGGTACCCTAGAAATATAGGATTTTTCAGCCCTTGTATTTTAGGGCACCTAGACTAGTTTTTGTATTAGGGGTAGTTTTGTAATTTCACATGCACTAAGTGGATATTTGATGTGTGTGGTTGGAAATAAATTTAATTGAATTGGTAGAAGCCCAATCCAATTAAATTTTAGAGGGGGAGGTGAGCATTTGCTTACTACACCCCATTGCCACATCATATAGTCACACTTTGTGCATGTCCTTCATGCTTTTCATGCCTCATGACACCTAAGCACACTTAGTGGAGAATCTTGGAATTGATCTTGGATTAGTGGGCTGAACCATAACTAAAATTCACTAATCATAATTAGTGAAATTTTGGCTCCAAAGTTTGGCTCCACAAATTCAATTTCAAATTCAAGTGAAATTTGAATTTCCCTCCAATTTTGTGTGACACTTAGGCTATAAATAGAGGTCATGTGTGTGCATTTTTTTGAACTTTGATCATTTGAATATTAACTTCAGATTTCAGAGCTCCTTTTGAGCACAAAATTTCGTGCTCTTCTCTCTCTCTCCCTTCATTCATCTCCTTCTTCCTCCAAGCTCTTATCCATGACCTCCTATGGTGGTGAGCTTCTTCTAGACTCATCTTCTCCTTGAAGTGGCGTCTCCTCTCTCTCTTCCTTCTCCATTCCGCTGCCATTTATCTTCCAAGAAGCAAAGGAATCCATTGATGAAGAAGATCCTAGGCCTACAAGCTCCAATGGAGCTTGCATCATTAAGTTTAACCTAACTTAAATATAACATAAACTAAATTATAAGCTCTTCATTTTTATTAGAGGAGTTTAACTCAGTTGGTTGATCAAGATGTGTTGATTAAGGTAAATCTATTAATATTTTTCTTTGATTCTTATGAATAAAAAAATATAAAAATTTATTATTCACTATATTAGTTCTCTTGTTAGTTATAAATTTTGTGTTTTTCTGTATTTATCCCTTAAATTATATAAGATGATTTTGTATTTTTTTAATCTATGAGAATAGAGAGTAATGGCAAGGAATTTACATACATTAACTCACGCACCCTCTTTAATGAATGAGCATACCTCCTCCACAAAGATGATTATGCATGAATCGTTGTAAAATGAAATAATCCAAAGTTGAAAAATGAAAACTGCTAAGGAGATTCAATTTAACGGCCGATAAGGCTGGTGTCTACCGAATGAGTTGTTGGGCCAGTTTGAATTGGGCTTGATGGTGAACCAGTATATTTTTAAATTTTTTTTTATATATAAAAAAAGAAAATCTTTTTGGTTAGGCGATTGCCCCAAACCGAAAAACTTGAGGTGTGGAATATTAGGGTAATGCAACAGAACTAGAGAAGGAAAGAAAAGAAATCCTTCACTCTCCGATATTTTTAATGTCTACATTATCTTTTGGAAACGCAATTCCTCCTTAGAAACTGGAAATTGGACACGTAGTCCTACACACACAGAACATAACACTGCTTCTAATACCATGTTTTCTTCGTCTCCACCGTTTCCTTCTTCTTCTTCGCCTTCAGGTAACCTTATCACAACTACTATTTTTTCTTTCTTTCTTTTATTATTGTTATTCTCATTATTAATTGAGTGATTTTGTCTCCCTTAAATATCCAATTGACAAATGCCTGTGTTTTTCAATTTCATTTCCCCGATTTTTAAAAATTACATGGTATATAGCATACTGTTGTGTTTAGATGGTTTAAATTAAGGGTTTTAGAGGTATTATGCATGCTAAGATAATTTAATTGAGTTGAAAACTGTGTGCAGTTACGATGCTTCATGAACAAGCTGCTCCTGCAGTTGCATCCTGGTCTTCTAGTTCTGCAGCTCAGCATTTTCCTACCTCAGTTCTTTTACAAGAGCAGCGTGATGAGTATAAGCCCTTACTGCACGTGCATAATAAGGAGGTTCAATTTTTGTTTATATATCAGCTCCTTCATTGTTGGGCTTGTTTAAATGCCAATAATAAGGGTCTATTTGGATAAACGTCTTCAGAAGCACTTATAGGAGAAGAAAATGAGATGGAAAAACGAAAAAAAAAAAAAAACCTTCTCCATAAGCTAAAAAATAAGCTTTTGGAGAAGCTTACATGATCGAGCTTCTATAATTAGCTTATGCATAAGCTAATTTTAGCTTGTGAAGAAGATTTTATTTTATTTTTTTGCTTATTTTTCCTTCTTATTTTATTTTCCTATAGGTGTTTATGGAGAAATTTATCCAAACAGGCCCTAAGAGTCTTTATTATCAAGCACGACTGCTTTCATTTGCTTCATGTATCCTTACATGATACATATCTGATATTGATACTCTTGATACTTCACCATATGTGTTTGTGAAATATCCCGTTCTTTAAAAAAAGTTATGAAATCCTAATATAGCTACATCTGAGACGTAGAAGTGTGTATGTGTATAAGATAGAAAATATAGAAGGCATAGTCCCTTGATGAACCAAAAATAGAAAAAGTTCTCTTTATGGATGATCTCAAGAAAGGAATGTTAATGATAGTATGATACTATTTCTAGTTGTAGACAATAAGAAGTGATTTGTTATGACAATGGTTTTTAATTTTTATTTTGTTTTTAGTAATATACAAAAGGTATGTTCTTAATTTGGATTTGCAGAATTGCAATTATGTGTTTATTATGCTTTATGAATTTTATACATATTGCATATCTTACTCATATTGTGTCCTATATATTTTTAGAATAAACATATTCCCATACCCATAACAGATACATATTATATTTGTCACAGAAATTGTATCTATGCATGATAGAGTCTTTATATTTTTTCTTAGAGCGGCTTTTAGTTTTGTCAGATGTAGTGGTCCCATTTTTTGTGTATGTTATCAATTGATTCACCTTTCCTTTGTTTTTATTAAAGACAACACTAAATACAAGGCAGATGGATATGACCTCAGTTCATGAAAAAGGTAACATGAGCAATGGTGATCAGTTAGTGCATGACTTTGTGCAGCAGTTGCATCTCCGGTCTCATTTACAGAACTTGTAAGATAATTGCAATCTCATTTTAATTTCATTTGTTGTAATTGCTAAATTTTTTATCCAAAGTTGTCTCCTTATAGGGTGTAAGGGTGCATGTACGGTGGTTTATTGCAGATTGACTTGTTCTCCGACAAGGGGAATTGCTGCTTCTTCGATTCTGCAACCTGTTGATATTGATTCTGAGTGGCCTGCAGATGGTCTGCCAGGGAATGCCATTTCTCTTGCACAGCAAGCTTTGTCTGCCTCAAAGCAAGCAGTTTCAACAACTGGAGAGATGAAATTGATTGAAATCGATGATGATGATCCACTTCCTTTTGGGTTAGTTCTATCCTTTTGGTTGATTCTGACATTCACAATTATTTTATTCTGTTTTTAGGATAATTAGCTTTTGACTTTTGAGAATAATTCCTAAAATATGCCATTCAGTCTGGCCTCCACAAGTTTGGCTAACTCTTCACTAAAAAAGAATAAAGTTGTGAGGTCGACACGGATTATAGAAAGAAGGTCTAAACAGAGAAAATCATCGAAGTCAAAAATTATTGACGAAGAAAGTTACCTTGAAAGAAAGTCTGATGTACAGAGAAGGTTACGTTTAGAGAAGAAGTTAAAAGAAGGGTATGATCAAAATGACCCCCTGCGCTTGTTCCTGTCGGGTCCTGAATCAAGGCAACTTTTGACCCGTGAAGAAGAGTCACTATTGATTACTCAGTTACAGGTGCTTCTTGGAATTCCATATTTCTTTAAATGCATGCTATGCTCTATGAAGGATCTTTTTCCGTAATGTGGAATATGTAACAGGATTTATCAAGATTCGAAGAAGTAAAGATCAGGCTTCAATCTCAGTTAAGGCGGGAACCAACTTTGGCTGAATGGGCTGATGCTGTGGGCCTTAGTTGTTATACCCTGCAGACACAGCTTCATTGTGCTAACAGAAGCAAAGAAAAGCTGTTTCATGCCAATTTACGCATGGTAGTTCACATTGCTAAACATTATCAGGGACGTGGTCTCAGCCTTCAGGACTTATTTCAGGTAGTCTCTGAGAAATTAATATTCGCCATTCCCTGCTACCAAAGTCTATTTATAGTTCCTGACTCTTGCATAGTTATTGTTAATACTTAGTTTGCGATATAGTATGTCTTAACATTATTTTGAACAAAGAAAAACTATAGAATACATATTTGGCTAAAGTTGGAGCTGCAATTGGGTAAAAAAAGATTCAACTAAAGGATCTCTCTGTTATTCCTTTTGAGAATTGTTGCAATCATTACCTTAATACATAATTAGCAGTTACATCTTTACATTCCTTTTCTTGTGATATCATAGGAGGGAAGTACTGGTCTTATGAAGAGCATCCAAAAGTTTAAACCTGAAGCTGGTTGCCGGTTTGGTACTTATGCATACTGGTGGATAAGGCATGCAATAAGGAAGGCTATATTTCTACATTCCAGGACAATCCGTTTGCCGGTAAGAACAATTTTTATATTTCTTTATAATATAGTTAGCCAAACTTAACCTTCCTTCTTCTGAAGTGTCAATATTCATGAAACTGTTACATGTTGACAGAACAAAATGATACTTTTGCATTAATTTTTATAGTATGTTATCTGTATAGCAATTAGCAAACACCAATTCTATTTCTGTAACATGGAATGATTGTATTATCTCCAGGAGAATTTATATACCCTTTTGGGCAAGCTCATAGAAGCAAAGAAATCATACATTCAGGAAGGAAATCTTCACCCCACCAAAGAAGAATTAGCAAGAAGGGTAGGAATTACAGTAGAAAAGTTGGACAATTTGCTATTTGCTTCAAGAAATCCAATTTCGATGCAGCAAACTTTGTGGGTGGACCAAGATACAACTTTCCAGGTATGGCCTTCAAGTAAATTTGTTTTTCTCCTGCCATGATATTATTTATCAGATCTATGATTTGAAAACAGGGAAAAGGAAGGCTCTGTATTGATATAATGATTTTTTAGAACAGCTGATGCTTACTAAGCTTCCCATTTTAAATTGGCGAGTTCCTGTATCAAGTCTTTTGCTTGTGCTGATAATTGTATAAACAAATTGGTACAAATCAAATTGCAAAGAAAACCAAAATGAAAATGTAATTGACTGCATGAATCATCTCAAATTCACATAGTTATTGCATTCTGTTGTGCGTGATGATAATGAATCAGCAGCAGCTAAAAGGTTTTTTATGATGTGAAGGAGGTCTTAGATCTCATTCCTACAATGTAATTGACTGCATGGATCATCTTTTACATATGTTTCTCATATAATGTCATATATGTGTATTATAGACTTGTTAGTTTATTTGTAGGATTTGAAACACCAATGAATTATGGATTGTGAACTGTGAAATTTGGTTTGGTTTGAGGTTGATCCGCAGACTGAACTAAACATTCTAGACTAGACCTTGATCACCCCTAACTAAATATGTCAGAAGTAGTGATTGGACTCAAGTCACTAAACTCTACTTGGTTCCGAATTGAAGTTGGATTATTTAGATCTCCTCCATATACTGTTGATTTATAGAGACCACTGACAGTCTAAAATTCTCTTGTATTGATTAAAGTGTTTATTCATTTTGGCCTTGGTTGGGAATATTACAAAATCTTATTCATGTTTCTTTATTTGTTTTGAGCTTGTGTGCTAGTATCCTTGCAATGCGCTTCCACTTTGAATTAAGTTATTGTCATATTGCTTTGGTGTAAATTTCTGTTAAGCTGGTCTCCTAAGTCCTAATGTTGGAGAATGTTGGGTGCGTCAGAATAGACCCTCTGCCTTTGTGGAGCAACATCATATTATGAATGTCCCAAATTGATCACAATTTTATTACAATTGCAGGAGATTACTGCAGACTCAGCAATTGAGATCCCAGGTGTGACTGTCTCAAAACAGCTAATGAGGAGGCACGTGCACAACCTCCTAAATATCTTAAGCCCAAAAGAAAAGGGCATAATCAGGCTAAGATTTGGTATTGAGGATGGCAAGGAGAAAACATTGTCAGATATTGGCAAGGTGTTTGGTTTGACCAAGGAGAGAGTCCGACAGTTGGAGTGCCGAGCATTGTCGAAGCTCAAGCAGTGTCTCGAAAGTCAAGGACTTGATGCATACATAGACTTGCTTGTATAGATGAGTAGACACCAAGAAGTTCGTCTTACTTGGCTGTGACTTTTTTTCTAGCCAAGTGCAAAAGCGACCAAGCTTTTGATGAGAAAGCTGACACTCAGCCGTGGTAATTGAGGATGAACCGGGGTAGCTATTTGGGGATAAGAAAATTCAATAACCAAAAACGCTTATTTATAAGATTTGTCCAGCACCTGGCATGTGTTGTTGCTGGGTGCTGGACAGTAGAAAACCATTTTTTTTTCATTTCTTTTTTTTAAAAGCTTCCATTGATTTTTTTTTTTTAAATCCGTGCTGATAGCACGGGCCACACCTAGTTTGTAAAAATTGAGAAGCCAAATTATCAAAAACCATATTTTGATTTAAACTGCTGTAATATGTTGATTTATTTGCTTACAAACAAAGAGGCATCTATCTGTTGCAGTCAAACAGGTAAGCTGTAACTATAACTTCTTGCATAGGGGAGGGAGCTCATACTGACCAACATAAATGTAGCACTAAACCAAATAAAAAGATATAGCATATAGAACATTTCAATAGAAATTATGAAAAAAAGAAGATCTAAGACAATAGAAATATCTCTTTCCATAAATGCATATCGATTAGTCAATAAATTTATGTTAATTGTACTAAAGTAATACTTTATTTTGGTCAATAGGAGCAACTAAAAGAAATAACTTGATACGAATTTTATAAATATAAAAATTAATTGGTACACAAATAAATTAAGGCGTTAATTATGAACTAAAGACATTTTCAGGAAATAAATTCATTATTTGCTTTAAAAAAATCAAGTGCTGTAGAGGCCTAAGCCACTTTTGGGACTAGTTGAATTTGTTTTTGCAAATTAATGTGAAGAGATATATTTCTATTTGAAGATATTAAGTGCCTCTTCGATTTCAAGTTTCATAAAAATTGGCTGAGCCATTTCATTGACATATGTACTTGAATTAATTAGAACCACATACTTGCGTTAGAAAGTGTACTTTTCATTGAAAGTTGAGATTTTTTATGATTTTAAAACAAACGGATTAATTTGATATAAGATATACCACATGTAAGAGACACTTAAACGACAAAATGATGCATGTGCAAGGAAATGTACAAGTGGTTTGCAAATAGCACTACTTGTTTATTTTCTTGTATCTTTTACTAGAACTAGTACTTATCTTACATCCTCAAAACGGAAAATTATAAATCTTTTTCAAACGATGACGGTGATCATAAAGTTTAATTGAGTTAGATCGTGGCAAATGAAGATCCCTTATAGGAAAAAGGTATCTTCAGACCCAAAAAAGATGACCCAAGATAGGTCCCGTGAAGAGGACCTCTGCTTAATTAAATGTTAACATCACGAAATACAACCAAAGCTCCACTTGTATATCTAACTTTATTGTCGACTTCCACGCTCCCATAATCTCTAGCAAAAAATAGTAAATTGGATGCTAAGTTCTTAATCTATAGCTACGAAGCTGTCAACATTCACCAATCCCCTCAAATTTTGCTTTATGATATCATCTTAGGGGGTACAATGCAGGCACGAAAAGGAACACGGTGACCCAAATGAAGCCATAATTAAGTTCATCAAACTTTTGCATCCTTTTTCGCTTTATGTTGTATTGAAATTAGTAGAAGAAAAAGGAAGGAATCTGGAAATGCCAAAATATATGAATAGTTGTGCACATGTTAGACATGATGTAGCAAGTGTGAGCAATGACCCGGACATTACATATGTATCCTTCTTCATCGAGGAAATTTCATGTCACGATTTCCGCAAACATTGAAACAAGAAGAAAAGGTAACCTCTATTATGCTTACACCCACAAGATTTTAAGAACAAAAAACAATCCTTTAGGGGCCTTATAGCCACTATAGATGTGTAGTTTCCGCTAGCTCTGTCTGTCTTATTGCATATATGAGGCATACACATAGGCTGGGCCAGTAGTTGTATCCTTCCCAGTAGGCAAATGCGTTAGTACTTCGTACTGAATAAAACACTAGCTTTTAATCCGAGAAATCTCACTCACTCGTCAAATAAGGGATATATTATTTTCCAATTTAACATGACATTCTTGTCTTGCATCATATATTTAGAAAACATACCAATAGGTTGGGCTAATGAAAGATATTAGTCTTTCACAACGTGATTAATCAAGGTTGAAATCTCTCTTGAAACAAATGTCCTCATTTAATATATGATTGTGTCTTAAATAAGATTGTTTTCGAAGTAGAAAACATGTAAGAAACAAAAAAAATCTAGAAAAAAGAGAAATCAAAATACTTCAAAACTTAAATGAAAATTATTTTTTTTCTCTTTTTTATAGATAACGTGTATCTTCTATTAGAGGAGATTCAACTTTAACGGGATAAAATTGCTATGGACAACAAAGTCTTGAAATATTTAACATAGTTGTACATTTAAGACTTGAGACTACTGATTAAGCAGGGAACAATCTTGTGCCAATTAATTTATGTGTTTGGTTATATTAATTTCTCCTCCTTTTAACGTTACATCCTCTAGGTCCCTCCCAAAAAATAAATTAAAAAAAAGCATTGACATTGGAGGAATTAGTACCCAGGAGGGTAAAATATATAGCAACCTTGGCCCATTCTATTTTCATATGCTTCTGACAACTGGTGGTTTTGTAATAGTAACAGTCCATACTTGATCTAGAAGACCCAGAATTACTAGCTTCCTATCCTCTGCCCAAATAGATGTCTACACTGCTATATAAATACCTAGTGGAAGCCGTAGCTACCATGTTTTCCACCACTATATTTACTGCTTTATGGTGCCAAATCAGGGTCAGTACACAACTTGCCAGAAAATCATTCATGGCAGTGAAGGAAAGCAACACAAGCCAAAATATTCAGCAGCAGCAACAACAACAACAACAACAAGAAGCTTGTGATCCTTGCAA
The DNA here is from genome assembly GCF_000004515.6 of Glycine max. Classification (NCBI taxonomy): domain Eukaryota; kingdom Viridiplantae; phylum Streptophyta; class Magnoliopsida; order Fabales; family Fabaceae; genus Glycine; species Glycine max. The sequence continues at coordinate 40,630,461 of NC_016090.4, forward strand.
GTCCTTTGGCCAAAAGTGCAGTCACATTGTCAAGAAGCAGCGTGCAAAATTCTACATTCTTCGCCGTTGCATCGCCATGCTCTTGTGTTGGCATGAGCGTGGTGACACATAATAAGGCCTGCCACAACAGTATCATCCTTTTCTCTGTCATTGTAACATAAAGAGGGTACTACTACTATGTCACACTGCAAAATTGTCACTTTTTCTCTAATAGGATTATTGCATTGTGTGTAATCACGTGCAGCTACTAACATGTGAAAGAGATTAGATCTGTTTCAACTTTCAGAACTATTATTATTGAGTAGATCTTCTTTTTCATGTGTCAAGACCCTCCTCTCAAACTTGCATATATGTTATTATATTTGAGGTCTAGTTCATTGGAGAGCTTAATGAAACTTATATCATCACCATATGCAACAGCATCTTTCTGCTTCATATCTTGAGAGTAGCTTGTTTTATTTGTTCCAAATGAGAAAAAAAATTGTTGAAATGGTCGATGCGATTTGCATTCAACAATCTATTTAATGTCGGTTTCTTTGTTTGTACAGAACCATATCTTTTTTATTTCATCTAACCGAATTATGGTGTATAAATTAACTTTACCATTTATACTCAGAGAGATCTCAGGAGGTAGGTCAGTATCAATGTAATTAATTATTACTCCTAACTTTTGCTTCTTTTATGCATAGTTCTCACGGACGATAAATTAAAGTAGTAACTAACTGGAAACTAACTTGATATAATGTTTGTCTCAACTTTAACTTCTGGTGACACAATTGCATGTGTCTGCAGAAATATAATTATTGACTTCATTTTTTTTTATATAAAAAAAATAGGAAGACATCATTAACCATGTGGCTAGCTACCCAAATTTTCCTTCACCTGTCTCTGCCAAGCTTTCAATTAAAAATGTTCATTATTGCAGGACTCAGCAGAGAGCTTCAAAATTCAACACAAGAAGTGTTTAAAAAATAGTAGTAGCAACATATATGAGTTCTTTATGCATCAATTATCATGCAACCCACACCTTCAAAAATCCAATATGATTAGTCAATTTTCAGACAATGGTCCTCGTGCTAAGGAAACATCAGACAAGATCAAGCCTCAATTTTTTTTTTTCTTGGGTCCATCGCCATTCCCTTTTATAACTTTCCACTTTTTCAATAATATTTTGTGTCCTAAAAAATCACACACCGTCGTCTATTGGTTAAAGGTTGCGATCGTAGCAACAAATAAAAACTCAACATATGCATCTAAGTCCAAACTAATTAATGAATTTTTCATTTACATAATAGTAGTATTATTGTATTTGCACAAGCACTTTGCTCACAAAAAACAAGAGCTTGTGAAGTTACGGCAATAAAGTTAGGTTTGATTCGATTTTACGTGGGTGAAATTCAGTTAATTAATCTAGAAGCACTCTGGTTAGGTTGAGGAATTTGGGGAGAAATAGGAAAGAATGACTCAGCATGAAACAAACTTTACGTGTGGTTGCTTTCTCAAATCATTAGCATAGCTGTTTTTTATTTATTTATTTTTATCGAAAAGAAAGAAATCATATTCATCCCCGCGTATTGATAGCGAAACTGTTTTTTTTTTTTTTTTCACTCTCTCGCTCGCCATGAAATTTCAACGAAATTTCCTTACGAACATCTGCCAAACTAATTTTCAAGCCATGAAATTCACACACTCATATTCTAGGGTATAAATTGCACGATAGTGGAAAAGTGACCAACTATATAATATACCCTTCATACGCGGCAAGTATCTAGCTAGGTTTATTGCTGAGCCCCTACTCCACTTACTCTGAGGCTAGTGAAGGAATATGTTTAACCTTACCTAGGACCAACTCAAACATGTATATATCAAAAACCTGTGAGAACACCAAGTTGGGGCCCCAGCTCCAACCACGAATTACCATCCTCTCGTCGATCTCATGTTAGTTTTTATCTCATAAAAGAAAAGATACAAACACAATCGTTAGTTTTTTTACCATATAAAATATCATGGCTTTAGAAAAAAAGATTTTTTTTTCTGAAGAAGGTTTACATAGATACTTATCAATTACCTATTAACAAAGTATTTGTATCGGTGGTGGAAATCAAATCCATATTTTTTTCGATATATATTCGTTCTTTATCAAATAAACCAACCTTTATTTTAGTGGTGAAAGTGAAATTTTGAACTAAATAAATAAGGTTAAATTATAAATTTTATTCCTCTAGTTTTTTAAGTCCATAATTTTAGTCCTCTTAATTTTTAATTATAACATTTAATTTCTGAACTTTATAAATTGGAAATTTTGGTTCCCCTAATAGATTATTAAATAATAACTGTGATGATCAAAGATATTAAATTAATTATAAATTAAATAAAAATTATTAATCATTAAAAAACTTTAATAAAAAACTATTAATCATAATTTGGAGTTGCATGTGCCAGTAAAGGTGAAAGAAGTGTTTGCGGATAAGGGAAAAAGCATAATATAGTGGAGAATTGGTATTATTAATATTGTTTATTAAATTTGTTAATAAGTAATAATATTACTTAATTTATAATTAACTTAATAACTCAATTAATCAAAATTATTTGTTAATAATTTATCTGAATGATCAAAATTACTCATTTATAAAATGAAAAATTAAATGTTAGAATTAAAATTTAAGGAATGAAAAGTATAGATTTAAGAAATTAAAATGAACAAAATTATGATTTACCAATAAATAAATATCTGTACGTACCGACATGCTGAGTGTTGACGTGTGGATATAATAGATGTGGTTTAATTAGGGCAGGAATTAATAATAATGTGATTAAAGTATAGTTGAGATTAAAAGTAGCTAGGTGGGGAAAATAAGAAGAGGATGAAAGTGTTGTTGTTATAGAGGGTGGGTCCATTAGAGGAGACAGCAAGAATCGTAATGAGAAGAAAAGATGAGTTGTGGGTACGACCCGGTGCTGTGCCAAGCTGCTCCCCTGACCCTGACCCTCGTGCGGCCCTCTCTGCACCGTGGGCTCACTCCTTTCCTAACCCTTAGGTCCCACTCACCCACCCACTCTCACGCGCTTATCTCATATATACTATTACCCTAACTCTTTCATTCACTATGCTTACGTCATTTTCTCACTAATCATTCCTTTCACCTAATAAATAATTCAACTAGTTTTTTCTTTTCCTTTTGAGTGTGTTAATGTGTTAAGGATACTGCGGCCCGAGACCCAAAGATTAATCTTTCAAAGTATGTATATCTATTTCAGGAATTTATAAATAGACATGAAGATTGAAATGCTAATCACGTATTTAAAAGACATGGTTAATATAACAGATTGCGTTGGTAATAATTATTTACTTATTTTCAACTACGATTTTCGACAAATAAGATGAGAAGTGCTCAAGGTTTTTAAACGCCATTTGCGATCTTGTTTTCAGTCGTAATGTTGAGGTTTATAGAGTGCAATATTGTAGCCGCATTTGTCTGCAACTTTCTACTATATAAGAAAAAAAAAAAAAAAGCAATGAAATTGTGAGACCTCAATCATTTTTTAAAACCTTGGATGTGCTTATGTTTATTGTCAAAGAATTGTCTTTGAAAAAAATATTTGTAAGAACAAAAAAAATGGTTTGTGACCTGGGGCTAATTTATATTAAGAAACCAAAATAAAGATGAGATGAAATAAAGTTATAACAGGTTAATAATGTTACTCAAATTTTTCAAATGAAATAAAGTTTGTTCATCTCCACACTGTCTTGCTTCAGACATCTTTTTCTTCCCCTCCAAATGAACGTGCGTGTAATTAATGAAATCGTGTAAAGTCTATTGACATAATTATTGAATGACAATTCATCATTGACCTTAAAGAAAGTGAAAGAACGACTCTATAGTATCTTAGGAAATTATGTAATAGGGTGTTGATATAACTATAAAATGACGACAACTTCATCATTAAACCTAAAACAAAAGTCAAAGAATGATTCTATAGCATCTTATTCCATCATTTAAACAAGGAAATGTTATATCATTCTTATAGTAGATCATGGAATTTTATAAACTATTTCAGTCCTTTTTTTTTTCCTTCTTTTCCTTTGAAAAAGTTGTAACTTTATTTATCATACATGAAAACTTTGTTTATAAATAACATTATGTACTGCACAATTAGGAATTCGGGTATATTAGGATAAAAAAAAGATTTCCAGATATATTATTTATAAATAAAATTCAGTGTAGGATTTGGGACGTACATAACTATAATCCAACGTGTTGTTTGATGTTTTCCCCCTCGCCGACCCTTATCGAATTCATTGTCTATTCTACTTGGTGCATCTTTTGGATAACACCTTTTTATAAAGAAAAATAGATTCCATATTCAAACTTCAACAACTCTTTTTGTATTTGTTGAAAATAGTTCTGGGTCAAAATGATTTAAAAGTGTTCAAACATACTAGTGCACTCAAAGTAGTTACCTCAATGAATCCGATCCGGCCTATTGAAAATAAATTATAAGAGCAGGTTCTGTGTTTACTATCTTGACGATTTCAAATACATTCAATGATTCTGGGTCAAAATGATTGTACATCCTGCGCGAGTATGTAAAATTTACTGCTGACCTGAAAGTTTTAAAAGTAAAATAAAATAAAAGAAAAAGAAGGAATCTTTTCTCCCATACACCTCACACACATATAGCCTATATGACTAATACTGTTAAAATTACATTGGAGGTCAATGGAATCTATCCCTATATAAAAGGGTAATTCTTAATAGATTTTTAAATGTAATTTCTGGATGGGTAGATTAATTGCGTGTCACGAACTTCATCTACGATGTAGATCATCACATTCTCTCTACGTTTGAGAGGAAAAGGAAATGGAAGGAGCCAAAATAGGTAGTTGTGAAATGAAGAAAAGAAAAATATCATTATATTCTTACATGTGTAATTGTTATTTGTCGACTTGTACGCTATTCACTTATATAATCGATTATGTGCAAGCATATATTGGGACATGTCACCTCCGAAAATTGATTATATGTGAAACCGTAGACCAGATAAAAAAACAAAAAACAAAAAACAAATAAAAGAGAGGTTAATTTTGTTAAACAAGAATAAAGAATGTCATTTCTACGCCTTTTTCAAAAAAAAATATTTCTTCTTTATTTTCCAGCCACCAAAGAAGAAACTTAGCTCAATTTTTCACTATTTCATCTGCGCCTTTCACTTCTTTGGTATCTCGCTACTACCAAACATATCAAACATTAATGTTTGAGGAAGCGGTGCATTGCACCAAAATCTTATACCACCTCACATTGAAACCAAAAATAATATTAATTTTTATTTTATTTTTTAATGATATCACCATGATTTTATAAGTTTAAATTAATTCTTAATATTATTCAAACATAATATTTATAGTGTCTTACACAATGATGAAAAATAGTATTTATTATATAGTTTGAATCTGTAATTAAAATTTTAAAAATAAATAATATATACATTAATAATGTAAAAAAATCATATTATTATGTAATCATAAACGACTATGTATATAATCATTTTTTTTTACTTTTATAATATGAATATTAAACAAATAGATGTTATTCAGCTAAAGAAGAGACAAACAATCGAAGAAAAAAAAAAAGAGGCTTTTTTCGGGTACCAATCCCTTTTACACAAGATAGAATACCTATCCACAGTAAAAGCTTTTGCAGGCAAAATCACATTATATCTAAAGTTCTAAACTAATATGCTTATACGGTTATCCCCAAAATAAACCTCCCTGCACCTACTACTATCGGGTTTAATCTAATAAAGGGTCACCAATATACAAACCTACGCACTTCCAAGCATATATTGTCATGCATACAATTCGGCTTCACATATATATCAGCATAACCCCATTCATCAATTTCAGTCACTGCTGCAATCAAGCTCTTAAAGGAACCAGGCCAGGACATTACAATATCAATATGATTTCGTAATAGGTTGGTGAGTCCGAATATCTAAATATAATTTAATTAAAAAAATTGAAAATTAGATTGACCAATAAGAAAAGATAAAAGAAAAAACGCATGCCTGTTAATAAACTCAATCTATAACTATGAATACTATTAAAACAAAATTGTGAATTGGATGGCTTGATGTCTCCACTCTCCAGAACGTAAACTATATATATCGATGGGTGTTTTCCTTCTCTCTTTTTTCTTCCCTTAGTTTTCTTTGATATACTTCGGGAGAATACTAACAATTAAACTTAAAATCTTGGACGAGACGAATTAAGTGTTAGTGGGGTAAATTGGTTTAGTATTGTCTCCTTCAATGGAGTTTGCACACTTTGGTAGGCTCAAATTGAAACACGTTCCAACTTCCAAGGCAAGTGATCCTGAAGCGAAAATTTTATACCGTGAGAAAACGGAGTTCCCAACTTGCAAACAAACATACCTTGACTCATCAATGACAACAATTTAAATGTAGAGCATGCATGATGCATCCTGAGCCGTAATTCTTCTAAGTCCTACCAATTTATGAATGTGTTCGGAGAGGGTAGCACGGTGTCACAGGATGTTTTGGAATGGATTGTACGGTGCCAGATGATTTTTTCACCGTTAGATTTTTTATTTTTTAAATTGACGGTCACAATTTTTTCTTTTTTCTTTTTCTTCCTTTAAACGGCGTCCGAGAGAAAGATGGAAGGGGAGGGAACAAAGGAAGATGGAGGGGTAAATTAGGAAAGAGAAAAAGAAAAAGAATAAATTGAAAAAAATATCAACCATGGATTAAAATTTTAAAACACCTAACACTTTTAAATAAGTTTCGCACCGTGGCTACCTCGCAAAACATTTCCCCCGCACCACCGTGTGTACCAGAAAGGAGGAACGCACGCAAGCCTTGGCCCCACCTTACACTACTCTGTTTTGTTTATAACGTTGATAAGTACTAATGTTGTTCTAAACTCGCTCTATCTGATTTTTATAATTTATTTTAAAAATAAAAAGAAAAGTATATTTAATTGAGAACGCTTGTCATAAATATTTTTAATTTCTATAAATATAATTAATTTTTTTCGAAATAATTTATTTTATTATTTAATGATGACATAATATATATTTAATCATATGTTAGCAATTATTCTAATATGATATATATGCCAAACTCAAATTATTAGTGAGTGGTGATAAGAATTATTTTAAAAAATATGAGAATTAACAAATATTTGGATTGTTCCTATTTATAAGATTTAAAATTAAAATAATGGATTTTCTTTTTTATGAGATAAGTTATAATATTTCTTATATTAATTATTATTAGACTAAAATTACATCTATTTAAATTAAGAGGGAAAATATCCTGATAAATAATTAGAAGATGAAGAAATATTAATAACAAAAATAATTTTAAATTTAAGATAAATTTATTATTATTAATTAATTAAGTAATGGAGTCTTATAAGGGAGGGAGTATGTTAAAATGTGTGCTAGAGAAACAAAAGTCAAAGAATCCAACTGCATGCAATGCATGACTTGACTATTGGGGATTGTAGATTGCTTGGTGCTTGCACTAGTATCTATGGAGAGGGGGGAACCTAGAAGCAAACACGTGCAATCCTGACAAGGTTGAAATGTAGGGTGTTACCCAAAAGCAATTTAGAGTGCCCATCTCTTGTGTTTTTCTGTACCACCCACTCACAACTTCCCACGTGGGGACGCACGTGTGGGTGTTCATAAAAGTACTGCATACAACACAACCATGATTAAATACTTTATTTATTCATACCTATTTTTAGGTTATCTTCTCCAACCACTTGTCAGTGCGCCATAATTTCCGATTCCAATTTGTTTTGTAAATGCCATGGCACTATTAAAGTGTGAAACAAGGACTTGGGTTGTAGTATGTACTGTAGTGCGTGGATTCTTTTTTTCTCCAACAATAATACATCCAATCAAATTCACCATGAATAGAGGGAAAAAACAGGAAGAGTAAAACACCAATGGACTTTCTACTTTCCGTGTCCACGATTCTGCTAATTTACAAACTAATTAAGAGAAAGTAGAGGGGAAACTCTTAAAGCCAGAAAAATGATAGCTACAATCTAATCGAGTTGTTTATGAAGATATAGAATTAAAATTGTTTTTTTTAGGATCTTTGTTTGGTTTTATTAATCACTGTCGATATTAGTAATAATGATAACGATCAACTGAAAAAAACAATCTCAATATTTTATACATTTTAATTATATCAAATAATGTTAATTATTTTATTTAATGTAAAAAATACCTTTAAATTGACTAAACTCGATGGTTTTAATTTTTTATAAGCAAATTTATCGTTTTGGTTCATTTAGTTATACAATAAAGAGTAAAAATAATTATTAGATTAAATTATAATAATATATTCTTTCCGCAAAATTATGTTAATGTATTCAAAAATATTTAAAGGTATTCTATTATTTTAATTTATAATGTAGGTAAAAACTAAAAATAATATGTTAAATAAATGTTAGCATTGAAGTTATAACCAATTAAACTAATAGACCAAATTATATTTAAAGATAATTAATTTATATATATATATATATAATAATTTATAATATATATTTAATACATATATACATTTACATAATTAATTTTGATTTAATGATGTATTTTTAACATATACAAATTTTAAAGAAAAGTAGTACGATTAATAAAAAAATATTATATCAATTAAAATTTTAAATATACTTATATTTAATAAATATAATATTTACTCATATTATTAATGTTAATAAAATATTAATAAACTCAATAATCATACTATATAACAAAAAATATGCTTATTTATAATTTTATGTAAACAATATAATAATATTAAATATTATATAATACTTACACTCTTTTTTAAAAAAATTGATTACTTTAAAATACATTTCAACAATATTTCTATAGATTCAGTTGACAGCCATGGTCTACGTCCAATCTTCAAGTTACACCTGAAAAAATTTCACTATTTATTTAGATGTTACAAACTTAGAATGCAATAAGCGTAGTACACTTAAACGCAATCAATCATGACAACTCCAATTGGGATACTCATCACTTCACTTTCTAATCACCTTAAGGATCACATACCCTAGGGTTCTACAGGGAACCCACCCTGCAAACTTAAGAAAAACTTACTCTTAGAATCTAACAAAAACCTTTTCCTATAACAATAAAGAAAAACCTATTATTGATCTTAATACAAGCAAGCCAAAAGTTATTAACCACTCTCAAGGTAGACAGTTGTCACAAATTGAACGTCTAATGACTTACAACCCTCACTAAGCATTGACTCAAGAGAAACATACTTACTCCTATTTACTTTTTTCTTTTGTCTTTTGTTTAATGAAAAGTAATATTTATATAGGATTTAAAAGATCAAAACACTTTACTTTTGAAATTTTCAAAGATAAGATTTAATAAGAAAAATATTAATATGTGTAGAATTATTTTAGTTTAACTAATGACTCGAGTTCGAATGTTGATTATGTCTTTGTGATAAATATTTGAAAGAAAAATTTTGTCATTCATAATTATTTTATCTTATTTGAGTAAGATTGTCTTTTATCAAAGATACATGCGAATATTAATGTATCAATAAAATTGAAAAATCAAATAATTATTTTAAAAAAATATATCAATTAGATGCTTTTGCTTTTCAATATTACATTAACTGTGAGGTTAATTATGGTTTAGTTTACATTTGCAAGGGTCTTTGGTTTATCAGACATATAGGAAAATGTACCGAAAATGGCAAGTTATTGTTTAGCAATAATCTTTAACAAGTTACTGTTTATCTCCCTTAATTAGTTGTGTATCCTTCAATTGAACTCATGAAAAATAGGCAAAACGAAAAAGGGGGGAAGAAAAAGTGAGAGTTGTGAGAAAATTGAAGGAGGGTACAAGGCACCCCCTCTTTCCTCTGCTGCATAATTGTTATCTACGTGTATGATATGATGGTGCTCTCTCCATTATTATTTCAAGGTATATGATATGATTTGATGTGTTTCTCTCCAATTATTGTGCCACTAAAAATGCATTAGAAGATTGGCAACCAAGTCACAAAAACGACGCTGTCTCCGGTTCACAATATAATTGAAATGGTACTTTTGTGTGACTTATATTTGTAAGAGTACTAACATATGATCTCAGAACAAATCTCTTATATGAAGTTTCCTAATCTAAATAAATGTATATAATATCTCAGTGGCTAGAGGCCAAGCTTCGAATAGGTAAAAGAACAAGACGCATTAATAATTATAGGGACAGTACAAAATTACTAACTCTTGTCAATATTTACTACGATTTCTCCCTAGACTTTGAACCTATATGCTTAATGAACCTAATTTTATTAAACAAATCCGTGTCTTAGTTGTATATTTGCGGCTTACTCTAGCCATAATTTTGTAGATAATTACGTAAGTTTACATTCTTCTAGATTCTAGACATATCTTTCATAAACATCTATAAGTATATTTGAAGAAAAAAGGCAGTGTGACTAGACTTTGCCGCACAAAAGTTTATAAATGAAATGGTGTGACATGATAGAGAAACGCAAAGAACACCCAATTACCTTATCATAGGTCTAAAAAGTGAATGAGGATTCATTATTAGGACTTGAGTTTCCACATAAGACTGCCCCTCAAAAAGTCATTCACTCAAATCAGTGCACAACTAATATCTTAGACTCAAATCATGTCTTTACCCAAAATAATATTGGACATAGAGGAAAAAGAATTGTTTTTTCTAATTCGTGTACACCACACCAACCCTAAGCCTACAAACTCGTGGCTTGTTTTCCATTGAGGAACATGAACCCTGTTTCTCCCGCAAACCTTGACTTGGGCCATTGTGCAAGTCCCATCGTTAAGCATGTGACCCGGTTAATTTTACTCAAACAAATATTCCAATCACTAACCCACTTGGAATGTGATGCGAATACGACATTTTTGTGTCTTTATTTTCCTAAACTTTTAATGATAAGTGCACAGGGCTTGCGGATAAAGGGGAAGACAACAGGAACCAAATAGTCAAAGAAAATAAAATAAGAGAAAAAGAGAGAAAAGGTTACAAAAGCTTGTACAATTTTGTTTTTTTTTTATTATTATGTAGTATTGCATCATTTGTTTGTTCAGAAAGAAAATGTTTATTTTTTCTTGTACACCCAACATTTTGTTATTTTTAAAATTATCCTTGACAAATTTATGAATTCGTATGGATCCATACGAATTAATTTAAAATTAATGATCCATGCAAGATTCGAATATATGACTTTCAAGTTAATATCATAATCCTCTAACCAACTCAGTTAATAAGCTAATTAAACATATTAGAACAAAATTAATTATCAAAAAAATTATTTTGTAAATTTACATGTGCATTAAATATACATTAAAAATTTTAGTGTTATATATAATGACATTAATTATTTTATAACATAATTAACCTATTAGATCAATTGGTTATAATGTCATGTAAATAAGGTGAAAGCCACGGGTTTGAATCCTGCATAGGCCATTAATTTGTAAAACATATGGATTACAAATTTGCAAGTTTAGAATCTAAAAGTTTTCCAGGGGTAATTTTGAAAAAAATGAAAAAGTGTTGGGTGCACAAGCAATTTTTTGGGTGCGCAAAGTAATTCACATTAAAACTAGAGGAAAAGCTAGGAATTACTAGTTAAACGGAATTACTTTCGGGCCATGAATAAAGCCTAGGGCCCATTGGAGACGGTAAATCTAATGTCCGAGGATTTTCATTTTCTTAAGCCCAAAGATATTAAAACTATGATTTGCCGACCATAAATATGTACGAATAGATACTTGCCTGTCCTTGGGTTTTTCTTTTTGTTACGGAGAGATTGAGGTTGTTTTATTGTGTCTTGGATTCTTTAGCACTCAGCAATAAAGCAAGCTGGGTTTGGATGTTTATTTATGGTTGGTTTTATTGTATTACTGGGAGGGTTTCTCTTGGGCCCTTGTTTTTGTTAGTGGCCCATCTTAGTTCATGCTGTGTTGAAGCTGTTCTCATCGGACCAAAAAAAATCAGATTTGCCGGATCACAATAAGCACCATATGCACTTGGTAATTTGAAAAAATTGTTGACTAAACTATATCTTTTTGTCGAGTAAACTTGTTGAACAATTAATTTAAAGAAATTTTTCTTTAAGAAAAAATAGTTGTTTTAGCATTTTTAGTTCATTAGGTATTGTAATTATTTGATTTAGGTCGCACGAGTTTTTTCTCATTTACAATTAACCTTCTTCATCATGCTTTCATTCAATATATAATAAACTTAATTGACGTGATAAACTAAGCATGGCATGATAATGAGTAAGTACATTGTACTAGCTATATTAACTTAAAAAGTTATATTGACTTAATTATCGTGTTTTGATGATACTTGTAGGTAAATTATTTTTTTATGACAACAATGATAAATAAGAGGAATGTCTTATCCTTCTAAGTAAAATTAATGACATAAATATTAGATGAAATTAGGATAAAGGGATTTGTTTGAAAATGAGAGAAAACCCGAGGATTCAATTGGCACGATTTGAACCTAAAAAACCAAAATAGCATAATTGCGATATTTAAAATCTAAAAACGGAATTAAGCCCATTTCATTTGCAAATGTTTACTCAAAATTAGTTGTGTACAAATGAATGTGGTGTGTTTGGAAATTTGTGTAGATTTATTGGTGTTTGACTTAACGTTACCTAAATATAATCAGTGTTACTTGAAACAGAATTAACTTTTGCATCTTTCTCATCTATACCATATGATTTTTTTATTAACAAATATTAATTATTAAATTTTGTTTACCAAAAAAATCGAATCCATAATTTTTCCATCATTTCTTTCTTTCTTAACCATTCAATTAATCTTATATTTCCACGATATAAAATTATTGACACACATGATTTAAAATTTCAATACAAAAGAACACCATTACAGTGAATAAAAGTGTAAAACTGCAATTTGAAATTTTATTTGTATCGAAAGTAATTTTTTATTGACGGGTGTTATTTAGCGTGAGTGGAATTTACTAGAATAAAAAGTTAAATACCTGTTTTTTGTTAAAAAATATCTATCTTGTTTTTAAATGCTGGGAAAAAAAAGAAAATAAAAAAAATAGTAAAAACAAAAGAGTTAAGCTCTTATAACAAAGACTTCATTGCATCATAGTAAAAGAGGGGATGCAATGCGGAGAGAAATAAGTAAATTACCTCCAAAATAGCACTTTTCCTAAAAGAACGTTTGAAGTGGGAAAAAAGAAAAACACAAACAAAATGAGAAATGCACGGTAACATACTAACATGATCTTTACAATTTAAAGGAAAAAGAAACAATACAAGTTGCGATGAATGTGTGCTTATCTCGGACATGTCGGTCTTTGCAAATCCGAGCAGACAAGCATTTATTAAACTAATTAGTGTTTTTGCCTGGAATATGGTATATCAACTATGAGAAAAGATAAATACTACGAAAATAATAAGTTATGAAATAGCACAAATTAATGTGCAAAAATTTCATTAGAAACCAACGTTTATTGGCAAAAAAATAAAAAAATAAAATCAACCGTTTATTTTATCGTATTCTTTATGATTTTTGGTACTTGGTCCATTTTGCTAAACATTATTTTACTCTCAAAATTGGTTTAAAAGGTAGTATTTTTTTGGTACATTCAAAAAACTAGTCTCGAGTTCTGGAAAACACACCTATCCCTCAAAAAGATGCAGAATGTCAACCCAAATTCTGCTTAAATGATTCTTTCATGCATATTCAACAATCTCATATAATTGGGTTTGCATCGAATATATATATGATTTGGTGCTTCATTCCGAGACAAACCAAAGCAAGAACCGGAAGTCCGGAACAATTTTTTTCCTTTGCTTTGAAACTAACCCTCAAGCTAATTATCAATGACAATAAGTATTTAAACAACTAACATTACGGATATATTTTACCTGATTAATAAACTAATAGCCGTTGGGTAAATGCAAATTGAAATAAAACTCGCCATATACAGAAATAATTTATTGGGCTAAAAATATTCAAAACAGATCAAGAATGCATTTGGTGCTAAAAAAGGGGCAAGATTCCTATCTGACAAAATTTCCTACTTCTCAAAAAACAAACAGCTAAACACTAATTTATTAAACTGTAAAAAAAACGTTCTATATTGTTTTCATGTAATTTTCTTCATCTATAAACAAGAAATCATTATAATATCATTTTTATTTAAAGATCAGATGCTTATTAAAAGATTAAAGGATAAGCTTTATTAAATAAATGGCATAGATTTTAAAAGAGTAAAGGGAAATTTTCTAAAATAAAATAATGGAATATAACCTATAAGTTCATGCTCTACAGCGAATAACATGGTAAAACACTAAAACGCTATGTAAAGAAAATCATTTCAGACCATCCATAGTGCTACGAGTAAAGAACACAGACAAAAAGCTACCAACAAATTTCCTATACAATATAATTTGCATGGGAAAATTTGGGTATCCGTTAAAATCTCATGGCACAAAAATAGCATAAATTTGTGTGTAAATTATGTCCATATAAAGTGTTATACACTTGGAAATTGAGCAGCAAAGCTACAAAAGCTGTCAAGTAATACAATAAAACTGAAATAAATTTTTGTCAACTTTCGAAGAGGCTCGAACCTAATGCTCTGGCCATATGAACAAATGCCGTTTGCAAAAACAATAGACAATAATAATCCAAAGGAAGCGTTTACAGACCTCATTTGCATACACGAAATGAGAAGTAGATAATTAAGATAGCACGGCATATACGAACAAATAACAGGCATACAAGTTTATCTAATTGTAAAGATCATCCTCGTCAGCTCCACCAGCAGAGGAAAATGGGTCAGATGCAGCAGCTGTACCACCGGCGGAGGTGGAATCTGCAAACCTGAACTCACTTCCAAATCCTCTAGACTGCTGTAATGTTTGGGCGAATGCCTGGTACTTGCGAATGTCAGCATCGCTAACACTCCTTCGAGCATATTTCATTGATTCCTCAAAATGAGCAGCCTTGATTTCTGCTATTTCATCTTCAACATCATCCTCTTCCATTGCTTCAGGGTTATCTCTTTTCCTCCTTTCTCTCTCAATGTCCTGGCAAGAGTCATTGTTAAAGAACAAAATCTTTATTAATTCAACTTTTACAACAAATTTTATAGTTGTTAAATGTCCTTAGTAAAGGAATACAGAGAAAAAGGTGTCCAGAACAGTACCTTCTCAATGTTCTCTCTAATGGCATACTTGCACGCACGCTGGCAAATCTCCGTGATATCAGCACCACTGAAACCCTGAGTGTACTTTGCAAGTGCTCTAAGATCAACATCTTTCGACACGGGGGATTTCCTCAAGCAGGCTTTAAATATCTGATGACGGGAATCCTCATCTGGGAGGGGGATATAAATCAACTGGTCGAGACGACCAGGACGCAGAAGAGCTGGGTCAATAATATCTGGTCGATTAGTGGCCCCAATGATGAACACAGTTTTCTTTGCCGACATTCCGTCCATTTCTGTAAGCAGTTGGTTCAAAACCCTGTCAGCAGCACCACCAGCATCTCCGACACTACTACCCCTCTGCAAGACAAACCAAGGCAAATAGTTGAAGACTGATAACTATAAAAAGACAATAATAGTTGTCTAGACATAAATATTTTGAAACCAATGAATTTTGCCCAAAGTCCTAGCTTGGTAACCTTGAGTGGTACAAACCTGAGTTGCAATAGAGTCAAGTTCATCAAAGAATAGGACACATGGAGCAGAACCACGAGCCTTGTCAAAAATTTCCCTCACATTAGCCTCACTTTCTCCAAACCACATTGTTAGTAGCTCAGGACCTTTGACACTAATGAAGTTTGCTTGACATTCATTGGCAATAGCTTTTGCCAAAAGCGTTTTACCACAACCAGGAGGTCCATAAAAGAGGACTCCCTTCGAAGGTGACATTCCAAACTTCTCAAATTTTTCAGGGTGTTCCACTGGATATTGAACAGTCTGCAAAATAGAACAGTATAAAAATCCAGAAGCAGAAGAAAGAAAACAAGTGCATCAATGTAACAGCATTGATATCTTCCCAGCTTCAAATGCTCAAATTACCTCTTGGAGTTCCCTCTTAACATTTTCAAGACCACCAATATCTTCCCAGCTGACATTGGGCACTTCAACAACCTGGTACAAGAAGCAAAGTTAAAATTAGAGAAACAATAAACTTAGGAAGATGCAGTCACAAAAGGTAGCAAATAGAGTCAGAACAAGAGAATAGATGCTTAATGGTTAAAACTTTCATAAAAGAAACATTTAAAATTGCTGACAAAACTTACCGTTTCACGTAGAGCAGAAGGATTGCTTGATCCAAGAGCAGTCTGGAAATGCTCATTTGTCACTGCCATGGAGTTCAATATTTCAGCATCAATTGTCTCATCTTCCAAGTCAATCACATCCATTTTCTCTCTGATGCATTGAAGTGCAGCTTCAGTACACAAAGCAGCTAGATCAGCACCAACATAACCATGAGTATCCTTGGCTATTTTTTCCAAATCAACCTGCAAATGACAAAATGGCCAAATATCTTTCAGGATTCAGAAGATTTAAATCAAGCCAAAACATAAGGGAAAAGGAATTTCAATATTACATCTTCAGCAAGTTTCATGTTCTTTGTATGAATCCGAAGAACCTCAAGACGCCCAACTTCATCAGGAACTCCAATATCTATCTCCCGGTCAAATCTTCCAAACCTCCTAAGAGCAGGGTCAATGCTGTTGGGGCGATTAGTAGCTCCAATAACAATTACATGAGCACGTGATTTAAGACCATCCATGAGGGTCAAGAGCTGGGAAACAATCCTCCGCTCCACTTCACCATGAGTCTTCTCCCTCTTTGGAGCTATCGAATCTATCTCATCGATGAAGATGATGGATGGCGCATTTTTCTCTGCTTCCTCAAATGCCTTCCTCAGATTGCTTTCACTTTCACCAGCCAGCTTTGACATGATCTCAGGTCCATTGATGCAGAAAAAGAAGGCACCAGTTTCATTTGCAACTGCCCGAGCAATTAAAGTCTTACCAGACCCTGGGGGTCCATACAACAGAATTCCTTTTGGTGGCTTAACACCAATAGACTTGAATAACTGTGGGTGCCTCAGTGGCAGTTCCACTAATTCCCGAATCTGTGCCATTTGCTTTCTTACACCACCAACATCATCATATCCAACCTCGTCTAATCTATTCTCATCTTCCCTTTTAACAGGCTCTCCTTCACAGAAGATCTCTGTGTCTGGAGCGACAACACAGTACTCAGAAGGGTCAGTTTCAATAACCTTGAATTCAACACTTCTCATCCCCCCTCTCACAAGGAAGAGGTCACCCTTCCTCACTGGTCGATATGCCTCTAGGAAATAAGCTACAAAAGCAAAACTGAAGTTAGCATTCAAAATAAATTAGAATGAAACAAGTTTAAATGTCGATGAGTGGGGTAGATGCCAATGAAAATAACAGAGCAAAAGATTCAACAATGTCCTGTTGTCATTTTAACATTAATACTTACTAGAGAATTTTTTGAGTAACCAATGTTTAGTATGACGATAAAATTTAATCCTAGATATTTTCATAAGCATGGAGACTGTGCAACAACTCAAGATGTAGAATCACCTATCATGTATATAAAAAACACATTCTTGGTCAACTCATTATATTGAACATCCCATAACACAAGGAAGCCACTATATGAGGATTGTGAATTGTTGGTGATTGGGATAATGATAATTCCTTCCCAGCGATCAATTATTTGTTAGTTTTCTCTTGAAATGCAATCAAGTTATTACTGTTGAAGACAATCATTGCATCAAGTTCAAAACAAAATTTATCACCAAATAGGATCAAGTGTTATTACTAAATATCATAAGATGAACTACTATTTAATTTCAAGCCTTTCCTAATCAAAGAAGAAAGTTGTACAGAAAATATACAATCCATAAGCAAAAGAGAAAACCTTTACAGGGTCCAGCAAAACACAATGGTGTAGTAACTCACGTTTTAAGTAGGCATCAAAGAGGTTTCCTGTTACTCCTTCAATAGTATCATCCACAGGAAGAATGTGGACTCGCTTTCCATATTTGACATCAGGACACTGATGCACTGAAACAACATCTCCAAGCCTAACCCTAAGGTTGTTTCTTACAACCTTGTTCATTCTTATTTTTGGTTCCTCGCATGTCTCATCAGCAAGTGCGATACATATTGTATCCTTTCTTTTTTTCCCCTAAAGGATCAAACATAGAAAAGAAACATAATGATTATATAGGGAACAAGTTATCCTGAAGGAAAAAATGAAACAGCTCAATTATGTGTAGAGTATGTTCATTACGAAACACGCAATGGGACAAAACTAACGATATAGAACGTCCCCTTTTCAAGTCAAATTAAGCAAAAAGAAATTACCAGAGGTATTTACATACAAATTAGTTACAACTATAAGTGAAGGCATTCAGCACAGAATGTTAACAATCTGTTTCAAGCCACAATAATCAGCACTGTTCTCTCTCAGTCCCACCCCTCTCTAGATACAAAACAAACAAACAAACACAGCCTCTCATACCAAGCAAACAAGCATGAAAAGCAGTTACTTTCTCTTGTGCCCAAACCCTAATAACCATCATCCTTAGAAGTAAAGGGAACACTATGTTAGCTAACAAACACTAATACGCAATAAAGAATTCAAAATACAAAAAACGTATTTTTATCCCCAAATAAACAAATACTTCCATCCTTAAATCAATAATCACAATCTACAAAACCTAATTCTCTCACAACCACCAAACACAGTGTAAAACACCATATTGCAGCACAAAACCAGAAATACCTTGATCAAGATGGTGTCACCACGAAAAAGTTGAAGTTTCTCCATGGTATCAGGATGAAGCGCGACAACAGAGTTGTCGTCGTTGACAGCTTCATCAACCACGAGCCGATTCGGAGCCTTCTTACGCTCTAATATGGCGGTGCTAAAATCCCTTTTTGTGCCCTTTCTGAGAAACAATTCAAACACAACCAGGCAACAAACATCGCACAATCAGATTCATCGAAATCGAAAACAAAAATAAGCAGTTAACGAAGAATTATCACGAAAAGAAAAGAAAAAAGTAAAAGCCGTACGCGTCAGATGATTCAGGTTGACTGGCCATGGCTGAAGAAACAAGTGTTGGTTGGTTCTTTGCTCTGCAGAAGAAAAGGATGAATCCGCAGAGACGTGTAGATCTGAGCGAGTTTGGTTTGATATTTATTGGTGGGTTTTGCTCCGTTTCTTGTTAAGAAAGAAATACCAGTGACTTTTTTTTTTTTCTTTTTTTTTTTTTCCTGTTTACTTCGGGTTAAGTTATCGAATCAAAATTATATTTTCATCAACTATATTATATCTTGCAAAGATTTGAAATTATGGTCGTTGAATTTGGTGAGCTTCCTCTATCTAAATTTATCGTATAAAGTATTATTAAACTTTATTTTGTTTTTAGATGCTAAAAGATAATTGATTTGTTTGAAGACAGTCAAAGATAGATTTTGCTTTCATACATATTTATTAAAATGATAAAATACATTAAATTTCTCTCATGTTTATTTAAAGATTGTATATTTTCATAAAGGATAGATGGGATGAAGAAAATATTTGGTGTTAGAGTAATGAAGGATAGCCGTTTGCATAAAGATTATGAGGTGAATAAAATATTTTTCACTTTGTTCTTTGGGATCTCTTTTTTATTACAAGTACATTGGGTTTGTTCGAGTAACTAGTAGAGGGTATTTTTTAAATTACGAGAAGAATACGTCTCGCAATCGATAAAAAAATTATGATATAAGATTTTTAAATTTTCATCACGTTAATAACTTTTCTTTATTAAAATATTGATTAGGTTTTATAGATTTTAAGCATGTTAATGTTAATTTAGTGATACAAATTTCATGTCTTGAAACAATCAATTCACCTAAAAAACAATTAATTCAAAAATCTATCACAAAATAAAAGTGATCATTATTTTAGTATAACTAAATTGACTCAAACCTAAAAAAATACCAAAATCATTTTTTTATTAGATAAAAGAACAAAAATGAATATTAAAAAATAAGATAAAAGACTAACGGTATAATTTAGCCCAATTAATTCAACGAATTTAATGATTTTTCAATGTATTTGTCTAATTTTTTTTTTGCTTTTTAAGAAACAAATCTCACATGTTTCTTAAAAAAACAACTTTTTAAAAAAGTTTAAACAAACTTGCTCTTATTAATTCTTTTAATAAAGCAAGTAGTTTTTATTTTTTTATATATTTGTATAAAGTTTTTTTTTTTTAAAAAAAAAATACTGATTCGTTTAAGAAGCAAATATTGCACCAATAATGTTTTGACTTAAAAAATGATTTCAAAAAATCTTTTTTAAAGTAAATTTTTAAAAAGTTGATAGACAAAGACACTATTGTTTTTTTTATAACTGCTTATTTTGTTAAAAATATTACAGTTTAGACAATTTTTTATAGAAAAAACCAATTCAAACAAATTTATTAAAAATGTGTTCCTTATAAATAAATAAAAAAACTGAAACAAACGGATCCTCCACCTTCTTGTTAAAAAAATCACTTTCTAATTTTTTTTTTTAATTACTTCTTTTAAACCTATACAAACTGCTCAAAATCATGCTCCAAGAGAAGAAAAAAAATCGATGAAGTTGAAAGAATTTTATTTATTTGTTTTGCATGTTTTATAAGCATTGGTAGAAGAATCTCAGTGACAACTTTAGTAGATTTTTTTTCCTAATTATAAATTTTTTATTATAAGATAGAACTCGAGATTTTATTATAGAAAATTGAGTTGAGTATTATTCCGATCCACTACCTGGGTTATATTTGTTTTGCATTTTGAATTTTCATTTACATTTTTTTACATAAACATATATACGCGCGGGTAATGGGTGAAGCTGGAATTGAAATCCTTGTGTAGTTGTTGCAGTGGAAGACAAAGAAGATCAAATAAATGGGTCTAGCTTTAACCGTCGGATTCCTCGGCCTTCTCATTCTATTTCACGCCGCTTATTCAACTATTCAGTGTATCCTAAAACTGATTATCAAACTAGTTTTGCTTTTTGAGTGTTGGGGATCTTGGATCTCAAATTTGGGTCTGATTTTTGTTGCAGACAGGGGCGTGTTGAAGATTACTGAAGAAGAGTTTTCAGGGCTTCCATTCGAGGTTATTTAATTTACATTTCAACCTAGGGTTTTGATTTCATGTAATCTATCTAATGTTTTTGGGAATGATGATTGATGCAGGTGGTGATTGAGCTGTTTCTTGGATTGCTGCTCTGTTTTTGGACTGCGCTCACTGCCCCGGGGAAGTTTCTATCCATACACCCTCACTCTGAGGAGAACAGGTAACTAACTTAATGCTAGGATGTTGTAACTTGTAAGTAACTGTAATGAGATGAATATGAACTGAGGAAACTGATTGTGAATTAGCATCTCTTCATTCTGTGTAGTGTACTTGTTTGGTGTAGAGGTGGTGAATGGTATTCTAGGGGAATTAATTTTGGAATTATCAGTTTTGGAAGATTGAGCTTTATTACGTTAGGAAATATAGCTGACTAACTTAAGTTGCTCGAATTAAGTATTGTTTTGTTTGTGGGTAACTTTGGTCTTGAACATGGGGAGGATTGAGGCTATACAGAAATCAAAATAGAGAAGGTGCTTAAGTTAAGAGGAAATTAAAGAGTTTCACTGAAAACCTTATGCATTATTAAGCAATAAATATTCAAAATCAACTTTGTGACACCTTACATGCTAGTAGTTTGGAAACAGATGGATGTAATATTTCTAGGGAAGATGCAAGAATAAACTAACAAATATTTATTTTGTTAGGGATAAAATGAACATATAGAATCTTATGCTTGGTAAATAAGATTGCATTATTGAGCAATTTGGGCTTTGTCCTGTCTTACCTAACTATATATGACTGTAATTTTATTTAATTAGTTCTGCATTTTTTCATCTCAAACTATATGCATAATTTGTCAGGATTGTGCTTTGTCCTGTCTTACCTGTACCTATCAAATCCATGGGTTTCTATCATGCTATATGAAGCTGATGCCTTACTTGATGGTTTAGAATGAAGATTCTGGGAGGGATGGTCTGGGTGGATGAACCCAATAATTGTTAATATATCTTTATTGATTTGGCAAGGTATCAGGACCTCATGTAAGTCTGCTTAATAGACAGTTAGGAGGCACATGGGCCAATAAAAATAAAAGGGGAGAGGAAAGTCAGGACAGTTGGGGGTTGAGGGTTGATTGAAAGAGTTAGTTGGAGGAGAGCTCATGTCTCTTGAGTATCTGGAACAAGGGGGCTATTGCATCTGCACTTTGTAGTTTGTATCTTCATTCTAGCCTCCGATCTTGGATTTCTGTCAATGAACCCTATTTTTTCTTTCTATATTCTGATCCAGTTCTATAACAAGGGTCCATCAATTTGCTATGGGCCATTTTAAGTTACTCCTGTTAGGTTCTTGATTCATATAGAGGCAGCTGGGTTTGATTTGACTAATATACTCATCAACATTATTCATAAAAAACGAGAATGAAAAAGGGGAATTTTATACTTCAACAAGAATGTGTATTCATGCTTCAACACATCAACCATTGATTACCCCACTTTAGTATTACGAGGGATAAAATTCTTACACTAATTTAAACTTAATGCTTTTTGGACACCACTTTTACCCCTATCTTGTTATTATTGTATCTGTTGTTGTTACTGTTGAGTTAATGTGCAAGTGAGATTTAATGAGAATATATTTTATAGTAACATGGGACCATGCTTTAAGAGTAGTGTGCTAAACAAAAAAAGTGGTGTTCAAAATGTTGGTCATGCATCATTAGTATATGGTTAATTAATCCATAGGTTCCTATACTTAATTTGGAAACTTTTCAAATATGTCCTTATAGATTCAAAATTTTCTTAATGGAGTCCTTGAATCAAGCCTACCTACTGTTAGAGCTCTATAGAGACCCAATTAATTCATTTACAAATTTTAATTTAGAGGGACCTACTTGAAAATTCATAAACATATAGTGATCTATGTATTTATATAAAGGGACTTATTTGAACATTTCTTCTTGGAAAATATTGTAATTTCTGTCTTTGGTTGTATTTTTCCCATAGTTTAGGGATATGCCTTCATAAGGTTTGTCTCTGCTATAATTTAGAGGGACCTACTTGAAAATTCCTAAACATATAGTGATCTACGTATTTATATAGTGATCTACGCAGCCATTTGCTCTGACTCTGCTGGCAAATATCACATGTTATGGAACTATTTGGATCCCAATAACCAGAGTTTGTCTCCTTGGATGCAGAATTGTCTCTTTACCTGCCAACCCAGACTTCATGATCTTCAACCACCGAGGCAAGGTCTTTCCTGTGGAAATGGATTTGAAGCTGAGACAATGAGAACTATTGGATCAAGTGTCTTTATCTCTCACATGAGGAGGAAAATGTTTACACTGAAAAATTAAAGAATTGGGATGTAGATTTTGACCGTTGGTTGATTTATGGGTTTTGCAGTTTCTTTTGGTAGCTTGGTCACTTGCCCTGGTAATTTTGGCAGGATGTTGTTACTTGAGTCAATTGATTTGGCGAAGCCTCGGGTTAACTTGTTATAGGAGTTATATAATTAGACTAGAATGAAGTGAAGAGCCATGCTTAGCTAAGCAATCAGCTGACATATTCCCTAATTCAGTGTATGTAATTACGATGTGAGATGTAAACTAACTTATGTAATGAACAAACAAACTGAACTACTAAAAAAAGGCATCAAGAGTGATTGTGCCGTTAAGTCACAAAATCCTACCCAAAAGATAGCAAGCCCCCAAACTAATAGGCAGTCTACAAACAATTATATACCCAAACTTTTGCTTCTAGTTCTAGCCATTCATCCTTCCTTCTTGACAAAGATGCTCTTTGCAAATTGTAAAATATTCTTCTCCCGATGTCTGATATCAAAAGACTTGAATAAGATTCTTCGCCGTTCCTGGCTTAAAATAAATAATAGAAGGAACCACTTTCGCTTCTTGCCCCAGAGGCCTGAGACAAATCACTCTCGAATGCCTCTAACACACATATCATCCATGTTAAAAGCTTTATCATAAAAAATAAAAATAAAAAAACTTAGAGGGCAAGCCAATTGGAGAAGGATATTCATTCCCCCGTGACTCAGTTTTCTGTAGTATAACATTGTTTTTCAACTCCTCCTTGATCTTGTGCGGCACTACTACTTCTCACAATTGATGAAGGTTTTACCGCTGAACCTCCTTCATCTTGTGCAACCATTGCTGCAAACTCAACAAACACCTTTCAACCTTACTATGCTGCCTTGCCTGGTCACTTCCCTTAGCCTTTCACGAGCTTTTGTGTATGTCATAAACAATTATGCAACTTTTTTTCTTGATTTCTTTCTACACGATGCTAGTGGATTATCACTTATTCGCGTGTACTTTTGGACTTCAAAATCATTCAAAATACAGACACCCTGAAAACAAAAGTAATGAGTGATACAGTTGCTTCGTTTTGTTAATTGGAATATGACCATTGGCTAAGTTGATTGAGATTTTATCTTAGAACAATGCTAAATTTAGCAGGATCTGAATCATGTTGATCGTTCACCTAGAAAACACGGAGAGGTGGAAATATCACTTGGCTAAATGCCTCAACAGAAATGCTTGCAATACAAACGCACTCTTTCCAACGTATATGTTCTTTAATATTGAGTAAATTTAATGTGGTGGAACACATAACGAGGTGGACTCAGATGAAATATTGGAATATATAAAATTCACTCAATAATAAAGAGTATATTCAAAATTGTAGATGTTGGCATTCCTCAAATGCTTAAATGCAAATACAACCTGATGGGAACAATATGTACGGGAATTGGCAGAACACAAGTGATTTGCATAACCGAGAACATCCATTTTGATGAGGCATCTTTTCTAGTTTGCCATGTAACAGAAAGACTAATTTGGTTTAATAGAAATATTTTAAGGAACTAAAATGAAAACCTTTTAAACTTAGAAGATCAAACTAAAACAAATAAGATGAAATATTGAAAGTGTATTTCAGTCTTAAATTTAATACAAATACTTGTTTTGGGATTATTTTTGAGGTAAACTTATTTTTTTAATAAAAATCAGAAAGAAACTTAAAAGAAATTATTTGTACTTAAAAATATGTTTTTCACCGTATAAAGAAAGTGAATTAATTAGGAGTCGGAATTTGCTTACCTCGTTGTATTTTTTAAAACTTATTTTGTATAACATATGTGCGTAAATAGTTGGCACAGGAACATAAATAAAGAGAAAAAAAATATCATATTGTATCCTTTGATACCTTTTGTGGCTTAGTACAAAATATGATACCATTTTGTTAACTTTGTTTCTTTCTGAAAATATGCTTATTACACTCCTTATTTTTCATGTTATCCTTGCTTGGATTCCAGATTTTATTATATATCTAAATATATATTATAAATAATAAAACCAATATGCAGAGTGGGGATGTAGCTCAGATGGTAGAGCGCTCGCTTAGCATGCGAGAGGTACGGGGATCGATACCCCGCATCTCCATTTTAGTAATGTATTAATAATGCTAATTTATCTTTTTCATTAAACTCGACAATTTCTAGAATGTCTTGTATTGTTTGTGAAATTGCCCATGTGAATGTTTTGACTTTTTGGAGTGGCAGTTACTCAACTTAAGATTACAGTTTGCTTCTTTGACTTCCAAGAAATGAGGAAAGAACCAAAGTAAACACAATATTCAGTAACAAACCTCCTCGTGAGATCTAAACATCAAGTCCGGTCAGAATTTTTAGAGGGCCAAATTAAAGACTTACACTTTAATTTTACATATTACACTTGCACTAATAAAAGAATTTTTAGGGAATAAATTTGGTGATCAAAATTTTTGAAAGAATATTGTGTTAATACTATATTAAGTTTAATGTAATAAAATGTGTTATTTTTAATAAAATTATATTTCATTTATTTTATGTAGCATCTATTTATATTTTTTTAATAGTTAAATATAAAAGTGTCTTATCTACTTCTCCTTGAGACAATAAAATCTCACCATGTTAATTCTACACTATTTATAAAAAAGATAGTCTATTAATTTTATGATCTTTATTTGCTGTCCGCTAAAAGAAAATATCTTTAGAGCATATAAAAAAAATCAGGTTTGGTTTCCGTACGTTCTTTGATTCAATTGCAACTGTAAAGGGATAATGGTATATATATTTCTAATGAAAACATTCATATACATATACATTCCTAGTCACACGATAAACATTGAAGATTTTGGCCTAGGTGTTCTAAATATATTTTTGAGCTATTTGAAACGGGACAACTTGCAATCAAAAGTGCCATCGTTTTCACCAAAAAGATGCATAAACATTAATTATGGTCTTTCAGCTTTTTATACATTAACGATGTTTGGAGCCAATGTCACACTATCATTGCATGAAGTTACATTCGGAAATAATAATACTAAAATTTTATATATGCATGCAGATATATCAGAAAAGATAAGCGAAACAGATGAACGAGGTAAATATGAATATGATAATCGAAGAAAAAAATGAATTCTCTGAAAGAAATTATCAAAGAGCAGTAAACTTGTGAAAAGCACTGTATATATTTTTTACAATCTTGAGAAACTTTCTGAAAGCTATTATTAACTAATTAGCCTGGCTAATTTTTTAAATATTCAGTTACAAACCGGTTATCAATCAGATGACACGTGTGATACCTCTACAAGTTGAGGGTTGAAAAAAATGTTAACCATATATATACTTAGTATGGAGATGGAATAATTGAAGATTTTTGCAGAGAGGGCTTTGTTGAACAGGATCAGCAAGTAATTTCATGAGACTCGAGTTGCATCTTTCTCTAGCTAAAAAAATTGAAGATTTTTGGTTTTTTCATACAAGATAAGGTTGGTCGCTATTTGAAGGGTACTCTTGTTGTCACAGTACAAAACAACAGCCATAATTGGTAGGTGCAATATGAAGATCAATAAGGAGCATTGAGGAATCTTATTAGCCACTACATTCATAAGATGCGGAAGCTAAAACTCTATTTCCTGGATCACTAGCAGATAGGTATAGTAGTCAAATAAAACAAGCACAAATGAGATATAAGATTGGCCTAATCATAAAGGGAGAAAAAAAGAAGAGACAAGTCATGGGTGTAAATCTCTTACTAACTATAAAACTAACAAACTAACAACTAGTATTTGTCAATCAAAAAATAAAAATAAAGCAAGTGTGTCCTATTAACTTGTGATATACCTGACAGCATCATAATAGGGGATTGCATCATCTTGGTAAAGATGGTGTCTGGTTCCAAAGTATCCCTTCATAGGCTTGATGCCAAGGTACCGGAGTCAGATAACTAATAAGTCGTGATAGTATTGTCCTTGACATAATAAGGAGATGCCTTCAGATCGAAGAGTTTGCAGCTTTCCAGCCCAAGAAAGAACTTTAAAAGGCCAAAATCTTGAATGCCAAAAGTTGTGTTCAAAGTGCTTTTAACTTCAGAAAATTCAGAAAGTGAATTTTTCGCCAAGACTATGTTATGTTGTCCACAAGAAAAAAAAAAGGACTTAGTAGAATAGTAGTGTTGGTAAAGAGAGAATGGTCAGAGGTAGCTTGGACAAAACTACATTTGAGGAGCAAGGCATGTGAGTTTTCACCATCAATAACAGTAAATGCTAATTTATAACTTAACACATGTATAGTTTTATATAAATATTAGCTAGCAATAGTTTTCTGTAAATTATAATGTATAGTTTTCTGTAAATTATAATGTATATATATTGTTGTGAAATATATGGTGATGCTCAATATGTGAAAATGTAGTTTTATGATTTATAAGATACAAGCAAATATATCTATTTCAATGCGTTTTTTTTTATAAAAAAAAGCCAAACTTTCTACCTTGGTGGTATCATCGATGTAAAAAATTACTAAATCGATTAAGAACTATATATAGAAAATTAACTTTCTAAATTGTTTTTCATTTCAACCGATCTAGAAATTAAGTTTGGAACTTTCTCCATCAATTCCTAAACTGATATAGAAAATAATCATTTTCTACGTGAGCCAATCCCACGAACCTTGAAGCTAATTTAGAAAGTAAAATAACTATTAGTCCATAAAAAAGCCTCTTTTTACCAGAAATTATTGATTTTATGATGTAAGTATAATTAATAAGCTTATTTAAAAAGAATGAATGTTGGTCATGTACACGCCCTAGTTAACTATAAATTGAGCACATAACATACATCTTTTTCTCATAGGTGTTAGTTTAATTAGCGCCATGTCAATCTCTTTCTTGCTAACTTAATATTTAATAAATTAAGGCAGAAGTTGATTGAATAATCCAGACACTAACTTGTCAGAGGAAATCCATAAAAAAGAAGAGAAATGCTCAATATATAGTATGAATTTGTTTCACGAAATGAAGAAAAATGTATATTTAGAAACGCATGCAGGATTTCTATCAAATCCATTATTATTTTACAATTTTGGAAGATTATTATTTGGAAATTGCTTCTTGATACGAAACTATATGCAGTTATGCACAAATCACGAATTGCAGTTACCGTGATTTTTAGTTCATTTTTTTTTAATTTATTACTTCTATCCAATAAAATTCAAATGCATATGTCCGTTTGTGCGTTTCGTGTAAAATCATTTCGTACTAAATAACAACACTCTTCTCGTGACAATGATGCGTACAAGGAAAATTTCTTATTTATACTAAAACTATAGAGTGATTCTCTCTAGCTTTCATCACACATAAGATGCATTATACAGTCTTAATTACATAATGTCTTTTTTTAGGAATTAAATACGAAGTGCTTAGATACATATTAATTGGACAAGGGAGTTTATTTCATAATGTCATACGTACAACCATTGCATACACGACTCTTCTTCCATTTTTTTCTCTCTTCATTATTATACCCTCTACAATAAACAAAAACATATCTTACGAATCGTCCTTGAAGGAACGTTCTTCATTTGTTTTGTTTATTATTTTTTTGACAAATATATGATCTTTTTAATATAAAGTCTGATGTTTATAAAGCTCATAATGCCATGAAGAAACTTGCTTCTGCTGAGGGGCCTTAATACATTTGGAAGGTGAAACATGTCGCTCCCATCCACAAAAGACCTAAAGCAAGGAAAACATTTCAGTTTCTTTTCAGATTCATGAAGTGCAAAAAATTAATAGTACCTCTAGTCCTTAACACAGTTTAAAAAGAATTGATGATTTTTTTTATAAAATATTTTAGAACTTCTATAAAGTATTATTTAATTAATCTTTTTTCATTAGTTTTTATTCTTTACATATTCTAAGTATTTGTATTTATTATTGACAGTGGTACACTGAATAATACTCTTGAATTTTAATATTTTCACATTATTTTTATAATACTCTTGAATTTTAATATTTTCACATTATTTTTATAACAAGTTAATGATTATTAATAAAAACATAATTAGTATATTAATAACATTTTTCAAAAAATTCAAGAAGTCAAATGAATTAATTGTTTTTATTGACTTGTGTGATTATGTGTAAAGTATCTTATAATAAAGATGAGAGATTATAAATAATTAACTAAAGAACATAATAATAAAGGGGTTAGAAATTAATTAAAACTTCATGAGCAGTAGCAAAACAATCAAGTGAAAATGATTAATATAAAGTTAGTACTTAGTGTTTTACCTTTCAGCTTTGGCTCTTGGACCATCAAGAACGTTTTGTAATTCTTGAGGCCTGCAAGGGACTGCAAGTGCTCCCTTTTGCTTGAAACCATACTCCTCTCGAGCCTGGTTCAGTAGTTCCATGAACATAGGATCAGCCAAGTAGTCCAACTTAACAACAAACCTTCTTGTTTCTTCACCCTTGATGGCAAGAACAGCAAAATGTCCCTCCATAACATCTTCTGGCACCAATGTTGCTGCAGCTTCCAGTTGATCTTCGTTGGAGTGAACAAAGAGTAGTGAGACACTCTTTTGCAACTTCTTAACACAAGACCCAAGCATCTTGAAAATTTTATATATCACTCTAAAGTCTTATTTCTATAATGGGATATACAGTGAGCTTCTTGGAATATGATATGATATGGTCTATATATCAGAGTTGGGACACATGAAGTCAAATACACATATAGATATAGGTATACATGGCATTCAATGCTAATATTTGATGGGTCATTGTCTTCCTTCACATAATAGGTAAGGGCCTAGAACTTGCCTTGTCTTACAGTGTACATATGGCTAGCTTGACTATAACATAACCCCAATCTTTCCCGTGCTTTTTGTCTTCAAAGTTATAGCTAGGTTCCTATCAGCAAGATATTTTTCGCCATGATATATAGGCATTACAATATCCAAACCAATTTCATTTTCAAATCATTCAACCTATAGGACTTAGGAAACATATCCTCTTAATTAGCTAGATGCACAATTTTGATTGATTTGAATGTTTTGAAAAGGTTAATTAACAACTTTTAAATAAAGTGCAAAGTCCCTGGTGATTGCTACATTTGTTAGGGTGTGCATAGAACATCATTACAGACTCCTTGCCCTCTGTAAGGGAGTCAACAGAGGATAGATTGACCTATGTTACTGTGTCGGCAAGTTGCCATGTAGTATCAGTTTAACTGTTCCTAGCCGTTCGCAGTTTTAGATTTTTGTTGTTTTTTATTATTCTCCATACCCTCAAATTAAATTTATTGTTTTTGTTGTCGTCTAAAAATGGTGAAATAACTAGTGTGTTTAGTGTTTGAGCAGGTGATCGAGTGTCTGCAAAATTTATTTTAGATAAAGTTATATTGATGTTCAAGTGTTATGATTCATATTTGAGTGTTTAGTTTTAATTTTAAAAAGCAAATTAATAATGCAACTTATTATAAAAAATTGTTCAATGAAAAAGTTATTTAAATTTTCCAACTTGCATTACCACTGTTTCCGTTAAAATGGTATTATTACTACACTCCTATATTTCACTCCTTCTATTAAGTGATTTTCTTGAATTTCTTGAAGTAAAAATGATATATAGAACTTACCGTTATTCTGAAACGTGTTGTTATCTGTCTCCGATTGTTCGTATAAGTTTAGTAATTGGTGAAACTTTATTTCCTTATTGAGCTTCTAGTCATTAACTATTTGAGGTGTTGGTTCTTTTTGTCTATTCCTTGTTTTAGAAAACTATATATCAATCTAGCCAGGAAGAACTTGTGTGCTGTATATATAAGGTTTTCACATGCAAAACAAATTACATTATTATTACACGTAGTATACAAATAAGTGGGACAGTTGAGTTTCTGAGAGCATGCCGTATGGTCAACATCCCATTGTTGAGCTTAAAAGAAAAGGAAAGCAAAACCATGTGATGCTTAATGAGTTGTAAGTATCACTGTTTGCTCTTTTCTGCTCGAGTGTCATTGCTACATGTACATTGTTACTTGTTAATTGCAATTTTCTGAAATGTGAATATGGGGTCTACCGTCCCGTAAAACGCTTTTATCATACTGTATGGGGCCAGGCTTGGGGTGTGGGGCCTAGCATGTGACTACATAGTACAAATATGAATAAAACCATCTATATATCAATAGAAGAATATAAGTCACACACATATTGAGTCAATGAGTCTTCCCATAGAACAGAAAAAACAAAAGGTGGCAAGTAGCTCCACATGCAACCCCACCCACTTATAACCAAAAATAAATAAATTAAAATGATGTGATAAACCAGCACAAGTGCTCCCCCTAATTATGTTCATTGGTTAGATAGGTATGAACCAACTATTTAGTGCATATTTGAAATTCCAGTGTAAAATAATTTTGTTAAAGGATCAGGATCCTTGTTTTTGTCTTTATTTTGCTTTTGGCTATTAGATCTACATTAAAATGTAGTATGTTGTAACAATTTTAATTGCAAATCAGCACATGTATTTTCAACACATGTATTTTATTGGTTTGAGTTTTGATTTGACTCAGGTTATTGAATTATGATAAAAAAAAATATTATATTTTTTTAAATAAAATTTTGATTTTATATTATTGCAAGGTAAAACTATTTATTATTTTATTTGATATTAATTATTTCTATAGTTATTAATTTATGTATGGCATTAATTTCTTTAATAAAAATATGATAAAAAGGTTAAATAAAAATACTAACCAAATTAAAACACTTGATAACACTAGACGTGATTATATGAAGATCAAAATGAATAAAGAAGACAAAAATTGACGGAAAATATATGTACCAAAGTCTAAAGTTTATTCATCTAAAGTTGAAAAATAATTGATAGGATTTAGTATGATTTATATTTAAAGTGAAGGAATAATCCAAACTAATTTAATTAATTTGATTTAAACTTGTGCTGCTTGACATGAGTGAATGGCTCTAAAATAAGATGAGGGGATGCGTGACCAGGAGTGGGCTCTTAGTTGGACTAGTGATCTGTGTGAATTTAGACCCAATTAGTGAATATCACATAGTTTGCTCCCAATTGCGATTGGGTCAACCCATATCAATCGACTTATCAAAGCAGATGACACCGATTGCATTTTAATTTCTTCAATTTTACTTGTTAAATGCATGAGCTAGTTTCTGTCCAGTGTTACCCAATGATAGATACTTTTCTTTTAATAGGCATTTCAGTATTTTCTTGTGGGTAAAACAACTCGTGATCGATTTGTTCACATTTATGTTCATATACAATGTCGTTTGTATCAAGTAAGTCTAATTTGATTGGTTGAATGATATGAGTAAATTGTTATAAATTTTTTATATTTATTTTACTTAATTTATTAATTAATTTATTTTCTGCTCTTTACATATGCTTAGTAAGAAATTTATCTTAGTCTGCTCTAGTTTCGATCCGTATCTTTATGTATCAGTATGTGTGAACGAATCCTCTCTAATAATATATTTTTTTTATAAAAAAAAAAAAAGCAAACTTGACATGATCAATTATAATTAATGTCTCACACTATCACTGTTTATTTTTTAAATTCTGAATTTAAAAATAAAATGAAAATATATTGAATTTATAGATTTTTTGGAGTGTTAGAATCTCATAGTAAGGTTACTGTAAAAGATCTATTGTCATCTAGCTAGGTACCCATTGAA
This sequence comes from Glycine max, assembly GCF_000004515.6. Taxonomy (NCBI): domain Eukaryota; kingdom Viridiplantae; phylum Streptophyta; class Magnoliopsida; order Fabales; family Fabaceae; genus Glycine; species Glycine max. The sequence goes on from NC_016090.4 coordinate 40,663,750, forward strand.
ATCTAATTGATTTCTTCGATCTTCTTGATAAGATGGGAACGGAGAGTTAGTTAGCATGATAGCTTCAATTGTTTCGAGCTTGCAGTTTTTTCATGATTTTAACGTGGATACTTTATATATAAAAGAAAAATAGCATGCGAATTGAGATGTATAATAAAACTATGAATTTCTTCAGAGGCGGTGTCTTTGCCTGTTGGCTTAGAAACATGCCATTTAATGCAATACGTTGATTGTTTGTATACTCTTTACGCAGTACTTCGTACGGACTATATATGGAGCAAGTTTTTCTTATCTCCATTCTTTTTTTTTTTTTTTGGTATCCAAGCTCTTTCTTCTTATCCACTCTGATCTATAATTTGCTTATACCAAGAACTAAAAACATCCAATTTTGATTTTTCTTTCTGTTTGAATATTGAAATTTGACCACAGATGTTCAATTATTGATAATCTTTAGCTATATCATGCATTTTCATTACCTTGAAAAGCACACGAGAGTTTTCCTTTCTGGCCAAGCTAGCAAGGATATTTAATTTCAGTCTCGTAAAGATTTAAAATATAAATTCCACAATTCTTTTTGTGTTTGACTTTTCCTCTCACAATAAAAGAAATTATCTGCGTATAACTAATTAATATTGGAACTAGCTAGGACAATTTTGATATATTTATTTTTATTCTATTTCATCTATTTATATATTCATCATGCCTATTGGCTATTGTTATAGGTTTAGGGATAAAAATAGACAGACAAAGCATTAGAATATCACTTTTCATGTTCGTTTAAACTTGCTTGCTGGATAATCTGTACAAGAAAAAAATTTTAAACTTGCTTGGATAATGTCCACATACTTAATTGTATTCAGTAGGTACCTATATATCTCAGGATCATTACCTTTGTCTAATTGTCTCAGTTAAAAGAGATACGTGCATGTATCTTCTCTTTCTATTATTGTGTTTTTTCTTTAACTAATTAGTAAATTAAGAATGTTATTGACCTACAAAAAAATTAATAATGTTATTTCAATACTAAAATTAACATTAAAAAAAATAATAAAACAAAAATTTATTAATTAAAGTGGAACATCTAAACTCAATGCAAAAAATTAAAAATCTTTTAAATCCTAGTAAAAATATATGATATATATATATATATATATATATATATATTATATAATTTTTCGTTACAGTATTTTTATAATTTGATATAACTTAAAACATAATTACTTTTCTAAATCAAATTAATTAAAAAATATGTTGTAAGTAGTAAGACTTAAACTACTCACAACAGGTCATAACATTCAATATATAAGCAATTTTCCACAAAAATAAACATTTTTCTAAAATGAATTTATCTCTAAAAAATAAATACAGATATTTTAAAAAATTAATAAATTAAAATATTTAAAAATAAAAATTATGTTACTTCTTATTCATTTAATACAAATACTCCTACACTCTACAAATATATCAAGTTCAAACTCCTCTTAAATAAATAAATAAATAAAAATATAAATCAAGTTCAAATTATAGCATAGTAAAAAAAAAGTAAAAATATTACAATAAAACAATAGATTAGCTTTCCGTAGTTTGAGGTTGCACAAATCATTGATATGGTTACATTTAAAACCAGCTCCTCCACATTTCAAGAATTTGAGATTTCTGCTTTCCACTTAAAATCAATGTCACACGAAAAAAGGTTAATTAAGCTCAACTATGTCGACCTTTCTTTTTTAGACAACATAAATTTTTTTCTGGTAGAAATCTGAAGTATTTTCATAATTTTTTATTCTTAGTGTTAGTTAATTTTCGATTCAAGATTTAATTATATTTTTAAAATATTTAATTATATATTCTATAAGAATCAAACTTAATTTTTTTTTCATAAATTCATTGTAAAGTGTGTTGTCAGAACTATATCAATATCTATGGTCTCTTTGTTATTAATAAAAGTTGAAGGTTAAAAAATTGATGGGGTGTGCGCTTGTGGTTAGTGAAACACAGCTGCAATGAGTTATTTTGTGGTGAGTCCACGTGTAGAAACTTCCATCTCAAGCTGAAAAAAGACACAAGAAATTGTTGATTTTTTTGGGTCGAAATTATCCCTCTTATTTTATTCCTGCGTCTCTCACGGTTTTTAAAAAAGCACGACCGATTATATTGTTGTATGAGTTTTTGTTTTTTTTTTTTTTTCATTTTTAGTTGGAAGGGCTTTTTATTTTTACAAAGATAGTTGATTGTGTTGTTAGCATAATTGATTACATGTTTAATTAAAAAAAAAACTTTCTTTTTTGTCTTGACTCTTGAGACACTGGAAATGAATTTTTTTTTGCCTAAAATGGAAAATCAGTTAATTATTAAAAAAATCTTATTTAATTACTATAATTTAAATATTTTATATGTTTTTTATCTCAATCAATCATATTTACTTGTTACTCTCTTTAAGACTAGTTCATTTGAAGAGAAAGAAGATTAAAAAAAAATATAAAATTTATACCTTTATACTATATTTTAATTTAAAACTTTCTACTCAGTTGATTTTATTTCCATTCTATTGAACGGATGCTAAATTCTTCTTCATTCCTTCATTAAATATAGGTTTAAACATGATTATGTGATAAGAAAAATAGAAGTAGAATGGTACAAAAAGATAATGTCTGAGCCAATGACAAGGCTAAGATGACAACTGGACCTGGATTGATTGACTTTGTAATGATTGAATCATGCATTCTAGTCTTCGAGGTGATCGTCTCTCTGCCGGTGTCAGAGAGGGCCGAAATTTATCACAATTTTATTTATTTTCTTCTTAGCATATTTACAATTATGGAAAATTCTTAGAACTTTCATAGTTTCATGACAATTTGTTACTGTAGCTTAAATTAAATATACGATAGTGGACCCAAAAAAATAAAGAGTACGTACGGGGCTACGGGCAACAGGTGAGATATGAGATAGTATATAGTTTGTTCACGCGTAAGAGGAAACCGTTGCATGTGCGATTCAATGGAAAGTCATTCTCAATTATACATTATATGCGATTCAATGGTCACTCTCAATATTCTACCATCTTTTTCGGCCCTATTTATCACGCACAAATATTAATTTTTACTACATATTTTACAAAATCTATTGCTATATATGAATGGGACTTACGCATAATTTAAATTTCTATTAATATAATGATATATATATATATATAATATAAAAAGATTATGTGTAAAAAAAACATTTATCAGGCCGCGGTATCTCAACTAAGGGCTCACTGAAAACAATATTATAATTTAAAATTTATAACTAAAATGTATTTAAAAATACCAATTTGGGTACATTGTTGGTGTTCTGAGTATATTATGTTGCTCACTTACTCTAGATCGCATTATAGTAGTATATCACTTGAGCTAACACCATATTTTATTTTCTTACAGAATTTAATTAAGTTTTTGTCACGTAAAATTCTGATAGTTGAACACCTAAATAATATAAGAATTTAATGGTTATATATTGACAGTATAAAATAGTTTTATATAGTTAATTATTATTTAAATTATTTTAAAAGTTAATAAATTTATCTTATATCATAAATTATGATTGAATGATTCTGTAATTTTTATTTTTTATTTTTTAGTATATAACTTTTTCTCATAATATAAACACTTAATTGATATGCCTCACTTTTTTTAATATATCACATAATAATTTTATTAATATATATTGTCAACGTCTAAAGAGTATCCACCAATCTTTTTCCTCACATATATAATAATATTTGGGGAGATGCACATGTCTTTGTACTTCACGTAAAGCTGTGTAATTAGTACGTGATAACCATACGCCCTTGAAAAATATGACTTAAATATCATTGTATTTTCATATTTTCTGTTATTTTCATGAATAAGCTTAATTAATTATTTGGAATGTATAAAAGTTATTATATTTTTTTTAACGAGATAATTAATTTTAACACTTATTCACATTGTTTCTGAACGTCCTTGCCAGAATGATGAATGCCATATGCATACTAGCCGGCAAGTTCATCATTTCATTGTAACATGAATAATGCACTGATATATGCATTAAATGAGTTAACATTATCATGTTCACCCATTTTCCATATATAATAAGCAACAAATTAATATCTATATGAATCTCAAAAAATTAGTAACACGAGGGATCTCACAAGACCAATTGTATTCCTTTCTGTAATATTTCTGGAATATAGTTGTCACACAAACAATGTCATATGTTCAAGCTAGATTTTAAATATAAAAAAATGGTATACGCAATAGGTAGAGCCATCCCTATTAATTAGATGCATAACCTTTGCAAAAACTGTAAAATGATTACCAAAAAAAGTGAAAAGAAAAAGAAAAAAGTATCAATTGATCTATGTAATAGCTTAACGTGTATAAACAGAAGAAGTGTGTTAATTACGCAGTGGTCGATTCTCTATAATCTTCTGAAGTTCTTCGGGGGTGCAGGGAACTGCAAGTGCACCCTTCTGTTGAAAGCCATACTCTTCCCTTGCTTGCTCCAGCAGCTTCAAGAAAGCAGGATCGGTTAAATAATCTAACTCAACAACGAACCTTTTTGTTTCTTCACCATGCATTGCTATAACCGCAAAGTGTCCTTCTTTAACATCTTCTGGCACCTTTGTTGCATGTTCATTTTCCTCATCAATGTCACTCATATAACAAACCCTTCTCGTACTACGTACTCCATTTGGTGCCAAGAATAATGGAAGACCCTTTATCACCTTTTTGATCAAAGACTTGAGCATCATCTTCTTCTTTCCAACCTCCATAGCTATATCAATGTTCTTGATTAATATTTGACAATAGCAATAGTAACAACAATATACTGTGGTTCAGTTAGTGTTGAAACTTTAGAAAACTAGCTTCTAATTTGGATCTTTCAGTACTAGTGTCCATTGTGTGCATATATATATGTATATATGTGTTTGTGGAATTTTATAAAGCTTACTCTAATGGGAATATTAGCCGTATAGGAACCACACACGAAGTTTCTCTTGTTGCATGTGGAGCCATGTCTATTTTTCCGCGTGCTGCAGTTAGCTACATGTCATTTAATGCAAAATTTTACGCGTCGGTTTGTTCCTTGGCTAATTTTATTTTCTTAATGCGTAGCCCAAATTAAAGTACACATTATTTTAGGCCTAATGTGCTGTTTGTATGACTGTACCATAATTGAGAATTGTCTTGCAGCCAAATAGTACTCGATATATCCTACTAGGCCTAATTTGCGCTGTCTCTATGGCTATCACATATTTTAATATGTAACTACAAACAAACGTACACAACGAAAGTGTGAAACCAATTTTCTCTTCGTTGTGTCGAATAAAAGTAATGTCAAGTTAAAAGTCATGGATTACGCACATCCTAAGGGGACATCCGCGGCCATACAACAAATCAAGGTTTTCTTGACGGTGTTCGTACATCCTGCTTATGTCGGCGCAAAGATTTTTCCACGTATATGTGTTCATACATCATTACATCAATAACATTTTATATTCTTTCTCTGGCGATAAACATTCCTCGCTCTACGATCCAAAGTCCAAACATGAGGTCTCTAATTTACTTTCAAATAAAAAAATATGGGGTTACGCAAGAGTATAGTAGATTACGAGTATAATTTTTTAAGTATTTAAAAATGATTGGTATAGTTTTTTTAATTGCATCAATAATTTACGATGCTCCACTTTATTTTATTTGAGATAAATTAAAGAATGCCAATATTAATTTTTCAGCAAATTCTCAAATTAGAGGCATGCAAAAGTGGCTCAAGCTATGTAGATGGGAGGATAACCATTATGCATTTATGAAAGGCCGAATATATGGGCAGCAATCAAAGTTAAAAGCTACTGCGACGGGGTGAATATAGAAAAATTATCAAACACCCTAAAAGGGGTGTGTGGGAGGAACAAGCGGTTGAGTCTTTTTATTGGCCAATAACCAAATCAAATAACTTGAAATTTTTTTATAAAAAAGTAAACCCAAGTTAGCCATGTCTATTGGTGCAGTAGTTTTTGTCATTACTTTCATACTAAGTAGCATTTTCATAAAATTTAATGCTTAAATAATCTAGATTAAAACTTTTTTAAAAAAATTTATGAGCTTTTAAACAATTTTTTTTTTGAGAGAGCTTTTAAACAATTGTATTTTTTTAAGTAATTATGTAACTTAAAAAAATTGTTCTGCAGTGACATTAGCCTTTTAAGGTTCCAATGAAAGTGGTTGCTTCCTGCACTTCTCAACTGCTTCTTGCACTCCTTTTCTGACTTTTGGAATCTTCAATTCCAAATGTAAAATTACATTTTGAAATGTAACTCTTTTTTAGGTTCAGAAACAACCAACCCAAAAGGCAAAAAAACACATTCTGAAAAGGATGCAAGAAGAAACTTGGAGGTGCAGAAAGCAACAACCTCCAAGGAATTCAAATAATTTGGCCCAATAGAAACCCAATTTATTTGGAGACCTCAACTTGGTTATGATGCAAGCCAGTAGCCATGTCTGTCATTTGTTAATGAGATTACAAATAAGGTTGGTCTTGACATTTTATGTGTTGAGTGAAATGATAAATAAAAGCTCAGGTCAACTATTGAGGTATATGGTTGTTTCAGTTTTACCAGAGTTATACCCTTAAACATTAGAGAGCATTACCAACAAACTGTTTCTTAAGTAAGAAAGCTAAATAATTAGGGAGTTTTATCATGGCTAACGCTTGTTTGATATCTTCGGCTGATACAGAGTGGGTACAATTCGACCTTAAATTAAAAACTATGTTGGGTCTATACAAATAATAAGATCGTGGCTTTAGTTAATTTTCCTAACATTTGAAAAGCTCTTCTTAATTTTGTTGGTGTATAAGCCCTCTTGATCTCGTATTAAGCAATGTGTTGGTTGATTAACAATCTTTAAAAGTTAATTGTATATATACATTGGTTGCGAATGACCCACATATTGATCAACATGGGGACATAACTCAATTGCAATTTTTTTTTTCTGATACTATTATAGTATTGAATTATCATTTAAGTCTCCTTACATTTAGCACTTTTTTTAGTAACAAGAAAACTGAAAGAAAGGCAACAAAGAAGACCCTACAAGCGAAGATGGGCTACTAGACTCATGGCATCATCAACTAGACCATTGGTAACAATGATAGAGTCAAAAATATAAGATGAACTGGATGATTAAAGAAAAAAAATTATGAGTTTGATTTTCTTTGTTAACAAAAATTAATATTTATCAATAAAAAAAAGTAATAATGATACAACTCAAGGAAATGAGTAAAGTTGTACCAACATGTAATATGTCTGCACTCCGCACAAATTAACGTTCCCTCTCTTAAAGTATGTTCAATAGAGACCATGCATCCAATTACAAGCAACCAGGGCCACAAGGAGAATATCACTAAGATTAAATTAGTGTCTCAATTATTTAATTTATTTTTTAGATTTAATTTGATCTTTTAATTTTTTTTTCATATTTAATTTGATCTAATTTTTTAAATCGATTTAATTTAATCTTGCAGTTTAAGTTATAAGAAATTATCCTTTATGATAATTTAAAATTGTCATTAAAAGATTTTAAATTGTTACAAAATATATATTTTTCAAAAAGATGAATCAATTTTAAAAATTAAAGAATTAAACTGAATCAAAAAAATAAAAAAATCAACATGAATCAATTTTAAAAATTAGAAGAGCAAATTGAACCCAAAAAATTAAAATATCAAATTAAATTAATTTTAAAAATAAAAAAGGATGAAATTACATTCTAAAAAATTAAAGAATCAAATTAAACTTAAATAACAAATTAGAAGGAAAAAAAACTAATTTAGTCTATATATTTGTGAAACTCGATCGGACCCATCCTAGTAACTTGCACATATTCAGATTCAGAGCTGCATCAAACCCTTCTGAATCTCTCGTTCCAAGCAGTCAACAAGCCGAAATAAATGACTAACAGTTATGCATATATGTTGTTACCTACGTATATGTTTCCATGAAAACTGAATATTCAAGCACATCATTGTGTTTAAAAAAACGTGATTTAATTCTCCAATTTATTGGTTGTTTTTTAAAAAAAATAAGTAAAATAACAGATAATTCAGATTTCAAAAATTGAAAAGAAGAGAGAGAGAAATGAGAATGGATAAAATTAAGATATGAGGTGTTTAACAAGAATGGATGTAATCAAGAATAATCTGTTGAGTTGTGTAGTCAGGGAGCATATTTAATGACTTGGAATGGTTGGTTATCACCTATTTATGAAATTAAGGTCACAAATACTACATAACCAACGTATTCTGGTTTTTTATTTGTGGCTGTATATGCTTCCCATGTTGAACATTAACATTGTGGCGGGAGAGGATCACTTGTAATACTTTTATGGTACTACCACTGGTACCGCTCATCTATATGTATTTATCTTTAGCTGATAAAAATAAAAATCAAGAAGAAACTGTTTATGTCATCAGAAACTTCAAGAGGACAGGAATTTGGTGAGTATTATCTTAAAAAATTCAAATAGAGTTAAGACATAAAGGTTTTACAGTTGGGTCAATAAAAGGAGACTATATGCATGCCATATAGGACCTAGTTTTAAATTGTTGTCGCAGTTATAGCTTTATTACGATTTTTGTTGTCGCAAGAAATTGCGGGTATATATGATTAATATGGTTGCAATTGCGATCCCAATCACTCCAAAAACCTTGCTTTAAGAGGGTAGCAAAACCAAAGTATCGAACCCAAGAATATAGATATATAGGGAGAAGAGATTGTTTCACTAAAAAAATATTAGAGAGCAATACAGGAGAATTGTTTTGAGAAAGTCGAGTAATTAAGAAGAAAAAAATAGCTTATAAAAGATGACTAGACACCTATAAAGACATTTCAGTACTGCTCAAGTCATCAATAATTTTGATAGAGTAACTGTAACCAATAAATGCATACCAATATAAACATTTGTAGACATGTTGTGTCAATATATGTGAGTTCTCCTGTATACCAAGATGCATTATAGTTTTTCTTTATCAGCACCAAGATGCATTATAGCAGTCTTGTACGTGAGTATTAATGTAGTGTTGACTTCGATAACCACTTAACAATTTAGGTTAATTAATGACGGTTGGTTCAACTTAATTTGTTTGAATTATTGGACTTTAAGCCTACTCCAGAACAATATTAATTTATATATATATATAAGGTAAATCCCACTCTCTTCTCCTTTTTTTTTATCACCAAATATATATATAAATCAGGTCAAGGGTACAAGGATACCCAATTACCGTACCCTTCCAAGTTACAACTTAGGCTATATGAAATTACCACCCAGTTATAATTAATTAAAATACTATATATCCTCTCCCCCCTGGTGACATATAAACTGAAAAAGCTATGTATCCTACTGTTGATGAACAAGAAAAAGATTCCTATGTTTACACAATATTGTTTTCCCCCAAAATATAGACACTATACTACTGTTGATGTTGTATATATATATATATCCCTCACAGTATATTGCTACACCAAAAAAATCAAACTAGCATTGTGTATTGTCTCTGCTAATATTTTCGAGCACCGCACCTCACTCTCTTTTAATTTGATGTTACTGGCAAATGGCAATAGTACTTTCTTATAATGATTTACTGGTAATTTAAGTTTAAAAATGGTTGAATTAAGTTCCTTCTATTGAAATTTTAGTTGTTTGTGGAAAATAAGAAATTCAGAAAACATATTTATGATAATAAACATACTAAGTATCTACTTCAGTTGCTGAGTAACTGTTATAAATTTTATTTTTTTGATATTATGTTTAATTCCTACGAAACCACAACAGAACCACTGAACGTGCGAGCGTCACAGAGACAGGTACATAGAGGTTGAAGGTGTCGTCGTACAACGAAAGGAGGAGATTCGTTCTCATAATATGTATGCTAGTAGTATCTAATATAACCTGGGATGAGTATTGCTTGATGAGTAATTGAATTTCTGATATTAACATCTTTTATCAATTCTTTTAAAAATTTAAGCCACTATCAGTTGAGCTACCACAAAGTCCTTATCGCCTAAAGTAGGTTTCAACCACTCCCATTATAAGATCAACCGATTAGAAACGAACTACTTTTTTTATTTAATTCGTTAACACGCTTGTTTTCTGAATAAATTTTTGTTAATTATTAAAATTACAAGCATATACTATGTTACATCATCAATCTCAGAAAACAAAAAATTGACCTAGTACATGTAAAAACACAATTATGACAAAGAACAAATTTATGTACTGTGCCTCCATTTTCCAAAGGGTCCCTATATATATATATATATATATATATATATATATATATATATATATATATATATATATATATATATATCTAATAACAAAATAGGATTCATGTCGGTTGTCCCATATACTCGAATTGGAAGCAGCAGTACTTTATGTCCAAATCATATGTATAATTACTGTTCCCATGTTCTTCCCGACCCTGGGGATAGAGACTGGAATCTAAGCTGAAAGCAATTTTCCATGGCACCTATCATTGATCAAGTCCTATTCACATGGGCTATATAACACTGTCACTGTGTGCATGAATGAATAAGACAAAAAAGGTATATGTGAAAACATTTATAATTTCTCCAGGGTCCTTGTCTTACACACCGGCCTATTACCAAGCACGTATTAATCCGATTACCTTAGATTGGATAGACAACACGTGACTCATTCGTGGATCCAATCAACTGGTCTAAGGTACCATGCTTACAAAAACATTTAATTAGGGCATACTCTCAATATCCATAACCAATTCCAATTTTTCCGCCATCATATTCTTCTTCATACATCATAACTTGTTAGTATAGTATTAGTTACAATATATATTTTCTCATCTTTTATATAAATCTCACCGATCTTCGACAGCAGTAATAACTAATTAATTACGGAATTGAACATTTTCATTAACAGGGAGATATATACAAAACCTATGACTTCTCTTTCACTTTTTTTCTTTCGCTAATCTTATATCTCCAAAGTCACATTTTCATCATTCACACCTCTACATAGCTGTTCCCTCTTTCGATCAGCGTGAAGGTGTTCATGCTCCATTTTGATGTTATAATATACGGGTGGAGCTACATGAGGTGCAGTGGAGCTCAACGTGGCCCTATCAAGCTGGTGTAACATTTTTAGGTCTGAAATAAATTTAGATGTGGAACTTTTTTAAAGTTAATAATATTTTATGAAAATTATCAGAGTTTTATTTAAAGTGAAAATCAATTGAATAAAAATTCATATTAGTGTTCAAAATGACCAACTAGGAGGATCCACATTCCACAGTCAATTAAGAAGGGTTAAAAATGAATAGTGTTTGGTTTTGGTCGGTTGAGTCCTTTAAATCCGATTTCGACCACATCGAACCAGTGATTAGCCATGAAATTGACGAACAGGGAGTACCCCAAATCTTGAGCTGTAAGATGTGACGACTAATGAAATTTTGTTATATTTCTCAATTGTTGGAATATATATATACCTTTTGAGACATGATGTTATACTATTTGTGAATTAACTACGGTAATTTTCATGATAAATGCTACTACTCAACCATTTCAATTTTAGAGTTGACTTATGGTATGGAACCTAATGGTTGTACTTGTACGTACAGAAATCATACTACTTTAATCTGCATTCCAAATTATGATGAAGAAATAGAAATTATCAAAATTAAAAGTTATTTATAGATTAAGGGTAGATTTAAAAATGTTTCAATGATTTATTAAGAATGGTGTGGCTAGATCCATTATCTTGTTCATCCTTTTGTTTGCATATCATGTTAGTAGGCTAAAATGTCATATTCTTTTGTGAAGATTGATTAATGTCCTTGTATCTCATAGGAATTATTTGTCAAAATATTTATGTAATTGGTTAGGAGTACCCTTGTACTTTATTATATATGTTGAAGTAAAGTGTGTGAGATAAAATTTAATATTTATATAAGAATAAGAAAGTTGAATATCATATAATTGAAAATAAAATCATAAATTTAAGTTTTAATGTTTTAATTAAAATGTGATGTAAAATTATAACATAGGTGGATATGATCACCCGAAACATGCTACTTCTTACAAAGAAATTAAGTAACTAATTAAGACAACATTAAAAAACATGCATGGCAAGGTCTCATGCAACTCTTATCCCTTTAACCCAACAGGAAATAGCAACACCCTTGTTCCTATTCTTTTTCCTTGCAATAATTCTCTTGAGGTCATCTGGTTCGCAAGGAATTGCAAGGGCTCCCACCTGAGAGAACCCGAACTCTTCTTCAGCTTGCTTTAACAACTTGACAAAGTCTGGGTGATCCAAAAACTCCAACTCAATAGAGAACCTCTCTGGCTTCCACCCTTGTGTTGCAATCACCACAAAATGACCCTGCTTGATAACCCCTTTTGGACGTGAGAAAGTGCTTTGTAGTTTCCTCATCATAGGCTCCACTACTACTCCAAACCCTCCCATCCACAATCCCCAAGAACAGCGACTACTATTACTACTAAATGTTTTACCCATGCTTCAGAGAAACAAATAGTAACCTGAACAAGTTTCTTTTAGAAATTCTTACATGCCGATGCTGGAATATATATAGTGGCATGCATGCATATGTGTGACTAAAAGATAAATGTCAGATATATGGCTTTGGAATTGAAATTCAAGTTGATAATTGTGTATTCGTAGGGACAATCGCATGTGAGCTAATTCATTAAAGGTTGATGTCACTGTTCCCTCTCTCATTTTGGAGATGCAAAGAGAAGAAAACATATATATATATACAAGGAGGACTAGATAAAGGGTACTATACTTCAGTCATTTCAATTTGCCTTCATTCAATAGGGCCCCTCTCAGTTAACACATGAACGATATGATGATTCATTTAGTAAGGATACTGTTTATGTCTCATAAGGACAAGAGTTGGAAATTTGAAATTCCATGGTCAATATAAGAACATATATTTGGATATTAATTATAGAATTCGTTATTTTTAAGAATAATATATAACCGGTACCATACAGAACAACTATACAACTTGAATTTATAATTTGTTTTCAAAATTATAAGACTTAAAATTCAACGTTGACCACTTATGGGAGGAAGCACCTTTAATTTTCGTTGCATGTTGGAATCATGTGAGCATTTAATATCAATGAATATAAAGAAACACGTAGTTTTTTCGTTGCGATACGCATATATGTACTTTATTCTTTTCCCTTGGCCAAGAGTGTCATCGACAATTGATAGCACCTTCTGCTTTGACAATAGTGGATATAGGAAGTCGCAAAAGTAGGAAATTATCGCGATCATGATAGCGACACGTAGCTAGAGTGTTTAGACGAAGGATCAAACTGCATATATAGTAAATTATTAGCGAACATTTATGATCTATAAATAATTACACCACCAAATTTATCTTTTGCTTTTATACGAACGTTTTTTTCTTCTTCTTAGAATGATGTTAAGAGAACAATTGTTTTTTCGGTATAAAGTGAATGTATACAAATGATTTCCTAGAGTAAAGTTGCTAAATTTGACTCAGTTCCAGTAAAAAAAACATCAATAAAGTTATATGTAAATTTGAAAATAATTATAATTGTAAGAATTAATTTCTTGATGAAAAAAATTGTGCTTGTTTCACGTTGGATAAAGCTTCTTCAGAGCATCTCCATCTCAGCATCTCTCTCTTTCTTTTTTTAACTTTTTACACATCTTAATTAAATCTCACCATTATAAATACTTATTTTTTACCTTTTACAGCTTAGAAACTATTCTCTATAACTAGAAACTTAAAAAAAGTTACTATATAACTCTTAAATAATCACACATTCTTACATCTTACTTACAAAATATTTTCATAATTTAATATGGTTAGTTACTACTATTTTCATATTTTCATAATTTAATATGGTTAAGTACCAATCATGGATATGCTGCAACAACATAAAAGCTTTGAAGAAATCAGCAGAAAAGAAAATTTCCAATAAAATTATGAAGTGAATAGCTTTGTCCCACCATGCTCGGCATATGCAGTCCTCCCAGAATCCCGGGTCAATCATTTGCGGCTAATGGACATTGTGAATGGCTTTAATATTAATTGATAAGAGTTTTGGGAGAATCGCACCTCAAAAAACTAGTTGTTTTAGAGGGTCCAAAAACTAATAAATCAATCTCAGTGTAGCTTATAATTCTTCAATTCATCAGCTATTTTTATAGAGAGAAAAAAGTTGTAGATTCTAATTCGTTCTCAAGTCATATACTTTGCAATTAGATCCTAAGTTCCTAACCGTTTTATCAACCAAGGAAAATCCCCATGAACAGCTTATACCCTGAGATTCCTTATAAAAACATTAAATGGAAGGAGAGCAAATAATTTTTAGGCAATTGAAGAACATACATTGGTTATTTCAATACATAAAAGAGTTGATCTCTCTATCCAGAAAGATGGTATGTAAAACAAAAACTTAACCAGTGAAAATATTTCTACTCCAAGCCCAAATTTTAGGAGACACAAAACAGAGACGGTTAAAACCTTAGATTCCAGAAATTAAAGTGAGCAGCACGTGGTTGATAAATAAATTTGCTTCTTCTCAACTCAACTAACACCTGCGTGATAGTAACCTACAGAAACCAATCGAAGTTGAAAAGGTGGTAACATCAATAATTGCAGTACAAATTCAGAATCAATACAACAAGCATGCAAATTAAAGTGATAGGGAAGAGACAGTTCACGTGGTCAATCACGATCTCAATAGATATTCGTATAGTGCACACACGATCGAGAAGAGCAAGGAAACCAGTAGATTAGATTGCAGTTGCAGGTAGTAATTCTTCACAGCATGCATCAGTAGATTAGATTAGAAACCCGATTAATTAATTAATTAATTAATTAGGTTTACATACAAATCAATTACTTTTGGTTTTCTTATAAAAATAGAATGATGAAAACGGACAGTACACAAGGTAATTAACCCTCGCATCCATGTCCTGCACATGCCTGCTCTGCAGTTCCACTCGTAAAATAAATAAATGAGAGGTTAATTAAATTAGTAAATAAGGAATGATTGATTAAAGGATTTTGCTGCTGATGCTATTGCTATACTTCCCCAATTATTTCATTTCATGGTGCAATTTGCAGTGCGATTCAAACCTATACTACTAGTGGTTGGAACAAATGAAGCTAGATAGCTACCTTCTTCGGTTAGTTCTTTCTTACCAATACCCTCCACGTTTGCATCGCACGTCCTGTCACGTCATTTTCTGCAAGGGAAAATAATGCATTTACAATCCCCCTTTGTTTTATCAACTCAACAATCACAAATATTACATTTTTCATAATTGATAAATCATCTTATATGCTATAGCCGGTTGATAATTAGGTTTTAAGTAAGTGATTAAGAATTTCATATGATATCTGCATGTATAGAAGTGTTATAAAATGTCAATCTTTTAAACACATCTTATTATTCTAAGTGAACACTTGATAATTAATTATTACATAATTCTGAAACACCATAATTTCAATTAATTTTTATATAATGTGTAATTAATTTTTGTTGACTGTTGCGCAGATTAAAAAAATATGATTGTGATACAAAGAGAATAATTGGGATCATATAGGCACAGAATAGGGGTGGGAATAGGTCAGGTCAAGCTATAACTTATCAAAGGCTTTTATTTTGGTTCGGCGGCCTGATAGCCTTTTTAAAAATCTTCTTCACATTTTAATATTTTATAAAGTAGGAACGTAATAAGAAAGTTAAAAAAAAAAAAAAAGTCAATCAAAATAATGAGGAATATAAAAGGACATATGACTCACATCTAAATTGTAATTAAAGTCCTTGATTATATGGAGCAGTAATGTGTAATCAAAGTCTGATAGTTTAAAAAAAATTAATTATATCCAAAAAATAATATTATATATTGATACCCAAAAAATAATATATATATATATATATATATATATATATATATATAGGCTGATCTATCAGGCTTATAAGGCATTTTAATAAGCCTAAGCCTAACCTTTTAATTAAATAGGTTAGTTCAGACCAGACTTTATGTAGGTCAGGTCATAGGCCCCTGTGGGCCGGTCTGACCTATTCTCACCCCAGTACGGAATGATTAGGCCATGTAATAATATCTCTTCATTAATTTTCATTGTTTCTCTTTATCTCTTTTTCTCACATAATACATGTTTGGTTGTAAAGTGTTGGATATCAAACCAAACACCCTAATATTATACCACCTATCATTTTCTCTTTCCTTTCTCTTACTAAATTAACTGGGTTATTTTGGAGTTACCATGGGTGTAAACTTTTGGCAAAATTCTTACTTTTTAATTTCGGAAACGGATATTTTTGGGGGAAAATAACATTTTTTTAAAATTCCAAAACTGGGCCATGGCCGCTGGCAATTGAGCCTTACCACTATATTGACATAGTACAAATAGTCAACAATGCCTATTGTGTGGCCCGGTAGTATAAAGGAGAAACAGTAAAAATCAAAGCCATATAAAGCCTACAAGCCCACAAAAAATATTGGCGTTGGAGTTGGACTGAGCTTTATGTATGTATGATACAATACAAGACTACAACGTCAAAATAGGGTGTAATTTTATTTTCTGCACCTATCATTGCATTCGGTAATATTCATTCCAGAATCTAAATTTATATTTTAGAATAATTTATTTCAGAATATAATATGAGGTGTAGAATACAATAGTAAAAGTGCATGATAATTGATACAATAGTCCCGCAAGGAAAGACACCATATGAATGATGCTCCGCAGGTCCCTCTTCAACATTTATATTTGATTAAGAGATAGAGATGATTTGGTCTTATTTTTAACCCATTTATACTCTAAAACACCTTTCATTCTTTTTCTTCTATCTTTTGGAAGTTGGAAATGGAAGGTTTGTCCATTCTTCCATTCTTCTACATAATTGACATCTTCACATAGTCACCCATCATCATGCACCTACTCTGCAAGGTTGCGTACAATTCGTGCGTCCTCAAAATAGTTGAAAATTCATACGGTGGGAAATGGAAAACAGAAGAATTGAGATTTTAATTCCTATTCATATCCTTACTGCCTCTAAAAGTCAAATATTGAAACAATGTATTGCCCATTTTTTCACCTCAAATTTTAGGGTTAAGTCAAATCAAGTTGTGTCCATAAAGTCGGGCATATTTTATTGTCTAACGAATGGAGATTGAATTGCGACGTAAGTTAGATTGAATTATTTTGAGCTCACTGCACGTGTATTTAGAACGAGAACAGTTCGGGCCTTTTAAGAATTGTAAATTACACCCTCTGACTTTTGGGTATTGTAGATTTTCAGCACAATGGAAAAAGAAGGCGTTGCGTTAGGAAAATAAAATAAAGTCACTGTTATTAAATTTTTAATCAACCGTAATATATAGCATACAATAGCCAAATTCTTGAAAAACCATGGCATAACTGCATAAGTTTAATTCTTCATTTGAAAAACAAATGGTAAATGAATCTAGGGAATGGACCTTAGATAAGAGACGTGTCAAAGAGGAAAGCCCCACTCATAACGTGCAAATTCAAACTCCAACACTGCGCCACGTGTCGATGACTAGGAATGGACCTACCGAATCTTAATCTTGTCTCATAATGGCTAGGCTTAACTCAATTTATACAAGTAAAATTAAATAATTAATTAAAATATTCACTCCACCTTCTGCTACCACTTCTCAAACTCCTTGACTTCTTCATCCAGAACATTCCAAACCCGAAATAAACCCTTTTCAGACTCGTGCCTTATCAATTATTAATATTCCAATTTGTGACACTAGTGTATCCATGGCGACACATATGAATTATGATACATGATGTATGTCCATGCCTAGAAAAATTATGGCCATGGATGTTTATGCATCAATAACATGATATCATCGTACACACAAATGGGCCATGAAATAATCTAGAGGAATAGAAGAAGCCAACATTTCCCTAGGTGTCACAATCAAGGATGAGTCACAATGGGGACCTCACTCATGACTCACCTTCCTCTTGATTCTCAAGTCTCAACAACAGAACATGGTCTCATTTCGTATCTTGTATTTTCACCAAAATGTTGTTGGCAAAATCTTCTTTGAATAGTAACCATCATTGTCTTCAGTTATTGTAAACTAGCTCGTCCCCAAAATCAGACATGCTGCAGAAATCCACGTGGCAACAGTTGGGGCAGAAGCTTGCCTCGTAGTACAATACAATGAATATCCATAATGTGTTTTGATCACCTAACCCACGATCCTTCGTACCCAAAACAGTTCTTTTTTTAAAATGTTAACGATATAAGTTAGGAATTCGAATTAATGGAAACCCATTGTGAGCGAATTGAAGATCCTGAATTGAACTTATGACCATTTTAAAAAAAAAACAAATTTGCATGCAATTATATCCTAACTATATTATGAAATGGAGATTTTCTTTTCAAGTAGAGAAGAGGCAATGAAAAAGGGAGCAAACATAGTTCCTGCGGCGTCAACAGAAAAAATTACATCGTAATTACAAATTAGGCCTCAACCAATACAAGCTGGCTGGATACGTGTAGTGGTTTATAATGGTCCGGGAAAAGAAAAAAAAACTTGGATTCAGTTCGAGAGTTTCTAAAATGAAATTCAAGTCCTATTTTTTCAAGACTTTGCAGGCTTAAGTCTGAATTAAACTACAATTAAATCGGTCTAAATAGGCTCATGTTTAATTCAAACTTAAAATTGAAAGTCTTAACCTTACGTTTGATGGAATAAGTTTGGACCAATTTGGCTACTTGGTTGATCCCAAATCATGATTCAATCTTTTTTCCTTGATGAGAACCACGTACATGTTGACATCAAATCTGCACATTTTATCAGCAGAACATATTTCAAGTAAATATGATATTTGTCGGACTATATGTTTGTTTGCCTGTTGCAAAAATTAATGAAAACATTCATGTTACACTAAAATAGCTAGATATATGTTTTTTCTTTCTTTCTGTAACAAGTAGCAAAATGTTCTGGACCAAATAATTAAGAACGGTTAAATTCAGGTTGATACACCATTAATCATGGCGTACGAGTTTGCTCGTGATTAACTATCAACACGACAAATACCCCACACCTATGTTAGTTTCCAAGAGGAATTAAGGGGACGGCAATGATCATAACTGTTTTTTTTATAAAAAAATCAGCAAAAACATGTATTAAAATGGGTACAAGGGTATCACAAACCTATAAACATTAAGTATCAGAAGCATATCCCTGCACAATTGATCATAACTGTGTACTGTAGTACGTAACATTCAATTGCCAAAACTTAAACCCTCCGTGCTAATTAGATGCTGGTGGGGTCTGAAAAATATGGGTAATAAATACTCCTAAATTATATATTTGTATATTGTAAAAATATTAACCTTTGCAATTACAATCACAGTCCTCATACATATATAATTATATAAAACGGTAGTGCAAACGCTATTATTCTTTATGGGGTGGATAATAAGATAAAGTAATTTATTCATAGCAGGCTGGGAATAAAAATAAATTATAAACTAAAAAGACGGAACGAGGCATTAAAATACAACAGCGTTGAAAAAATACAATAACATTCGTATGTACGTACATATCCTACATATCCCAGGATTTGTATGGTTAATCTTACGCTATTCTGAAATTTTCAAATTCTGCATTATTTAGTAGTTTACCATCTTAAGATTCTTTTTTTCAATTATCATTTGAGTAGTTTATATATTGTGTTTCAAATATGCTCACCGTCTCCCAACAGAGCTGATCACAAGATTTAAAAAGTTAACATCATGAGACGAATTATTTATTGTGGACCTGGATTAATTTTTTTGAGTGATTTTTAAAAATATAATTTCTTAAAAGAGTTACTTAAAGTAAGATAAAATAAACTGTTTCTCTTATGTTTTAGATCGATGAATTGTTTTATCTGGTGTCATGATAGTTTAAGAAGACAATAAATTACCTATGCTTCAACGCACATATCTTTTAACTTGAATACCAGTACAATTTATTTATGCATTATGGATGCTTTTAAAGTTACATTTCTTATGAAAAAATATAATTAAACATTACTTAATAGGAAAATATATTTAAAATTGCAAATAAATACACACAATTAAATTAACTAACTAGAATCTATGAAATACAATTTTAAAAAAATTATCAATTAAAAAAAGAATTTTATAAAAACGTCTGTAATCCTTTAAAAGATTAATTAAAAGAGATTTAATAACTTCTAAAAAGATATTTTGTAATTTAAGATATAAAGGTTGAATAATACGCAGAAGATTTAGATAAATCAACTTTATTCTTTTTCATATTTTGAAGTAGCCAACAAGCAAGGTTATGTTTGGCAAAAACATATTTGACAAATTATAAAAAAAATATGAAAAATTAGGTGAGAGTTTAAAAAAAAAATAGCTGAACTAAAAATTATTAAACTAGCTTCAATTAAACAACGTTATAAGTTAGTCTGACAAACTTTAAATAAACTAAAATAACTTGCCGAATAAACTTGAAATAGTGTGTGGACAATTAAGTCAAAGATAAATTTTAAAATAGGTAGGTGTGATGATACCGAAAATGGCAGTTATTGTGATGTTGCAAAAAGAAAGTCATTTTGGATTCTAGCTAACACCCTTGTTCATAACTTCATTCTCCATAAATGTCTTATATGCAATTATATTCACCTAATTGATTAGGTCATGGCGAACAGTATCCACCTGATACTCTTAGGAGGTCATATATGTGGCTTAATTGTGTTCATAAACATGATTAATCAACCCACAGTCTTAGATCATTTTTCCACTTAAAAAAATGAAAATCATTCAAACGTACGTCTTGTCTTGTTATGAAATTAAGAAGAAGAAAAAAACAATGGGTTGAGCTGTGTGGGCTTGTAGTTTCTAGGCCCACTCCATGCATTCCTTTGCAAGCCATGACATAGAAGCTAACTCGGAACGCAAACGCATCATTGGTTACTACTTGGCATGACTCAGCTAGCCACCGTCGGGGGAATTGGAACGTTTTCAATTCTAATTTTAATTCATTTTAATTTGGAAACGTGAAAGCTGAAGCTTCAAGCTTACGTACTGTACGGTGAGCGATTATGTATGGTGGCGGTGACAACATGCAACTTCGTGGAACTTTCATACTAACCACCACTTTGCCAGAGAGAATGTCTCTTTTCTCTTATCAGACAAATGGACAAAATTCTACCTAGTCTTGGAATAATGGTTGTGAAAATGTCTCGTGGATTCTTTTTAACGTGGTACGTCGATGATAGTTGGTGGTGCTTTACGGAGTTAAGGTAGAATATGTCAAGTGCGCGTTCCGGATTACGGAGGGTTATCTGCCTATTGTGATTAACCAACAAAACTTGTACCTAATGCGACAGTTTCAGTGACTTATTTGTGTACTTGAGTTGAGAATATAGATTATTAGAGTGCTTCTTCTTTTTTATGTAAACAAAATAGTCTATATAAATGAAGGATAATTTTTAAACACACAAGTTAGTTATATAAAATTGAGTTAAGCTCAAATTTAAATTTTAAGTTAGTATTAGATTTTATCCTTATAGTTGATTGTTGTTGTTGAGTCTATCAAGTTACTCATCTTGATGATGTTGTTTTATGAGTTAAGTTTAAATTTAGATTTTAAAAGTTTTAAATTAAACAAATTAAATAGTTATTATATGATTATATTCAAGTTTAACATTAGAACAAAATATGCTTTCGATCTTTTTAAATTTGATTCTATCCCCCAAAAAATTGTTCTATTTTTGTCCTGTAATTTAGAAATACTTCCATTCTAGTCATTAAAGTGATTACAACTATTAACTTTTAGTAACGATTATAACCACGTATTTAAGATCAAATAAACCAAAGAGCAAGAATAGATTAAGAAGCTAGATGTGAGATTCATAATAAACCAAAGGTGAATATGTTGTTATTTATCAAACGACATGGAATATAAAAGAGTTAATTATTTGATTTGAAGACTAATTTCCTAACTTTTAAGAAATAAATTTGAGGTTAAATCATTATTTAGTCTTCAAATTTATTTTATAGATTTAATTTGGTGGTTTAAGTAATTTTTTGGTTTAATTTAGCTCATTAATTTTTTAAATCAATTCAATTTGATCCTTAAAATCAAAATTATAAGAAATTATATTTTAGATTCAAAATTATTATTAAATGATTTTAAATTGATACAAAATGTACATTTTTTAAAAAATAAATAAATTTTAAAAATTAGAGGATCAAATTGAATAAAAATATTAGAAAATTAAATTGAATTATTTTTAAAAAATCAAAGAACAAAGTTGAACCTAAAAAAAATTAAAAAATAAAATTGAACCTAAATAATAAATTTTAAAAAAACTAATTTAACCATCTGTGCAATCTTTTACTATAAGTTAACTTGTCATTCAATACTTACAAAGACATTAACGTGACAAAGAAATACTAACAGGAGTAGTACATGTCAATTCTCTATATCAATTCCACCAATACCATATATGTTATCATATTTGTTAAGTAATGAATGACAAGTTAATGTCTAAATCAAAATTACACAATTTTTAAAAATAGGAACAGAAATAGCACAAATTGATAGAAAAGGTGTAATTAAACTTAAATATAGTTATTTAGTCTTTATTATTCAATATTTTTATGTTAATTAATTTTAAACTCTCAATATGAAAATTAATATTATTATGCTAGACAAATCAAAATCTTCTTTCTTGTTCTCCTTCCCCATTTCCGGTTTCCTAATTAGAAATTATCACATCAATCAATGAGTATTTCTCATTTGAATCAACAGCTATCGGAATTATGCCAGTGGCGACCAAAAAAGGGGGTGAGAAATGTTCCTCTACTGATTAATTCTTATTTGGCTCGAGGTTTACGAAATTGGGATCAACTGTTTGATAAAGACATTCAAAAAATAATAATGAAAATATATGATAGTGTATATATCATTGGAGGTTGTGAGTGATAGGTAACACAATGGAAGAAACGAATTGAACGTGGGTTGCCATTGCCAAGGAGAACAAGAAACAAACATGGAATGGAGAATGCTCCTCTCACAGTTAATTCTCTGTTAAATAAAACTACTACTCCCTCCTTCGTTACAAAATATAAGTTGCTTAAAATTATCAATTAAGAAAAATAATTAATTTGTTGAATTTTATAAATAATATTGATGATTTTTCTAATGTATCTTTTTATTTATAATTAAATAATACTCTTATTCATTTACTTTCACTACACATAATTTTTGTTAATAATAACAATTTTTTATAAAATACATGAATAAATCTAGAAACTTAGGAAAAATAATTCACGAGAATTAAAAAGACTATTATATTAATACTAAAATATTGATGGAGTGTAATTAAAAAAATATTTAATATAATATTTTTTCTCTAAAATAACTTATATTTTGAAATAATTTTTTTCCTCTGAAATAACTTATATTTTTGGAACAGAGGGAGTAATAAACTAGTGACATAGACTCAGTAATTGATGCATCGATTGAAAGATTGGAAATAAGATAAGAAACGGAAATTCAAGACAAAAAAAAAACGAGTTGCTAAAGGAAACACAAAAATGTAGAACATTCCTCTCACAAAGGTAATTGAATAGCGGCAGTAACTCATTAATCGATGTGGCAGTAATTTCTAATTGGAAAGATTGAGAATGAAATAAAGAAATCAGATGCATGATTTGGATTCGATCTTAGACTTGGTAATCATAATTTGACAGAATTAACAACTAACACAGGCATGACCAAATAGGAGCCAAACCATAGGTTCAATCATCTCTATTAAAAAAAAAACCCTACTTTAACAAGATCTGCGAATTTTTTTACGATAACTTTAAAAGTTACTGGAAATAATTTGTACGTTAGTTTTCAGAAAGGAAGCAGAACAACCAAAAAGAGCTGCAAAGGCTACAACTCCATTTTTTAAAAAGTTACCTGAACCGGATTTGTCCAAGCCGGCCGGCCGTACCGCTCTCTATGTCATTAAGCATGCTTTAATAGCAAAAGTTGTACTACATTTTTCTAATTAGTACTAATAGTATTATACAGAACTCTTTTCAAATCTATATAAAATCTGTTATTTACAGCCTGCATATGGCTATACATCAAAATCAATAATAGAATATTGAGAAACAAGACGTTGCCTCACATCACGGAACACGCATTCGGATTCTCATCGCTGAACATCTGTGGAGGAGGATGGTGAGGGTTCAAGTAGAACGGGGGTGGTGGTTGTGCCATTGCCATGTAATTATCATTATACCCATGCTGGTAAGGGTAATTCACGTAATTACCATCATAACCTTGATTCGAATACGAATACCCTGATTGAACCTCTACCTCATAGCTGTTGTTGCTGCTGCTGCTACTACTACTACTTTCACCAGGTGCGTATCCACCGTGACCGTGCCAGTACATATGGGGAGCTGGGTACGCGTACCCGTAGTGCTCCATTTTGTTCACCTCCACCTTCGCTGCACCTTCAGCACCACCACCACCACCACCTTCCTTCTTGTTGTTCTCTTTCTTATCACCACCCTCTTTTTTGGGTGGGACCACTTCAACGTTTCGCTTCAGCTTCTCGTTCAAATACGGTACTATTTCTTTCACGTCCATCGTCCCCTTTACGCTCACCAAATCCTTTCCTCCTTCAATGTTCACCGACTCAACTCCTGCAAATCAAACACGCCACGTTAATTAATAATAATTAACTGTTTTATAGTGCCGCTTAATTAAATAAATAACATAACATACGAATTTAAATTTTATATAGAGGAGTATATACTAGTGGGCTCCGGTATCATCATCCAATTATACTATAACTTGATAATATTTTAGTTGAAATACTTGGCATAACGATTAAAAATGTAGGCCAAAATACGCGCACGCATAACCTTTGGTTTTGAGGATAATCTTTCGAATCTTCTGAATGCAACCTTCACAGTGCAGTCTGATCTTCAACACCACCGTGCTCTGAATTGAACCAACAACAAGTTAATTAATACGAGAATTTAACAAGTCACGCTAATTAATCAAATCAACTCGATCAACACGGTAAAATTACAATGAAATTAATTAGCTTCCTTGCTTAGTCAGTGCTAACCGTATTGACGAAGGTGAGAAAATTTGAAACTACGCACCTCTTTCGGAGTTTTTTCTTCTGCCTTTTTATCTTCCGGTTTCTTCTCTTCGGATTTTTTCTCTTCCGGCGGTTTATCCCCGGCGGAATCCTTCTTAGGCTGAGGAGAAATGAGTTCGACCTTCTTCTTAGTTTTCTCCGCTAGTTTATCTCGCACTTTGGCAGGGTCGACTTTTCCAATAACCGTTAGTTTCTTACTTGATAGATCGGTCTTAACGTCTTCCACACCTGCATCCACAATCGACTAGGATTTAGGAATATTCTAATCTCATTTTCAAATATCTCTACGCATTAACAAAAATTTAAGGAAAAACTCGTAATCGTGTAATCGAGATATGAATAATGATCGTAGTACCGTCGAAATGGCGAACGGCGCGTTTGATCTTCTTGACACATCCCTCGCAATGCATGTCGAGTTTCAAAACGACAGGTAGGCGTCCGTCGTTTTGCTTTGCTCCTGATTCAGGCTTCTTATCGCCCTCATTCTTCGCCGCTTCTTTTTTCTGCCACGCACGATAATATTAAAAAAGGAAAAATAAAAATAAAATCAGCGATATCGGAAGTGAATGGGATTCGCGAAATACTGAAGAGCGGAATTAGAACTAACCTCTCCCATGTTATGGTGTTTGTGTTTTGAGGAACAAGAGTTATTTTGAAGAGTGGAATTTGCTGGAAGGAGAAAATGGAAGGAACGCTTATAAAGAGTCAAGGGAGTGAGAATGAGTCACACTCATGTACATGTGGTATGTATGTATGTATGTGAACAATGATATCGACATGACATGGCATGATTTTTCATTATTTTTGTTTATTTGGTGTTTGGAGGAATATGAGAATATGCTTTTATGTGAAAACCTTTTATTTCCGGTGTTGGCGCGTGGTAGGACTTGTAGTTGTCGAGAAAATTATAAATTTGACCGGACCCTGACTTGACAGGGAAGTGACTGATTTGCCCTTGGCTTTGCGGTGTAACGGGAATAAAGTTAGTAACCTTTTGCGGACGCAGATCTTGAGAAAAGGAGTAGCTGGTGCAGTACCCAATTAATAAAGGTCAATCCCGTTGGCTTTCCCTAAGGAAAGGATCACGGTTTCTCCAGTTTCTTCATACTAGTTAAGAATGAATGTTCTTAACACCTAATTATTCATTAGTTATTCGAGTTTGGCTTCTTAATCTATCAATCTCGTTTCTTTCTTTATTTATTTAAATAAATAAAATTAATATTCAGCTTGATTAATTTAATGGTTAAATTAATTATTCTAATCACTATTATGAGATTTTTTTTTTTTAAGAATCTAAATTATAATATCATGTCATCATTAAATCTCGACAAAATTCATCTAATCAAATCAAATCTTTAAAAAAAAATCTCAATTGTTACATCTTAAGATATACAAGATGTATTTTCATGGCATACTCACCACAGAATAACAGGATCTATTTTCATTCATTCAAATACGCTACAAACGAATAGAGAAAATTATGTACCCAGATGTAAAGAAACAACAAAATTTCTTCAATTAGGCGAAGTCTTTATGCGTATTTAAAGTGAGACTAATTTTTTCTATCAAATCTTTGATAAATGTAACTATAAAAGAACTCACTTTCTCCTTTTAGGGTTAGACAATACACTTTTATTAAGTTTTTTTTAGTATAAAATGTACTTTACTCAGAAATTTCAATTTATAGTGTTAAATATATATAAATTGGGACTTTTTAAAAGAAAGATTTGATTTAAAATAAATCCATATTTCTTTGTTTAAGAAACTTCTTGATTTAAGATAAATATATTTTTAAAATAATTATATAATTAATTATGATAGCTAATTATATGATTTAATCATATTATGTAACAATAGAATTATGTGTGAAAAAATAAGTATCTTTTTTAGTTAAAGAACATGAGTGTCTTCCAATTAACTCATAGGTAAGAGATTCATCTGCTCATACTATATGATTATCAATGACCTATAAAATCTTGCACATAAAAAAAATTCAATACGAGTTATTTTATAAAATAAATTCTTTCTATTGCGTCAGTTCTATGAATTAGGTGAAAAATTATTTAACTATGAATGAGAATGTAATGAATAGATGAATTATCGTTATCATTACATTTATAAATATTTTTATTGATATTTAATTTTAAATTAAAATATTTAAAAAAATTTGTATAATTTTGAAAAAAAAATATGTATCACTTTAATTTATAGCCAAACACGAGCATAATTGAATATTCATCTATTGGTATTTTTTTATTGGACAAGCAAGAAACTAATAAATGTCATGTGATAAAAATAATATATATTATTTTTAATATCATACACCGTTTATTTTATTTGTGATTAAAATACTACACTTATTCCAATAACAATATTGCTAATAAACTATAATAATTATTGAGTGAATTTTAAAAATATATAAAATCTCTTAATGAAATCTTAAAATATTATTCTATTAAGGATATCCACATATAAGTCTTATGTCACAATATATGTTGTTATTATTTAATTGAATTTGAAAACACACATGAAATACTCATAACTTCTTTGTTCTTCTTTCTTTGAAAAAGAAATAGCAATCTTAAGTACCTAATTGCTCTTAAAAAATATTTTTTGTTTTCTTTTTTGAAAAAAAAAACTATATTCATTTTTCAATCTATTTTTTTTCCGATACAAATTTTTCAATCTATTTGAAAACATGTTTATTTGGTTGTTTTAATTTTCCAACGTACTCTTATCTTCCATCATCACTAATTGGTGGTCATCAAACCTTTAGAGAAGAAAAATTAGCGTATGAAAACAGGAAGATGATCTAACAAATATTTTTTTCTTGAGAGAATGATGTAACAAATATAGGATGCGTTTCTTCAAAGTAAAATATAATTTATCAGAAAACTTAAAATTCTTTAATTTAAAATTTATTATTGGAATGTTTTTATAAGAAGAATTCTAAATTTGAGAATTTTAAAATATAATTTTAAACCATTAAAAATATGAAATTTTAATTTACTTTTTTTAAATGTGATAAATTAAAAATTCTTTTCTTCCATAAACATTTCCTACTGCACCACAACCTTTTGTTCGTAACTTCACACTCGCATTCTTATTTTCACACTTATATCCCCTTGAGGCTTACTTGTACTCACAACTTCTCTTTGAGGTTCCTCTCTCACAACTTTGATATTTTTGGTGCCTTTCTCTCCCTAAAGTTTGATTAGGGTCTTCTCATAGGGTTTGATTTGGATTGAAAATTGAAATCGTGAATTAAACCTTTGAATTTAGTGATCTAATACAAATTTATAGGGAAGAGCAAACAGAAAAGGGGGGGTGTTATTGCAATTTATAAAGTCAAGTCATTTTTGTGTTCTTCGGGTTGTGCATGTGGCTGTAGCTGGTTTATACTTTCTTTTTGTTCTTACATTCTATGTGTTTGTGTTAATGCTCAAGTCGTTGGCTTTCAGACTTATCTATGTCGCGTAGACAACAAAACTTAAAATGAAAGAATTTAATTTCGTAATTTAAATATAAAATTAAAAAAAAAAGTCAATGGAATCATTTGAAATTTTTTAAATAAATTACGTCATCCAAACATGTTAGATAATTTTACATTTTCAAAAATACTCTCTTATCGTCAGAGACGTATTGGTAACTGGTAAACAATTCTTCAAGTGTATTTATGGACTCAGAGCATTGGTCATCCGCAACATAATAAGAATCGCTCTAGACTCCTGAACTCTAAACAAGTGTAAATATCTAACACCTGCAACCATTTTTCCTTCAACAACTTAATTTATGTGACGTGGACACCTTGAATTGCTGAAATTTTTAATTGCACGAGCTAAAACTATAAGGAGCAAGGACCAATTAACTATTCTCCAATTGAGATCAACAATTTTTGGGACAAACTCATCCAATATTAGATACGGTATAAGTTTTTTCGCCTACGACGTTGAAATTATGAGGCAGATACTAATGGGAATCGATGGATCAATTACTGAAGAAGTCACGTCACACTCTAAACACAAAACGCGGAGTGTCAACTTCAGCGATTGGGCCATTGCGTTTATGATATATATCAAGACAATTACAAGTTTACAACCAACTGATATCATGTCATATCCATATTCTAGGATGGCCATCCCAATAAGCTTCAATTATAGAAAGTTGACATGGACACTAAAAGAAATACGTGTTTTTTTTTTCTAGTGCATCCTTGAACAGAAACTTCGTTTAATAAGCCTCGTAATTGTAGTAGGAAAAGCAATGTTCACATGCAAGAACGAGGCTTTGAACTTTGATTTCACTTTATCACATTGATCATACATAGAAATTTTCGTATATTTTATTAGTTCATCGATCTATTTGTATAGTTATGTAAACTTAAAATAAACACTAAAAATAAATGAAAAAGTGATAGTAAAACAATAACACTGAAAAAAATTGAATTTTCAACGTGAGTAAGAAAAAATTAGGACATTTGCTGGTTCAGAAAAATAATCCTCACCATTGAAAGTAAGATTACATATAGGATTTTTTTTTTTGAAAATGGTTGCATTGAGGTTTGAACCTAGGACCTCAATGCATATTACTCCAAATCTAGTTCCCACCACTAGATCAATCCTAATGATTTTTATATATGATCTTTTTTAATATAAGAGGTCTCATAGGATATGTTCGACAAGGAGAAAAACATAGAATAGAAGTAAGTGAAAAATAAAGTGATAATTAAAGTTATTTAATTGAAGAAAAATAAATAAGAGATAGAAAAAAGAATAGAAATGTGTGAGAAATTTTATAATGGGTCTCATCAATTTTAGAAGTTATCTTCCTCTTTAATATCTTATATCAAATACTAATACTAAGTCCTATCTATTGTAAATTGTTTCCATAAAAATAAACACGACCTCTATCTCACCAAGTACAATATAAGAATAATTCTCCCTTCCTCTCAAAGAAGAATAAAAATATTCTCACTTTCATATTAATTCAAGTGAAACTAAGTTTAAATATATTAAATAAAGTATTGGATTTGAGTATTGCAAATGAAAATAATGTGATTTGAGATGGAAATATTATTAAAGGTGATTAGTGAGATTCTTCAATAGATTAGTTTTGCTAGTTGGCACTTCACACAAATAACATGTAAAAATCTTGAAAATTACAGAGTTATCCTTGGGCTGCTTGTGAGGAGTGGATACTTCTTCCGTAAGTTTCTTACGAAAGAAGTTCTTCCTTTTCCGTAAGAGTTTTTACTTCATCTTTCGTAAGAGTTTTTTTTTTAATTTTTTTTAAAACCATTTATAACGAATTAATTTAAAATTAATGGCCCAAGCAAGACTCGAACCTATGACTTCCATGTTATTAGCTCAACGCTCTAACTAACTGAGCTAATGAGCCAATTACATTGTAAAATAAATAATGTTGCTATACATAACATTAAAATTTATGATGTATATTTAATGTGCATTTAAATTTAAATAATAAATTTTGTGACAATTAATTTTGATATAAATCATACGGATTATTTAATTCGTATATTTTTTTAAAAATAAAAATATTTACTATTACAAAATTTAATATATATTAAATTATATATATTAAATTTAATATTTATTTTTGTAATTATTAATATGTTAAATTACTCATTTGTGCATTAATTTTTTTTACTATTAAAAAATTTAATATATATTAAATTTTATAATAGTAAATATTTTTTATTTTTAAAAAATATACGGATTAAATAATCCATATAATTTATATCAAAATTAATTGTCACAAAATTTATTATTTAAATTTACATGCGCATTAAATATACATCAGAAATTTTAATGTTATGTATAACAACATTTATTTTACAACGTAATTGACTCATTAGCTCAGTTGGTTAGAGTGTTGAGCTAATAACCTGAAAGTCATATGTTTGAGTTTTGCTTGAGCCATTAATTTTAAATTAATTTGTTACAAATGTTTTTCAAAAAAAAATTTAAAAAAACTCTTATGGAAGAACTTTTTCTGTAAGAGTTTATGGAAGAAGTTTTTCCGTAAGATTGTGTAAGGGGCAAAATTGGAAAGATGATAAAATACTGGGTGCACCAGCAATTCTGCTGGGTGCAGCTAGCAACACCCTGCAGTGTTTGAAGCCCAACTTAACAGGTCCAGTAATATCATATCCGAACGATTCTGTTCATCTTTCTTGCTTGCATTTCCATCCAGCCAAGTAAGCTACACCAGTGAGGAACAGAAAACCTGAGCAAAAAACAAAACAAAACAGTAAGCTAAGCTTCACTGCCATGCCTGCAACGCCATTCTCGTGTTCGTTCCTCACTCTTCAACCGCGCTTCAACTCCTACGTTAACCCCATCTTCCGTTCACTCACCTTCCAACTCTCTTCTTCGCCGCTCCCATTCAATGCCAACTTCTCCAGCGTCAGACTCCACTCTTCGCTCTCGCGAGCGGCGGAGACCGATTCTCCGACCGGCGGAAGGTCCGGCGCGCTAACTCCCGGTCCCGCCGTCGCCGGTGAAGTTCAAAAGATCGACGTGAATCCTCCCAAGGGGACGCGCGACTTCCCGCCCGAGGACATGCGCTTGCGCAACTGGCTCTTCAATCATTTCAAAGAGGTGTGTATGGTTTTGGACTCAAATTGCTCAATTCCGTTTCGTGCCTATGCATGCTTCAGCTCGGTTATTGTGTTTTTTATGCTTTAGTCTTTGATTTTTTTGTTCGTTAACTGTGAGGATTAGGTTTCGCGGTTGTATGGATTTGAAGAGGTTGATTACCCGGTGCTTGAGTCGGAGGCATTGTTCACTAGGAAAGCAGGAGAAGAAATTAAGGATCAGGTAATTCTCTCGCTTTATCTTTTTTGTTTATACCTTGACATGCTGATTTGGTATATTTACATATACATAATAATTCATTTATAGGTTATTATAGCCTGCTGAATATTTTAGAAGGATTATTGCGTTTAAAAGAATTGTTCATACTTCATACAGGCATCTCGTTGTTAAACTCTGAACAGAGCAAAAAATGCTCTGAAACTACTAATTCTCTGTTTTTATTGGTGTGACTGTGACATAAATCCATTGGCGAGTTTGCAAAGGTAATGCCAGTGGACAATGGGTGTGATGGTTGTACTCCGTTTGTTGGTTTAGTGTTTCTAGTATTGAACTCTAGTTGTGTAATTTGTACCTTCTAGTAACTAGTGTGGATTACTTTATCTGAAAGTTTTCTTCACTTCATAATTGTAATGTGCTTGATTGCAAGCCCTGGCGCAGCAGTAAAGTTGCGCTTTGGGGACTAGTTGGTCATGAGTTTGAATCCCGAAACAACCTCTTTGCATATGCAAGGGTAAGGTTGTGTACACTGATCCTTTGAAGGTTATTACCAGGACTCTTAGATAGATGTGCTTCCTCCTTCCTTGTCTTGTTGTTTTAGTTGTTGTCTTGTAGATAAACTTTCATAAATTCAAACGGAGAAATTCATTTATGTATGATTTTATTTATTTGTTTATTTAAGTTACCTTGATGTTTCCCTGTTTCTGCAGTTGAGGCTTCTCTGTTATTTTGCATACTACTTATGGACAATTAATACAGTGAAAATTAGATAATATACTATGTATAGTGAGTCTTGTTGGAGTCATTCTACCCTTTGACTTCATTAGGAATTGCTAGAATAGAGCCATGATCTGACTTTAAGGTGTTTAGAGGCTATCAATTTAATTTTCCTAAACCTAATACAGCAACCATAATTAGTTATGTGAGGCCAATGCATGTATGTATGATTGAGTGTGTGAGACAGCAATAGTTTTCATGCAGTGCCAGTAATTAGATAGCAATTGTGTCACATAAAGAACATGCTTGTGATGTGCTTAAAAAATCAACATTGTAATAAAGTATTTTTTTTAATGAAAAGAAATTTTATTAAAAAAGCAGATAATGCATAGCCAAATACATTATTGAATTTTGATAAAATATAAAATATTGAAATATATACATTTCAATTGCAGCTTTATTGTTTTGAAGATCGAGGCAATCGCCGTGTTGCATTGAGGCCTGAACTTACTCCTTCTTTGGCAAGGCTGGTGATCCAGAAAGGGTAAAATTCATTTTTATGCATATTTTAGATTTTCCTATATTTACAGTTTTGATGTAAAGTCTATGTCTAATAGTTAAACTTTAATCTACATAAGATAATTCTTTTGTATGTGAATGCCAAATTCTCATTTTCATGTCTGTTCTTTAATTTTTAGGAAGTCCGTGTCATTACCAATAAAGTGGTTCACTGTTGGACAATGTTGGCGGTACGAGAGAATGACAAGGGGGCGTCGTCGTGAGCACTACCAATGGAACATGGATATTATTGGTGTTCCCGGGGTTATGGTATGTGCTGCACTGCTGCCTGATATACACACTTTTTGAAGTTATGGATTGTCCTCTTTCTGGTCTGATGTTTCATGATTGATATCTGATCCAAAAAGCTTGGAATTAGGGTGTCATCAGTTAGTAGTTGTGCCATTATAATTATGTTTGTGTAGCAGTTATGGTAAGATATCCTTTTATTAGTGATTATTAGCCTCTTTTCATTCATTCTCCCTTCTCTTATAACCATAGACAAACCTGTTTCTTCTATTTGTAGTTGAGTCAGAAAGTAATGAAATCAACGTTCCTTGTAATTAAGTCACGAGATTTTTTTTATAATTTATATTTATATTATGTCTTTGACATGCTTTTGGGTAAATTTTTATGGTTGGTTCGCATTATGTACCTTATTTTAAAATTTTGAATGATAATACTTGTAATATTGTTGAATGCATTGGACTGTAATCTTTACATGCATTTTTTCACCATGCTTCTTTTTATGTTGTAGGCTGAAGCAGAGCTTATAGCTTCTATCGTCACTTTGTTTAAGCGAATAGGAATTACAGAATCAGATGTCGGATTTAAGGTTTCCAGTCGAAAGGTGGAGATTTCATTTTCATTGTATGTTAGATAGCATATTTAATATATGTTGAATATGTAAATAACTGTTACTAGAAATTAGGGATTCAATTATCACAAATTTACCGGTTTAGTTTATTCTTATGTATTTATGATTGATGATTGATTTTGTTGTAACCCTAATTATGTGATTATAAATAAGACTCATGTAGACATATAATAGATAACATTCAAATATATTTCTTCTTCTATATGGTATCGATAGTTTAGGTTTCTTTTTTGCTAGATCTCTCTGCTATAGTAAGCCTTTTTTTCTCGGTTAAACAATACCCATGCCACTATGAGCCATTTCCCTTTGCCATTGAGATGCTATTATATGTATTCTTCGATACATAAAAGATGCACTAGGATGAGGACAAGGATATGAAGATGAAGGAAATTCCAAAATCACTTCTTACTCGAATGTTGACTGGGCAAGATCATTGTTAGATAGATGATCCACTTCTGGATATTGTGTTCTCACAGGAGGAAAATTTATTTCATGGAGGAGCAAGAAGCAATACATAGTTTAAAGATCTAGTGTGTAAGTTGAATATCGTGCTATGGCAGCAACTGTGTGTGAGCTTATATGGCTTAGGGAACTACTCCAGTAGCTAAAATTAAGAGACATTTATGGAACATATATGAGAGACCGTGACAATCAAGCTGGCACTTCATATGGCATCAAATCCGGTCTTCCATGAACGAACCAAACACAGAGGTAGCTTGTTACTTTGTTAGAGGGAAGTTTTTTTTTTGGGAAAATCACAAGTGATTTTATCAACTCTAGTGATCTATTGGCTGACATGTTCACTAAGTCCTTTTATTCTTATGTATTTATGATTGATTTTGTTTGTACCTGTCAGAACGTGAGTTTTGAGCCTAACTCAACCCTACAAAACCAGTTTGTAAGGTGAGGATTGCTTCCTACTTATATAATTTATCTCGACACCATCTTTAGTCGATGTGGGACTTCAACATGTCCCCTTTTGCCCACGGCTACCCATCATGTAGAACTTTCAACACACTCTTCTATTTAGAGGTGACCACAATTTAGGTGGCTTTTCCTACATCCCCCTCAAGCTCAAGGCTACTTTCCTAGAGCGTGACAGACACATGGACTCATCTAGGATAGGCTCTGATATCATGTCAGAATGTGGGTTTTGAGCCTAACTTAATCCTTCAAAATCGGGTTGTAAGGTGAGGATTGTTCCCCACTTATATAGTTTATCTCAACACTATCTTTAGTTGATATGGGACTTCAACATGCCCCTTTTTGTCCACGGCTACCTGCCATGTAGAACTTTCAACAAACCCTTCTATTTAGGGGTGACCACAATTTAGGTGGCTTTTTCAACAGTACCCTAATATGTGATATAAATAAGACCTGTGCAAACATACATCACCCAACATTCAAATATATTTTGTCTTCTATGGGATGATGAATGATAGACCTCATTGTATTAGTCAAACATGTAACTTGTAGTGAATATAAGGATTTAATTGGTCAAGATGTATAATAGATTGAATTTATCAATTTTTTTAGCTATATACTCTGGATTTGTGGTTGAGAAGTCACTGAAATGTAGGTTTAATGGATGTTATGGGCAAGAAAAGAGGTTGGAGGTTCATTTTTAACATCACATGTTAAATCTTTGTTAAATTGACTTGGCTTGGTTTAGTGTTTAGTAGTAGTAGTACTCAAGAGTACAATAGATATTGTTGGAAAGCTACCTTAACTGTGGTCACCTCTAGCCCACCTTAGTTTTGGCCTCTTTGAGGCCTACCTTAATTGCAGTTTCAAGGGTGGTGGTTTAATCCTACATTGACTATAGATATGGGTTAAGCTTAAATAGAGCTTATAAAACTTGGATTACAAGCCGGTTTTGTGAGGTTGAGTTAGGCCCTAAGCCCAAATTCTAAGATAATATCAAAGCCTATCTTAGATCCATCGTCGGGTCACTTGCATTTGCCATGCTTTAGGCCGGTAGCCTTGGGCTTTGGGGGTGTGGGGGTGGAATGTTGCCGTAATTGCGGTCACCCTAGCCCACCTTGGTTGCAACCTCTTTGGGGGTGCCTCAATTACAAGTTTACAACCTCAAGGGTGGTGGTTTAGTCCCACATCGACTATAAATATAGCTTAAATAGAGTTTATAAAGCTTGGACTGTCCTTACCTTACAAGCCGGTTTTGTGAGTTTGAGTTATGCCCTAAACCCAAATTCTAAGAAATGTATACCCTATACTTCTTTACGATATTACAATTTAAGTCCTTGCTATGTTTGTTATGAAGGATTCTTTCGGCAGCATGCTTGTTTTGCATGATTGTGTTATCTTCATGTAATGTTGCAATTAATTTATAATATTTTGTGAAGTGCTATCATTGGGTTAATGCATTTAGTTTGTTTCAACTTTGTTGGTATAGTGTCTGCAGACCGTGTTTAGTTCTTACATTTAATTTATTCATGTGGCTCTCTGTATTGGTTTGGTTTATGATAGCCTTTCACTCTGTTGTATATCTCCTTGCTTTACAGGTTCTGCAAGAAGTATTAAATTGTTATTCAGTACCAGAAAATTTATTTGGCAAGGTCTGCGTCATTATTGATAAAGTGAGTGATGCATATTGTTGCTCTTTTAGTTTATTTTTCTAATTGTTGATGGTGCTCTAGCATTCTTGATCCTTATTTGTTCACCAGAAACATCAAATGCCATTAAATTTTCTATGGACTATAGCTACCTTGCGTATATTGATAAAGGATATTTCACATCACTCAACATTATTGCTGATGTGGCATAAGCCAATCAGCTCACGGAGTATTGGGCCTGCAATCACTTCCACTAGCTCCATTATTGCCACAATCATCATTGTTGTTGATGCCACCTGCTGCAACCTTAGTTACCATTTCCATTACCACCACAACAACCAGGGCATTTTCACAGCCACGGCTAGCTTTTTTTTTTTTTTTTTAATCGGCAAAACTAATAATATATTATATTTAAAACAGTACAAGATATACTGGTAAGTATACAGTGAAGGCCAAAATGAGCAGAAATGTGGTGCCCTAATACAAGCTGATTACAAAATCTGTATAACATGACTTAGGAAACCAAAAATCTGACGGTATTTTTGGCCCAGTACTACCTCTACTTATATATTCATCCCTCCCTGATTACAAAATGCCTCCCTAAGGTTACAGCCACAGCTAGCTCGTGTAGCTGACTTTTTATCATTATTGTTGGCTCTAAAAAGATGACATATATTGAAATATTTTTTCAGGAGCTCTATTAACCCATCAAACATGGTCATTTTATTTCCCTATGTATGTAGCCTTTCTAGTTTACGTAAGATTCTCAAGAAGTTATCTTCAGTAGAATGTCTTTGACATGACCTTATATAAGTTATATTCAATATGCAAGATACGTCTAACATTCACATAGGCCAAAGCAAATAAGCAGTATTATAAACCTTTATTCACATAGGGCAAATCTCGATTTTTTTTTTCATGTGTGGACTTCTAAATCATTATTTCTTTTTGTCATAAGCTGTCATATGGTGTGGGTATCCGTTTTTCTGTTTCTTTTGGATCAATACGAATTTGCGCTATTTTTAATTCATGTCTATGTTTTTAATGATTGAAATTTCATATTCTGGTTCTTTTCCTTGTCTACTGTTGATAAAGGTGTGATCATAATATCAAAGCGAATTGTTTTTTTATAAAAAAATGTTATTGTTAATTTTGTGCAGATTGAGAAAATTCCAGCTGACGAGATAAAGAAAGAGTTGAAAGCTGTTGGTCTATCTCAAGAGGCTGTCCAGGAGCTATTGCAAGTCCTTTCTGTGAAGTCATTGACCGAGTTAGAAGGTTAACCCTTTTCAATTTCCTGAAAATCTTATATTTTGTTGTGAATGCTAGAAAAACTCTATAAAATATCCAATTGTAGCTTTATGCTTGAGAGTAGGTTTATGAATTTAAGAATATAGGTGGAAGCCTTTGATGCCAGTGGTATGATTTCATATGTTATGGCTTGTAAATAATGAAAGTTGCGTTCCTTTTTCCTGGCCAATGCCTTACTTAGTTTCTCGTTTTGATTGAAGCTTCATGTTCCCACTTCCCAGAATATTGTGAATGGGATTTTTGAAACTTGGTTAGCTTGATAATCTCATAATATTTGACCCATTTCTTATTGGCATGATACTTGACATCATTTATTTTCACAAGTTTGTCCTTAATTTTCTATCAATTATTTCCCAATTTATGTCTTGATTTGATGTTTTAATAAATCTGTTCAGAATCAGATTTGAATAAAATTGGCTATTTATTGCTTCCTGATTTTTTTCCCTGATTGCGGCAAATTGGTTTCCTCTTTGGGACTAATTCTGTCTATATGGCAGTAGCTGTGTTGTTAAAAAATAATTAGAGAAATAAAATATTTCCTTCTTTGTTCTGATATTTATGCTTCTTCATACTTGAAGGCTGCCAATGGCACCATGGAATTTATGTACTATGTATTAGTTTGTAAAAATCAAGTCATACAACTTACAAGAAATATAAATTTGGTTGTATTCAGAGAGACTTGGGAGCAGTGGGGAAGCAGTTGCTGATCTGAAACAGCTATTCTCCCTTGCTGAAAAAATTGGTTACTCTAAATGGCTTCAATTTGATGCATCAGTTGTTCGAGGTCTTGCTTACTACACTGGCATTGTATTTGAGGTTAGAATTTCCTGGTTAAAACTAAATAAATGTTATAGTTTACATGAATATAAATAGTTTATGGGTTAGATTAGTAGCGGAAGCCATGAAAATCCTAGGAATTGAAACGAGCTCTATGATACCATAATCAAATCTGTAAGAACTATAGGAACTAAACTTGAGGTGAAAAAGATGATTGTATTCAACCCAAGAAGAAACTGATTACACTTCAGCTTATATAACAGTTACAGTTGAGTAACTGTCAGCTAACCTGAGTTAGTTAGTGACAGCTGTCAAACAGCCGTCCTAACAGTTAAACTAACTAACTAACTATAGACTAACCACTAACTGTAGTTTAGTCTTTACAGATTAGCTAAAGAAAAGAAAAGCTACACCACTGAGTAAGTATACTCCTATAGGTTAGGATCCTCTTGGACTAAAATCTTGCTTATGGATTACCTGTTATATAATTCAATACTTTTCTCATTGGACTGATTCAATGACAAGTGTGTAAAAGGTTCATTCATTGGGGCTTGTGTTTTCAAATTGATACTCTTTATGCTTAATGGCACTGAACCATAGTTGAGATTAATGGCTTGTGTAGAAACATTTGTGACAATTGAGTTTGGCAAATAATGGCTGAAGTGCATGATGAAAACCATAATCTTGGTTTAATGCAGCTTTCATAGGCTTGATGATATTAAAATAGGCTAAAATATGTTTTTCGTCTTCATAAATATCGAAATGTTCAGAATCCGTCCTTGCAAAATTTTTGGTCTGTTTTTAGTCCTCGCAAAATTGAAAAGTGTTACTTTTGGGCCAGGATGTAGGTTCAGGTAAATCTGAACCTATGTGCCACTGACTGTACACATAACTTACACATGTTATGTTTTGTTTTGCTACAATGGGGGCGCACAGTACTTAGGCAACCACCCTTTCTCCAGCCCCTTCACCTTCACGAACCCCAACAACCACCCTCCTTCCTTAGCCTCTTCGTCACTTTGTTCCCTTGCCGCCACCGTCATCGCAACCTCTTCCTCCCCTCTCTACCCATTTGATGTGTGTGTGTGTGTGAGAGAGAGAGAGAAAGAGAGATAGAGCGGATCTGAGCGAGAGAGAGCGGATCTGGGTTTTCCATTGCCATTTGGAGCAATTTGATTTGGCGAACCCAGATCCTAACAACATAGAGAAAGA
Source organism: Glycine max (assembly GCF_000004515.6). Lineage (NCBI taxonomy): Eukaryota > Viridiplantae > Streptophyta > Magnoliopsida > Fabales > Fabaceae > Glycine > Glycine max. Next base: position 40,703,886 of record NC_016090.4, read on the forward strand.
AAATGCACACAAAGACAGACTTAGAGGTAACAAGCCTCATCATGTCTTCCCCCACGCGCTCCCCTCCATGCCGTCCTCTCTACTACGTCCAGTCTCCCTGGCAAGATTCCCTTGACGGCGAGAAAACCAGAATGAAAAGTGTTGGTTCTCTTTTCATTATTCTCACTTATCCTTTGGGGGGCTAGAAGACCCATGAAGCCCAAGATCAACATGGTACGTATTTTTCTTTTTATCTTCAGTTCTATGTTTTTGGTTTTGATCCTTGGTTTGAGTTTTTCAGGGTGGAAAGTGTGGTGGGGCTTGATCAAGTTTGAATTTTCAGGGTGAATTCTAAGATGGGTCGTGTTTAAGTTTTCATTTTTAGAATGAAATATGAAATGGGTTTTTGTGTTTTTAGGATGAAGTGTAAACTGGGATCTTGATCGATTTTTCGTTTTTAGAATGAAATATGAAGCTGGTCTTGATCAATTTCCAATTTTTAGGATGAATTTTGAACTGTGTTGTAACGTTTTAGTTTTCCAATGAAAAGATGTGAGCTGGGTTTTGATAGTTCTTAATTAATTTCAGATTGAAATATGAATTGAGTCTTAGATCCATTTCGTGTTTTTGAAATGAAATCTGAAATTTTGTTGAATGTTTTTGTCACTTTTGGACCTATTGATTTGTCATTTTTGGAATGAAATATGAACTAGTTCTTGATTAATCTCGTGTCTTTAAGATGAAATTTGAAGTGGGTCTACATGATGAGTGATTTTGATTTTTTGGGGCATTTTGCAGAACATAAAGTTTGATCATGTAAGGGTCCAAGCTGGTTTGGATGCAACAGGGGTAGCCGCTGATATGATCACTTTGAAATTCACATACCGCAATACAGGCACATTGAGTTGCTGTTGATGGGTCTTTGATTCCAGGTTTGAGAAATGGCTGTTGATGTTCTCTGGCAGCGGCATTGGAAATGAAGGAATTGTTGCATCATGAATAATAAAGTTTTCTACATTGGCTATAATAATAACTGATGTAAAAAGTTGACACATAAGCTCAGAAGTAGGTTCAGATTATCTGAACCTACGTTCGGGCTAAAAAGTAACACATTTCAATTTTGCGAGGACGAAAAACAGACCAAAAATTTTGCAAGAACGAATTCCGAACATTTCCATATGTATGAGGACGAAAAACATATTTTAACCTATTAAAATAATGCTTTGTAGTTCTTCATAAGATACTGTGAAGTCTTTACATACCTATGTAACATGGAGGCAAAGAGTGTGATGCATTCAAATTCATTGCGCTGGAGGTTGTGAATATGTCAGACCCTCGATGATAAATGATCTGCAAGAGGATAAAATGCATACATGGAATCCTATCTTCCCACTCTATTTTTTGCTCTTAATGAATCCTTTTATACAAAAAAAAGAAGGAAGAGTATATACTATACATGGAACAAAACTATCATGTTGCCAATGCTTAATAGAGAAAGAATATACCAGTCTTTTACTGGCTATGTTTTACTGCAACCAAGTTACATTCTTTGTGATGCTTTCCATTGCTGTTAATATGTTGCAATTGTATATGTTGGCTGTTGTATTTCTTTCCTTCAAATGATTAAATTCTTCAGTAGGGTTTTGACCGAGAAGGAAAGCTGCGAGCTATCTGTGGTGGTGGTCGATATGATCATTTGTTCTCAACTTTTGGTGCTGATGACATTGCTGCATGTGGTTTTGGATTTGGTGATGCAGTCATAGTGGAAGTAAGTCTATAACTTGAGTAGCAAGAGATATTGGAAGCCACAATGTTATGCATATTAAACCATCTTGTGCATTTTTATAAGTTCCTTTTGCCTTAATCTATGACATCTCTTCAAGTTTAGGACTAGGTAGTAGGTATAGTGAAGCAGAATTAGAAAAATTGTTACCTGCTGGGTCAATGGATTCATGACAGTCTTGAGGATTATTTGGCTCTATTATTTGAGGTTTTTTCTTTCCAGAGTAGACAAGATCAAAGGGATCTACACCCTTATCACCCATTATAATTGCATCATTTTGTTCAGTTTCAATAATTTCAGAACATGGCACAGTTTGTAAATCTGCAACTTAAGTTTCTGAAGCAGGTTATGAAATTTAAATAGTTTCTGGAATGCTATCTTTATTTTGCTGACTTGGTTCACCCATGTTTTGAGATTCTGAACTTCAAATCTAAAATTGATAAATTTGAGCTTTTTAATGTTTGTAAAACTGAAAAGTCTGATGTTTGAAAATATTGGACAACATCTTCGTCTTTTGTCCCTCCTGAAAATGATTTTGAAAAAAAAAGGTCTTTTCGAAAAAATTAACATCCCTCAAGAGAAGGGTCTTGGAAATGATATCAAAGCATTTTTTATACTCTTTGGTTTGGAGCATAGCTAATTCTTAGAATGTGGGACTTGGATTTTTCTTAATACACCTCATGTCCAACACTTTTGGGTTTGATGTATGGATAATATGGTGGGTGATCCTTTTAATGGATCTAAAATAGGCTCTGATACCAACTTAGAATGTGGGTTTGGACCTAATTCAACCCCAAAAGCTAGCTCAAAGGGTGAAGGTTGCCCCCCACTTATATACTCTATCTTGACCTTATCTTTAGTCAATGTGAGACTTGTGTTTTTTCCAATACCAATAAACACACTTTTTTGCTCTAGGTTCAAGTTTACTTTGGTTTGGTTCATAAGTGTGAACAAAAACAATGCACCCAAATTTTCTTAGAGGTAAAGTGCATGACAAATCTGTTATTTGGAAAATAAGTTGTGAAACCATCGAAAGGAGTTTTGAAGTTCAAAACTTTGCTAGGCATCCTATTGATACAACATGTTCCTATTAAGATTGCTTCACCCCGAAGATATTTTGGTGCATTAATTTGAAACATGACCTGAGCAACTTCTAGTATATGTTTATTTTTCCTTTAACCCACAACATTTTGTTGTGGAGTGTCAACCTAAGAGCTTTTATGAATGATGCCATTTTCAAGGAAAAAATTATTTAGGTGTGTGTTAAAATACTCCATTCCATTATCACTATGGAATACTTTTGATTTTTTTTTTTTCCTGAAATTGAATGTGTATCATATGAATTTTTTTTAAATGTTCTCAACATCAAATTTTGTTTTCATCAAGTAAACCCATATCATATCTTAGAATTTGAGCTTAGGGCCTAACTCAACCAACAAAACTGACTTATAAGGTGATGATTGCTCAAGCTTCATAAACTTTATTTAAGCCATGTCTCTAGTCGATGTGAGACTAAACCACCACTCTTGTGGTTGCAATTAAGGCAGCCCCCAAAGTGAATGCATCTAAGGTGGGCTAGGGGTGGCTGCAACTAAGGTGGCTTTCCAACACTCCCCTTCACGCCCAAGACTACCAGCCTGGAGCATGGAAAATGCTGGTCGCCCAACAATGGATCTATGATAGGTTTGTATACCATTTTAGAATGAGTTTAGGGCCTAAGTCAACCCTACAAAGTGAGGATGCTTTATAAACTTTATTTAAGCCATATCTCTAGTTGATATGGGACTAAACCACCTACCCTTGAGGCTACAATTAAAGCAGTCCTTGAAAAGGCCAGAGCTAAGGTGGGCTAGGAGTGACAGCAATTAAGGCAGCTTTCCAACAATCTTATATGAAGTTATATTTTGATTCTGTCTGCCAGCCATGCTTCTTCCATATGCTGCAATACCACCATCTGTCATATTTATAAGGTGGATTTTTGGCTGGCTTCCATAATCCGCCATTGGTAATACTGTACAAATTGATTGTAGAAATACATCTCTATTAATTATGATAATTATGCGCCACAACACTTTCTTAGACTCGTGTTTCTTTTCCTTTGTCAATTGTGCTTGATGTCTGTTTTTTTGGCAACAGTTGCTCAAAGAGAAGGGTCTGTTACCGGAGCTTAACTTGCAAATAGATGACATTGTGTGTGCCTTGGACGAAGATCTTCAAGGATGTGCTGCTATGGTCGCTAACATTCTCAGAGAAAAAGGGCAGATTGTTGAGTTGGTTTTGGAAAGCAAACCACTTAAATGGTATAATTTTTTTTTCATTATTTTTGTTCCTTTTCTTAAAGCATACTTGAATATTTTACAAGTCTTCTGATATGGTATTCTCCTCTAGGGTTTTTAAACGTGCAGCCCGATTAAATGCTGAGCGGCTTGTGTTAGTGGGGAATTCTGAATGGCAAAGGGGTGTGGTTGGTGTCAAAATTCTCTCTACTGCTGAACAGTATGAGGTTAAACTGGATGATCTGAAGTAAATCAGAATTTGAATTTTTTGTGGTTATGTATTCTGTCTTTACTATTGGTATTAATTTCACCTTGATTTTTTTTACATAGTCCTTTGAGACTCAAGTACTTGTTTTGTATGTGTACATACTCACCTGTGTATGCATATGTGATTATCCATATACCAAAACTTCCGCTTCTGTTTACATTATTTATCCATTTAAGTTCTTCACCCACATTGTCTGCTCCCCTCCCTCATTTCTAATCTGTGTGTGCAAGGACAAGATCATGTTGTAGATAGATCAATTTGGAATTTTCACTTGAAATGTTGAATTATTATAGAGTATTATAAGGAGCTGCAGTTATTCAACTGCTGACTCAGTTAGTCAGTGTTAGTTATCGAACAACTGTCAACAGCTGTTAGTATAGTTAGTGGCAGTAGATAACTAACACTGACTAACTGAGTCTGCAGTTGAATAACTGCAGCTCCTTATAATACTCTAATATAAATTGATCTATTTGTTTGATAGAAGATCCTTTACCCTACAATTGAAAGCTTTTCTCCTTATTTTTACCATACTAAAGATGCTTACACTTATAGGTTTATAGTTGGTGAAATCAATTTTCTTTTTAGCTTTTAGACTGCTGCAATCAATATTGATGATCCATTTGATAATATTTGCAATTTATCATTACTTTGGACATTTAATCAAACTTTTGTAAAGTTGATCTTATCTCTTTCAAAATTTTGAAATGCATTCTGCGTAAAACCATGCTTGCCACACACACACACACACACACACTCTCTCTCTCTCTCTCACACACACACACACTCTTTTTCTCTCTCTCTCTCTCTCTCTCTCTCTGTACGAAAAACTGAAAAATATGCCTGCATGATGTTTTATTTGTAGAAGTTGAAATTCAATGCTAATGAAAGAGTGTTAACAGACTGTTAACAGGAGAATATATATAGAAAATATAGAATACAAGAGGCTTCTCATAGAAACTACTAAGTCACTATCAAACTAACAGACTGCTAACAGTCTTAATGCTAATGAAAGAGTGTTGTTCTAGAATATTACAGACAAGAGTACAACTATACACTGTTAAAGCTAGATATGGTGAATGCTACTGCATGCTTCACTGTGAAGAGGATAATTGTGTAAAGGTTATGTTTGTTACAAGTTACAACCACACAACTTTGTGACCTTTCAGCAGGAAAAGTTTCAGCAGTGTTAGTGTGTTACTGACATTTGATGTGGTATAATTTCTTTAGAGGTTACCAATTTACTGACAATGTTGCTGTTAAAATAGGAGAAAACAGAGGTATAATGGACAGAAAACCGTGTCAGAGTACACAATGGATGCTCTATTATATAGTGGTCATTACAATAAATACTAATAATGACAGGATATTTTGTTTCCTCAAAATCAGATTCTACTTTCCTACTAATAATAAATTTAATTATTTTATCCTGATTTTCAACAGTTGCAATGTACATTTAGGGGAAGCTGCATTCCTTTATGCTCCTTCTAAATGCGTCGCTGTCATATAGTACGGTACTTTTCTTAATCTGTTTATACTTGACCTTGAGAGGATTAAAGATTCATTTACCCTGATCTTCATTCCCTTCCTTCATGTGGCATAAAATTCATTTTCATTTACTCTTGTGAGAAGTCAGAGAAATAGCGAGAGGGCGATAACTTGGGATTTGCCTCTCTTAGGCAGTGGGGAAACTTGATTGTCCAAAAATTTGATAAATATTTTCATAATTTCGTTACCTTTTTATTTTAATATTGTCATATGGTATCAGAGCTTAGGTTATAAAGAAAGTCGTTCTCCATCGGGGACCTACTGTCCCTGGGGGTCATCTCTGCTAGTTGTCCTAGTTCCGGCGACCTATCTACACAATTACAGAAAGCCATTCTCAGATATTTAGGGTTTTTCTTTTTTTTCCCTTTCCACCGCAGTGTTCCTTCGTGTGAACAGATGGTATCAAAGCTTAGGTTATAATGAAAGTCGTTCTCCACCGGGGACCTACTGGTGGTCGTCTCTGCTGTGTAATATTGTGTGTCAATGTAGACCACACTTCATGTTATTTATAATATGGAAAAGGCAATCAGTATTGATTACAAATATTTTGTTGTATTTAACACATGCCTTTATCCTTTGTTGATCCTGGAACAACTAGCTGGTTTTAGAAAAGATAGAAGCCTCATAAGGTATTCCCCTGTATTTGTTCATGAATATAATACTTATCAAGTTGAAATGCGGAGCAGACAATAGATAAATTTAAGCTGCATATTATGGACATATATACACACACTTCGATTCTGCTTGTTATGCACGAGCAAAAAGAAGTCCTGATACATGTGGATTGGTTCTACTAAGTAGGTGGTTGCAGCTACTCTTACCACCAGTTCTATACTTATGGATAGCACAAGTCAACTAGTTTTGTAAACACAAACCGAGCAACATACGAAATTACTAATAGTTTGATCATTGCTTTAAGCTTTAGTAGGGTACAATTGTTCCCACTTGCCCAAATCCCATTGTAAAGAAAGCTCCTGCCTGCAACAACAGATAGATAAAGAAATGATCGTGTCCGAATAGCAGGTCATAGATTGCGCAGTGCAGCATATACATCCCCACTATGATCTCCAATGGGTGGATCCTGAAGATTTATGAAAAGGGTTAATATATGCATTGGATGAATTAATAGGGATTAATAGTCAAATATTGTAACCACTTTCTTTACCTTGCAGTTTAATGTAATCTAAATTTCACTAAGTCTAAAATTTATAAAAGAGTAATTAAAATATTGTAATTGTGTTCCCTTTGCTCTTTTTTCTTCTCCCACAGGCATAAGTTTATTTTTCAATGGTTGTATTGTGTTTCCTGTATGTAATTCTAGAGCAATTCAATGACAATTTGTCCTGTTGGTTGAATTAATTACTTTATTTAGACAGACTAGCAGTAAAGCAGATGGTACCTGTCTATAATTCGGAACCATGAAGTTCTTGATGGCTTAGCATTCTTTCTCTGTTTCATGGCATTTCCAAGCTTTTCAGTCACAACCCATTCATTGACACGATTTGCTTCCAAGAGTCCAATAATTGCTGCTTTAGTTCGATGGAGGGACATAACATTCTCAAAGAGTATCCAGAGTACTAGTAGATGCATGGATCTGTCCCATGTATAAGTGGATGTAGAATAATTAGGGTAGCTTAGGGAAAGTGATTTGATTGAGCATAAATAGATACATTCAGAGAGAAACTGGATAAATTTTACACTGTTGTTGTAGTCAGGACCGGTTACCTTGGGGTGGAGACTGCATTTAGAATTGTAATGGTTGCTGGGATGTATATGGCAATCTGCTTTTTGAGACTGACTTCAGGAACTATCACACAAGCTGGTATAACTATGCAGTAAAAGAAGAAAGTGACCCAATGTGCAACTATTTTCCTCACAAAGAAGAAAGCATAGACAAGATGAAGTCTCTTGAGAAGCGGTACCCTCTGGATTATACATACAGGTTTAATCAATATAAGATTTTGTAAATCTTGGTTGAATTTGTAAGCTGTTTATGAGAAAATTAAGAGGTTACATACATGGCAATAGAGGATTTCCATGGTCATTTTCTTAAAGAGATTAGCTGGACCACATGACCATCTGTGCTGCTGATATCGGTATGCTTTAAATGTACTTGGCAGTTCATTTTTTACCTAGCAAGCATCAAAATTGCCCCACATGGGTATGGGTTAGTTTACTGGTTATTCAAACTTGCAAGATTTAATATCAAAGGAATTAGATAAGTATGGATAACTCACTTTTATGTCACCCACGAAAACAAATTCCCAACCTTGCAGGCTTGCCCTTACTGCAAGGTCCATATCTTCTACTGTGGTTCGGTCTTTCCATCCTCCAGCATCTTTTATTGCTTGAATCCGCCAAATTCCTGCTGTCCCTGTATTTAATAGAGGAAATTTGAGTAAGCCTGTATGCAAAGGTGCTTGTCTGAATTTAATAAATGAGCTTTAACTGACCATTGAAACCAAAGAATGAGTATGTTGAAGAGCCCACTTCCTGTTCAACACTAAAGTGATAATCGAGTGACATCTCTTGAAGCTTTGTCATCATGCATTCCTTGGAATTCACTGTTTCGACATGAAAAAACAATTTTTAAAGAACTTTGATTTGCTGGACTCATTAATAAGGCATGCTGTCACATTGATGTGGTTGGAACAATTTAACAAGGTGTTATTGGAAGTTACTTACCAAATTTCCATCTTGCTTGAACCAAACCCAATTTTGGGTTCTCAAGCAGATAAGGGATTGTATTCCATAGAAAATCTGCATCTGGCTGGAAATCTGCATCAAATATTGCTACATACTCGCAATCCTCGACATATTCCTTCTCCAAACCCTCCTTCATGGCACCTGCCTTGTAACCATTGCGATTTGTCCTTGTTTCATATTTGACATTCACACCTTTTTGTATCCATCTTTGACACTCCATTTGGACACATTCCTGCATGTTTGAAAACACTTAATTACTGTAAATTTGCACCCAACAGATGCATATGGAATCTGCAATGAAGCTTTACTGGATTAATTGGATACCCTTAAGGATTGATTTGTTGAGTCATCAAGAACCTGAACTATAAATCTGTCAGCTGGCCATGACAGCCCACATACTGCTCCAATTGAAAGCTTGTAGACCTGGAAGCAGAAATTGAAATTTTTTTTATGAGGTAATTTATCTTTGTTCTTTTATAGTTATGAACATTACTGTTGCCATTTTATTCCACATTCCTAGTTTGGACAAACACAACCGATTTGTGTGTTCCTTTACTTTGTCAGTTTGCTGAGATTTATTATGAGTATGATTGTTCAGAATTTATAACATGTTAAAATAATGACAATCTGAAAGGACAACCTCTAATGGATCTTTAAAAGATGCTAGATTTTTTGTTAAACTAAATAATGCAAAACAAACCCCCTGAAAAAAAGAATGAATAAAAATAAAAAGTAGGATTGAGGGAATTAAATAATGAAATGTTTGAGAACAGAGAATCTAGTTGATTTTTTCCCATTTAAAGCTGGTATTAATTTTTTACTATTCGCAAATGATTAAAGAATATGGTCGGAGTTGGTGTGGTCATTCAGAATTGTAAAACACTAGCACATGATTGGGAAACTTAAATGACATTTTAGAATAGAATATCATAATTTAAATGGTAACTATGTAGAAACATCATGTAACACTAATTTCAGTCTGTGCAAAACTTACTAATTAAAAAGCAAGTTACCTCTTTCTCATTATACATAGGTATTTGGATCAACACCATGGGGAATCTTTTGTTTCTCTCAAGCTTCTGTTTCATGGCTTCCAAGTTGTACTTGGTGTATCTTTTCTTCCCCAGCACTTTGACAACTAAAATTACAATTGCCATTGCTACCCTTTCAACAAATAGCATGATTGACATAATTGAACATAGTATGACAGCTAGTTTTAGGAGTGGTATTATCACTGGGGCTCGTATTGATTCCCAGGCATAGCGCAGACTGCTTGAAGTGTCTCCTGGAACCCTGACTTCAGGCTCTTCAAAGATTAGGTTTCTCATGGGTTCTATGGTTGTAGTTAAGAAGGAATATTGAGCCTGAAGAGAACGTCACTAGGGGACAGAGGAAATTGGAGGATGGATCAATTACTCGTTGCAGGAGTGATCAAGTGGGTGTGATGTGTGTTAGAGATGAAACCTTTACTTTAAATAGGATGGAAATGCAAGGAAGGAAGATGAGGACATGCATTTGGGTTTAGGTGGAAGAACGTAGTGTGATGAGTGAGCTATTGAGAGGAGAGATATTGTTTTTGAGAGACACACGTTATTCATGCAAGCAATGGTGCTGCAACGTAGCTACCTGATAGCTGGATATGTCTTATCTTGCCGACAATTTGATCAAGAATTTTACTGTCAATGATTTTGATCCGAGTAATAACTTTGCTCGTGTTTGATCAAGTTTATGAAATTGTGTTATATTACCAGTGAATATTGGATAAAAGCCCACAGAACCAAACTGGCATTTTTGGTACTTCTCCAAGGATTAAATAGTCTATTTTTGTTGAATTAATTTTCACCCATTTTCTGTAAATCTTCTAAATAGGATGTTTCTGTTAATTTGTGAGCAGGAGCATATTCAGTCATATAAAACTTTATTTATTGGCTGTTGTGATTAATTTGTTTGGGAAAGGTTGGTGAAAAATTTAAAATACTTTACAGTTCACTACTAAATGCTTTGAATTCTTCATAATTTTTTTTTCTAACAAATTAATCATAAAAGCAAATCAACAAAGTTCTATGAGTAATTATGATCTTGCTCTAAATGATTTTACTGAAACTTTGCTTTCTGATGGAGCCAATGGTGGATCAATCCATATAAGCCAACCCTACTTAGTAGCTTAGTGGTTGGTTTATAGTTCCATTTTTACTTTATGAAAAGCTTTAGGATTCTTGCATTTCCTGAGTTTATAAAACAGTCTGGTTAAAAAAGCTAAATATTATTAATAGAAGAATATTTCGTTATTGAAAAGATGGCTATCCCCTCTACTACTGTAATGATCATGTTTGCTTGTTGCCATAAAATTTTAGCATCTTCATTTCTATCAAAACTTTTTAATGCATTTTCAAACCAATATGGCTAGCTTTTTTCTCCCCCCACTTGGGTAGATATCTTGCTTTCTCTCCATATGTACTTCTTTTTTTATTTCAAAACTATATTACTTTATTTAAAGTAACACTTTGACAAACAAGAGGTAATTAGAGGAAATGAGAGTGAAGTAGGAATCATGGAGATGGTGCCTTGTTAAAAAAGTTTGATGAAACTGAAAAGTGGAATAGATAAAAAGAGGAGAGGGTGTATATTTTTATTTATATCAAAGTTTAGGAGTTCCGTGATGCTAACGTCTCTAGTAAGGAAATGATTCTAAAATGGGAAGCATGTAATCTCCTCTTGAACATTTGGCAGACAATAAAAAAGTCCGTCTTTTCTGCAATAAATTCCTTATTAGATATGAGATGGATGTCATTTTTCCTTTTATTTTCTATATTAAAGTTTAGTTTCCCTAGACCTCCCTTTTCGTTTTAGAGATGGATGCCTTTTTGTTACTTAGGTCTGGGATATTTTTGTAAAGTACTCTTATTTATTTTCCTATCTAATGTTTTCATAGCAAAGAAGGAAATGCTAAACAGCTAAATTGATTGACCTTGGAAGACTGGAATTGAATGAGGCCAATTTTGAAGTTGAAGCTATTCCATAAAAGTAGCCAAAGGATGTACATTCCTTTCTAGATATTGTTACATTGAAATTGCTTTACATTAATCCCAATTATAGTTGGATTATGCTCTCTGAAATTATATGAAGCAGATTAAGCTAAGAAATTACCACTTCGGAAAATCAGCAGTAAAAAATGACTTTTTTGTGTCTGACTCAGATAACACGTAATCATTTGGATTTATTAGAATTTTTTGAGCCCTCAAGTTCAACGTGGACAATTTTTTCTAGTATTTCAGCTATACAGTTGGCTTCCTTACAAATGGATTGTCTGTTACAAGTTATGATGGGGAAGGGGGAGTTTACATTTCCATGGTTGCTTCCCTCATTGTGCTAATTGCTAAACACTTTCCTCTTCTGCTATTGGAGGTTGAAATAAAATATGAATTACCCAGATGATGTTTTGTGTCAGTTACAAAAGTAATGAGGCTTCCAAAATGTTATGGAATCCAAGTTGCATTGACAAGGTTGTTTCCTTTTCTGGTGTGAAGTTTATATGAATATATGTCTCTGTTATGAATGAATTGGTAGCTGTGAAACAATAAATGTAGGCAGTATGTTCCTGAGTCATTATCGAGCAATTATACTGTCAGGACTCTAGCACAGCCTCGGCTTAGGCTCTTGACATATAAACTTGATTAGCATGTGAGTTGCTGGTATATCGGTATCAGTTTTGATCAGTTTGTTATGCCTAGTACTAAACTACAAACTTCAGACACTTTTATTATGTCTGTATCTTGATTTTGTGGTGCCGTTCTACTCTTTTACGTCTTTTACCACAATTCAGCCACGTATAAGTTTTTATCAGTTTTTCTGAGTTGTCGTAGGCTTGCATGTATCTGCAATATAGTATACTGTACCACATTTCAGCCACGTATCAGTTTTTCTGTGAGTTGTCATAGGTTTGCACGTATCGGCAATTTAGATATACTATTCAATTCATATGCTACTAGAGTGTTCTTGCCTATACCTGCATTTTAGAAACATGGATACACATACTTGTGCAGGTAGCAATTTTAGTGTCTGATCCCATACTCAATGGGAACTTATATATCCATACTTGCATCTATTAAACTCATTTTTAGTTACATGTGTCTTTTTTTGGGGCAACCTGGAAAATAAAATTATTATTTTAAAATTAAATTGACCAACAAAGTTTTATAAAATAAAAATAATAATTATATGTTACATAATTCAAAGATATTCAATGATCTTTTAAAACTTAAGTTAGAATACAAATGCCCATGTGCACCTGCACGTGTGCACACACTCAGAAGTTTAGACAAGTTGGGCATTATAGTACCTGTACAATCTTGTAAGTTTTTGTAGGTAAATTACTTGGGACTAGATCTGAACCCATTTGGTGGGTAAAAAGCATATTCACTGTGGGCACAATAACTCTGCCTGAAATTGGTTGGCCCAGTTTAGTTGCATTAGGTCTTGCAAGGAGTATTAGCATGCAGATTTTACTGCATAGTGACTCTTGTTCGATGGTAAATTAGTAATAAGGAGAGAATACATTTCCATGGTTTCTGACTTTGTTCTATTCGACTAATTTGGTTTCAGCCATCAGAGAATGTAATGAAAAAATCAATTGAACTACCCTGTAAATATTTCATTCAAGGGATAATAGAAGTAATTAGGTCTTTGAAAATGTCGAGTTTGTACGATAGGTTACATAAATTGTATTCGTTATTGGTATTTGTGGAATGGTACCTATCAAGCAATAAACATAGGAAGTTTGTTGTCTCATGTGTGGGCCCCAATTGTCTCATTATGGAACAGCCTTGGCATGTGCCCTTGACAAATGAACTGTGTTAGCATGTGAGTTGCTGTTGTGATTAATTAAAGAAACTTCGCTCTTTGTATATCCCACTCTTGATAATTGCCATACACCTTGTACAAAACTGATGGATTCAGATAATTTTGTTAATATGTGCCTTCTGTATACATTCATTTGGTCTTTCCTGTCTGCACTATCTGATTTCCTCCACTTCTTTACTGTGTTCCACAGTTCAGCCTATATTCAGATTTTATTTCAGGAATTTAATTAAAATAGTGAAAAAATTTTACATTATCATTCAATTATGGATTGCGATATACGATAAGATCATTGATTTTTGTAATAATCACTCTAAAGTCATCTCTAGGATCATTTTTAATTGATTGTCAGTGTAAAAATATTTACTGTTAGAGTATCAAAATTAAACTCTTTATTTTAAGGCACATATGTATCCTCGGTATTGCTATGCATATTTACCTTTCCATGTTTTCCCTAGTATGGACCAAGATATTTGGGAATTTGTTTTGCTGCTGCTCATTAACTGCGGTATGTCTTGCACGGAGCATCAGATTGCACTTTTCATACAGTGATGTTTATCATATCTGCGTCTCTGACTCTAGTAATATTCTTTTTCCCATGTGTTAGCAATTTAGCTTTTTATGCTGGATGCACTTGGTCATATGCATCATGCAAACAGGTCAGTGTTTTCTGGGAAAGAAATGTGCTGTGGTCATCCTTTGTTGTCCTGCATTTCATAAATATGTTTGTTCTTGTTTCATTTTTTGTCCCTCATGTTATGTAGATAAGCTTGTTGATTAATTTATCTTGAATTGCAAAATCTGTGTATTAAATGTGGGACAGATCTTATTTTCTTGCAAATTGGATGTCAAATCATGTGAAGAATCTTGTATAGGTCTGCATGTGTTTTCTAACCCCCTCCTAGGGGTGTCGTGTGCCATTCCCTATCACGTCACTTCCTAGGGTTTGCTCCCTCCTGAATTACACAAACACACAAACAAAAGGTTATATTTTCTTGTTTAAAGCATGCATTTCCATGTTTTCACTTTCCAGAGGTGACTTGCATGGTGAAGAATGTCATACATAATGAGTGAGTTATTTCTTAATGTACAAGTCTGTTTGTTTTGCCAGTGTCAGCAATATGTTGTATTTATTTGTTTGTCATAACTTTGTTTCTATTTCTCTGTGCATGCATGATTCAATTGAGTTGGCATGCTTGTTTTTTGGGTCTTTAAGTTGGTCTCATGTAATTGCTGCTGTTGTAAGGAAAGCATTTATTGTTTAATGACGAGTCTGTTAAATTTTCATTTTGGACTTGGTAGAGCTGTTGTGTAAAGGGAGCTGACCTCGTTCCACTTTCATTTTCATTTATGATGTGTTTGCTTTGCTTGTTCATATATATATATATATATATATATATATATATATATATATATTTGCAATGCACTCTGCCCTCTTTTCATATCCTGTTCCATTGCCCTCATATGAGAAAATATAAAATCAGGATTAGTGCAATCGCGTAGATTATATGACGAAGTAAGTTATCAAATAATATGCATCTAGCAAATGCTAGTTATTGGCTGCAGCAATACATCCAAGGATGTCAGCTGCACACTACGATGGATGACTATTTGGATGTTTTATATACCCAGAAACATATTTAATGCCATTACCAACATTTGGTTGCATTGGCATATGGTAGTTCATGTATTATTAATCCCGTACGTGTTTTGGACTTCATTGAATGGCATGCAATCTTGGTCGACCTGTATTATGGTAAGACGGTGGTTGATAAGCACTGAACAATGAGTTATCGTCATATATGATAGTCAGTTTCTTCCTGCTGATTGCTAGAAATATCACCAAGTAGAAATGTGTATACTGTTCTAGGACGTGGCTATTATAATCGTCCATGTGTGGAGTAAAAATAAAAATTAGTGACTTCGCTCACAGCATGTGCGAGTATGTTTTCAATTTTCTATGGATATGGGAGCTTAATGTATATGGGTAGAGTCTCTAAAGTTTATATCAATTGGCAGCTCAATAACATTTCTAAGCAGTAAGGATAATTTTTACATCAATTGGCAGCTCAATCCGCAGTGTGCAGCTAACATCCTTGGATTGCTGCAACCAAAAACTAGCATTTGGTAGATGCATACCATTTGATAATTTAGTAATTTACTTTGTCATCTAATCTATGCAATCGCACTAATCCTGGTTGTACTTTCTCATATGGGGGCGATGGAACAGGATTTGAAAATTGGGCAGAGTCCATTGCAAGTATATATATAAACAAGCAAAGCAAACACATCCTAAATGAAAACGAAAGTGGAACAGGGTCAGCTCCCTTAACACGGAGGGGAATTGCATAAAATTGCATCGGGTGATGAGTTTCTTTTAGTAAGTTATTTTTTCTTTGAAAGGTACATATTTGTTAACTTGTATCTTTACTTCTCTCGCTCATTTTGAAGTCCATAGTGGCTTTATTTTTAGCAAAAGGACCATTAAAGCTCTGGTAGAAATGCACAAAAAGATTTTTTTTTTATGACAAAAACAAAAGGCTGGTTACTTTACATTTGATTTCTTCTAAGCTCCCAAGTTCGTATTCTCTTTACATTCCTCTTATATATGAATTTCATACACCTTTTCAAGTGTTTTTCATCAAGTAGCACTCTTCGCTTCTGTGCAGCAAGTATCGATTTTTGTTTTTTTGGTGAATCAGCAAGCATCGAATGATGTTATTTTTATTTAAGTGACTTTTTTTTGAAGATGATTCACAAAGAAGTTTATTAAAAGAGGTTATGAGCTTTAACGTGATAAACTCTTATTTATTATTCGTTTAATTAAGTTATTAAAATAGACCAAATATTAGTCTAGACAGTAGATGATATATTCTCACCTATGGCACGTTGGATAAGGTAACGCGTGACTCTAGTAGACTTGGGGTTTACTACCACACCACCATTTTTTTTATTTTTAGTGAAAATTTATAATTAATCTTGTAGCAATTTTGAAATCTAATTTTGCATTACTAGGTAACTCTATTAATTAGATAATAAAATAATTAAACCTACTTTTGGGACAGGAATTGAACATGAATATAAATATATATTATAAAGTAAATAGGTAATATATTATCACTTACACATTCTAAAGATATTCCAAAGGGATATTTACCCTTTCAAATTAACTTATCTAAAGTGATGAGACGTATAAAACGTGAAAGTAAAATTGTATCTACCATCTACCGTTGTTCTAAAATTGCTTAAGTTTGAGTTATTTTAATTTCAATTAATGTTTAATATGTCTTTATTTTTTCTCTATATATTTCGTTTTAAAGGAGTCAGTTTGCTTTCCTTCAAATTTATCTTTTCTTTTGGTAAAATATTATTCCCTTCTCGTGTTTATTTGACTTTTGTGTTATTTTTATTTATGTTTAAATAACATCTTTTTGAAATAAAAGAATCACATGAAAACATATTTTTGATATATTTTATTTTAATATATATGGTTAAAATATTTTTTATCTTTATATGACATTAGTCTTAATGAAGGGGAGTATTTTTTAATATAATCTCTAAAAAAGTCAACAGATGCTAATCAAATATAAAATATAAAAATAAAATGTTTTATTTAGAAGAAAAACCCTAATGCACCATAAAATGACACTTGTATATTCCACTTGTCATCATCAATCCTCTTAGATATTTGTCTAGTGTAAAGAAATGGTGGGCCCGGTTTCACAATCTCAACTCAACTTGAAGTAGCTGCAGTGAAGGGTATGCTTTGTAACGGACAAAAGCTTTTGTTATCCCTTGTTTTTTGGGAAAGAGAAGGGGAGGAGAGAGGTGTTTCAGAAGCTGAACTGAGGCTGTGTTGAGGGAAGATGAGATTTTATTAACATCATCAATTTGCTTTATTAATAAGATATTATTAGCTATTAATAGATGTACCATGTCCACAAGCAACCGAATTTTGCAAGGAAGAGGCTTTTGTCCTTAAACCTAGCCCCAGCTACCGCTCTAGCGGTTGCATTTGTTTTCACTCGGATATTTCACGTTACCAGGTGTAGTAGTATCATTTTACTTTATGACATGGCTATGCAAAATTTTGCCAGAAAGCAAGAAAAAAAGATAAGATGATTAATGCTCATCCGTTACTAGTGATCAAATTTACAATGATTTTTTTTTTCTTCTATTTTGCATATAAATACTCTTAAATTGTTAGTTAGTTTGTCCAACCGTAACTTCAAATAATATTTTTACTACATATCCCCATTCAACATTTAATATTCCTCGAAAAAAAAAGCTTTTAAAATGTTTTTATTTGCATCAGAATCTGGTTTTAACACCCAACCCCCAGCCGAAGCCAAACGAACATGGGCTAGAAGTGTAATTTTGGGGTCATCCGGATTCAGGTTTGAAAAGGCCGTTTAATCGAAACATGTCACAGCACAAAGACAAGAATGGTAGCAGATAATCGCCTAGTACTTTTTGCTTTTCACACCGCCTGCACTAAATAAGTTTCTTAAGGGTACTTTTGTAAAAAAAATTGAAAAATTAGCTGGCTTTGGGAAGAACAAAAAGGCCGTACAAAGAATAGCAACTCCCCACAATATTTTTTTTGTCAACCCCCTCAAATTTTGTTGAATACGTCAACTTTACCCAGTGGTGTGACAAGGCCAGTGTCTCAATAGTCACAGACTCAGTTGTTACCTAGTTGAAAACATTTGTGTTTAGACATGTAAATGAGCATGATTGTTAATGAACTATTCTAATTTCACTCGTTAAGAGTTCATTCCGTAGGGTGGAAATAAAATAAATTGAAATTTAAGTTTTGAATTAAAATAAAATGTAAAAGTGAATTTTTGTCTTATTTTACTGTTATGTATTTTTTCCCGCTCTTTTTCAACTCAAACAAACATATCCTAGATGTAGATGTTCAATCATATTCATTTGTTTAATTAAATAATTAAATTTAAGTTTGAGATTAGTTCAATTATTTAAATGAGTTAAACCTTATAAATTCAACATCAATGACTCGTTAATAACACTTTTTTTGCACAACTGACTCATTTCTTTAAATTGATGACGATAATTTCACTAGCTTATCATTTATATATCTATTATTAAAATATGTAAAATTTTGTTGAGAACGTAAAAAGTAATTTTGAAGTTTTTTTTGTAATATTCAATAAGTTATGAATTTTTTTTTGGATTATGAAATTGTACCAAAAAATAAAAATAAGTGTATAGGTATTTGATAAAACAATCATCTTATTTTGTGCTTATGATTGTTTTCTTTTTCCTTAAGTTGTATTTGTAAATTGGTGTTAAAATCTCTAACTCTCTATGACATATAAACATGTAATGAACATTTGATAATAAATAGACTAAAAGATTTGGTTTTTCCAACAAGATAAGAAATACAACTTAAAAATCAACCTGTAAAAGAATTTATTCTTATATTATAAATTAAAATTTCTCTCTCAATTAGATATTTTAAACATTTTTTCTTTTTTTGAAAGTGCATTTTCACACTTTCTCTATCATTAGACAAAAGATATCTCGCTTATAATCTCAAATCACTATCCATTCATCTTTATACATGCACACACATGTGTATGGTAAAAGAAACTTATGTTAGTCTTTTAATATAATAAAATATATAATTTTTAAATAATTTTTTATGTTTATTTCATTTAACATATGTTTATATTTTAAAATGTTTATATATAATGGTTCACTTATTATTTTGCTTTAGGAATATAAAATGTCAAAACTGACCATATTGATACAGATCAGTCTCATGGATGTGTCAAAATATCCAGGATCTACCCCTAATAAAAAAATGTCATTTGGAAAATAATTCAAAATATGACTATATGAGCTAAACCCATTTCTAAAACACATTCAGGTTTAACTTTTAAAATTTGATCATGTTAAAATTAAGTTGAGACTGGGCTAGGACTTAAAGGTGCTAATGTTAGTACACCGAGTGATCTACAAAATCTTGCAAGGAGATATTCTATAATGAATGCTTTGATTGGGTGATAGCAAGTTGTCGTCTATATTGTTGGCCGAATGGCACATATAATATCATGATTATCAAAACTATATCAGTCCCGGCATGTGTTGTTGTCCCAATATTTGTCGTTAGCAAATACTTACCCAACTCACTATCATGACCCTCTTTATCGTACCATGGACTATGTCATCCTAACCAAGGCAAATGAGCCACTTTCAATCCAAGCCCCTTATGTTGCAATTTGAAACCTTACTTTATATTTTAACAAATTAAATTAAAGCGACCAAAGTTTGGTCCCCATTACGGATAGCAAGCACTTGAGAAGAACCATGCACACTCCTTTTTTGTGTCATTTTCCTATGCCGTACTTCATTTTTATGCCACGCTTATCCACAAACTCATCCCACATTTAGATCCTTCTCCGATTCTCACCTGTTGTCTACTTCAATACCATGCACGTTTGTGCCACCATCATGTGATCTTTGTCCCCTTCATATATATGCACTTGCCATGTATCCCATTGGGATCAGAACCAATGAATATTTAGAATTTCCATGAAAGGGATGGTGCATCTTGTTGAGTACCTGATTGAGATGTGTCTCAAATGGTCAACAAGCTAAAGTGAGTGCTACTATAGACTCATGGCCACCGCCACCACTGTGCCCATCAGTGTTTGAAAGTGACAGAATTTTAATTGGACCATTCACTGCCTCACCATGCACTTTTTAAGTCCTTTTCAGTGTAGTCATTTTACACCAAGCAAATATGCATACAAAACTCTCTTGTATTTTGCATTACCTCATAACAAATACATCTTGCTTGCGAAGAAATTCACCCTGATGATGATGTTTTGTTGATTGGCACTTTAATAGTTACTCTAATCCTTATGCACTCGTTATATATACACCACTAACTAAACATTGAGTAGCCCATCAAGATATAGAGAATGAGAGGTGGTGACCCATTTGTGTTGTTGATTCTTTGGAGCAAAAGTGTCCTTGAATAAATTAATAAGGATGAGCATCTATTCATCCATTTCAATCTCGTTCCTGTATTCGTCTGTCATTCCCTTGGTAACATTCATAAAGACAAGATTACATTCTTGAATAGGAAGAGAAAGGGGGGGTAGGGATGATACACAAACTATACTATGGTCAAAACAAAAATGCCAATAATTAATGGGTATATATATGGCTTATAATCCTGTAGCTGGTAATTTCATTTGAATGGCTAGCCTTCTCTTTCATCATCTTTTGGTCTTGTTGAAGAGCTTGAACCTGAGGCCATTCCAATGACTTGGCTGTGTGTGAACCTTTGTAACTGAATCATGCGCGCATAAATCCCATCCGGGTGATTTTTCAACAACTGTGAATGGGAGCCTTGCTCGGCTACTTTCCCATCATCAATCACAGCAATCAGATTGGCATTCCTGACTGTTGATAGCCTATGTGCAACGATGATAGTTGTTTTTCCTGAGGAGGCGCGGTCTAGAGCCTCCTGAACAGACCTCTCTGATTCAGCATCAAGTGCACTTGTGGCCTCATCAAGAAGCATAAGTTCAGCCTTCCTCAAAAAAGCCCGAGCAACGGCTATTCTCTGCTTTTGTCCCCCGGATAGTTGAACACCTCTCTCCCCAACAAATGTTTTGTATCCATCTGGCAAACCAGATATGAACTTGTGTGCATTGGCAAGAGTTGCAGCTTCAATTATCTCAGCTTCAGTGGCTGACTCATGCCCATAAGCGATGTTTTCATAAATAGTAGTAGCAAACAAGCATGGCTCCTGAGGTACCACAGAAATGTGCCTTCTTAAGGACTTGAGGTTGTATTTCCTGATGTCCTTGCCATCAATCATGACCCGACCAGATGTTGGATCATAGAATCTTTGTATAAGTGCAATAATTGAGCTCTTACCACAGCCACTAGGTCCTACAAGGGCAAGAGTTTTACCAGCTCTTGCACGAAGACTGAGGTCACGAAAAACTGGCATATCCGGGCGAGTTGGATACGAGAAGTCTACATGCTTAAGTTCAACTTCACCACGAAGACGATCAGGAACAAGAGTAGCATCTTGATCATCAGGCTCAATTTCAGTTCTGCGGTCAAGGAGTTCGAAAACTGACCTCATGGCCTGGCCTCCTTTGATAAAGTCAGGAGCCAGTGTTAAAGTTTCAGCAGCACCATTTGCAGAAACCATTAGGACCATAAAAACTCGGATTGTTTTAGAGAAGTCAGAGATGCCATGCTTCACTAGCCAAGAAGCATACCAAAGACCAAGTGCATAGGAAGCATAAAGTGCAAACTGAGCTACACCATATCCACTTCCAGAAATTTGTCCCTTCCAAAAACAACGCTGTAGTGGAGCTTGGAGATTGGTGGTGAAAAGGCCAACAATTTTTGTTTCTGAATTGAAGGCTGCAACTGTCCTTACATTGGCTATAGCTTCTCCTGCAAGTTGTGTAGCCTTGGCATGAGCAGCTTCCAGGTCACCAGAGAAACCGGTCATGAACATTTTCTGTATAAAACCCAACAAGATACAAATGAAAACACAGAATTGAATCACAAAACATGTCAAGAAAGAAATCTAAAAAAAACAAACCTGCAAAACAGTGGCTGCAACAACAACAGGAAAGACAGCTACGAGGACAAGGGCAAGGCGCCACTGCAACACAAATCCTGCTGTACAGGCAACTAGCATAAGTGCAGTGTTCTGCACAATTACAGAAATTCGATCTCCAATGGCTGATCTGACATTGTTGGCATCAAGAGCCAGCCTTGCAGCAATCCTGGCACTCTCATTTTCCTCCTGATCAAACCATGCCATTTCATTTTTGAGCACTGCCATCAGCATTTTCTCTCTCACACGTTTGGTAAGATTTTCCCCAACAATGTCCCAGAAGAAGTGTTGCAATGTGTTGAAGAGAAGTGCAGTTGATGAAAGGCCAATCAACAAGTAGCAGTACTTTTCTATTTCGCGGATCATGTATCTGTGGTCTGGATTGTAATACACACTGAGGACAGCACTTAGAACATAAGCAAAGAAGGCACTAAGGGATCCACAAACTACAGACCCTATAGAGCCAATTAAAGCATAAAGCCATTCAGGAGAGTTCATTTTTGCAAGTCTCCAGAAGGAACTAGCTTGCTCTTTGAAAGCAAGCTTTTCAAGCCTGTAACTTGGATGTGAAGCATCAAGGGAAAGACTAAAATCAGATGTAGAGAAATCAGATAGCCTACGCGAGTATGGTGACCGTCCATAAGAAGAATTCCTAGCAATTATTGGTGAGCTTACGGAGTTTCTGGCACTTGAAGGCCTGCAAATAAAAATGTCACGTGAGATGATATATGGATATATGATATATCTCAGCTTGGAATATTCAGTGGCCAAAAGATGAATAAATTTTCATAAACAATGTAAATTAACTACAAACAGCTTTTTTCAAAGAATGCCAATGTCGAATATTAGTGGAAGCTACCTTGCACTACTCTTTCTAGCATTATTCACGGCAGTTTCATGAGCCATCTCCTGCATCTTTATAAGCTTGGCATAGACTCCATTTTCACCTTTCGAGAAGAGCTCATCATGAGTTCCAATTTCAGAAACACTTCCTAGCTGAAGTACAGCTACAAGGTCAGCTTTGCGAATTGTGGAGAGACGATGGGCAATTACAAGAGTTGTTCGGCCAATCATGAACCGGTCAAGGGCTTCTTGCACAAGCTTTTCTGACTCTGAGTCCAATGCACTTGTTGCCTCGTCTAGGAGAAGAATTGCAGGGTTTTTCAGCATTGCCCTTGCTATTGCTATTCTCTGTTTTTGCCCTCCAGAAAGTTGCAGCCCTCTTTCTCCTACCTGCCAATGAAAAATAAATTCACTTATCCGCTATCATATAAGTTTAACAAAATATCATTTTCAAACGCTATTTTCAGATAGTTTAAAAGAAGATGGAATGGTAAAAAATGGAATATAATGAGATTTATTCTATTCCGTTCCATGTAATATCTTTTCGTATTTCTTTCACCAGTTTGGGGCTGCGATGAAAACAATTAATTATTCATTAATTTCCTTACCATTTCATCCACTTCTGAAACAATTGAATATAAATTTTAATTCAAATTCTCTATCATAGAATATTCAAGCAATGGTATGATATTTTTAATCCATTCTGTAACGTTTCCATCGTACTCCACCCATCAATTGATAATATCCAAACATAGGTTAAGACTCTTGTTCCCAAATGGGGGGCAAGCTTATTCTCAATTAAATTAAATTAGTCCAGGACTAAAATTGTGAATCTATTATCAGTTTCTGCTTCATCATCTTTAAATTATCATATATATTATATTATTCCTTCTGTCATTGATAATTAGTTTATCAAGTGTGCCATGAATAAATTATCTATTCTTATGGAGGCTACATAATTCATGAAGAACTTTTTCGGTGCTCTTCATTTTTGTTATATATTCTGGGCATTTCCAGGTTGGTTGGTTGTCTAGTGTCCTCATTTAAGAATTGAACATGCACAAGTTGACTGAAGCATGTTAACCCTCTTGGTCTTTTGCAGATGCAATGCATAAACAGGCATTTCCTGGCTTTGACTTCTGAACAAATCTCATCTTTAAAAAAAAATAAAGAAAGACAAGTTATACTTTTTGACCAAATAAATAAATAAATAGTGGAGACTCGAGACAATACCCTGTTTCTGTGTTGTACTAATTACTAATTGTAACAATTGTGGGGGATAAAGACATTTATATTTTTATCATCCATTTTTTCCTATTTTCCAAATTTTATTTTATTTTATAATATTTAAATTGACTGACAAGTTACAAGCTTGGAAACAATCCAATGCTTCTGTAGTTCCACGCCAAATATTCAAATCCAATTATGTGACTAGCTTAAAAGGGCCACCACCAATTCATCACCACACATGCAATTCCGGAAGCCATTTTCATAAAACACAGATGACTAACCTGTGTTTCATAGCCATCAGGAAGTTTAATGATGAAGGAATGAGCATTAGCAACCCTGGCAGCTTCTTCAATCTCAACTTGGTCTGCATCAGGCCTACCCAACAGTATATTTTCTCGTATTGTGGTCGCAAACAATGCAGGCTCTTGGCTCACTAGTCCTATCTGCTGCCTCAACCATCTAAGCTTCAAAGTTTTAATGTCATGCCCATCTAACAGAACTTGTCCTGCACACAAATTTTGTTCAACATTATAAACCACAGCTAGCACAAAACTTCAATCTCAAAGTTCAAACAAACAAGTCAAACTTTTCATACTATACTAAAAAGATTTTAATTTTCAAAGTTTACCTGAAGTTGGGTCATAGAATCTCTCAATGAGGGATACAACGGTGCTCTTGCCAGAGCCACTGCTACCCACCAAAGCTATGGTCTTGCCGGCAGGTACATTCAAGGAGAAGTCATTGAGGATCTGAACCTCGGGCCTAGATGGATAAGAAAAGTCAACATTTTTCAGCTCCACAAGTCCAGTAACTGTGTCTAGTTCGATGCCAGATTCACTATTTCGATCAATATTCGGCTTGTGATCAATTATACGGAAAATCTTCGCAGCAGCAACTCTGGCCTTTGTAAACGCAGCCATGCTTGGTGCAGATTGCCCCAAACCCCTGTGTGCATCACAATAAAAATCCTTAACCATGTTATTAAAATAAACCTTAAAATGAAAAGCTGTTGTTTCAATGACTATAACACAAAAATGCACACTAATACTCACAATCCACCAATCATAACAGCAAACATGGTTGCAATGGCAAGTCCTCCGTTGGTGGCGTGGTGCCTAACCAGATAGCCTCCATACCACAGCAGAAGCGCGTAACAGCAGAAAACAACAAAGTAAGTAGCACCCAATCCCATTCCCTTTGCAAACCCAGTTTTGTAGCCAATCTTCTGTGCGATCCTCAAGGCTGATGAATAAGACTGCAATGCTCTGGACTCCCCAACAAAGGCTAACACTACCCGGATTTGTGCAACCGTCTGCAATGCACAAACAATGCAATAGGTAATGCAATGCCAATTCAAATAAAATGCAATTAACAAAGTTTCTTAACTTTGTTATACTCTGAAGTCTCACCTGTTCCACAATGTTGCCAGCTTGAGAAAGAGCTTCCTGGCTCTTGCCAGAGAGCTTAGCCAAGGTGGCGGTGTGAATGCCTCCAATCACAGCTATCATAGGGACAACAGCAAGAGTCACCAAAGCCAATTGCCACACAGCAGTGAAACCCACAACAAAGCCAGAAACAAAGGTGGCCATGTAGTGAATGAAATTCCCCAACTGCACAAGAACCATAAAAAAATGAAAATTGAGAAAAACTAGTCCAAATCTAGTAACAGAAACAAAAAAAAAAGGAACTTGTTGAATTTGGCACTGCACCTTCTCACTAATGGCATCCTGGACCATGACAGCATCGGTGTTGATGGCGAAAACCACGTCGGATGTCCGAACCTCGGTGTCGAAGAACTGAATGTCCTGGTTCAACGCAGCCTCTAGATACTTGATTCTCATCGTGGTCGATTGCCGCTCCCCGCTCCACATCCAACACGAAATCTCTGCAACCACAACAACAACAGTAACAACTTCAAACCCATCATAATCAAAATTCAAAGCCAGACAAACACAAACAAAGAAGCAGTGAGACAATTGAATTGAATTGCAACTCAATTCAATTCAATTCACTGACCTGCCCATGAAGAAGCCCATATAGCAGCCCCCACCACCAGGAAGTAAAATGCATACTGCAAAAAAAATAAAAAAATAAAAAAATATCACACAACACAACTCACTCACATTCACTCCAAAAAACAGAAAGAAAGAAACTTTAATAACAGCACTCTTGAGTTCTGTCTGTTACCTTGACCACTTCCTGAGTCATCTTGTCGACATCATTAGCATTGGAGCCAAAGGAATTGACAAGATCCGCAAAGAAGCGAAGAAAGAGAGGCAGAGAACAACCGTGCACAACTGCTCCAACGGTTCCAATTCCCATGAGAACGTAGTCCAACCCATCAGCGAATCTGAAAAGCTCTCCAAACCCAACAGAGGGAACACTCTCTTTCTCTTTCTCTTTCTTCTCCCCATTAGTAACTGCTGCAGAAGAAGAAGAAGCACCAACAACATCTTTGTTGGGTGGTTCAGAAGTGTTCATTTCCATTGGAAGTTGGTGATGTTGTGAAGGTGCAGCAGCAGCACCCTCTTCAGGAACAAGCTCAAGGCCTTGCATTTCGGTCCATTTCCACTGCTCAATGGTTTTTATCTCCTCAGAATCTTTTGACATTTGCAACAGCAAAATTTTGCTTTTCTTTATGCACAACTTCCCACCCTCCCTCCCTCTCTACTTTATTGTTTCACTCAACCACTCCTAAGTCCTAACTCATGCTAACTAACTCTTAATCACTTTCTCTATTATTTATTTTATAGTTAGTGATAGTATTATTTTGATCTAGCTAATGGTGTGTGTGTGAGAGAGAAGTTAAAGGTTCTTAATTTCACTCTTTTTATTCTTCATTCTTCTTGTTGTTCGTGTGAGGGGAGTATTATCTTCTGGAACTCAAGAGAGAGAGAGTGAGAGACTGTTAAGTTAAGTGGGATAATGTTCAGTTTTTTTTTTTTTTTCTTCTTCTTCTTCTGTAAAAAACACCGAAAGTGACACATGGTGAGAACCTAGACAGAGAAAAGTTTCGAGACACTCATTGAGATAGAGAGATAAAGTTTTGAATTTCCACCCGACAATCAACACTGTTCTCACAAAGCTTCGAGATCAATTTTTGACTCACTCATGTTCAATAAAAGAAATTAAATAAAGGATCATATTATTCTTGAACTTATTTTTTACAATTCAATTTTTAGAATGAATATAATATAGAGAAAAAGGATAAGTTTGTTTTACACCGTGAGCATAGATATTAAATTTATAAAATATACAAAAAAATTAAATAATTTATTTATAATTAAACACATGGATTAACTTATACAATATTATTTTACTTAATTAGTAGTAGTTTCAAATTTAAATTTAAATTTTTTACATGCATTTATATTAAACAGTTTGAAAAAGATGTATAAAAAAAGTTGTCATCTAAAATATCTTACATAAATGGAATAATGGTACTTCCAATAAAAGATACACATAATCTCTACAAACAATCAAAATCATCCAATTATTTAACTATCAATAGTCATATATTATAATTTCATAGACTTTCATAAAAATAATTAATAACCTTAGAAGTCATATATAAAAAATGCTTTTTTTAAGAGACATATATAAAAAATGATTAAGTTTCTTTTAATGATAATATACGTGCATTAAATAATATTTTTTATGTCTTATTTCTCTCATTTCATTTTATCTTTCTCTTAGTTGTAAAAATAATTGAGGGAATGATTTTCTTAACATTGTTCCTTTTTTAATGGAATAATTTTTTGGTCAAAGAAATAATTAAATGGCCACTGATTTTTATTCCTTCAGCCTTGGAAGTTAATTTCCTGAACTAAAATTTTAAAAAGGTTGTGAGGGCAATTTACATCTACTTGTCCCGATCGCAACCCAGGACATTGCTTTGCACCTTTGCCACACAGTCTCCTCTTTGTGCGCCACTTTTCTCTACTCCAACTCACAAAACAAAGGAAAAAAGAAAAGAAAAATGAAAGCACGTCAAATAAAAGAACGTCCATTTTTTTCCAAAAGAAAGCATTTATGCACATGATCTACCACTAATATTTTATGCTTTTATCTTAATAAATAATTTAAAAAGGGTGTTGCGGATTTAAAACCTATGTGCAACAACATGCTAAAACATGGTTAAAAACCTGAAACATGTTTTTTCATAGGCTGCAAACCTAAAACATGGACAACCTTATTTCCAGTAACATTAAAAACCTTCATACATTTTAGGAATCTTATGTACTGAAATTCAAGAAAGCATTGTCAGGCAATCCTCAACGTATCTGGGGATTCCTCAAATTTTCAGATTTGTTTAGTTTTAAAAGGGGCAACCATCTCTTATAAGAGTTTAATTAAAGTATATTAATATCATTATTCATATTTTATAAACTTGAAATAGTAAAATTAAGTCTATTTCATCGGAGACTGTAAACCGCATCTTACATCACGCTCTGGGTTTGATTAAGATCAGCAGCAACAACAGCAGGTCAGCTCCTCTTTTAGCTTAAAAACAATAACGTGTCTGAACTTCTGACACTGTGAAATTCCTTTTAGCTTTTGAAGTTTTCTTTTTTTTCTTTTTCATATTGTAATTACCATAATGACATCGTGGCAATAATTAGATCAGTATAAAAGGTTTTCTTTCCTTTTTTTCTAAAGTTTGACGTGAAAACGAAGGAAGCTAAACTGGTATTGGAAAATAGTAATAAATACGAATACTACATGAACATATTGCTATTATTGTACAAATAAAGGGGAAAAAAAAATAAAAAGGGGTATGTTGGATTTCTGTTTTATTTGTTTTCACGCTTACCGTGCAGTCTTTGCTTTAGGTTCTGTTCTTTCTGCTGAGTGGTCAGTACCCTCCATCCACGGGCACTTGTCGAACCAGAAAAAGAGTCTGGAATTGTAAAACGGGTCAATTGCCAATGAGCATCACCACTGCAGTTCCTTTTATAAAATACTGTAGTAATTAATTTTCTCTTGTTTTTTTTTTCTGAAAATAGTTGTGAGTATTTACTATAGTATACTTGTAATTAATAGGTGATGTGATTAATTTGGTTTGTAATGAATTTTGTGATTAATGGTTATGTATTATTCGTATAAAAAAATTATTGTTAATATGATTATTATAAAAATTAACATATTTATTATTCATATTGAGTTTTAATTTGACAATAATATAAAATTATTTTATATTTTAAAAAAGAAAATAAATATCATCGATAAATTATATTAAGGACATGTAATTTATTAGTCTAATTGAGATATTTAATTATAAATTTTAATTGTAGGTCGAACCCTCTCAAATAAACCATTTATTTCACATTAAATTATACTATTTATATAATGTATTTTATAAAAAAAATCCTGAATCACATCATCCATCTAATCATATTCATAAGACAACACTATTAATAATATTGAAAATTATTCATTAGTATTTTGTTATTTATATTAAAATGAGTAAGCATTGATTACTAAATGGATAAAATGTGTGTGCCACTCAAGCAAATTTTAATTTACAATAAAGTCGACATTGTTTATTTTGAATTTTTTAAAATATCTTTTTTAATAATAACTATTTTATTAAAAAGAACCAGTTCCTAAACATAAGGAGTGTATTTGTTAAGAAGAAAAGAAACAAGAGAGAAATAAGGTGAATAAAAAAAAAATAGAGTGAGCTGAAATAAGTGAAAAATAAACAAATTTACGAATGTAGTATGTTTGATTCAAAATCATACATGCACAGTTAGAGAAAATCATACATGCATGTATATGGTGCATTACGGTGAGACATGGAGTACTAGAGTTGAAAAAGTATTTAATGAGTATAATTGAGTTAATAATATAAATTGAGTATGTGAGAAATGATTTGAGTTTATTTTTCACAAAATATATATTTGGAAGCAATCTGAGAAGTTTTAAATGTGATTACGTTTCAAAATTGAGTAATTATGATTGTTATTAATATAAAAAAAAAAAAAGTTGAAAACGTGTAAGAATGTGATTAATGGGGCGACTGAACCTAACCCCTGGCCTGCGGGTATTAACGTGGGTGGGAAATGGGAATAAATTACTTACGTACACAAGTAAGGTAATATGTACGCTACATTATGAATTTATGATATTATGATATATATATGGAAATGTGGGAGACTGAAACTCAAACAGGAAAGTCGTAAAATACAATGGAAAAAGTCACTTCTGATACACACTTGTTTCGACTTTTAACCACTTCTTGCCAACGCCATGCACTGCATGCATAAAGAGGGTCTGCAACAAGTTATTCAGTTTGCCAGGATAAAAATATTTTAATTGGTATAAGTTTTTTTTATCTATTCATTCATGCATTTATTAGGGGTGGACTCGAATTGAATTGAATTTAGTAAATATTTTAAAAAGAACCGATCAATGTTAATTAATTTGATTGTTTCATTTTTTTAAAAATAAAATAAAAATAAATTAACAACCTATCTCTTGTATTTCTTTGGACCCTAGCTATCTCTTTCGATATCCGAACAATGCATTGAAAATTTTCTAATATTAACCTTTGTTAATTTATTTCACTTTTTAGCTAATTTAATTCCTCTTTCAATACCAAATTAGTATTTAAAGTTTAATTAACCCCAAATATCAATAATTTTGTGAGATGATAATTGATGCATTATCTTCCTTTAAAAAATGATACTTACTCGTTTTTTATTACTTGAAACTACTAAATGCATTTACGGAATATAAGTAATTTGTGGTATAGCTTGTTTTGTCACTGTTGTGGATTTTGATGATCGCCCTAAATGGTAGGCTTTATATAATATTAGATTAATAGATTTGATTGCCCGAAATTACAGGTTAATATGAAATCAGAAAATGCAATATATCATAATGTCTCCCAAGTCTAAATTGAGGATTATGTGATTTGGTCCCACTAATGGATAGGATGAAGATCCCTCAGAGCTAGGATTTGTAGGACACACAAAAACATAGGGAAACACATATTAAAATATACTATTTGGCGAAGAATTCCACTTTGAGAACAATTTTATCAATCAATTCCTTGTCTTGAGCGTTACATATATATAGAAATAAAATACGGGCTTGATGATAGAAGTATGGCCCTGCCATTTACACAAGAAGTCCAACATTCAATGAGAATGAAATAAAAAAAAGCGGAAAAGTCAAAGAAATTTCCATATTGTTTGTTAAAAGATTAGGTGAAAAGAAAAAGGGGTCGGTGATCAAACTTCCAGAAAGAAAGCAAACTAATTAAACAAGTAGTTTCACAGCACAATGATATTTTATTCGCTTATAATTAATCAGCCAAATTAGGGGAGGGAGAATGAAATTGAATTGAAAAGGTCAGAAAGACTGAGAGAGGTAATTAGGTAAACTATCATGGCTGTAAGGCCTAAGGGTCATGTCCATATATAGTGGGTTTTGCATACTTGTGGTTAGACGATTAAAGTTAACCCAAATACAACAAATACTCGAGTATCCACTCAAATACTTATCTCAAAAGTGGTGCTTTGTGACACTAATTATGCCATTCCATTGTCTCTCTTGTGGTTATTAGCTGTGCACAATTTTTGTATATATAAACACCAAAAAAGAGATCATGTGATCTTAATTATTAAGTTATGTTGATTCCAAGCGTTGCACACACAACTTCTATCACAAGATGGTCCATTGGCATCCTAACTACTGAACTTGTGACAATAGTGCTCCTTGACCCACCCTTTATTTCTTGCAATTAATTTTTAATACCCTTTTTCAACATTTTTTATTTCTTGCAATTTTCAACTTATATAATAGTCCAGTCTTGCGTATCTATGTATGTGCAATATCCGCCTAAAAATAATTATTTTTGGCGAATAAAAAACAAACTTGATTAACAAAGATCCTTGAGATTTATTAATTGTTGGAATCATGATTGTAGGGATCATGATCATATATATTATTTATTAGCTAAATAATATGAATGAGCTACAAGTTGAGAAACAAGAGGAGTACAGCGCAAGCCAACTTTAGCAGAGCTTTTCCATTTCTTGAGCAGTGCAAATCAGAGTTGAAGGATTGAGACTGAGTTGAATCTCATTACTAGTCTAATTAAGATAATGTCTGAAAAGGCATAAAATATGTTTGCAATTATATGTATGGTCGGCTTCACCTTAGGGATTAGTAAGGAAAAAGAATTTGAGTATTATACATAATTATAGGTGTTTAAAAATTAGTTGGCCGTTAAATTATGAGAATTTTTAATTCAATTTTAAACTGAAAGAAATATAATTAGATTTTTTTATCTTCTACAGTTTTTGTGTTTGGATTTGGATATTTAAAATTAAGAAAGTTACAAATTGTTATTTTTCTTACAGTTTCAAGTCATTATAAACTAGCTCAAAGAATCCAATTGCAATATTTTATTTTAGTTAGGCACCTAATTAAATTTTTAGAAAAGTTCAAGAATCTAATAATGTATTAAAGCATAATTAAAATTAAAAATACTTTAAATATATACAGAAAATAATTTAATATCTATGCTCTTTTTGTGTAAAAGATTTACCCTGTCAATCAATTAGGAATTAAAAAATGTATAATATATGTCAATCAATTAGGAATTAAAAAATATATAATATATAATAATTTATGATTAAATAACAATATAAAATTCATTTACATTGTAAATGTATATACTATTTTCTTTATAGAATTTTTTAATGTTATAAAATATTTTTTTAAAATAGAAAGACTCCTGATTGAAATGAAAATAGAGAAATGGTGTGGAGGAATAACAAATTAACGACGGCCTTCCTTGGTCTTAATTAAAGATTAAAAAAGATACCACTTGAGTCAAGACGCAACCAAGTCAAATATGTACATATTTGCTTTTGTTTTTATGTCCAAATTAAAGAATAAAAAAACAGAACACTGATCTGTTTCTTCTTCTGATTTTTTCCTCTGCATAGGAATGCGAATTTAGTTATAGTCGATTGATTATTTCTTTTTAATATGAATGTTTCCCACCATTGTTTCTTTACAATTTTCAACTGAGACCAGACATGAACTTTCGGGTGTGATATTTTTTCCACTGTCCTGTTCATGTTCTTGTACAGTTGAAATTTGCCAACGAGTTCACATCCAACAGTTGACTAGTTTGAAAATCCCAAGTTCCCAAC
The DNA here is from genome assembly GCF_000004515.6 of Glycine max. Taxonomy (NCBI): domain Eukaryota; kingdom Viridiplantae; phylum Streptophyta; class Magnoliopsida; order Fabales; family Fabaceae; genus Glycine; species Glycine max. The sequence continues at coordinate 40,737,169 of NC_016090.4, forward strand.
CTGGCCATTTCACTAGAGAATTGTCCAAACTTTCAACAACCAAGCATGACTTTCTAAACCCTTCGTTTTGGTAACTTAGTCACTAATTTATACATTCCCTCATATCAAAGGCAACTTTTGGCTTTAATAATTCGTTTTCAACCTTTTTCTTTGATTAAAGCGCTACCTAATAATGGCAAATAATGTCAAAATCCTAGCAGTTATGAGTGCCAAATCTTGTCATCAAAACTTGGATTTTGTAGGCTAATTTCTACCAACAGACATGCATGGACAACCTTGTGACAAGGTGATATCTATAGTGCCAGTTTTCTTAATTATATAGATACATATTTTTTTATTGCAATTAACTGCAGTGAGTTAAGTTAAATATTATAATCAAAGTTTATTATTGAAAGATAAACTAAAATTTTGACTACACATATTCCCTAGCTACAAATATGAAAGTCCAGGCCATGTTACATTAAGAATATTCTCTTCCTTCGTGTCATGAATAGCGTGTTCGTTAATTTTTAAGTCTCTAACCATCCTTTTATGCTAAAAAATGGTCCATGCATGTTTGATCATCCCCCTTTTATCTAAAAAAATACCACGTTCTTAGAAGATTACGTTTGTTTGTTTAACTAGTTGAAATAATCCTGATTAGATCTTACTTTCTTATGTGCATGCACTTGAATCTCTCCTTTAACTAGTACTTCTTGATAGTCGACATCTTTAGCTAAAGAAATCTCTTGGCACTGAGTTAGTAGTTGAGTAGTCATTTTAAAGAAGAAAGAAAGAAAAAAATCTAAAATGTTAGCTTTTGTTTCTCCAAAGTTAATTTGAATTAAGTATCCCACATACTGGTAGTATTGGAATAACCTATCATTTCTAAAATAATTCATTAAAAAGGAACAATAAAAGTAGATTTGAGAGAAGTCATAAATTACTCCAATTGGATAAGCTAAATATTGATGAAAAAGAGGGAAGGTAACTCATCGATCAATGTGCTGCTAATTTTATAACCAGCTAGGAGTAGTTTAATCCTAGATCTAAAATATAAAATTGAAAGTTATATGCAATGCGAGTTCATTTCACTATCACAAAAAAGAAGCGATTAATTAATTAATCAAGCAAGCAAAGGAATATTCCAGCTTGTTGTGAGCTGCCTCAAGTATAAACCCAACCAATGGGTCACTGAAAAAAGAGTGATTCAAACTAGGATACAAATTAAAGATCTTGATCACAATATTGAAGCTTCCATGCTCTGTTATTCCATATAGCTGCCAAACACAATAAAGCTGATCATATCATGATTAAAGAAATTTTATTTACAAAAAAGATAACAAATTATTACCAACTCATTCCCTCCATTTGTCAGGATATGAAAAGACTTCGTGTTAAAGTAGGTCACCTCTTCCCTTTAGTGGGTGTAACAACATATTTGTCCAGCGTGGTTATGATAGTTTCATGTGCTAATGCAAATCGTACACAAGATTGTTATGTAATATGTACTCTATCATTTGCTTCCACGCAAGAAAAAAAAAAATCTCCCACTCCCTAGCCATTAGGCTTTTCAATTTGATTTTCAAATACTTCAAAAAAGCTTCGGTGGGTTTCTATTGTGAAGAATCAAAGAAAGGTCTCCCTTTTTGTGTAACTGGTACCCTGAACAGCAGAAAACTACATAACGATTGAAGAAACTAATTTTCTTTTTGAAAAAAAATCCTACATAGGATATTTCATTCGCCCTAAAGTGGTGTGTCCACAATTTATATATCTTCCCATTAATTTATGTGCTTTTTCATAAGGTGGATTGGGACATAAAAAAATGTCGAAGCCACATGGCTCATCAGGCATCTTATTTAATTTCTCAAGTACAGTTGTTTCATTTTAAGCGAATATTTAAAATTTAAATTGCTTTATTGTTGCACATGTCTGTCCATCTAATTTAAGGTCATCTAATTCTTAAAAAATTTATAATTCTTAATTAATTAATGTGAACTACATATTATATTATAACATTTATATTAATTATCTATATTTTTTATAGACTATCAAGAGAAAATTGATATGAGCTTAATGAGCGGAAATCAGTTTACTCCATTAAGAGATAATGAGAATCTTAATAAGTTTAAAACCTGAAACACGATTATGATATCCAATACACAAAATCAAGAAATAATTTCTCATCTCTCCATCTAAAGAGAAAACGACAGATCCACGAGCAGTAAGATGATTTGGTTAAAGAAGGTCATTAAATCAATTGTTCGTGACTATTGTCCAGATTTGTCTGCGTTTGTTTGATCAATCACTATGGATTCGAGTATCCTTCATAACCCCTTTTGATAATCTAACATAATGTGTTTTAGGTGGTTATTGGTATTTTATAAGGATCTCCTAAAATTACAAGAAGTGGTATCAGAATCATCATTATTGTTAAATTATTGGGTATTCTTCAACCAAATACGGAGATCATTGGGTATTCTGACTTCGATTTTATGAAATGTCTTAGTAGCAATCACTCCACATAATGATCCACATTAACCATGTTGGTGGAATTAATATTTTGCTATGAGACATCATACCAGAATTTATGATTGCTAAATTATTGTAACTACCTTACATGTTGTTAAGAAGCCATTAGGTGTTTATTGGGACAATATCTTAGCGGTCTTATTAAGGATTCAACCAAGTAAAAGTTTGTTGACATAAAGTATTTGGTTGTTAAATAAAGAATTCAGAAAATATAGATTTGTATAAATATATAGGAACCCATTCTATGCTAGCTGATCCACTTACTAAATGTTTGGTACTTAAAATTTTTCATGAACACACTATTCATATGGGTGTGATTCATGATAGTACCTTAGTTTAGTGAGAGTTTTGCTTATATTCTATATTTTATGGTTTACAAACGTTTTGTTGTTTTGGTTTTTTACAAAAATAAAGTTGATGTTTATCATCTTATTATAAACTTGTGTTATGTTTTATATGCGATATTTGTTGCATTTGGATTGATCTCTATAAAAAATTAAGGTTTTGACTAGTTGAAAATGAACATGGATAAATTCACATTACATGTTGTTTTCATGTCGCTTATCCGTATTTAATCTATGCCATCTAGTATATGTGACATTAGTGATCATTGTAGCTCAATCATGTTGGATAGTGATGAAAACTACAGCAATTTCATGTTACTATATAAGATGAACTAGATTGTTTAAGAAAAGTCTAAAAGTAAATAACATACGATTGTATGCCTAAAGACTTTTGTAGTATAAATGGCTAAAGTTAATATGAAGTCCGAGTGGGAGATTGTTAGAAATTTTATAATTCCTAATTAATTAATTAATATGAGCTACATATTATATTATAGCATTTATATCAATTATTTATATTTTTTATGAGTTCAATATAAGTAATCTAATTTGGTGAGCCTATTAGACTATCAACAAAAAATGATATGAATTTAATGAGCGGAAATCAATTTAGCCCAATAGAAGATAATAAGAATCCTAATAGGTTTAAAATCTGAGGCATGATTATGGTTCCCAATAAACCAAATCAAAAAACAATTTCTCATCTCTCCATCTGAAGAGAAAATGACAGTCCTATAAGGAATAAAGTGATTTAGTTGAAGATGATCATTAAACCAATTGTTCGTGACTATTCAGATTTCATTACATTTGTTTGATCAATCACTATGAATCCAAGTATTCTTCATAATCCCTGTTGATAATCTAATATAATGTGCTCTTGGTGATTATTGGTATTTTATAAAGATCCTCTAAAATTCTTACTCTAATATATAAAGAATAGTTAGTTATGATGGTCAATATGAACTTGCAGGTGATAATGAAATTACAAGTTCTATTTTGTTAGGCGTTTTATTAAATTAATTATAAGTAAATTAATATGCCATTGATTAATTTTAATAGCTGAAAATCAATATAAATTTTATTCATGTTTAAGATTTTGACTCTAATAAAGCTCAGATTAAGTGACTGACTTCATGTTATGCATTATTAAAATTTTAAGAAGTTAGTTTCAAATTCCAAGTTATATTTTTAGCAGAAAAAGGTTTAAGGAAAGAGAATCTTCTCTTCTAAAGTTTTCAATCACTAAAGGACCACTATTAAAATTTGAACCAAAGATCATTGAGTTGATATTAATCATTCATGTTCTATTTCTAAAATATGCCCGCATAAAGGTATTTCAGGGTGAAGGGGGGTATCAATACGTATGATGGTCTACAAATAATTGCACTTTGGTAACTTGGATGCCTTGTGACGCAGTATAAAAATTGGGTACAGATAGGGGGTTAGTTGGGCTTTTTATGGGAAGGAGGGGTTCAAAAAGGAAATTACCGAGATAAGTAAAAGTTATCAAGAGTCAATTTTGCAAGAAAAAAAGGTTTATATAATGGGTACGATTGCTTGGTGAGGTGAGGCCAGAGGGACAAAATAATGTGAACATGACAAAAGGTAGGGAAAACCCATGGAAGAAGATGGCTTAGTGGAGGGATGAATGAATCCTTATATATTATCATTCACGGGGTTGATATTGTAAGTTGACCTTTATAGTAACTTGAATGACAAAAAGGGTGGGTGCTAGTGTTGTTCATTTTAATGATGAATAATTATTTGTATCATAGTGGCAGTTGGTTTTGGTTTCCATGTGGTGCTAGTGATCGTATGCATGTCTCAAACCCCTCTATCATTCACTTTGCATCTTCCAACCCATGCTTCCGGGTCCATGTCCTTTCGTCCGTTTCACTATTTCCACACAGTTATTCCCTCCCTCATTTTGCTAGTTTAATGTGAATTTAAAATTTTTATTCAATTTCTTTTTACTTCTTTCCATCAATATTGAAAACATAACCCAATTGATGTAGTTCAGTTGACAATATGCAAAGAATTTGTGAGGAATGACTTGATTTGATTCTTGCATAATACATTCTTGAGAAGGTACGATTAACTTTAAATGTGATTAAACTTTAGATGAAAATTAGTTTCATAATCGACAAAAAATATTAAGTTTGTGAAAATACCTTAGAATCCCACTTATGAGCAAAAAATCCTAATTATAATGGCTACTAAAAAATATACTTATTTTTTTTATTGGACTTCATATCAAATTTAAACTATTAATATTAAATAATTAATATAATTTTTTTTGACTCAAAGTTATTCTTAACTGAAAGTTAACAACTAATTTTTTGAGTTATATTCAAGAAAGTGACCTTTAGCTCTCAACATATCTCTTTATTATAGATAAACCTTTAGAGATTAAATCTTCAACTATATATCTGTTAATACAGAATCAATCCACATTAGTTTGGTGGTTGTTAACATGATGGGAACTCAAATTCATTTAATCAAAGAGAAAAAAAGTTATGCACAAATGGTGTATAAAAAGTTTTTATATAATTATCTGATTACAACTTATCATGTATAATAAGTTGATTGATTTTTAAAATAATTATCTTAAAATAATTCAAATAGTAATTTATAGTTAGATAACGATGTACAATCATTTTACACTATCAGTTAATAGATGTTAAACTCTTAATTAAAGGGAAAACAAAAAGTATTGGATATACTTAATTAACACAAGAATCAACTTGAATTAATCATTCAAATTTATTTTAAAATACAAGCAGTCTAAAAGAATACTAATAGATAAATTCACCTGTATTGCCCTTGATTTGAGGATGTGGGTAAAATTTGGTCAGTACGTATATGAATATATTACATTTTTTTGTGGTACATGCAAAGAATTCATGGTCGCTCAAAGGTAGTAATTTTGACTTGTGTGCAAGAGTCTTCTTTGTTCAGAGACTCGCGGAGCAAGCCTTTTTACTTGTTTTCTTTTACTGTACAAAAAAATATTGAATAGGAAGTAGTACATTCTTATTGACCAAATAAAAAAGAGGTTGATTCACTCATTTGGATCACTTTTACGAACATTTTTTTTTAAATGGTGGATTTGTTATTGTTATGGGTATTTTTTATTTTTTTTTACCAACAACCAATCAGTTAAAATACTATTACTAATTGTGTTTTCAATGTAGTAATAGACCGTTAATGGACCGCAAATCAAAACATGTCAAATCGGATCGCAAAAGTGCAACTCAAATAAGGATCATTGTGTTTATGGTTTTGTTATACAAAGCTGGCATGGGAACCCTAGTGGCAGAGTTTTGGAGGAAGTTCTTAGAAATTGCAATGTGAAGGTTCCATCAAGTGATGCTTTTAAGTCAGGCTTGTAAATATGGGAAAATGCATTTATTACCTTTTATAACCTCATATTCTCATACTTTAGAATCACTTGTTTTGGGATGAGTCTGGGAATATAACCTATTAATTGATTCATGTGTTCTAGTGAATTCTTAAACTTAATCATGAATTAATCTGAATGGAGATTTTGATGAATAATCAACAAACACAAATTATTTAGAAGTTATCAATAATATTTCATCAATTAAACTATATTTATATTTTTTAAAATTAAAAAATTTAAATGTTTATGCTTTATATTTTCATTATATTTTGTTACAAATAAAAATATGTTTCCTTAATTAAATACTCTTGAATTTATATTTTTATAATTTAAATATATTATAAACTAGTATATGGCACGAGACGTACATTTACTATTTACTAATTTTGAAAATTTAGTTAAGAGATTGTATTCCTTAGAGGCATCATACTTCAGATGTGAAGCTCATAAATTTTGAAAGGAATGCATCAAATAAAGCCAGAAAAAATGTCCCTTGAGACCATCTCACTCTGAAAGAGGCCCTTTCTTTCCTTTTGAGCCAGTTACCTAAATAATTTATACCCACATCTCTTTTTTTTTTTTAAGTCATATCATCATCATACAATTCAATTACATAATAATAAAGCATAGCAGTAGCTTGAAAATGACGATCACATTGATAATTTTTTCTTCCTTTCCCTTTTTTTCCTTTCTTGCAATTAAGCAAGAGTGTACATGGTCACATAAAGTTAGGAAGATGTAACATTTCTAGCCAGCTATCTACATCATTCAATGAGAAAAACAAGTCTGGCCCTTCAATGTGGTAGAAGAAGACATGTGCGACCTACAAATAACCCATGATTTGGTTAAGATTCATGTCACTCAGCAGGGATATAAAGAGGAAATTGGAGGTTGATGCGGGAGATATTTGATTATGGCCTTTGGAGAAAGAACGTTGATATGAAAATGATGTTTAAGAACACAAAAGCATAATTGATGGCAGAAATAGACAAGTCTAGTACTTTGTGTTTATTAGCACCAGAAAATCTTGATAAGGTTGCGGCCTTGCAGGATCCTTATAATAGAGAAAGTCTTGTCTCCACATTTTAAGTTTTCTGATCGCAAGTGAAAAATGAACCATAACCAAATTCAAAGCATGTATTTAAAGTCACCACGGAGGAAAAGTGAAAAACATTATTTTCAGCCATTCGTATTGGTTAAAATGGAAAAGTGTGTCACACGAAAACCAGCTTTGACTCGTGAAAAGGGTGTTACACTGTTACTATTGGACTGAATGAAGATTGAAAATGGTTCATTACCAAATGCATTGCTTACGTACAAGACTAGAAAAATCTTTACATGTTAGCTACGCAAATCCTGACTAGCTTTTTTATTTTTTCTATTCTTTTTTAATCATAGTCATAAAATACAGCATGTTTGGTTAGTTAGAGACGAAAGAAGTTAGGCATTTTTCTGCTAAAGTAGATAGAGTTACAGCATAGATAGATAAGAAACATTATTCATTTAAGCAAGTGATTTTTGTCTTTTGTTTACTAGCAATTACAAAAACAATACTACATTATTATATTTGTAAGAAAATGATAGAAGCAAAGCAACATTTTAGTATTTTCTGAATAAATTCTTAAAAACAGAAAAATGAAAAATGAAAATACTAAGATATTTTTGTAAACGTACTGCTAAATGAAAATGAAAACATAAATTGTATTTATCAACCAAATATGTGACGGAGTTTCTAAATATTTAGGTGTTTTTGGGAGGAATATATACTGGCGGGTAAACATGTCAATCAGAAGTCGAATTGGAACAAGTTAGTTATAAAGTGGGATGATGGGATTGACAATTAATTGGCGGGACCAAGGCTTGAAAAGCTGAAAAGTTTGGGGTCATGGCGTGGACTATGCATTGCAATGCAATAGGGTCAGGAATGAAAAGAAGGTGCCATGTGCTAAACTGAATTATTGAACCATGGCGAAATAGCATCTCGTATCTCTTTAAGGTGGGTGGGGAAAAGAAAAGTGTCCATGTCCACCCTCACTTCTTACCTCACTTGCTAGCTTTAGAAATCAACTTGTAACTTAACCAGAGCAGGGCCATTTTGAACTTGAAGGAAAACAAAGAGGGTCGGGGGATGAAAATTATTGTTTATAGTCAACGTAGGTATCACCTTAAGTGGTCCCCATGAAGAAAACAAAGTGATTCCCAACCTAAATCAATTTTATTTTGCAAACAAGTCATAGTTGCTAGATAGCTGAATTTTTTTAACATGTTAATAGGAATTTGATTTTCTATTGTGCATATGAAGAAAATTTTATTGAAAATAATAAAATTCAGTTCAGTGATCTTAGTGCATATGGGGAAATTAATCTCATGCTTTTGGATAGTGTAACATCTCATTTTTCGTAAACTAATTTAAAAAAATTTGTTATTTATAAATAAATAGATTTTTAGAAAAATGATGAGGTTTTTGTAATTAAATGAATAAGAAGAAATAACTTTATTAAAATAATGGTTTGAAAGAAAATAAAAAAGATATTCATTTGATAGGAAATAAAATAGATTTTTTTTATCAAATAATAAAAATAAATAAATAGAGCAAATAATAGGTTGTGAGTACTCTAACTATAAATAGTGTTATGCCAATGTTCATACTGACGATATCTCCTCTTTCTCTCAATTTATTTTGTTTTCTTCTCTTCTCCTCCCAAAACTCTTTTTTTTCGCATATCATCAAATTTATCTCAAAAAATGACGATCTTGAACTCATTCACCGTTTGATTGTTGTGAAATTTGAACAACATGTTTGTAATTCATTTCCTAACATTCTAACCGTTGAAAATTTGGAAATCATGTCGGATATAAGAGAAATACACTTCGCGTCGTAGCCTTTTCTATTCCCGTAGAAATCCAAAATTGTATCGGTAAAATTACGATCCCAGATTCATTAACCGTTAGATTGTCGTAAAATTTTGATATGTGGTTTGCTATTCAATTCCGAACACCTTCACCATTGGGATTTGCAAAATAATTTTCATGGAGAGAGAAAATGAATCGCACAAAGTAGTACAAAATAGAGACCTCAATCCCTTCTTCTCTCTGACGTTTGGGAACCCTATTAGAGCAATCGGAGGAAAAACTTGAGGAATCTCAGGAAACCATTAGAGATGTCATTATTGTTGTCACAATGCACACGTAAGTCCACTTAGAGGTAATGGATGAATTTATCGCAATTGGGGTTAGAATGAACATGTGTAGAGATCCTTATATGATTAAATTGGAGTTTATTTTGGGATGTTTATTGAATTACAATTTTGTCCTTTATGATTATAAATACAATATTGATGTTCTGATGCGAATTGGTTGATATAATTGAGTGTTATTGGTGTTTTCACTTTTTTTATACCTATAATTTGGATTAATTGATTTTGATATAACTGTGTAAAATTATTTAAAGGGTTATACTCCTCAAGTTGTGATAAACCTTTTGTATAAATTGTTATATTGAGATTGTGAAATGGTGATTCAAACTATGAGTATGTAATAAATTGAACTTGTGATGAATGGTGAAATAAATGTATATTAAGATGTGTGTATTGAGTTGTGAGCTATGAACTGTGTAATCACACAATTGTAAGACCCTTTAAAAACGACGAGTATTGTGATGGGATCCATTGTGAGAACCCGATGAGTTAAAATGATTTTGAAAACAATTGAGTAGTTGTGTGTATTGCATAGTTCATAGGTAAAGTGTATATGATTCAGAAGGTGCGATAACGTGTTAAATTGAGATTATACCATTGTGATTGAGATCGAGTATATGTGATAAATTGAGTATGTATGTGATTGAGATATTGTGTGCATTGAGTTGTGAACTATGAATTGTACAATCACACGACTATAAGACCCTTTAAGGGCGACGAGTTAATGCTAAGTTCCTTTAAGGGCGACGAGTTAATGCTAAGTTCCTTTAATGACAACGAGTTAATGCTAAGACCCTTTAAGGGCAATGAGTTAATGTGTAACAAGTATTGTGATGGGAATCACTGTGAGGACCTGACGAGTTTAATCATAAGCGCAATGAGATAAAACTATTTTGAGAACAATTGAAGAGTTGTGTGTTTTGTGCAATTCATAGATAGAGTCTATGTGCTAAAATGGTTTTTGGGTTGGACTTGAATCAGGAGGGAGAGACCCTGACGAACTTTTCGAAGTGTAGGCCTTGGGGGTAAATACGCCCAATTTAAGTGCTCCTTCAAGCCTATGTTGATCCCATATGGTTAGAGCATTTTCGCAAAATAGCGTGACCCTAACTGGTATCCCTATGATTTTACCTAGTGAGAGTGACCTGACTTTAGTGTGTGGTTTGTCTTATCATGTACTCCTAGGCGTCTGAAGAGGTTTTTCACTGACATGGTACCACATTGCATATAGGATTGAGTCTTAGTGTATATGTTGCATAACGCTTGTGTATTGATCGATACTTATTGACTTGGTGATATTGTGTTTTGATCCTTGAGTACGTGAATGTTATGACAATGAATGAGACATGTTGTGTTGTGATGTCATGTTGGGCGACAAAATGATGAAATGACGTGAGTTATGTTTGAGTAAGTTTTATTTTGTTTATATGATATTTATACCTACATGTTGTTTTGTTTCTCTCCATTAGTTAGGAATGTGATAACTCACTCCATGTGTGTTATTTGTGTTTGGATCCTGTGATGATCTCAAACTTTGTGTTCGTGAGAGCAGATGATTAGGTGGATGACTATAAAAAATCTCATGCTAGAGGATACGGGAACACAATGCTTTGATAGGATGTGACATTAGGGTACAAGTTTCTATATTAATTGCATGAAGTCTTAGACGACCTTATTTTGAGCCGAGATAATTTATTATTTATTTGAACACATTTTATTATGATGTTAGAAAAGTGAATGTGAGTCTTTTACCCTTTTGAAAGGCTTGTATTTAAATGTGTTTTAAAAACTTTTAATTAATTCTGATTTTTTATTCCTTTTATTAATAGTACATTAATGTGAGGGGTAGAGGGTGTCACATATACTTGTTCGGAGATTTTGTTCTTTATTTTTCTCTTATTTTGAATCTAAATTACTGGCTATGAAAGCCAACTCAAATACTGAATTAACCGAAGAATATGGGCTTGGACAAAGAGGTGCAATTCCAATTAAGCCCATTTGAGAGAAAAAAAGATTTGGGAGAAAAATAAAGCGATCATATTTAATAAAGCGATCATATTTAATAAAGCTCGTACTATTGGGTATGACAAAAAAAGATTTGGGAGAAAAATAAAGCGATCATATTTAATTAAATGATCACAGGGCTCAAAATAACCATTCCATGAAAAAAAAATTCCAGCCTCACAATCTGTATAGAAAATGGGTGTGCATAAAAAACCAGAACCAGACAAATATTGCAGGTTAATTAATAATGCAGGATATTTTAAATTCTGTCCAAGCTAGCAATTGAGAGAAAAAGAACCGTAAAAAGAAAAGAAGTACAAAACTGCAAATCATGTCTAAGGAGAATGTGGCTTTCCCTGTACGGTTTTACATTCAAATTTTAGCGTGTAACAGAAGAAACAACAAACAGATTCACACATGTAACAAATTTAGATAAGTTTATTTAGGCGTTTTTTTGGTAAAAAAATAGATACATGGAAAGTAAATTTCTATTATACAGATAAAATTCTAATTCTAATCATATACCAAGAACGGTTAAAGAAATACAATAATATATCTAAAAGGCCATATCTTGTTAAAAAAAAGGAAGTGTTGTTTGTTGTTCTTACTATTCCATGCACGGGAGGAGACGACACGGAGAATGTTCCATAATGGTGTGAGACTGTGAGATGAGGCAACAAGTTGTCAGAGAATGATGGCAAGATTGCTAAGTGGTAAAATAAAGAAGGCTTATTTGAAATTTGGAAAGGTGTCTTCGCTTCTCCATCACTCATTCACTCCTCCTTCCAACCCTAAATATGGTTCTCGGACATTGCATCAGCCTTTTTGCTTTGGTGGGAATTATTCCCCTGCTTCTTTTTGCCTATAAATCTTTCTTGTGTCAAGGAATATTATTACCTTTTAGATCATGAAACCAGCACATAAGCCATCAACACACTAGCTTAACACTCAGAATATAATCTCAAGAATTTGTACTCTTTTACCTTTTTGTCGGATGTCGGAGGGAAACAAGTCAAACAACACTCTTGCAAAATAAAAATAATTAATTTTTAATTTTATCTAGATTTTTATTGATTAAACTTTTTATTTTTTCAGAAGAAAAATGAAAATATCGGAATTTTTATATATCATGCTTGTAGGGTCAATAGATCTATGATTTTGAATAAGATTCATACTTAGTTTTTTAGTAGAAAAAAAATTAAAATTTTCTGAAATTCAGATGTTTCAAAAATTGTAGAAAACATGTACTACTATATGCTAAGTGCCATTATTAGAAAACAAATCATGTTTCGATCGGATCAATTCCCAGATAAAAGGTCCGTGCTTGCCTCCTAGTAGTCCATTTAAAGTTCTTAAAAAGCCTCTTGAGATCTGGAAAACAATAAAGCCCAATACAAAAAATTGAGACCAAACTTTGGACCCAAGCACAGTTTTATTATATAAGCCCAATCAGAAAACCTGCGTTATTCGCTACTACAACCAAGCATAGCATTCCTTGCAGCAGAATTTGCCTTATTACATGTTACACAAGCATTAAACTAAAGTTTAAGTTTAAGGGATAAAGGGATTGAATTGAACTCCTTTGTCTCCATTTCCTGTCCCCAAGACAGTCTTCCTAATTAAAAACAAACAACCAATAAGGCAACAAAGAAAACTATTTCAAACACAGGCGTGTCGTTTTGCTTATAATTAAGCTGCCAAATTTGGATTTGGTGACAAGCTTGAGGACATGAAATGGAGTCATAAGATTTGAGTATCCATGTTTAGCTTCTGCATTCTACAGTGACTTTAGACTTACTAGATGATTAAGGTTATTGGGTGAGGGTATATATATAAACTGTTCATTAATTGAGAACTCCTGTAAAGTGAGATCTTTTTCCTCCTTTCTTCCCTTTATTATCTTTTTGTTGAGAAAGTAATGTGAATGTGAGTATGCTTTGCTGAGGTTAGTTTTGGCCTTTTGGGACCACGTCACCCTCACAAGAATTAAGTAATACTGAAAACATGAATTGGTCTTTGCAACTTTAATTTGTTAGCTGCACATTAAAAATATTGAAGACTTAATGTACGGAAACAGACTTTCCGGGAACCCAGGTAGGTGACGGGCAATAGAAAACTTTGACATTGCTATTTGCTAGTCCTTCAAGCATAATTTCGTCTGATTTAACGTCTTTGCCGACAGAAAAAGACGGCCTCTAAATTATAATAATGTTTGGGAATTGTTCAACAATAAGAAAGGTGCCTCTAATTTATTTTCCCTCTGATAATCCTCTCTTTTTTCTGCTCGTTTATTGTTATTTGTATTGGAATATTTACTTGATTTTGTTTGGACATACTATATAGTGCAAAGCACGGGATAAATTTGTATCATAATCATAAGTATATGAATTCCTAGTTCAAATAGCTTATAAACTAATCACATAACTTTAAGCTACCAGAGTTACTATAAACCAATTCTGCTATTTCAATTCGTATTTCTGCGTGCATGTATTTTTTGCATCTCATGTTGATATCTGTTGCGTATGACTCATTATATGGACGGGTGCTGGAATGTAGCAGAGCAAAGCAACAACTTATGTCCTTTAGACTTGAGCGTGCTACGGTATAAGGTGATATTATAAATTTATATTGTGACTTTATTTTATATATAATAATGTAATCCTATTTGTTTATCAATGATAAAAATAATTGCTCTGCTCTTGAGAATATTAACACACATTTTTCAAAACTTGTTAAATCTTGTGTCTGTGTGTGAGTGATTAATCAATTTAAAATTCCAGTTGCTATAGCTAACCATATGTATCCATCCGATTCTGTTTTTGTTGAGTTTCAACCTGGAAGGAAATAAAAGTGTTTTGCATTAATCAGTTATACCAAAAAAGATGTTCTTGCATTATGTCGATCTTTTGAGTTTTAGTATGTACTTGTGGGATATACCAGCTGAAGGTCACTAAAGTAATAATGAAGAATGCAATAGTTGACCTGCGCGGGCTAGGAACTAATAGGAAGATCAAATCATTGGTGGCGGTCAACAAACATCGCATTAAATATATATGAACGAGCAATACACTACACATTTTCTTTTGGGGAGGAGCAAGGGTAAATTCATTGGCTAACTCTCTTTAAAAAATAAATAAATCTAAAAGTCCAACTCTTTGAAAACTTCTTTCTCCATGTGTATTAAGAAACACGAAAACTTAAAGCAACCGGGAAAACTAATTCACATGAAATCAAGAATATACTATAGACATAGTGGAAATTTTTTTGAGGCAAAGAGTGGCTATATAATTTGACATTTGCACACTCCACTAGAAAAGGTAATCCTTGAAAGAGTCTCGTTCCCATATTGGCTTTAAGGCACTTATCTAACATTTTATTTCTTGTTATAATAATTGATCTATAATATCTCAGAGGAAGCAAACAAAATGGTGGAAGTCATCAATGCGTATTTATCTTCTATATAATTTCCATTGGAAAATTAAGCTAATCTATTTTCTTTTCCAAACAATTTACCAAATCGCATATCCGAAGTATCATTATCCTAAGATCATACATTTTTAGAGCCTTTTGGACTCTTCTCCCACAACTATTTCTTTTATCAGTTGAATAATGTATCCATACTTTAATTAAATATCATCTTTAATATCTGTTCTCCTAGTTGGATTTGTTTATAGATAACTCACTTTCGTATCAAAATTGACATATCCCGCATTGCTCTTACAATTGCAAGTCCTAATCCTACGGCTTTTAAAAAAATATTTTGATGTAGGTGATGTGTGTTGCCTTATACTGAAGATAATTAAAATTTTAAACCATACATAAAAATATTACGAAACTTCATGATAATTATTCCAAACGCACTAAAAATAGCATAACGTTGCCTCTTCTAGATTGGCCATGTATGCCTCAATTATGGGATCCCATGTATATCACCATCATCATTATATAAAAGCAAGTTCCACATGCTTACAAAAACACAAGTGAAGTGATTTTCTTCTCATCATATATTGTTTTGGCTTGATCAGTGACGTGTCCTACTTATCACAATTCTTGCCCCCTCAACGTACATACATGTCGATCACGATTAAAATTTAGAGAACACTCGTAATTAAGCACTTTCCGTATTTCATTTGTATACTTCTTGTCCCGCCTTTACTCCGTTTTTTCTCTTGTCTTAATCATATTCGGAGTGAGGACCCCGAGTCATAGAAAAAGTTCCAAATATTGGTGAAAGGAAGGTGAGTTTATCAAGTTCAAATTTACAAGGAACAACTGAACTCTAACTTTACGTTACGATCATTTTTTTTTTTATCAAACACTTAAATAATTGAGCATGCATCGAGTATTTTAGTTGAACAAAATTATGAGAAGAGGATAATTATTGTTGCATATATATATAGTACGCAATAGGCACATTGATCTTTATGCTTTTAGGTGCATGATTGACTTTATGAAGAAAAAAAAAGTGAAATATATATAATAATATTAGATAATGCATGAGATACACGAAAAATATTAGTGGACTGCTGCTGCAAGCTTCTTTATGATGATGTTTGGAAGATAAAAGAATTACAAATAGGGAACTCTTGTTAAGCATATCAAAGGTTCCTCGTTCCTCCTTTTCTTTATCTTCCTTAGGGGATGTGTATGGTTTGAATGTGAATGGGTAGGGTTACCTCGGCAAAGTAACTGCAAAAAGAAAACTTTAAATGTACTTTCAAACAAAGAAAGTGGTTCAATTCTATTCAATACTAAAAAGTAAAAACTAAAACTAAAAACCCATCCCACAAAAGCACAAACAAATTGAGTCCAACAAGTCATAAGTCTGAAGAAATCATCATCGATCAGTAGTACGTGACTCTTTCTTGTGTCTTCTTGTCATCAAACAAAAAGTTGTTGCAACTGTTATTAGTGCTAATGAGCTGTTTAATTTCCTCAAGACCATAATCCAATGGATTTTGTTCCCACAATAATCCATTTTGTTTGCCTGTCCACCCACTAACACTACCACCAGCATTGGAGAACATCATCAACTTCTGAGTATTATTATCATCTTCCTCCCCACTGTAGATGTGATTATTGGCCCCACCAACAAAACTTGCATCACCAAACTCTGCAGGCTCCATGACATGGCTTATCTGGTTGTTGCAGCTCCCATCAGAAGAGCTGCAACTAGTGGCCGTGGCCGTGGCTGTGGCTTCACCTCCAGACACAAAGATGCTGCTATCTTTGAATTGGCACTTGGGGTCCATGAAACTCTCTTGTGCTTGAAACAAGGAATCAGCATTAGCAGAAGAGTTGTTACCACTCACAAGACTTGATGATGAGTAGGAAAAGGAACCGTGAGGGTGGTAGTATGAGATGTTGTTGCTGTCTCTGAATGATGATGCTGAACTTTGAAGGATGGATAAAAGGGTAATTTGTTGAGGCTTCCTTTGGAGTACTGAAGGATTCATGGCCATCATTTTCTTCTTGAGCTTGGTGTTCCAGTAGTTTTTTATATCATTGTCAGTCCTCCCTGGCAACTGAGATGCTATTATGGACCACCTACACTCAGTGAAAATATCTTCCACTATAAGAAACTTACTAGTACTAATACATTAGCATTCATAGCAGATCTAAATTTGGCATGCAAGAACTGATGCAGATCATCTAAAAGTACACATCATATTCATATCGGTATTGTACTTGCATATTCTATTTCCAAAAAAGTGAAAGAAAAAAAAGACTGGTTGTTTCTTCAATTGGAAATTATTTGTACGGTTTTCATGTTTAGGGAAGCTTCTGACAAGTGACATCTGAGTGGGAAAAGTGAAAGGTGCGTAATAATCAATCTAAGTGAATGAAGGGTACCTGCTTCCAATGCTAGCGAAGAGGCTGCAGATTATTTTATCTTCTGCATCAGAGAATTGACCATGCTTGATGTTGGGTCTAAGATAATTAAGCCACCTTAGTCTACAGCTCTTACCACATCTTTTTAAACCTGCGATAAACAAACTCAATCAGAAACACAAAGACAAAGGAAAAAAAGAGGTAAGAGATAAGAATCCTTGCATATGAACATGTCATCATTAGCTTGAAAAGTGTAATATGACTCATCATCATCATATATATCTCTATTATTATGCACTTACCAACTTTTTGAGGAAGCGCAATCCAATTCCCTCCAGTGCCATGTTGCTCTATGTAATCCTTTAGCGTTTCATCTTCTTCTGGTGACCATGGTCCTTTCTTTACATTTGCCTTGTCACAACAAGGAGCTCTACCCATCTCTCTCTCTCTCTCTCTTTGATTGGTTTCTGAAGTGGGAGTGTGAGGAAGGTTCAAACTACAAAGGATACTGAAGAATGGAACGTGGAGCGGGGCATCAATAGAAGTTTATTGAGAGAAGAAATGGCACAAGTCAAAGGGAACAGCCTCTAACTTCAATTGTCTTGTCAGTTTCCAAAATTATATCATTGATTAGCCTTAAGAAGGTTCTATCCATAGTTATAAAAACAGGACCCTCCCTACCTGTGGGACTCGGTACCAGGTGTTCTGGGCGGGTCCGATTAAGGTAAGAATCAAAAATGCATTTGATTCGGTTTAGCCTCAATTTAATTCTCTTGGATTTAGTCAAAATCGGTAACCCGATTTAAGTTGACCTAGTTTGATCTTATTGATTTTTTTTCCTTCAATTCATATATACTGTTAATAATTAATCATTTAATAATATATAATATGTTCTCATAATATTTTTTTATCTTGATAATAATATATAAAAATTAATTATCATTGTATTCATCATGTTATGATTTAATATTTATGAATTTTGTATATTTTTAACATATTTATTTATAATCATTTGATAATTTTTATATTTAATTCTAAAAAATAAGTTTATTTAATAATTTAATGATAATATTTAATAAAATAGTAATAATTTATAATAATAAACGATTATATCATATTTTATAGTTTGATCACGAGTATAAAAATATAAATTAATTATTATGTTAAGTATATTATATATTTTTTAAAAATTCTAATATATATCGGGTTAAAAGTGTTTTGCTAGTTAATTGATTTATGGTTTCCGTGTCTCGATTGAATCAATGACGGTGCTTCTATCACGCATATACAAAGGACCCTTTTAAAAGAAGGGGTTTAACTTGTGACAATTTTAAGTATCCAAAGTCTGCCGTAAGTTATAACGTGTATGATTTTTTTCCCTTGAAAACGATGGTCTAGTGATACACATTTTCAAGCAATGGGCCCAGTCAGGAGTAAACTATTGTCAAGTGGAAGGTTCAATTATGAGCTGCTTCTTGCACTGCTCATATAGCTCTTTAGACTCGATCCTTTTTTTAATGGTTCTTCATTAATGTAATTTCGGATCGATCATTATCTATTCATCTATTGCGAGGAGGTGAATGGATGACGTAAATTCTTAAAAATGGTAAATTTAGGATAATTTTGTAATATGATATTATATTACTAGCATCGTTCTAATAATTTCAATATTTCTTTTTGGAAATTTAACATTTATTATAGAATCATATAATGCAACCTATCAATTAAAAAAAAAAAACAAGATGGCAAATATCCTTTCTTATATATAAGACTTTTGGAAAAGTTTAATTTGTTAAACGCCAAACTCTATTCAACACATGATATAATGGGTAATATGTGATCAAAAAAAGTATTAATGGAATATTTGATAGAGTAAATTATGCTTGAGATTGCATATATACCCGGACACCTCCTTGAGATTTTAAACAATTAATGAAGTTAATGTAATGTATAACGAGTGTTAATATTTTTAAATAATTAAAATGTTTTTTTTTCTGATAAAAAATTAAAATGAGTTAGCGTAGGGATAAAAAAGTTAGGAATATATATCAAGAGACATTTAACAAATCCTATACAAGTGTCAATGTAATTTGTATGTACTATTTGATATACAGAGATGTCTATTGTTATCCCTCCATAATTCTATTATATTTATGTTTATGATTGATAATTATATATTGTTTTGAAAAAGTTGTCCTTAAAAATATAATCTATTACAACTCTATCCAATAATTACAGATGAAAATTGAATTTAAATAAAATATAGTCTTATATACAAGACAAACTTGCGGCCATCCCCGATAAATAAACATGATAACCTCCGTCCTATTCTTATAAATAATCATCTAACTAGAATGATAAATTTGAAATATAGCTTAGGGATTCCACAATTCTTCAACTAGTTACTGTAATATTTTTGTTTATATGAACATGCATGCAGTGGATTAAACTTATCTTAATATTTCATAAGATCCACTTAATATAAAATCTGCACAATGGAACCATACTGCTATAGACGTTAAGTTTTTCCATTATTTATAATGGACTAATCATGCATTACAGATGTACCTAGCAAAGTGATAGTACCACACCCAAAAAAGCATATTGTTTTTGGAAGATTGGTACATAGTAAAGTATACTTAGAACAACAAATCACTTAACGGCAAATGAAAGGTGGCTGATTGATCGAGTTAGTTGGCTAGGTTCCATTCCACCATGAAACAAAGTCTGGGTGTTTTTCTCGTTCTTGTTGGATTCTTCACTTAATCCGATAAGGAGAGACAAATCAAAAGTTGTTTGTGATGTTGTGTGTTCTACAAATATTCTTGCTGGGACCAGCTCTTGTTAGACTTAGAGGTGGGAAAAAAGCCACGAGGCTTTATATTCTAGAAAGAAAGAAAGAAAATTGTAGATGCGCGCTACTGCAAATTTTTGTGTTAATTATCTCAATTTTTATGCTATAAAATAAATTTGTACATGACAAATTATTCTCGCCATGTTATATATAATTGATTCCCCAGTGTTAAATCCTTACAGGAAAAAATTATCATTTAATTTATAATTATCCTAAGAGATTCGAGCAAAATTAATTTCCCTAAAACTGTGATTCTGACCAAAAAATATACATAGAATTGATTTCCTATCAATTTAAATTTTAAATGTATCAAAATATCTTTTAACATGAATTAATCCCAAAAATTAAAATTTTCTTTCTTAATCTTTTCTTCCATGTACCAAAAAAAATCCATAAAATTGAAAGAATTAAGAGATGAAATTTAAAACCAATTAATTAACGGATATAAAACCAGTAGTTTATTAATTGGTTTGATTCCGTTTTTTAAACTTACCAAAAATATTTTTGAGCCGATAATATCAAGCTTCAATGACCCACAGGCCATATAAGTAGGATACTGTATGTTTAGATGTTTCACTCATGGACATGTGATAAACATTTTTATGATAATTTAAATTTTTACCTAATTTAGAAAATTAAAATTTTATAACTTTATAATTTTATGTTAGTTTATAAAGTCAATTTTTTATGTTAGTTTATTGTTCAATATTATTTCCACAATAATAAAATTAAAGATTATATTTACCATCAAAAGAAATTTAAAATTGTACTCCCTTTTCTGTAATTTAATAAAAAAAAAATATACAAACTAAAAATTTGAAAAGATCAACTTAATATGCCTTTTGCATTCTTTTCCCTGCCTTTCATATGCCCCTCCCCTTGGCCCTGACTTGACCCTTATCTATGGAGTTTGATGTCTTGATCATGTCATCGTAGATATGTTAGGCAACCAAATTAAGTCTTCACATAGCAAAATAAAATGCACTTTGTGCTTTCTGGTAGTGAATAATGTTCTGGAACTACGTTGAATTTGATTACCGCTATAGTTGTTCATCCTATTTCCTACCAACCCATGTTCTTAATTAATTACAATCTACTAAGCAAGGATTTGAAAGTCTTGTGCCTCCATTGGTATAAAAAAAGGGAGGTTAAAATATTAGTTATTGGTTATATTTAATAATTGTAAACAAATCGACGTTTGTAGTGGTTAATTTGTGATAATACTTTATTCTAGGGCTTCTTTATATATATCCTATACGTACATAAAAATTTCATGTACTTTCATCCTCTTTTAATTAGCAATTATCCAAGTTTATTTTTGTATTATTTAATTCTCTTCGATCAACTTTTATTAGTTGAAATAAAAATTGCTACTGTTTTTTTTTTATTCCACAAAGAAAAATATTATTGGATGACACAAGAAGTGCAAAAGAAACGAGTAATATCACATCAAATACATACAAAGTAGAATCCTTCTAACCTTATATATATAGATCGAGTAAACAACATTAATTAATTATCATCAAACATATGAAATAGAGATCCACCTGTGCAAGAATATAGCATATAGCATATACACAAGTTAAAAACAACAAATGCATATGGGAAGATTCCAACGAAAACAGTGTGCAGGTGTCTAAACATATGCCTGTGCTATAAGCACAGATTTGGGTGAATCAACCAGTGGTAATATGATGCTTTTAAGCCTTGCACTTTAACCATAATTTATTATTTATTTCACCACATTACTTAATTAGTTTAACACTTTTTAAATATCTGCCAAATAATAATAAAAAAAACATTATTTAAACAAGTATCACTCATAGAGTTTTTTTTTATCGCTAAAACACTTTAGGTGCATGTAGACACACGACACCTATATATAACAACTATATGTGATAACAAAATATGTGATCAACTATATCATTGATCTATAGAGGATCTGTACGTATACTAACTGGCAGACAAAGTGCAACAGCTCATGATCACATATACTTCTAATGATGATTGATGAAGATACAAGATTTGCTATATCAGTGACTTACGAAGAATTGAAACCTTTATTATCATTCCGATCGACATGCAAACAAATTGCACTATTTTTTTTTAATGGCAAAATGTATTTTATTAAATAAAAAAGCTTTGATTTCAACACGAGGTGTATTAATTAAAATCAAGGCATAAGTGCATAACAGTAATTACAAAAATTAAAGTGTATCAATGGTGCCCAAAAGGATAAATCACATAAACTATAAAACCAGTTCCAGTACGATGGCATAACCATGACAGCATAAAAGGCCCCTAACCCATGAATGAACACACCAACTAAACAATTTCATAAAACCCCGACATGTGTACATGCGCGCAGCACAACAAAACACCAACGTATAGACCAAATGCAGACAAGCATGAAATATGTAAACCATTATGCGAGATTGTGAATTACAGTTTCCAACGATTAGAACCAAAACCAACTTCTTTCCAAAACCCTCTGCTTGTTTTGCTTCAATATTCAATTCAGATGACAAATTGTTCTATAGTATGTGATTAGGCTTATTAAACGATCGAGTCATCTTAATTAATTTGACAGTTTAATTCAAAAGCTAACTAAACGGTTTTATGCTATTAACATCAACTATTGCTAAGCCAATAAGAAGTTGTATTTTTCCTTTAAGATCTTATTTTTTGGGTTTGAGGAAGATCCCATTAATACAAAAGGAATCGAAACAGAAGGAGAACATAATGAGAAAGTAATAAATGGATTCAAAACCTAGTCAACTTCATAACCATCTCTCAATATTAATAATTAATTGAACACGATTCTTTTGATTCATTATATTATCTCAATTTTTTTATAACATTTTTTGAAAGAAAAAAATTATTTTTATTATTTATTTTTCATTTTAGAATTCCAAAATAGCGTTATTTTTTAACCTTAAGCTGGAGGAATAACTGTCTTTGATTATGAGCCTTGGTCGCTGGAGTGAGTATGTGTTTGAGTCTTTCGAAATATTTTTCTCTTCCACGAGGAGAATATTACAAAACTCATACTCTAGAAATTTTTTATGTATGCATTAGAATTCATTATCACGATTGCCAGAAATATTAGTATTTTTTGTGTTTCACAATATATAATATCAATTATTTAATCTATATATATTATTCCACTGAATTCAAGTTTGAGGACAAAAGTTTGTTTTTTAATTATAATTATTTTTTAAATTATAGACAAATTGTTCTGCAACTTTTTTTTTAGTATAATGTGCACAAAGATAAGGAACGATGCGATGTTGATTATAAAAGAAATATAACTTATCTCAAAACTTTTTTTTTTGTGTGTGTGTATAAAAGTGCTCGTATTTTTCAACACGCCAATTTATTCACATGATATATTTTACAATAAGACAAGAATTGACTATCTTCGTATACCGAAAGCGAAAAAGCAGACAACCATAATAAGCTAGAAATAAAATAGAGTGAGGAAAAGGATACCACCTTGTGATGGATGCAAACAATGAGCCGTGTAATAGGGTTTACCACAGTTGATATGATAGATAATTAAGTTTTTTTTTAAAATATATATATATATATATATATATATATATATATATATATATATATATATATATATAGAAAAGATTTTATTGAAAAAGAGAAAACTCATTTTATAATCTCTATCCTTGGGAAGATCAATCTTATGCTGATTATGGAGATATCTCATTTTAAACAAAAAAATAAAAAAGGAAGCCGTGTTTGAGTGCATGTTTAGTACTGGTAGTCATGAGTTGATTTAGTTTGGATTTAAGGTAAAATTAAATCTAAATTATATTTTATTTGTGATTTTTTAGTGAGTGTACAAAATGCAAAAAAATAATCATATTTTTCAGGTAAAATATAAATATATTCATACATGAAAATAGTTATATTTTAATATGCTAACAATATTAATTTTTTAAAACTCATTTTAGAATTATCGTTCTGATCCATTATTTGCAATAGGCTTAAATTTACAGAAAGTGAAATGGTTACGCACACACACATGTCCAATCTAAGCCCATAATAAGCCCAAGATTTTAGTTCGAATGTTCAACTCATGGGCTGGGGCGCTCGGCCATGTTTATTTTTATCAGCCTCTCAAGCAGCGCGTCTAGAGAAATGGAGTTAAAAAATACTGTTGTGTATCTGCGTTACTTTTTCTGAGGAATTGTCGTATAATTGTTTTGGGCTAGTGTTGAGCTTGTATCATTTTCTGTTGATTGGTGTTGTTTTATACCCCGGACTAAGAATGTTATAACTACATTTTCTGTTGTGTATCATGCTGTTTTTGGACTTCAATTTGCCATCAATTACCAAATACAACGTCCCAGCGCTTTGTTAGCTTGAGTAATTGTTTAGTTATGAATATTCTTTGCTGCACATGGACCACGGTAATTATCTTCAAATCTAGAACTTGTTACCAGAATGTTAAGTTCTCTTCTTTAGTTTTACTGGTCTACAAATTATTTGGGGGGAGGTATTAGAGATATAGGATATTAATGTTATTGAGATTTACTATATAAACCATAGTGTACTCCTTGTAAATCTACTTTTTAGTTTTATCATTTTTCTTTCCTTTGAACCATGAATTCTAACAGGCTATAATTCATAATACAAGAAATTTCACTTTCACATCTCAGGACAAGGATGGGATTATAGGACATGAAAATAAAGTAAAATGAATATTTGTATAGTTAAACGGCCAGTGGTTTTCAAGATTCTAAGCGCACTATAGTATTTATGATTTTTCGGTGCACAATGTTATGTGGCTAAACATAATGAGCAGTGGTTTTGCTGTTGTAGCTTTATGTATGATACAAATTGTGAGGCATGTCACATGTGCTCCCATCTCTATTCGTTCTTGTTCTAATTATAGTTAAATGGCAACTTGCGAGGCAAATATGACGAAATTGGCTGTTAAGAGTTCCTACTGGGTATCAGAAACTTTTTTTTTTTGATATAGAGGCCATCCGTACTAAAATAAATTGAGTTTTGTGTATTTACCTTATCAAAATAGATTTGATTGGGTTATCTAATTCAACCTACATAACTCGTTAACTGAACACAATTTAAGTTGAGGTGATATGTGTCGCTTGGATCTTTTTGTTATTGGATGTTTTGATGAATTATTTGGTTATATATTGTTTTGTTAGGCGTAATGTTTTGTAATCTATTTTTTGTTTTGTTGTTGTGTAATTTAGCATAATAACATTCTTATGATTGTGACATTATGTTTTTCTTATGATTGTGACATTATGTTTTATGTGTGAAGAATTTATATTGTTGAGTAATTAACGTTTTATCAAATAAAATTATACACATATATAAAAGATTGTGAAAATACAACAAAAATTATATTATAAGATTTTAATTCATCCTAGATAGTATACCATTCGAGAACTTCACTCAATACTTATAAAAAGTGATATCACTCTCACACAAAACATTTTCTCTCAACAAATATTTTCTCTCAATAAAGTGACTTTATTTTTGAATCTCTATTCTCACATTTTTCATATGTGTGTCTTTTTCACTAATTCACTTCTTTATTTATAATGAATATTATTACCAATCATACTAAATAAGTTATCTTGAAAGTTGAAATAAAAATAACTTTCAAATGCATCATCCATTCAAATAGATTTTATCTAGTAAAATATAATTTTTTACTTTGCATTTAAATCACGTAAACCTTAATGATAAAAATTAAGGTCTCACTATGCATATATATATATATATATATATATATATATATATATGCTTGAAACTTATGAATCATTCATTTTACATGTGCATAGTTTATTTTTTCTCCTAAAATTAATCTCAATTACAAATTTTATATTAGAATATATGTATGGTATAAGAAATTGATTATTAGAATAAAACAAACAGGCTTGCTGAGGGAGTATTTTTATATAAAAATGCTATGAATAAATTTCAATCGTTTTTTATACAAAGTTATCAAAAATAAAAGTTACTATCTTCAGCATAGCTTCATCCAAATTAAAAGTTACCAAACATTAGTAACAACGTAAAAGAAAAAGTAATTTTATAAGTAAAAAAATAGGAGAGAAATGTAAGCGAGTCATTCGTGTAGTTTCTATATATAGGTCACACTAGCTCTGTTTTTCCTTCCTCTCTGTTTTCTTCTCGTTTTTGGTTTGTCATTGTCCATCTTCTTCTTCTCTTCCTCTTCGCACAAAGCAGCAAGCATCCTTGGTATGTGTGTTTTTTGCTTTCACATCATACAATTCAGTTAGTAGCTCATAAAAAATTCAGTTTTCTAACATTGATGCTTTCAGCATTCTTAGTTATCAGATCTTGGATCAATGCCTGCCTCTTAGAATTTGTTTATTTGCATCCTGGTTTAGATCTAGCGCTTAATATTAATTGTTATGAACTAATCATAATTGAAGATGTGATGGTATGCAGCTTTTGTTTGTGCAGCACTCACAGATCTATATTGTGGCTCATGTAGTCTCTGTTTGTTGTGCTTGTGCTTCTTTGTTTACGTTTAAACGGTGAAGTAATAATAAAAGAAAGAAGATACCAACTGTACAGGAAAGATAATTGAAACGTTGGCTCAGTGTGGTTTGAGATTTGTTTTCTACAATGCAACCGTATGGAGCTTTCGCACTACTTCTACACTCAGACACAAAAATAAATGTGCTTTTTTGTTTCCTAGAAAAAGAAAATAACTACAACCGCCACTTTCTTTCCTCATCGTTAGATTCACTTCTTGAATATTTATTTACGGATCTGAGAACAGTAACAACAATTTCTTTTTACACGGATCTACATAAAATTCTACGATTTCAAATCAAAGTTATTTAATATTCTTATATTTCATTTTCTTTACCGACAAAGAGAGAATATATATACATGGCATATAAGTTGAGATGAACTTTTTACTGTGTGACAATTAAATAACAAGTAGATTAAAATAAAAAGTTTAAATTTAATTGTTAATATTAAATGTACGTGCATCTAATATTAACTCTCTTACGCATATTTAATATTAGTAATTAAATTTGAACCTTTTATTTTAATCTAATTTTCTTATTTTTTATAATAAAATATTCCTCTTATCTGATATACCCCTATATATATATCATAATAGGTGCAACAAAAATTAAACATATATAGTTGCATTTAAGTTCTTAAATTTTATTATAAAATGTAGGTTCAAGCAATAGAATATGTGCCATGTTGTCAAGTTAATTGCTTTCATAATTTCTCTCTAGAATACAATTTAACCCCTTTTTGTTTTCTTAACACTAGAGATGGAAACTTTCCTCTTCACCTCAGAATCTGTAAACGAAGGCCATCCCGACAAGCTGTGTGACCAGGTTTCAGATGCCATCCTAGATGCATGCTTGGAGCAAGACCCAGAAAGCAAGGTTGCTTGCGAGACCTGTACAAAAACTAACATGGTTATGGTCTTTGGTGAGATTACAACCAAGGCCAGCGTGAACTACGAGAAAATAGTTCGAGACACTTGCAAAGGCATTGGGTTTGTGTCACCAGATGTTGGTCTTGATGCTGACAACTGCAAAGTTCTGGTCAACATTGAGCAACAGAGCCCTGATATTGCTCAAGGAGTTCACGGTCATATGACCAAGAAACCTGAGGAAATTGGTGCTGGTGACCAAGGCCACATGTTTGGTTATGCTACAGACGAAACACCTGAGTTAATGCCACTCACTCATGTGCTTGCTACTAAACTTGGTGCCAGGCTCACTGAGGTGAGAAAGAACAAAACATGCCCCTGGCTGAGGCCAGATGGTAAAACCCAAGTGACAGTTGAGTACAAGAACGATGGTGGAGCCATGATTCCTATTCGGGTTCACACAGTTCTCATCTCAACTCAGCATGATGAAACTGTCACAAATGAACAAATTTCTAAAGAATTGAAAGAGCATGTGATCAAACCTGTCATCCCAGCTAAATACCTTGATGATAAGACCATCTTCCACCTCAACCCCTCTGGTAGGTTTGTGATTGGTGGACCCCATGGAGATGCAGGACTCACTGGAAGGAAGATCATTATCGACACCTATGGTGGTTGGGGTGCTCATGGTGGTGGTGCCTTCTCCGGCAAGGACCCAACCAAGGTTGATAGGAGTGGTGCATACATTGTTAGGCAAGCAGCCAAGAGCGTGGTAGCTTCAGGGCTTGCACGACGTTGCATTGTGCAGGTTTCTTATGCAATTGGAGTTCCAGAGCCACTTTCTGTGTTTGTAGACACATACCAAACGGGGAAGATTCCAGACAAGGACATATTGGCTCTAATTAAGGAGAAATTTGATTTCAGGCCAGGAATGATAGCAATCCATCTTGATCTCATGAGAGGAGGCAACTTCAGGTACCAGAAAACTGCTGCTTATGGGCATTTTGGACGTGAAGATCCTGATTTCACTTGGGAGACCGTGAAGATCCTCAAGCCTAACGCTTGAGTTAGCCACCCATTACGGTGTTCATTGCTACAAGTGGTTATCATCGTAGCCATCTTTCGGATTTTGGGTAAAAGGGAAATTAAAAAAAAAAAAAAAAAAAGAAGCTTCAATGCGTACATCTCTTATTGACGATACGTTTCACAGCTTGGACGAGAAAAAGGAGTAGACATTAGCACAATAGGAGAGCATGCACCATTAGCTACCTCTTTGGTTTTATTGCTTAATTTAAATTTAATTCTGTACTGCGATCAATCCTTGCGTGTTGGTGTTGTCGATTTGATTTTTTTGAGGGGGTCAATTTATGAAGTTGTTTACCACATAAAAGACAATTTCTTATGGAGACATGGAATAATTAAGTTTTGTTCTATCATTCACGGAATTGTTCATGATTGACAATGCTACTTACATAGAGAAATTGCAAACATAATGTTTCTCTTACACGGAGTTAAGAGTGCAACCACAGGCGATCATGGAGCCTCTCTTCCCCACCAGCACCAAACATTTCATCTACCTTTTCACCATTCCGGTAAAATTGGAAGGTGGGAGTGTACCGAATGTGTTGAGTTGTTTCCGAGCATTCATTGATGTCTGTGTATACAAAGGTAAGCTTTGGAAAATTATTGCTTAGTCTACAGAATGCTGGGAGAATTTGGATACAAACGGGACACCTGAAAAACTAAGAAACAATAGTCAATAATGTATTCCTTTTTTCTCAAAAAAAAAAATTACGGTGTTGAATGCATTGTTATAAACTTATAATTCACACATTACAGCTCTAATTTACAATTTCACTTCCTTTGGATGAAAGACAAAGTAATTTCTTTTAGAAGCCAGGGTATTTTCGACCGAGAGTAAGAAGAAATTATTGGATAGTCATGACATTTTATAACACCTAATAATTTTGAGAGTTAAAGACTAATTTCTGAAGATAGAAAGATTCATTTAAGGGATTAATTTCTTTCAATAAATATCCTTCCATACACCTACATGCTTAAGAGATATGATTATGAGTCAACACATATAATATTACAGGATCCTCTTTTTGTGATTATTATCATATAATATTCTCAATTTTGGTTAGGCCTTTTGTATATAATCTTGCAGCTGTATTTCTTGTACAGACTTGCTAACCCATATATATAAATATAATAATTTCCAGCCATCCCTTATGCTACATATCA
Source organism: Glycine max (assembly GCF_000004515.6). Classification (NCBI taxonomy): domain Eukaryota; kingdom Viridiplantae; phylum Streptophyta; class Magnoliopsida; order Fabales; family Fabaceae; genus Glycine; species Glycine max. The sequence continues at coordinate 40,766,990 of NC_016090.4, forward strand.
TGTTTAATTCCATTCTTCCAAATCCAAACATCATGTAAACAAAATCTCGACCAGAGAGAGAACTAGACAGTTTGAACTTTCCATTGGATTCGAATAGATCCAACATCGAACACCTGGAGTTTAAAACAATAAGAACTGGCGCATTATTATTAGGGAGAAGTAGCAACATACATACCAAGTAGCGCCATATTTGATAACAGCCTGCAAACAATATTGTGACGGAACATAAGAATCAAATACATATCTCATGTAAGAACGCATACAAAGCAATAGGAAGAAGAAGAAAAAAAATTGGTGAAGTCGTCATCGCTGGTAGCGCTTTTGAGGTTGGCACGACGGTTAATAGGTAAATCTATACCAGTGCCTTCTAACCCTTTCTTTGCCTTATCTTGCTCGTTGCTGTTTTTCGTTTCCTAATCATATCTTAAATAATTACTGGTATGTACCAACAACACAGTTGGTATACACTGAGTTTATTAAATAGCTGACAAAAGTTTGATTTGCCGACAATGCATGCTAAGAAAATTTTGTTAGGAAAAACAAAATTCATTGATGCATGAAAAAGATTTTATTGAAAGAGGTAAAACTTATTTTAATAATATCCTTCCTAGTGATAATCTCATAACTTTTAGTTACTTGAATACTTTGCTTTCAAGAAGAAAAAAAATCTAAAATGTGATTAGAGGTTAATTTTGATATATTCTTCTGTATAAAAATTGTTGCACTATCAATTAGTTATAAAAATATGAATTTAAAATATAAATTTAATTTAATCACTTTTAATGATATAATAATATATGGTTAATTGATAATACATGACAACTCATGGCTCCTTAGCAAATATTAAATGAATCATTTACCAAAAAAGAATACTAAAATTATGCATTTCAATTAAATCTAATTGATTAATAAATTGTAACGATTTTCTTTAAGAAACAAAATAAAACACACTAAAACTTTGTTTCTTACTTAGTTTCTTATAAATAGGACCAAAGAGAGGATATAAATTCCATTACTTATATCAATTATTTAGATTTTAACTGTTGATCAACACTAGAATTGCTTCCCCTAAAAGTGAATTGTATATATTCTCAATGGATCAAACATTTCTATATATTGTATGTAATCTGAATTTCAGCCGAGGGGAAAATATCTTGCTTTCAATAAAAGTGTCTTGTATTTCATCCAGTGAGAAATCATTCATTAATCTTGTATGAAAAATAGAGTTCCGTTGACAAAAACTAAGAATCAATCAGATGTAACCTGTAAGAGGTGTCCACTCCCACAAAAATAAAAGTTAAAACGAGAAGGGGCATGGTGACTTTCCCAATAACTACGTTATTGCACTGGCCAAATTATGCCCCAGTGTTGAATGGTAAAAAAAAATTAGCAAAATGGTTCATACACCAGATGGCCTACTTCTTGCTAACTATAGAGCAGAGTATATTATAATCAACATAAAATCAGATATATAGCAGCCAAAGCTGATGATGCAATTCGCCCTGCTAAATAAAGGTTTAAATGCTGAATTTTCAACGAAAAAACCTGTATAGTGTATACTTGTAAAGCGGTGATGTAAGTTGAGATAATTCAATAATAATCAATAGGTTGTCCATGCTCCATGAAGCAGTTAAAAGTGCTGTGTATGGCAATAGAATTGAAGATTCAGCCACCTCCTTGTGCCATTGTTCTTTCTTCTACCAATACAGCAGCACCTTGATTTTCTTCCCTCTCCATCTTTATCCCAATGCATCTTATATTTGTAGGTAATATGAGAATGATATGACCCAGCCATGAAAGGTTTTCATTCTGTTGGCATCCAAAAGAAATGGACCATAGCATTTAGAACATCATCCTATTTCGTCTCAATGAAAGCACTGGGTTGAAATTTCTTTTGTAAAGCTTTTATAGCTGATTCAATGCGTGTTAGGTCCTGTAACAAAATTAGAATTTAAACATCTGGTATATATACAGGAAAACTTATTTTTCTTAAAACAAAGACTAAAATAGGGAAGTTCATTGTACCTTTCCTTTGAAGCTTACTATAAGAGATCCATATCTGGCATTGCGGTAACAGCCTAGATGTTACAAAGAAGAAATACAATTAAAAATAGAGATAGATATCAGATAGTGAGTCATATACTGGTAAATGTCACAACAACTCATAAACTTCATACCAATATAAAGATCTGGAAATTCAAGGCAAAGCTTTGACAGAGGTTGAGCAATTTCAACCTGCAGTTTAAATATCCCGAAGTAAAACCAGATGAGCTTAGGGGGAAAAAAATTAGAGAGACAAACAAGGCAAACACAGTATACGGAATTTTCATACTCATTAGAATAAATTGTCTCCTACTGCTACCATTGAATAATTTCACTCAAGATATTTGAGTACACATCCATTGCACCTCCGATCATTATTATTTAATGCAAGCAAAATCAAATGCTGTGTACTTGCATTTACATTGGTCAATCAGAAGCAATTAAAAAAAAGGATGGGCACATAAAGATGAGTCTCACCATAGACAAAGCCTGCAGAACACGTGTTACAAGTGAAATTTAAACAAAGGCAATAACTGTATCAACATATATTGAAAAAAAACAAAATTCCAAATAATCACAGGTAATGAAATCATCCCAGATGTATCATGATATATGAAAGTTAGTACATACATCTGAAAGACTAGTTGTCACATGCTTTGATACATATGGTTCCAGCAATGCTAGTAGGTCACTAGATTTTGCTAATTCAATCCAACAGTCCCACTGCTTTTCCATCTCCGGAACATTTGTTGCACTAAGAATTATTACATTTTCGCACTTGATCTGCAAAAAAAACAGTAATTATTTCAAACAGTTAAAACCAGTATTGCTTCAATATTTTCATTATATTGTAGGAGTTGATCACAACAAATAAATGTACAAAAAAATTCCCAGTTTCTCCTTAATGTGAAAGTCAATCTCTGGTGAATGGCATATAAGGAAACAATTTTCTTTAATGAAGTTCTGAATACATACCAAGGGCACAGACAATTTGTCATGATGCCACAATTCAGTTATGCCCTCAGGCAATTGAGCCATCTGAAAGGTGAAAGACAAGGAAAGATCAATATTAATGAATTACACACTACAAAATGTAATGACATAGTATATTGTGTGCAATGCAAGCTGAGAAAGCAGATTGACGGTTGCAGACACAAAAGGAAGAAATATTGGAATCAAAATATACATGGCTATACAATCTTATTAGTGTGTTTCTCATTGCCTCATCCCCCCCCCCCCCCCCCCCCCAAATATAAAGCAAAGCAGAATCAGTATTTTAAAAAACTTTCCTGAAAATATGAACCGCTCTGAGAGACTTGTTCTAGGCTGCGGCAATGTTAAGGATTGGACCTTCTTAAAAAGTTAATGATCTAGTCATTTGTGAGCATGAGCATGAAAATTATATTCACAAGTCATGGTCTCAAACGTTCCTACCAATGAAACAATTGTTGGGTACATTCCTAAGTTATGGTACAACCATATTAAAGAAGCACGCTATAATTCTCACCCTCTCCTCCCATTTGCTAGACAACTGAAATCAAACAAGTGCTTTATTCAACCACAAAATGATGCATTATAATTAAAAACTTAAACTCAAGAAAGATAGTTAGCTTTTTTTTTGTATAAATAATCAATAACCAGTGGTAGAGAGTCCTGCACAATGTAGCATTTGAGCCAGTATAAAAGTACTTGTGGGGAGTGAAAGCCTCGGTATCCAAAATGAAGATTAGTCTCACACCCGAAATGTGTAGGGGAAACATCAAAAGTTCCCAAAAACAACCTACATTTTCTGAAGTAAATTACCTCATTTCGGTCACCAGTACACTGATCACCAATAATATGCCTGAGATATTCTTCAAATTCTTCATCAGGAGCCTACATCAAAACCAAATCAACAAACAATAATGATATAGAGATTCCAGGAAGATGAGAAAAAGTGAAAAAAAGCTGAAATAACAGAGAGAAATTGAGATGCAATCTGAACTGATTGTGTTATTATTTTCAGATATAATGAACTTAGGGCAATTAAAATAATTAAAATATATAGAGAGTTAAGCTATCCCTCTTCAACAGAACCAACAACACCATAACCGAATGCTGTTGACAGCACATGTTGGGCAGTTAACTACTAACAACAGAAGTATTAACTACACTTGTAGAAGACTAACTACTCTAATTGATATGGATGGACAGAGCATATTTAGGGAATGATTATAGTAGCCTCAAATTTATAAATACAGCAATTGAAGTAACGCACCAAACGAACACCAAAAGCTTTTGCAATGCCTGCTATGGTAACATCTGAATGCAGTGGACCTACACCTCCATATATAAATACCTACAAAAAGTAGGCCAGGTAAATATCCTGAACCATCACTTTATCATCAAGAATTCATGCATAGAATAGAATCTAAGCGTGTATCTTACCATATCACTTTTAGATTTTTGTCTCTCAACTTCTTCGGCCACAGAATCTATCTGGTACAGAAGTCACAAACCATGAAATTATAATATTAGGTGAAGAATGCCTAAATTAGAGTTTTCATGTGGGTCACTATCAACAGACTCATAATAACACCTTCAGTTGCTGATGTCAGCAAAGCAGAACAGTTTGAATAAACATATGTAGGACTTCTGCAGAAAAGAACTCACATTGTTGTGCACAGCAGAATGTTGTAACACAGACCAACCAATTGAATGCAGCTTCCTACACAAATAAGGTCCCAACAGATCCTCAAGATTGCCAAACCTGAGCTATGGAACAGAGTAAAGAAAAAGAGAACATCACCAAGACAGTTAAAGGATCATAAAAAATTAATGAGTTCACTACACAACATGACATGATAGCTTTTTAAGAAATTAAATTTATTTTCATTAAATCTTTTCTTTCCTCAAATGATTATAGAAAAATTAAAATTGATTTCTGAGATGTTTACTTTCTTCACATAAAAAAAGGATATTGTTTGTTCAAGATTAATGAAAGAGTGTCTATGTCAACATATAGGAAGAACAGCAAAACGACAACAAGTCATCAATCACACAATCAAGAAATTCAACAATAGTTAAACCATAGCAAATTGATACACCAAAGCTAGAAACCTGGGTAAATAGTCTGATAAAATTGTGAAAATCTCCCAATGGAAAATTATAAAGCAGGGCATACTAATGCTAGTTCATGCAAGATAGAGTTTTCCAATAAATTTCACAAAATCCTACTATCCATGTGATATCGAGGTACTTACAGAATCTCATCTCCCACAGCAATGATTGATGCTGTGAGCATGCTGTTTTTATATGAATCCTGGCTAGTCAGGCCATTGCTCTCTGCAGGAATTTGTCCACCAGTTGAAGTAGATGGCCTTTTAGCCCTCCCTGCCCTCTCTAATCTTCCGTCAGCAAGTAAATATGCAGGTTTGAATTTATTGGAAGAATTGCTAATGCATAATAATGAGTTGGGAACTGTGTCGTATATGCTCCCAATTGAAGTATAACTGCACAAATTCATAAAGAAATAATTGCACACAAAAATCCCCTGAATAAATACAAACATCTAGAACTTAATGTCAACCATGATGGATCAATTATTAAATTCAGCAATAGAGAACGTATCAGTCAGGTTATTTAGTGAAGTCTTTTTAAATAGTTTGCAAATCATGATCAGATCTTCATCCATTTTTTTTCCCATTGACACCTATTCTGGGGGAAAACTTAAACAAAAAAGGAAAATATGACAGGCAGAGATAACAATACAGTTCAGCATATTTATTGAGTATTACCCTTGATCATAAAGGCTGCAATAGTTCACCTTGCAAGTTAAAAGGAAGGCCCACACGTCTCTGTATAGAAATATAAACACCATAAGTAAATGAAGCAATTAACATTATGACATTCCAAAAGCATCAATGTAAATAATCATGGAAAAGAACAAACACTATTTTCCAAGTGATGGTGCTCTCAAGTTAAAATGCAAATTGAGGGAAGGAAACCAAATGAATTCCCTGAGTTATTAGGCTCTACTTTCTAAGAAAATTACCCTTTGAAAAATTCTGATTACTGCAAAAAGAAAATTATATTTCAAGTTATAAGTTATAACAACAGCCATTGGGCTATATCAAGAAAATAAGGGCCCATTTCCTGTGTTTTTGTTTCCTATTTTTATTTTCTGTTTTCACTTTTTAATTACAAAATTGTCACTTTGTTTTCAATCTGTTTCCTGTTTTCAAAGATTTGTACAGGAAAGATTGAAAACATTTTTTTTTCATGTTTTCTCTATTTCCTGTACAAATCTTTAAAAATAGGAAACAAATTGAAAACAAGGTTAGTGAAAACAGAAAATGACAACAAAAGTAAATGGGCCCTATGTTTTCAAAAAATCCATTTAGAGTAAAGTCTTTTTTTGCTATTAACAAGCTACCCCTCACCTTTTACCTGAGGTTTTCTAGTTTTCTCTGATTTTTCATTTAAATGGCTGACCAAACATGAGAGTCTGTACATTGCCAAATGGTTATAAATCTAAGAGAACTTGTACCAAGGACAAGAAATAACCATAAATCATACAGCTGTCTTCAAAAGGGAAGAGTTTAGATATAAAGAAAAGTATGCCAAAAAAATAAATCAATTTGGAAATGAGGTAGTCTATCTATTAGTGGCACTGCTCACACAACTAATAACCACAATATTTTGTCTCCAATACTAATGTTTTAGGGACATGAAACATATCATCCAACGCTAGCAAATATGAGACAGCAGACCTTGTAAGAGTCAAATTTATTACAAAATGAAAAAGATTTACCCACAAATTGGCATCAACCACTAATGTCTTAAAGAGAGAATTCAATTCTTTCAGATCTTTATATTGCTTGCTCGTCCAGATAAGAGTTTAAAAGAAAAGCACCAAATATAAGCACTGGTTTTAATTTTATTTAATTAAAAGCAAGAAAAAGAAACAGCATAGAACAAAGAATCAAACCTGTATGACCAATCTAAAATGGGATTCAGCCTCATGAAAGGTGGCCACCCAGGTGAACTAGGGGAGAATTGTTCTTGACCAACCTGTAAGGTAGGAGCACACATGTATGAATATAATATGCCAATAGTCCAGTTTTCATTAAACCATGGTAATTAAATATTGGTTTAAAGAGCAAACACATACAATTTTAAGCTTTTACAGTTTACTAAGGCCATACACTTGATACTTTTTCTCAAAATTGTTTTTGAACGAACATGTTTGAAAATTTCCTGAAGGAAGTAAAGTGGAAAATGAAGATTCTGATAAGTAATTTGACACTCTTCAAATAGATGATTTTTCACATGTGCCCTAATTATCCTCTCCTCAACAGCTTAGAGTAATCTTTTCAGCCATATTCTGGTTATTATTCTGGTGATTTCAAACTAATAGTAAGTTTATACAGAAATTGGGGAACCTAACTTTAGGTTGAATTTGCTCTATGGGAAAATTTTACATTGATTTTGAGCATGCAATAGTGTGGAAAATTGAGATATTTAATGCATGCTGCAATTGTTCCAAAATTGTAGTATTGGCAAATCATAAATTATGCATAATATGTCTAATGATCATATATAGTGAGATTAATGACAATGTTGAGGTATTCAAAGAACATTTAGAAGTTACAATGAGTCAATGACAAGTACCACTTTATATTATAATAAGTATCATTTTGTCATCGTTTAAGCCATTTTATCTTTACTAGATTGCAAGTTTGCAACTTATTGAGTAATGAGAATGTAGCTAAGCTTTTTCCTTAACATATATCTAAGAATAATTATATATGTGTGTAGTTTTTTTAAAGATGTTCGTATATTGTTTGTAAAATCTTCACTTACCGCAGTAGGGTCTCCAATTCGAACTCCAAGGAAGATAGCTCGAATCGGTTTTTCCTTTAGCAAAGCCTCCAAACCAGACTTGAAATCTAAGCTAATGGTGTCAATTTGCAACCCATAGCTGCTCAAGAAAAAAAATCATTAGCTGCTCTACCTTTAAAGGAGGACAAGCCTCCAAGTTTAAAAATTACAAACAATGGTAGAAATTAAGGGAGGAATATATCACCTCTCAATATTATCTAAACTTCAATGACAAATAAAAAAAAAAAAAAAAAAGTAGAAAGGAAGAAGAAGCTTCACTCACATGGCAGCAGTATCATAGGTAAATGAGTTGATTTCTGGGAATGCACAAGGACTCTCAAAATATATTGTTCGAATTGGAAAATCTTTTAGATCCCCATTGACACTATTTTGCCCCTTTTTATGCAAGAAATAGCCAGCCCTGAGTATGTGCAACAAAACCTGCATGCCGAAGGTCAATGTCACCATTAACGAGTCCATAGATTCTGATAGATCATAAAAGATTACAGACATTAAAACTTACTGTTGAATCCTTTCCTCCATTGAAACTGAAGGCAACCTCCTCAATACTGTTGGAAGAAATACATTAATACAACAGACATAATAAGACAACTTACATTAACAAGGACAATCAGCATTGAGAAGATAAAATTGTCATAAAAGATCATAATTTTTTCTCCATTCATAATTTAAAACAAGGTATGACTTATAGCAAATGAATTAGCAAAAAGACACCAAAAAGTAGGGAGACATCACTCTTTGATGTATATGCAGTTGTCCCCAAAACAATCAAATTTCAATCCCCAATTTGGCCATCATCAATGCAAAATAGTCTTCCTATGTAGCTGTAAGAGTTGTTGAGTTATTTGGAATGGGTACCCTGTTAAAAAATCAACAGATGGAGTGCATATCGTCCCTTCTTCATAAACTTACATACAATTATAAATGTCAAAATAAAAGCTATTTCCAGTTTTCAGATAACACCATCGTAAGAATTCTCCAGTGACTTAGACCAAACAGAACATCGTCACAGATCGTTGTTTCCAGATATCACATTTCCAGCAATATTTTCAAGTTAACAGACTCAAACATTTTCAACAAATGCTTGCCCCTAAGACAAAAGCAATCAAGGAAGGAAATTCAATATACCCCATAAACTCATAAAATGGATCCAACATAAATCAACAATAAATCCTCATTGAGCACCTATTCATCTTTCCAGTCAAAACAACATCAAAAATCAAGTCAACACTCCTCATTTTCTGATTTACACTAACCAACAGAAAAGGGGCAAATGAATCCAATTCCTCACACATGAACTCTAAACCTATCTCATAGAAAGGTTCAAGACAACAACCCCACAAATTGCATGTCCCAGTTCATAGGAGACAAAGAACGACTTACGAATACAAAGCCAAAGCTCTCTGAACAACATAGGTAGCGTTGTTGTACTTGGTCTGAAGTCTTCGATCGTCACACTCTCTAATTGCCTTATCGATCTCCATGTTGAAAAGCCTGAGCAAACGAAAAACAGAATCAGAGCAAAAGGGGTTCCGAAAAGATAGCGAATTTAACGTTGTTAAACGAAAAGCAAACATGGGTCGTCGTCAAAATGGTACCTTGTAGCGAATTGGAGAAGGGGGGGAGCAAGGTGTGAGTGTACGACAGTGAAGTGATTGAATAAAGATTGTGGCGTTTTCAAAAGGGGATTGGATGGGAGTGAGAAGACGAGATATATTTAAGAAGAAGAAGAATTGGACATGCAGAATGTGGTTGGTTATTATGTAACAATGAAAAAACGCGCAGAATCTGAACAAAACAACGATGGTCTTATCTACGTTGTGTTGTCGCTGCGCACGAAAAATGAAGTGGCCGCTCCAACAGAAATTTAATAAGATAACCGGATCCAGGGGGGGTCACCCTCCTTCGCAGATACAAAGCCTAAGATATTACCCAATTATGCCCCCTAGTGCTTTCGTTATGAATGCTTTGTTTTTTTTTTTTGTTCAAACTTTCAATAAATTAAAGGTGATTTTCTTCCTCTTTGTACTCTCACCTAAAAGCTTTATTTATTTAATTAATAGTTTAATTTTTATGTAAATTTAATGTAAAAAATAATAAATTTATCATCATTTATAAATTATAATAATATTCTCCGTGTGATTAATTAATACGAGATTCTTTTATTTTAATCAAATGTCTAGATATTTGAATCATGATTATGAAGTTATGTTAAATAAGAATTTTACTATCAATGATCATTTCTAACTTAAACATAATTATCTAATAAAGAATACTTGTATCATAAAAAAATAAAATCATCTTATCAATATATTAATTTGTAACCGAATAAAATATAAAATTCTTTTGTATTTTTAATACATGAATTATTTACTATTACTTTTGGTTATAATTTTTTTTTTAAAAATAGATATAAAACTTATATTAGTACATGTCATTATATATGTGAAATTAATTTATCAGTATGTTATAAAAGAAAAAAATTAATTTAATTCATTAAGATGGACCTAATAATTAAAGTTTGAATAGTTTGCACGTTTCACTTGTTATTCTGAAAAGTAATATAAAATTAATTATAAGTACCAGTAATAATTAATTATAAGGATTAGTATAAAAAAGTAATAATTAAACAAATATTTAATCTTTTTTAATATGTCAAATCACTATATGAATTTCTATCAACAGACGTGTTGTAGATAATAGAATCCTATTATACGACAAAGATTCACAAATATTTTTCTTGCCTACCACCCTACCATGTCGAAAGAGATTCTGAAATAAAGAAAGAAATATCTTCGGATTAAGCAAAAAAGGGAAATATTTATTTATTTATTTTCTTACAATACTCTGACTATGTTTCCTTTCTTTTTGGATTGGATGCTTGTGAGGAAGCAATACGGACTTTTTATGTTTGGCCATTTTCATAAGAAAATTGTTTGCAATTAATTAATAACTAATAACGAGTAAAAAAAGGGCCAACATATGTAAAGAAGAAAACACTAGGTAAAGGCCTATTTTTAGGAAGCATTAAAGTGAATTTTCAAGTAAGAAAACAATAATTGAATATATTTTTTTAGACGCGATTGAATCAATTTAATATAATTGGTTTGTATGTATTATTTTTTATCAGAATAATTTCATTTTTTACAACATAATTTCAATGATGTAAAGTCATTTTCAATACTTTTATGATATCTTTCCATTAATCTTCTTATTTATTAGGTGAAAATATCGATTATTGTATGTATTTCAGATACCATTTTCATTCTTTTTTTATCTATTTACTTATTTATTAAGATTTTTTTATGTGCTTTTCTTCTGAAAGAGTATTTTTAGGGGTTTTTTCTTACCCTCTTTTCTCTTTCAATTTATCATTTTCAACATCTTTCATTGTAACTTAAATTTTGATATTTTTTAAAATAAATTATCATTATCAATAATTAAAAATAATGTTACATCACAATATTAATTATTTATCTAATTTAAAATATAATTTTTATTTTAAAAAAATATATTTAATACAAATTTTAATTATAATTATTTAAAATATAATAAAAAAATTATATATAAGTATATATATATATGTATGTATGTATATACACACACTTATATATAAATTTTTCATTCGTTAATCTTGTTTATATAATCAATCAAATTCAAAATAAAATTTAAGCTTTTTCAACAAAATGAACTTGAACAATTAAGCTCATTTATTAGCGTTGATTTAGGGTTTACTGGATTTAGGTTGCAACAAGGGAACTTCAAAGTTCAAAATTTGGACTAGTCATCGTCTATAAATAATTGGTCATGACAAAGGTTACAAGATGCACGCTCTTCGTGTAACATACTCCATGCTTTATTATGCTTTTAGACCAATAACTCCGGTCTCTTATACAACAATAACAACAACTATGTTCACCTCTTTTCTTTTCTTTTTTTTCTATTTCACAGTTCTTATTATATCACATCAATTATCATATTTTTTAACTTCCTTTTTCTTCGTTTATTTTTCTTTTCTGTTTCTACCTCCTATTTCCTACACCCAACTATAAGGTATGTATCTACCACTTTTTTGTTCCACAAACGCATTTCTCAAGCCCGACATTTCAACTTAGTAAACAGTAAAAAAGATTATAACAATGTTATCCTAACTCCTAAAAGGTGCATAAGGAAAAGGGGATGGAAAAGTGGATTATACGGAAAGCAACGAGACATTCCACATATAGTTTTTTCATGATTTAGATTGCTCTTTTAAACTAGGAAAGCTCACACGAATATTCCAAGATCCAAGTTAGAACAATTGAGTATATTAATGGTGTTAAGTGAAACAAAATATTGTTTAATATTTTATGATTATGATATAAGGAAAAATGAAGCCTGGCTGTTTTTAACCTTATTAGCAAGGGGCAGGGGCACGGCTGTATGCCTTTAGCCTTCTGCCCTGGCTCGTCTAGTAGGGAAAAAAAATGATAAGTTGGTAAGTGGTAGATGAGAGGGAATTTCTTCATACGCCTCAAAAAAACTCCACCTACACCCCCTTTCATTAGCGAAAAATGCCTTTGAGGGTGGTGGTAGAAATTTTTTGGTTGCAAGAAGTTTTAACCCAAACGAGATCAATATTCCCTGACTTCTGCATTATTAACATGACATTATAAGTAACTGAACTAATATGACAATTATGTTAAAAAATAATTAACATCACTATATATAACTCTAAAATTTATAATTTATATTTAATACACATATAAGTTTTCATAATAAATTTAAATTTTGTAATTGAGCAAAGAGCCTGAGCTAAAAGAGATTTGGTACCCATGCAAAGAGCTTTTAATTAAGCAATTGAAAAAGCAAATTTAGACCTTAAAGAACTAAACTGTGCACTAACGGAAGGCCAAATGAAATAATACTTTCTCAATTTGAAGTCTCCTTTTCTATACCAAACTTTTTCAAGAATAAATAATTCCATAAAAAAGTTATCATTGATTGGCAAGAATCAGTTACTTACATTAGAAACATTACATTAGTAAACCAACTAAACAAAGTTCCAGTAAATTTACTAACTGTTCATGTTTCATGCAAAGCATCCCTTCCCTCTCGGGGCAAAATGATAACTACGAATCAAATCAAACTCAAAAGTTGGGTCCAAAAAAATTTTGTTCCCAATTTATGCCATTATCAAACATATGTTTTTGCTAACAATACATTGCTGATGAAGGGCTGTCTAAATCTCCTTTAAGTTACCACATATCAACTTTCACCAATTTACAGGCACAACGCAACATCTCAAAATCTAACACACTAAATCCGAAAAGAATAAATGAAATCAATAAACCCTGTTTTCCAATTTTCATTTTACTTTTGTACTACAGTTACCAACACCAACTCACATTTACCACAAAACCTAGCCATCAAAATCAAACAACACAGCAACATTGATTTGACCACAATAAATTATCACTCCAGTAAATCACTTCGGCTTCTCTATTCACAATAAGTGCGGAGAGAAAGCAGTGTATCTTTTGGTGTTTAACTTACGAAGAAAGAATGATCTTTTTATATTTCTCCATTTACAATTTAACAACCATGGTACAACTGCTAAAGCTTCCAGACCAACTGAAAACGTATTCATATCAGCTTCCATGTTCTGCAACCAAATTACCCAATCCATAGGTAGTGTTTGGCCCGTCATTTTTTTAGGCTTTACTTCTCCTTTTAAGGAGAAAATAGGCCAAACATTAGTTTACAAAAGCTCTTAAAATAAAAAGGAGCTTATTTATAACAGGGGGAAAAAATTAAAAAAAAAGAAAAAGAGCTTGAACAGATACTTTCACTATCTTTTATATAACTTCTCAGTAGCTTATTACCAAAGGCCTCTCTTTGATCCCTGAACTTTGGCTTTTTAAAAGATTTTCTCTTAATTGGTAAAAGAAAAGCTTTTCTTTAAATTATTAACAAAAAAGGTCTCTTTGCGCCTGAGTGACTTCCAGCAAAATCGGGTCATGCACCAATTTATCCTCCCTTAATTAGTTAATTGTGTCATTAATATCCAATATATCCTCCATTGAGTGCAAGTAATTGCTCATCAAGTAATTTAAAATGAACTTTTAAGTTTTAAAAAATAAAATTAACAACTTTCACTTTCTATTTTAAGTTCTTACGTTTAGCTTTAAATTAAAATTAGCTTTTAAGTAGAAAAAAGTTGGGCCAAACATACCCTTCTTCATACATGGAATACCGGAACAACTCAGCCCTGGACTAAATTTTACTGGAACCAGGTATCTTCCGCACTCTCCTTTCCCTCATCTTACTTCTCACAAGGGAAACATCTATCCATCGCTCTGCTGCTGCATAGATGTCGGACAACAGCACATAATTAGCTGCATTTAGAGGCTCAAGCTCAAAAAGTCGATTAGCAACAATCTCTCCCAACTCTGAATCACCGTATAGTTTACATGCCCCAAGAAGTGCACCCCAGGCTCCAGCATGAGGCTCCCAGGGGATTAATTTTATAAGTTCATAAGCATCCCTTATGTGCCCTGACCGGCTTAGAAGATCCACCATACATGCATAGTGATCAGGCAATGGACTAATGCAGTATTTTTGCTTCATGGACTGGAAGTAGTTCCGTCCCTCATCAACAAGCCCAGCACGACTACAAGCTGTGAGGATGACTGTGAAGGCCACCTCATCCGGAGTTAGCCCTTCCATCAGCATCCTGTTAAACAGATTCACGGCCTCTTCACCGCGTCCATGAATTGACAACCCTTGTATCATCGAACAATACAAGACTACATCTCGCCTAGGTTTTTCATCAAACAATTTCAACGCCCTTTCCATGTTTCCACACTTTGCATTCATATCCAAAAGCGCTGCAATTACATGGTCCTGCTGAAGATCAATACAGATCTTGCTTACATAAGAATCAACCCACTGAGCAAGTTCTAAATGACCCAACTGTGCGGAAGCCGACATCAAGCTAACCAATATAAACTCATCAGGCTTCACATTCATCAATTCCATCTCGAGAAACACTCGCAACGCCTGATTAGGCAGCCCATTCTGGACATAACCTGATATCAAAGCAGACCAAGCAACAACATCCTTCTCCAGAGAACAATCAAACAAGAACCTCGCCGCCGCCATGTCACCAGCCTTGGCATACCCATCAATCATGGTGGTGAAAGAAACAACATTCTTCTCAGGCATTGCGTCAAACACGCCTCTAGCACCGCTCAAATCCCCCATTTTCACAAAGCCCTGCAACATTGAGTTCCAAGAAGCCACATTTCTGTGAGGCATCTCATCAAACAGCTTCCTGGCCTCAACAACATCCCCAACAGCAACGTACCCAACAAGCATAGCAGTCCAGGAAACCACATTCCTGTCAGACATTCCATCAAACACCTTACGAGCATCAGCAATCTCCCCGCACTTCCCATACATGTCGATCAAACTGGTGCCCACGTAGAGATCCTGGTCGACGCCGCACCGGAACGCGGAGCCATGAAGCGATTTTCCCTCCCTTGCCTTGCACGTGCCGGAACAGGCCTTAATGACAGAAGGGTAGGTGAAGCTATCGGGGAGTGCCCCATGTGCCTTCATGCGAGCGAAGGCGGAGAGGGTGTGGGAAAAGAGATTCTTTTGGCAGTGGGATTTGATGAGAGTGTTCCAGAGGACGGTGGAAGGGGCGAGAACGCGGTGGAAGACGGAGGAGGCGTAGGAGAGAGTGGAGAGGAGGGTGTGCGCGCGGGAAATGAAGAGGAAAACGAGGAAGTGGTCTTGCTCGAGGCCGCGATGGATGATGCACGCGTGCACTTGTTCGAGGTGTTCACGTTTCTTGCAGGCTTTGAGGAGGGTGGTGATGCTTGCAGCTGAATGAAGACGGAAAGGAGAGGAGTGAGAGATTGAACGCATGGAAGTGGAAGTTGGAATGGGAATGACAGGGAAAGCCTGCATTTGCATTCCCGCAGTAGCTTTTGAGACCAAAATGGACATTTTAACTCACTTTTCGATGAAATCAACCATCTCACTCTTTTTTTTCTTCAAAATTGAACGGACTCAAAATATATAATATTTAATTAAAAAATTATATGTTAAATTGTTGGTTGATGAACTATAATCAGGGTAGAGAATTAAGTTGAAAATGATTGGATAATTATATGTTATGTTAATTGTCTGATCAATCGTTAGCATTTAGATTGGATAGATTTAATCTTATCCAAAGTACAAACTAGCAATTACAATTGATCACGTAATTATAGAGCACCCTTATAATTACAGAAATTGTGAACCACTTGGTTATGACTATTGAGATCTTCACCTCTGTCAATTGTTGTTTATATATTAGGTAGACATGGTATAAATTTGATTAACGAAGGAAGTTTGAATTATTATTGAGCGTATTACCCAAATAGAATTACCTCCTAAATTCCTTCGCATCATTGTTAAGGGACATAAAATAATATTTGGTAAAGAGATAAGAAAATGAATAAAAGTGAGAAAAATAAAAATGAATTGAAAAATAATAGAAAGAAGTGAAAAGTAAGATGGTTTTTGAAGTGAAAGAGAGTGAAAAAAAAAATAAAAGATTTGAATTAAAGTAATTTAAAAAGAAAAAAAAAGAATTTAATATTAAATAAAAATATATTACTATTATTATAATTATTTTATTTTATCGTAAGTATATTATTATCATTTCGTATTATTTTTATTTTTATTGTTAATATTATTATTAAGGGACACGAGTTCAAAGAAAATAACAAGGGAGGGGGGCATGACATGAGACGAGAGTGGTCCGTGGAAAATAAGAAGGTTGTGAAGAAAAAAAAAAAAGAAGGGATAATCCATTTTATCATTTAGTTGCAAGATACATACACATAATATGGGTTTTCTTGAAAGTTGTGTCATTTTTATTTATTTTCATCTCATTTTGTAATGTAAAACTTTTTTTATGGCCCTTTCATTTTTTTAAATCTTTCCGCCTCTCTCTCTCGTCACAACCAAACCATCCTTATTTTTTAGTTTTCACACTTTTCAACTCTTTCACTTCTTCATACGTTCGTCTCAACCAAACTGTCATCAAATTCGAGTACAAAAATGGCTCAAATTTTTCAAATGGTTTGCTTTTTTATGGTTTGATTCGGTTTTCTTTGCACAACTCGTGTATGACACGGTTCTTTTCAAAAAGACGGAACAAAACTGAACCATAATACTTAATAAAAACTGTTCAGTTCCAACTGAACCATAATACTTAATAAAAACTGTTCAGTTCCAACTGAACCGTTTTACAGAAATAGTTGAGTTTTTTTTTTACTCAAATGATATATGGTTTCATTATGGAATGTTTCGATGCAGTTCGATCGTTTCGCACACTCCTAGTAAAATTGCATTAGAAAGCTATTGAACAATGGCAATGCAAATGCCATTTTCTTTTCAAATTTCATTACAAATTTGAGTGAGATTGCCCACTTATCACTATGGAAAATGCATTCTAGTTTAAAAAAACGTAACTAGTCCGATGAATGTTTAGCTGCAGCAGCCACAATTTGACCAAAAAATCCAAGGTGTTGCAGACATAAACTGCTATGAAGCCTACCTGTGCTAAGAGAACCAATTAAACTGTCATTCAATGATTTCAACCAATCTCGCGATAAAGGATTTGTATAAATATAAACAATGTGCTTCCGAGGGATCTGGGCACAAATAAAACTCTGCCGAGTTCTCACTTAAACTTACAGTAGAATTACCTGTCTGTAATCTAATCATAGAGACCATCCTCGAGCCAAATTTCAACCAAAAAACTTACCATCTCCTGCAGAACCCAGCTTACCATCATTCTTTTCTTTTTACACAAGTATTTCCCAAATTTGAAAAGAAAGCATAGGAATGTATACTAAACAACTTACAGATAATAGTATTGGTCGTTTAAAAGGTTCTCTAGATGCAAGCACCTCTTCATAAGTCCTTGTGACGCTGCAAGAGATGTCTAAGTTATGTTTGGCAACATATAAATGGATAATGGTTTCCAAAATCCTAGTGGATGGATTAGGTAAAAACAATAAGAGTGATTCTGGACCTCCCATTTTATAATAAGCAAGAGTAATGACTTTTGGCTACATTTATAGGTTCTTCGTAATTTAGCTATATATACTAGGAAATTTGAAGTCTAACCTGATTGAATCTTATGAGGAATTTTCTTTTCTGAACATAGGAAAAAGTATAATTACATCATTGACTGAGCAGACCCCCCTCCCCCTACTTTTTCAATCATTTGTGAGAATGTGAAACTATTGATACCTTAATGTTGAACCTTTAGGTGACCTCCGTAATTTTTTTGATTGATCACCAACCCATTCTGTCCTCATTTGATGCCAGGCTAACTCAGCTGCATGAGAAAATTAACATACGTGAAATTATTCCACAAAGAGGCACACAAGTGGACTGCATTTGATACTGGAAAGTTGATTACGAAAAGAGTCTCATAGCAGTCAATATAAAAGGAGAAAAAATATATTAATATATTTTGTATTTCCTGAGAGGCCTTCAGGGGACTGAAAAGCATTAACATCAGATATTTTCTATAAAATGTTTGTTTCAATCTGGCTAAGTTAATTTGTAAGTTTGCAATTGTCTGTGTGTCATATTGAATAAAGTGTAGCAACTAACATAACCATATGCCAAACTATGTAGCTTGATTAGTTTTTACATTTTCTACCTTTTCCTACTTGGAAACCACAGGGTATGACTACGCATTTTGTCTCAACTTACCTAGGAAACAAAGAACAAAAAATATAGGATTCTAACATATGAGTGAAAAAATTTACGTTCTAAGTGATGAGGAAAACAAAACTACTTGTGAATTTAAACACGAATACATCAATCTTGTTGCAGAGCCAAACCTATTAAACCTGAATACTGCATATGAGCATTACTCAGCCCGCCCACATTGCCTTGTGCACACTGGATACTTGAGAAACTTGAACCATGAAGGAGGTTTTTTTTTGTTATTGTTGAGTGTTAACATATGCAAGCTAATTATTATTATTTTTTCTAAAGTATAACTAAAACATACCATGGTTTACATAGACTTCTTTCTCAGTTAAATTCTTGTTGCCAGCATTGCTTGAGCCCCTTGAAGAGTGATTCTGATGGGGAACGGCATCTGAACTAGTACCAATTAGTTCCATTTTTTTTTTGGAGCAGTACAGCATTATCTTCTAACCTATTAATCTGCATAGAAAGTATATGAACAAATCAATGATAAGAAATAAGAAATTAGGAATATAAACACATTCCTATTTCCTATGCCACCACCTAATAGTTTGAGCTTTAAGGAGATTTGGTACCCATGCACAATAGCTTCTAATTAAGCAATTAAAAATGCAGATTTAGACCTTAAAAATCTATATAACTGGAGGCCAAATGAAATAATACTTTTTTCAAATTTGAAGTCTATTTTTTATACCAAACTTTTTCAAGAATAGAAAATTCCATATTATATATATATATATATATATATATATATATATATATATATATCTTACATTAGCAACTCTGAATTTTTTTTTTCTTCTCATTTTATGCCATCATGAAACACATGTTTTTGCAAACAAAACATTGCTGATGAAGCATTATGTTTAAAGCTCCTTTTCATTTTCCACATATCAACTTCACCAATTCACAAGCACAACACAACACCACAAATCAAACGCATTAGAACAGAAACGAATAAATGAATCAATAAAACCCTTTTCCTCTCTTTCTTTTCTTCAATCATGTTTTCCAGTTTTCATTTGACTTTTGCGTCACAGTCAACAGCACGAACACTCACACTCACCACAAAACCGTGCCATCAAAATCAAACAACACCGCAACATTGATTTGATCACAATAAATCACTTTTTCTCCGTTCACAAAAATCTTAGTCTTAACTGCAATCGAAACGAACCAAGTTTCTACGCCGCCACCACCATTCCAATAAAACAGTAATAGAGAGAAAAATATTCATCACAATCGAGCCAAATATAAAACCTTAAAATAATAATAATCATCAACAAAATTAAACTGCAAAAATTGCAATATTGCATCAAGAAGACAAGTGGTTACCAGAGGAATTCAAGATTTACAGTGTAGACGAAAATGACGGTGTTATTTACTGAAAGGGGAAAAAAAAGAAAAATAGATTAGAAAGGAATAAAAATGCAGAGAAGGAAGGGGGAAAGAGAAAAACCTTTAGAAGAAGAAGAAGAATAGTGCAGTGCAGAGAGTAAGCAGTGCTTTAGCTTAGGAAGTAAGAAAGAAAGATCTTTTTTATGTTTCGCTATCACAGTATTTAAAGCCAGAACAGAATCACCGTACAGAAACTCAATTAGTCAATAGAGTTTAATTTTTAAGCTGTGAATCTATTAAAAATTACTGAGGAACTGTTACAAAAGTCATTCGGCTTCAACCGCTCAATCGAGATCAGTGGTCGTTGGATCGCTCATGTATTGGACACGGGATGGTCTGGTTAAACCCAACCAATTTTGTGAAAATATGTGACCCAACCAATTTAAAAACCTCTGGGTTGTGCACATTAGGAAAAATAATGGGAGTGAAGAAAACAATCATGTGAGTGCACCTTTTGTTTAATAGAAAACTGGATTTGTGTCTAATTTTGTTTTGTTTATTGAAAATAAGACTTATGTTTTAATTTAGGTAATTACTATTTGCATTCTTTTTATTACTAATACAGGTTATTTGTATTATCAATTTTAATATTTCGATTATTTTAGATTTTGGAGTATGAAATTATGGATAAATTTTTCTTAATTAAATAATATTAGTTATACTTATATAATATATATATATATATATATAAAATTTTAAAATTTTAAATATAAAGCGGTTCAAATTAAGTTAATTATTAACCTACCAATTAGACTATTGATCCATTATCTCGACCGACTCAATTATCAGACCAAATTTCACAGCTATGTATGCATCGATCAGGGTATTAAAAATATTCTTCAGCCCTTTCAAAAAATATATTCTTCACCCCACGTTTTATACGAGTAATATTTTAACATTTTGAAGTTATGTGTTTTATCTTTATAAATCGAATTAAGACTTTGTCTTAAAAGTTAATTTAAATATTTTTAGTAATAACTTATTTTAATTACATTTTAAAAATATAAAAATAAAATTTAAGAAGAAACAATCTCGAAGGCAGCCAACAAAATAATAAAAACACATTCAAATTATAATTTTGATTATTTTTAATTCTTAAGTAATTTTTATCTTTCTATTTTTTATAATTTTAGTCCTTATATTTTAAAAAATTTAATTTGATCCTATTTTCAATTTTATATTTTTTATTTTTTTATTTTCATCCAATTTGATCCTTAGTTTAACAAATTCATTTAAAGGATCATAAAAAATAATTTAATAAATTAAGACGTAAAAATTTAAAGAAATAAACATATACAAGATTGAGTATCTAACTAAAATTACAAATTTTCTCAAATTTCCAGAGTAAAATTGCAAAAAAAAAAAGTTTAAAAAAGCAAAATCACAGATAAAAAAATTAAAAAATGAACAAAATTATAATTTAGCATAAAAGCATTTTGCTACCTAATGTCTCGATTTAACTCTTAACGAAGAAACCATCACGAAGCCCACCAATTAATTTTATACGAGGTGTCCGTTACTCGTCGGGGTTTTTTTAGTGAATAGTTAGTTCATTGCCAAAAGTCAGACGGACTAAAGGCCCACTAAGAACAATGGACCTTTGCTTACTTGTGTATCTACAAAATACTGAAATTTTTGTCCAAAAAAATAATATAGTATTTTTAATTCAATTATATTCAGTGTTAGAACTTTTTCATGTCATATTTTTATCTTATCTTATGTCACAATATTATTTTTTAGACAAACATTACTTGCATTGTACTATTGTAGTGCTTTTTTCATGTGTATATTATTTAGATTCTGAAGTAGTAAGATGTTTTGTCTCCTTACCTTACGTCATGTTCAATCCTCCTTAAACTATAGAGATAAAACAACAGATTTCTCTCTGCTATTTGAAATTGTTTATTTAATCAATTTTATTTCTTATTTTGATGATTAATCATTCACTTTGATGAAGATTGGACTCCTACCTTGGGACTAAAAAATTACGACCATGTTCAAAGTGAATGTTTTTTAAATATCTTTACTGTATGTTTTAAAAGTTCATTTAAAATTTTTCTATTATCTTCTAGTGTCATAAAATTGATAGTAAATAAAAAAAATGATACATTTAAAATGAATCTATTTACATTAAAAATGAATTATGATATATTTAAAAATATCCATTTTCAAACGGAAAAATATCTAAAAAAATCTATTTACATTAAAATGAATTATGATATATTTTATATCCATTTTCAAGAAAAAGGAATATATATTTTAAAACAAGTAAAAAAAAAGTATAATTTAAACATCTTTCAAAAAGAAAGAAAAATATAACTTGCTCGATCTAACATGATCAACGCAAGTCATATGTAAATTTATATTCTTTCTAAAAAGAAATGAAGATTTATATATATTGTTTTTGTTTTTGTTATGGAGCATTGAAAATGCATGCCTTTACACTGATAATGAGTTGGATCAAATGATCTTCTTGGCGTTAGACTTTGTTCCTTACGAACCCTTCAAATATATTATATATGAAACTGTAGCTAGAAGCTCAAGGTAAAACTATGGCATTAAAAGTGCATACTTGATGTTCAAAATTTATGTAAAACCTAATCTGAGTGTCGGTGGGACAATCCTTTCAAAATGTCCACAAATGGGAAGGGGGATTTTTCCATGAATGCAAGGCTTTTAGCAAAGCTTTTCAGATGCTTTTTTTTTTCTTCTTCTTCCCTTCTCTCAAAAATGCTGTGGATGATGTGATCAGTATCCAAAGGCTTTGTAGAAATTAATTCCCATCTTATGGTTGCGATTATCCGCTTCATGTTCATGTCTTGTGCAATCAACCCATGTTGGATTCCGTTTAGAAAAATATATTTAGTCAAATACATATCCACATAAATAATAATTCTATTATCTGTATCCTTATCCATTTGGATATCTATGAATTTGTATCTGAAATCATTATATATCTTTTAGTTAACTTAAATGTCAATTCTTATAATGCATTTATTTAAGAAACTACTAGAATATGAATGTTATTATAATTATAATATTAAAATTTGTGGCTTGTGCTAAGTGAGTATTTATCGTTCTCTCACTTAGTTTTAATAATTTTTTGGATTTATTAAAAAATTGTAATATTAAATTTAATGATAAAATATAATTAAAAGAGCATTGATTAAATATATATTATATAATTTAATTGAATATTATTCAAATATAATTCTAATTTTAATTATGATGCATTAAAAAAATATTTCAAAAATTTAAAAATTTAAAAACCTTTCAAAAATTGATTATATAATATATTAAATAAATTAAGTGAATATCAATAAAATTAAATATTATAATATTTATATTCATGAAAAATTGAAAATAATTAAACATACGCTAGACTTATTTAATATAAAAAAAAAACTTAGTTATTTTGAACGATTTTTGTGAATACTCGTTAAAACTCAATCCGATTACTGTCCTTGATTGAAATCGTGGAAATGCATGAAGCCATCATAGTAACAATGAGAAAAATACATACATTTCGTAAAACATGAAATTTTGCGTGGCATAAAACTAAAAAAAATTTATGGCCCCTCGTTGTGGCTTGTAAAAAAAATTAGTTATTTTTTTAATAAGTTTGGTCACAAATGTATAAGCATAATCTGACTCTAACAAATTCTTGTACGCAAGCCCCATTTTAGCAAGATAAAGTGGTTTGATATTCTCTTTTACGGTGAATATATGAAAAGTGTCAACAACAACATCTGTGGGTTTTAATAGTTAGGTGGCATGTCGGAGGCCAAAACAAACAAACAAAAAAAAATCGAAGTGACAATATTATCGACTTAAACTAATTTTAATATAAATTTTGGTAAAACATATTTTATTTATGAAAAAGTAACTTGCACATCGTGACGGGATTGCATTTTTTTTCTATATTTTTTTTAATACATCACTATATTGCTCTACTATCGATTTGATAAGTCTGCTTAGTAAATTATAGGATTGCCTTTAATAAATAAATTAGAAAATGATAGAACATTATATATGAATAAGTTCTGTTATATGTTTAATACATTTTAAAATAAAATAAGACATAAATTCAAAAGTGATGTATTTATTTTAACTAAAAAAAATACTAAATTAAAGAAAACGCACTAGCATAAAATTATTCTCCTCTATTTACCAAACAGGGTGTAAAGGTTACTTAAAAGTATCTGTTAATCACTTAATCTACATATATTCATTATATTTGACCACTTTAATACATTATTATTTAGAGTTTAAATATGTTTTATTGATAAAAAAGCTTAAGAATATTTTTTTCCTCAAATTTATAAATATGTATGTTTAGTTGGCAAATAAAATTTTTCGTCAAAATCATGAAATACTATATTTAGTTCCTCATGCGATAATTCATTCAAACTATTAAAAAAGTTAGTTAAGAGTGATAAAAAAAATATTTGGTGAATTTAAAGGATTAAAAATATAAATTTTAGTTAAAAAGACTAAAAAAGACAAACTTTAAATTTAAAAGACAAAAGATATATTTAAATTTTTCTTCACAATACTATAAATGTTAAGTATTTATTAGTTTTATTAATAATTAATTTACGCTAAAAACCCTAAAACTTAATAGACTTTATTTTTTCATTTGCATTTTTTTATTTATAAATTTTGAACCTAAAATTTTACTTAAAGAAATTAGAATGCAACACACTCAAAGTGCATAATGTTGGGTTTATCAAACATATATAAATGATAGTTTTTTTTCATCCTTAAGTTTTTTCATATAAAAAAGTACTTGATAATCTAAATTTTATTCAAATATTAAAATACATTTGTTAACAAAACTCAAATATATCTTTTTGAGTTCAGAACACACATATATATATATCGAGAAATATATCTAATAACTCTTACAATCTTATTCAATATCTTTAAAATAAGCCTAAATATATTTGTAAAATTACTTTATCAACTCTATTATATATGCAATGCCATAATTCTGACGACTAGGGACATAATTCCCCTAACTTCACGTGACTTATAAGTGACACCTCAATTATGTGACAAATAATAAGACTTTTTTTTTTGGTGGATGACTAATAATAAGACTTAAAAACAAAGAATGCTAGACCATTGAAACTGAAACAATTATTGCAATCAGCTCTTGAATCAAGTCGCATTTACTTACAAATGGTAAATGCTAGAGATCGAATGCTTAATCATCAAATAAAAGTATAATTTTTTATTAAAAATATTGATTGCCTATATAAAATGTTAATATTTTTTCCGTGTGAATGCCTATTGCCGTTACTAATTAAATTGTTTTACTATATAAAATGTTAATATTTTATAGTTTATTCAAACTTTGAAATGTGTATTATTATTTTTAGAATGCTAGCGATATATGAGTTTTTTATCCAAAAAAAAAAAATATTTATTCAAATAATATAACTCAAAAATATTTATGCTAATGATTAAAAACACTATAGCAAGTGAGAAATGGATGCTTTTGAAACTGATTTTTACTATAAATTAGATCATGAGAAATCGATTTTTAAAGTAGTATTTTTTTTTATACACATTGGTAGTTTTTTTTTTCATAACCAACAAAGGTGTGGTGCTTGTTTGTATGCCCCCGCAATTGCAATTTTCAAGTTGGCTAAAGAGACGCTTACTGCTACTAAAACCCATAACTGTATCTTCACCACCTTCCCACACCAACCCTCAGGTAATGCCTTCTTCTCAACATTGGGTGCATCATCCACTATGTTCCCTTTTCGTTTCATAGCCCCTTTTGCATTCTTGGTTACCCAGTTCCCGTGATGGGTTTGTTTGCGTTTTTGAGTCTTCTTATAGGAGACCATGGTTGAAGCCTGAAGGGTTTGTTCTGCACTTTCACTTTCACTTTCCCATGTGAACACATCTTGCTTGATGAAATGCCAATGTGGGGGGTTGGTTTTGCTGTGCTTGTTGGAATGTGAAATGGTCTGGTGGGAAATCAAAAGATCAAACATTTTTATGTGTCTTTCCAGATACATTGATGTTTCCCTCCTGCCCACCTGCATCTCTACCGAGAAAAGCTTTAATTAAATGCTCAATGCTTGTTTATATGTGTTTGTTTGTATTGGTAAAACATGGGTACTAGTTTCTTGCATATGGACTAGAATCTTGAAAATTAAAACAATTTTTTTAAAAAAATACTTTTGGGGGAACCGATTTCTAAAGTCCTAAAAAAAATTATTTCTCACTTGTTATGATATTTTATATCATTAAGATAAATACTTTTTGAATTGTATTATTTAGATAAATATTTATTTTTTTATATTTTTTGGGTAAAATAATCAGCGATATCTCTTATACTTTTTTTCAATATTCTTGATCAGTTAGAATTTGTTAAGAATCAATAATTTTATTGGATTCCATACTCAAATCAAGAAAAATAATTATTAATGATAAATAAAATCCATTAAAATTGATGTTTTTTTAATAATTTTTAATTGATTACTCTTAAAAAAACGTGTGACAGATAAAGTATCATTAGCATTTTTATTTATTGAGACTTTTTTTAGAGGTATTTATTGAGACTTGATATATATCCAATCAGTTCCTTCTTTGTTAATTAGACTATCATTTATTTAACATGTGTGCATGATTACATGAGCAATGAATAGAAAAACTATTAACTAATTTCTTATCATAATTTTTTTTTTTTGCTTCTTTAGTGTATTTATAAATATTTAATATAATGCATTAATAGTCTTTATCATGTGTTGATAGTCGCACACTAAAAAGCCAATCGAACTTAAAACATCATATATAATTTAATTACATAAGAATGACAATAAATACAATTGGGTGACAATAACTATTTATTGACGCGTATTTTATGGGATAAGTTTTAAGCTACCATTTATACGAATAGCTCTTCTAAGTTCTAACCAAAGAAAATTGAATTGACAAAATCAATATTTTTTTCTATAAAATTTATTTATTTATTACTTGAGTCTCTATTTTTTAAATTTAATTCTTTATGTTTGTACCATGCAACATATTCGTCTTTTCCTTTAACTTGGTTTAACGCTAAGCTACTTTGTGTTTGTGCAACAATTTTATATATTTTTATCTAATTTTAATTTCATCATTTTCCAATAAACTCACTTTTTTATGGAAAACTCACTATTTTTTTAGTCCGTTTTGGATGGAGTAGTTAGAAATAATAAACTTATAATACTTTACAAAATACAAAGACCTAAATCAAAATAAAAATACAGAATTTAAATAAACAATTGAATAGAATGATGAAGAAATTAATTTCACCAAATAAATCCACACGTGTATTACTTAATTACTGGAAGCGTTTATGGTGTTCCTTGTAATGGGTTCATGCACGGTTCAGTTTAGTTACATTTTTCCTTTTAAGAAAAAAGTTCGGTTAGATTTATGGCAAAAAGTTATCCATGATAACAATTATATAATAAGTCTCTTATAAAAAAAAACATTATACATCATCATTTATAATCAGTATCATTATTCTTAATTTAATAAGTAAAATGTCTAATACACATGAAGTTAATCACATACAATCATTACCGAAAGTATAAAATGTAATTACATAATTTTATCGATCAATATAAATATATTAAAAATGTTGTTCAATTTGAATTCTAAAAAAATAGAATACTTATATAAAATATAAAAAGAATAAAATATAGATATATAATTATATATATATATATATTCGTTTATTTTAAAATTACTCTTTCACATATAAAGAAAAGAATGAAATAATATTGATCCTATGACAATTATAACAACTCACACCTTTTATGTTAGAGTTGGTGAAATTCAATGCAGAGAGAATTTAGTATCTAATAAATTTTTTTCCTGATGATATTAATAAGGTCATGAAATTTCACTCAATTCAATATGAAAAAAATTACAAAAAAAATTCCGTTTTCATAAATAAAATTAATGGTATCCTTATTTCTAATAATACTTATAAAAAATGATAATAATTATTTAGAATTAGAGAAAAAAAGAAATATATTTGATAGAAAATCTTTAGTAATTATATTTTTTAATCTAATCAGTAAATTTTCAAAAAAATTAGTATCAAGCTTAAGTTTTGAAGTCGGTTCTTTATTTCCAGAACATGAACAAGTCAAAGTTAATTATGAAGAAGAAAAAAAAATTATTTGATGCAATTAGAACTCATTTAAACGAAAAAACAATACTAAATGAAAATAAAACAAGTGTATTAGAATCCATGAAAACTGAAAATTAAACTGAACCATAGTAAAAAAAATAGTTTTTTCAGGGTTAGATTTTAATTGATTTTTAGTCTTTTATATTATTTTTTTCCTTTTTTTACTATAACATTGGTGTCAAGTCTTTTCATTTTCAATTTATTTCTATCAATTTAACAGTTTAAAATTATTTAATACAATTTTTAATATTGAACTTTGAACACTCCAAGTTACATCCGATGTCGAAGGAACCTAGTCCACTATTTTTTTGGAATATTTTTTTTCAATCACGATTTTTTATCAACAAAATTTGAATTCAAAATTTTATTTAAGAAAACTGAATTTATTACCCATCAAACCAATAATTTATTAATAAAAAATCATAATTTTTGTTAAAAAAATGTTATACTTTTTTTACACATAAGTCTCTACTATCGTTGGAAAACCCCACAACTACACTACTGCCATGCATGGCTCTATCCGACAATGCATGGAAACTGTCAATTCGAGAGGCGAAATCCGACTTTAGTAAACGTTTATGGTTCGGTTCGGTTCGGTACAAAACACTTAACCTAATCGAACAAGAAATTGTTCTCTCGAATTTAAATAAACTGAAAATTAATTTGTCTAACTGTTGACGGTAAATTTGATGTTTATTTTGGTCAACAAACATTATCTCATAAAAATTCGAAGAAGGAAATAATTATTCCTTTAGAGGATTTGTATCCTCTACATAAATCATTTACTATTTGTCAATGTGTTAAATTTTTAATGTTTAATATAATTTAAAATATATGATTATAAATATAATAAAATAAACTAATAATATGAATTAAATAAAAGATATTATAGAAAAAAAACAATCAAAAAAGAGAAATATGTTATAGGAAGAAAAAGAAGATATCTAATGATGTTATAGGAAGGAAGAAAATATCCAAAGAAAGAAGATGTGATAAAAAAAAATGAAATGATTGAAAAGATTATACTAATGATCCATGAATACGGCACACACTTAAAATAGGAGGTGTTTATAAGTTTCAACTCTCATTATAAGATTTAAGTCTAATATTTATAAAGTACAAATCATAACTTCTCTTACTACTAGACTTTTTCTAAATTTTCAGTATTTATTGTTTTTTTATTCAATCTCCACCTTTAATTGTTTTGGCTTTTTTTTTATCTTTATTATTGATAACTTTATTTTTAATTTTTGCCGTTGATATCTGATTTTTATTTTTGGATAATCATCAAATAACAGTTTTTGATACGATCTAAAAATGACAGATAAACTATTTTTTTATTTGGTTTACTATTAAAAATAGTTTGATTTTTAACTTCTAATTCAGTTTAATTCATGATTCAGTAATAACTTTTGAACGGCCCTGTGAATCACTAAAGTAATCGTAACATCTAAAATTCTTTTTTTATTTGAACGGAACATCTAAAATTCTTAATCCGTGCAACAAGCATTATTCTTTTCACCTACTGTTAATAATTGGGTAAAAGTTGGCCTCTATTATCTTCAATAAGTTACGTTGACTTTCAAGGTCTGAGTCCAGCACATAATGGAGGCTTTTTTTTGGGTTACAGCACATAATGAAGTTTGC
Organism: Glycine max; assembly: GCF_000004515.6. Classification (NCBI taxonomy): domain Eukaryota; kingdom Viridiplantae; phylum Streptophyta; class Magnoliopsida; order Fabales; family Fabaceae; genus Glycine; species Glycine max. The sequence goes on from NC_016090.4 coordinate 40,796,931, forward strand.
CATCCATTATAAAATTTGACTGTGTTAAAAAAGAATTAAAATAAATATTAACATGGAAAGATCAAATTAAAAAATATTTTAAAATCTTATATATTGGATGCTTTATTTTTAAGAAATTTTGTTAAAGATAATAAATATTAATTTCTTAACATATATATATGTCTTTTTTGAGGAGAACATATATATGCATGTCTTAAAGATACATGCACTTTACTAAAATTCATAAAAATATAAGAATAAAAAAGTCAAGTCTACAAATGGCTAAGCATTAGAAAATGCACACTCAACTGAGTGCACCAATTATATGCAAAACCCATGTTTGTAATTTCCATCTCTCAAAAGAATTACTCTTTTAATTACTATTAGTCGGTGGATAAAAATAAACCACTTTTGATATAAAATAAAATAAAAACATAATAAAGTGGATGTTTATATGCTTCATCCAAAATTCAGCAAAAAAAATATGCTTCATCCCAAGAAAAGGGAAGTTCATATGATAAACTTAATATGTAGAATATCTAAAAAAAATATACTTAATATGTAGAAAATGAAAAACAATTTACTTTTATTCTTCTTTTTAATCAGTATTAATGCTTAGTTATCATTTTATTCAATTATTTTTTACTTAAACATAAGGATTGTGAATATATCTTTAGTCGTCTTTATACCCACTTGTAAAATTGGATGCTTCCCAATAGTTGTTACCTATAAGTTAGTGCAACAATTTAAAATCATATAATTTACTCCAGTATATTTGAAAAAGACATGTTCCATATCTTAATTAGATTCTTTACTACTGCTAGGGATCATTTTCGGACCTAGATCAACTAGAATTTGCCATTTTAAAGTTAAATTAATAATATAAGAACTGTGTTATGTGCAGAAAATTAATATTCATAAACTACAAATAAAGATGTTACGTCCTAAACTATAGAAAATATAGCATATACAGGGAAATGTATTTAAGAGTATATTTTAGGTGTAATAATTAACATAAAATTTGTTCCAATTTAATTAGTAGTCACGGGTTCAAACCATGGATAAACAATCGTGATAAAAGCTTGAAGAAAAAAAGTTATCTCCCTTAAATTATACATGTAATTTTTATTTAAAAAAACTGTATATCTATTTTCTAATTAAGGATCTAAAATGTAAAATTCTAGAGTAAACTCTTTTAGAGTTGTTTTTCATCTTTATTATTTATTTCCTTAGAATCTAATGAATGATTTATTACAAGCATTGATTTTAATAAAATGAATGGTGAGGTTTGGTGTAAGTTGATCACTCCATATATATATATATATATATATATATTTGTAACAAATTCAAATATTAGCTGTTGACATATGCAGGGCAAAAGCAAAGGCCTGAACCTACTTTATATAATTTAAATAAATAAAAAACCACGGTTATATGTGTGCCAGTGAGAGTGTGTGTGCATAAAGCCTATGATATAGCTTGTCTTGTATGCAAAATGTGATTAAAGCAAAAGCATCTACATTTAGACCACAATACAATAAAACCTTCTGATTATTGGTTGTAACACAACAAGTGATTTATCCCTTAATAAGTCTAATGCAAGATGATGTAGAACTGTAACTTCTGTGGTGATTCTATGCACAATGCCCTCAATTGTCACGGAAACAATGCATAGAAGAAGATCCATTTGATATAGCAGACAACCAATTCAATTGAATTGAATTCAATTCAACCCTCTTGTGATCAGTTTTTTTACTTGTCGGCCAAAGTGGCCCTACCACCATTCCCCACCATGCTCCAACCTTCCTCCATTTCTCTTCCTCCGTGTGTTACCGACAAAATAGTGCATACCCCAATCTTGTAAAGTTTGTCTACACATAGAAGCTCTTGCAAGTTGTAGTAATTGAAAAATTCAGCGTGCACAAGTCCCCATTAAGCATATTTCTCCTAGCTCATTAATTATTTTCTTCACTTGAGTTGAGGCTACACGTATGTGTGTTACTTTCAAATCTTTTTTTTTTTTTGTGGGGTTGTTATTTCTATTTTCTACGAATTTTGTTCAAGCGGTGTGTGTAGCTAGAACTCAATAATAATGCCCCCGTGTCTTGTGATTTTATGGTTTGCTTCCGGGGAACCATGCCTTAAGTTCATGTACTTTGACACCTCATACTTAAATACTCTATGTATTGTTAGATTCATGGGCACTGATCCACACAAGATCAATTTGAAAAGAGGTTCGAACCTTCTGCTTCCATAAGCAGACAAAAATGAAGATCAAATTATTGGTTCAGCACAATGTTCTCTAATATGATCATTTTATTTTGATTATCCAAATTCGCTCATAAATCACATAATTCTTCCTCTTAATCTAGTTATTTGCATATTTCGGGTTATGGCATTAGTTATAGTTAAGCAAGTTCTATAAGTTAAAAGCAAAATAGTGCATGTATACCAACGTATCGAGAGCAATTAACGATAAATCCACTATGATTAGTGTTTGTCCCTACTAATCTCCATATATAGTAGCTTCCTCAAACTATGAATGAACATTAAGCGTTTTATTTTAAAAGGTTTGTTTATACCAAAAATGTGCATGGGTTGCAATCTATGTGGACTCATTTTCTTGATTGATCTAGATATCAAGATTATAAGCTATACTATTCGTACCATATCACTAAGTAGGATTACTCTACGTGTCAATCAATCATTCATGTGCCCCCATTTTCAATCAAATCAAGTTTTGGGGGTCCATTAATGGATGGCTACTGACCCACCACTCTATTGATGAAGTTCACAGACTATAACACACCGTTACTCACCTTTGATTCATGAGAATTGACTAAATCAGAATCTGTCCCACATTTCCTTTCGTATTTAACTTTTATCTGTTTTATCATTTTATTCATTGGCTCATTTTGGCCCTTATATGGGCATGTTATGCTTGACTGAATGGTAAGTGACACAACGAAAAAGGGAAAATTGTGTGGTGAAATGAAAAGCACCAAACATTGGGGTTAATCCAGCTATTGCTTTCAGAGCTCAGACAAAAATACCTGCAGCCTTCAATGAAGACGGGAAAAGCCTACAGACACAAGCCTAGGTTCTAGTTTGAATCTGAAAGCCATGTAACACTAAATAAAAAGAGCCACATTTAAGACACATCCATCTACCCCTTCTGGATCCCATCACCTGTTTTGCACTTTCCAACCAAGCTAACAGATTTTTTGTCATAAATAGAGGAGGGAAAAAAAGTAGTAGTAGTAATGAGAAAAGGGAAAGTTACACTTACACTAATGACTAACCTAAGTGCCTATGCAAGTGAAGGTATAATTGAATGCCATCCAACAATTACTGACCTCCAATTTGTCTCTAATGATCTATAAATAATTATTGGTATGTTTAATTCATCCAATCCCTCCATAATTCCACCACCATTAATTCTCAATTGGGGACCCACAAATTTTCTTATTTATATCAAACTGGCTACCATACTATTCTTCCATATGCACCTTACCTTGAGCACTTTCCCAAGTTTTCTCTCTCACACCCTTCATTTACACACAACGGAATCATTCTCCTTTCTGCTAACACTTTTGCTTTTTCTTCATGGCTTTCTTTCTCTTTGCTATTTTAATCTTGATGGTCCCTTCTAGTAATGCCTATTGGCCACCTTCACCTGGCTACTGGCCAAGTTCCAAATTCAGGTCCATGAGTTTTTACAAAGGGTTTAGAAACCTCTGGGGCCCTCAGCACCAAAGCCTAGACCAAAATGCATTAACAATCTGGCTTGATAGAACCTCAGGTCTGAATCTTATCACTTTCAATTTCAATTCTCTCTCTCTCTCTCTCTCTTTCACTTGCATAATATCATTGAAATTTAATCCACTTCCACTTTTTGTTTCTCATAAACAGGAAGTGGATTCAAGTCAGTAAGGCCATTTCGATCCGGGTACTTTGGTGCTTCCATTAAGGTTCAACCTGGATACACTGCAGGTGTTATAACAGCTTTCTATGTAAGAAATAACAGCAAATGTTGATTGGTTAAAAACTAACACATTCTGTTCAGATTATTTATTAATTAGTATTAGTAATTATAATGATTATTTGATTAATGTGGCAGCTCTCAAACAATGAAGCACATCCCGGTTTCCATGATGAAGTGGACATTGAGTTTCTAGGGACAACATTTGGAAAGCCTTACACTTTGCAGACCAATGTTTACATAAGAGGGAGTGGAGATGGGAGAATCATAGGCAGAGAGATGAAGTTCCATCTCTGGTTTGATCCTACCAAAGATTTTCATCACTATGCTATACTGTGGAGTCCTAAGGAAATAATGTAAGTCACTATATGCATAGTACATTGTAACTGTACTTCTGAATGTATGTGTAATGTGTGTGAGTGTGACTGTGACTATACGTGAATTTCAATGCATACATTTTCAGTACTAGTCTAAAAGAAAAAGGATAGATAAGGTAGGGACTACTTCGTTTTCTCCTGAAGTAGATAGGTTGGAGTGAAGATAAAAGGAACTGTGGAAGGTTGGATTCGGGGTATGTGGCTTCGGCTTGATTGGTTCTTATATATCATCAGGTATCACAGTTTAGGCACCACTTATTGGCTAGACATTTTCTATAGCTAAAACTTATTTTATATATAATTATTTCCACAACTGAGAAAGGGGTAAAAAGAATGGAGAAATTGGTGTGAGATTAGATAAGTGATGTGATGATAATGTCTTGTAGAAAAATGTGTACAAGAATAATATAACTCGATTGATAATTTGGAAGATGAAACGGAAATAATTTCGTTATCTCTGAAATTAAGGAAAGCAAGTAGGGATTTGACAGGAATATTAAATCATGTGGAAAATTAGAAAATTTGTAGAACCAAGGTCACATGAATGGCACAAAAAAATATGCATCGAAGTGTGGGGTAAACAAAATCTCATGACACCCAACTTAATGAAAAGTTAAAAGTAACATTTAATTAATTGATCTACTGGTTCCTCTCCTAGCCACTTAGATATAATTTTAATTATAAAATGAGTTTAAGTGTTCAACAATACAGTCACTTTTTCATGAATAAAAAAAACTATATAGTCACTTTTTTATTTATGTGTCAGATTCCTAGTGGATGATGTGCCAATTAGGAGGTACCCGAGGAAGAGTGGTGCAACATTTCCTCTGAGGCCAATGTGGCTATATGGTTCAATATGGGATGCATCATCATGGGCAACTGAGGATGGAAAGTACAAAGCTGATTATAAATACCAACCTTTTGTGGCAAAGTATACCAATTTCAAAGCTAGTGGTTGCTCAGCCTATGCCCCTCGTTGGTGCCATCCAGTTTCAGCCTCACCATATAGGTCTGGTGGGTTGAGTAGGCAACAACATAGTGCCATGAGATGGGTGCAAAGATACCACATGGTTTATAACTATTGTCAAGACCCCAAGAGAGATCACAGCCTAACACCTGAGTGTTGGGGTTGAATTGAAGAATTGAAGTATTCAACATTTGGAAATTGGAACACTTAGGCCAATTGGGTATATTATGATGCTGATTTTTGGTCCCCAAAACCAAAACACTGTTCTCTTGTGATTTGTTTTGTCTTTTTTCTTTCAGAAAGTTTCATTTACTTTATGGGGGTCACTTGAGATGGGGGGCCCCAGCTTGGCAGATACATTATGCAAGTGTACGGGGTTGTGCATCCAAGGCTCTCAAGACACGAGAATATTTGGAAGATTGTGTGTGTGTGTGTGTGTGAGTTTTCTTTTTAGACAAAGGAAAAAAAGAAAACAAAGGGAAGAGCGAGGGAAAAGGAATAATGATATCTATGTCCAATGGAAAAGCAAAGTGGCCAAGGTGTATGGGTTGGTGAATGTGGCACCATTGAGTGCGAATACTAAAAAGCACACTTCATTTAATAATGTTATTGTCATTTTAATGATGAAAACGAGAATCTGTGTGTGTGTGTTATGGGGATGGGGGGTTATGTGTTTTGTTCCAAGACTTTGTTTCATGTGAAACTTGTTTATTACCACCATGGAAAAGTTGGTTGCATGAAAAAAGATCGGATGATTATGTAAGAGGTTGTGGGCCATTGGTTTGATCCGAAAGCAACTGACAAAGAATTGAAAATAATTACAAGATCGAGCATGTAAATCATATCAAAAACTTTTTTTATGGATAAATAATTGCATTACTTTTGTCAATGATAACATCTATAATACAAATTAAAGGACTTAATTTTGCTGATGAATTGTAGGAGTTTAGCTATATATTATTGTATAAATTAAATGTTCCATTTAACTCGATAGGATCATGCCTTGAGAGAAATTTTATCACTAGTGAACAGATAATAAAATTTGGTTTCCATATTTTAAGGAAAGTTGATAAATTTCGTGGATACTTAAAAGATCTTTTTTTTTCATCACTTTGATATATATGAAAAAAATTCTGAATTTTTGTTATGATATTTTTAAATTGATTATTTTTTATATATTAAAATGGATGATTCCATTGTTTATAATTGAAAAGAATGTTTATGAGAGATTTCTCAACAAATCCTAATTTATATTTTTTCTGTCGTTAGTTTTGTATAAATTATTCTCTTTTTTCAAAAAAATGTAAGGAAAGAGATCTTTATTGTTGGATTTTTTTTATCCCACAAAAGCTTGTACCAGTCGGTTTAGGGCTAACCAGTGATAGCTATATAATGGTCCAACCAGAACTTAGGCGATGAAATGTTACACTTGAAGTTTAAATTTTGGGCACAAATTAAATTTGTGCATTTTTAGCATGATTTTGGCTTAGCCGGCAAAAGTTCATACAAATTGGATTTGCACCGAGCTTAAGATTCATTTTAGAAGATCCAATTGAATTTGACATTTTTGGTCTAACTCATTATAACTTGTAATTCACATCAAATCCTAAACCAGGTTGAACTAATTAACGAAATGTATGACTTATAGTCTTTAAATATTGAGCTCAAATAAAGTCTGTTTGTTTAGCCTAATTCAATCATTCTTTAATCTTGGTTTAGCACACAAAACACTTGATACAAATTAGATCTTCATTGGGATTTGATCTCATTTTAGAAACCAAATTGAATGTGTTTTTTTGGAAAGACTTATTGTAGTGGCAACCTATAACAAGCTTACAAGTGGCCTAGCTCAAAGATGTCAAACAGAAATTAAATTAATTCTTTTCAACGTAATTTGCTCATGACTCAATCTAGGTTTAATCATAAAAGCTTGTAAAAAAACTTGCCTTTTCTTTTTATGGATTTTTTTCTTTTAATTCAATTCTTCTCATCAAAACCTCATGTGAAGATACTTACATTTTTTTAATGAACTTTTAAAAGAAAAATTATAAGACTAACAACAAATTTTGAAAACTCGAAGGAAAAAATGAAACTAAAAACTAAAAATTGATTTTGCTTTTTAAAATTTAAAACTATAAATCACTCCAAAGAGATCCTTACTAAAATATTTCTAAAAATAAGTGGTTGTAACAAAGCCTAATGCACACCTACATATTACACTTTAAATGTATTTTTAAACAAGTTAAAAAATATAACTTATTAAATACTCCTTTGAAAAAACAATAAATATTCCTCAACAAATTACATATCTAAAAGGATTTAAATTAATTACATTAGTAATGTAAAGCTTTTTATATTATTATTCAATTATAAATTGTTACATATTAAAATTATTAATTTTTTATAATAATTATTTTAAAAGTCATATTAAAAATAATTTTTAATTAATTAACCATATAATTTTTTTACACTTGCAATATATAAAAATTAAATCTATCCAATAATAATATTTTTTTCATTTACCAGATTTGAACTCAAAATTTTATTTAAAGGAATCGACTATAGTGAAATTTGATATAAAAAATCACTCTCAATATTTTTGCCTTACCTTTAAATTTGAATTTTTGTGAAATTTATAATTTATTTTTGTTGAGTATATTTAAACCATTTGACACTTTTAATATTTCATATATTTATTAACTTTCCTATAAAATAATATAAAATTTCTATTGTTTAGCAATTACTCATTTAAGTGTGATTTTGATTCATATATCCCACCAATATTCTTTTTGTTAAATTGCTTTTATTATGTAGATATTTAAATATAAATCTCTTCACTTCACTACAAACATCTTTCTTTTATATGTTAACACCCGCTTCTTTTCATCTAACTTGATTTTTGACACAAAAAAATATCATGTCTTTTCATCAGTTAAGTTACAAACGTAATTAGTTCAGGAACTTTAATGGTACTATTGGTTTATTCGACAGGATTCAATGAAACAAATACAGCACTTAATGATTCATGAACGAAAAATCCAGATTCGATCAGTAGATTGTCTGCTCTGCTCTGAAGTCTGGAATCCATTAACAACTTGTAATTCTATATATCCATGTGTTGTACGATGGTTTAAATCGTGTGTATGTGTGTCATATGAGTTTTTTTTTATTAATAAATGTTTAAATTATTTGTTTTGCTTGCAATAGATAAAAGAGAATATTTGGTTCAAAAAGTAACATAAATATATTAATCTGAACACATTTTAATGGAAATCAGAGATTCATTTAAAATATAACAATTACGTGACTTAATTTTATTTTTCTTATGGTAAATGAAAAAAATCGTTATATATACGTTAATATCAACAGTGAAAATTGTTTTAAACATGAAAAATATGTATAATTATTACACTTTATATATATATATATATATATATATATAAATTCTTTAAGATAATTTTAATATAATTTGATAATTTTTCTACAAAGAGATATGTATTGAGCAAGATCTCTATTTACCATGTTATCTTAAATATTTTAATGAGAAGTTGCAAAACAATAATTCATAAATATATAAAAGAATATTAGTTACAAGTATTTTACTATCGTGCACCTTTTTTCTCTATTTGAAATTAATATATAGAATAAATATGTCTTTTTCTTTATTTACTATAAATAAATAAACCGTATACTAGCATAATTATCCCTATCATGTTTGTGTGGTTATGTGTGTAAGCAATTCAGACCATACATCAAGACATCGAGAATGAAACAAAAGCAAACATTGAAATGGTAATCTACCGGCAATCTCAAAATTATAAAAATATCACCCTTCCTCCAAATAATCAAGCATGATTGTTTATTGAAGATGCTCGAAGACGATAATAATGCATAAAGCATAGGGCCATAATGCCAAGATCAAACAAATAAGGTAGTTGGTGGATAGCTTTTAAACCATTAATAATAGAATGAAAATGATTGAATGTTTTCCAAATGATAAATCCCTTCAAGTCACTCCACTCCCTTTCTCTGAATTTGGCATTTTTTTAAGGATTAGTTATTTGATGTGAGATGTTTTATTTGAATAATTAATTACGAAGATTATATTGACCCCAACGCATTTGCACCCTATTGGGCAAGTAGTTAGAATTAATTTCTTTCATCCTGTCACATTTTATATGAAGGTTATAATAATTGAAATGAATTTTTTTTATACAGAATTGAAATTAATTTGAACACACATTTCATTTTTTCAATATCCATTTTACTTAACTTTAATACAAAGATTTGCAACTTCAACGTATCATAAAGCCCTTAACTACATCACTCATTTCGTAAGAATTGTTTATCCCATGCAAACCAATGGTTAAGGGGTTAAGTAGGGACTTCTGATATAAGATAAGGACAAGAAAAAAACCACTTTTTTTCTTGGCGTCTTGTAGGCGAGAGCATTATAGATATTATCCGCCTCCTTCGGTTATTAAACTGACTTCAGAACAATAAACTATGGCCAAACAAATAATGAATAAAAGCTTTATTTGTGGAAAATGAATGTAATTATGATTTATATTTCCTGTAAAATTTGTCGTACTAAAACTGCGATGGTATTCAAGCAAAATTTGAAAAACAAACGATACTTCGTATTATCAAAGATTTGATTAATTCTCCAATGCAAAAAAAAAAAAAAAAAAAAAAAAACACACTCACATACACACATGGGGGAGGTGGGTAGCCACAGAAAATACTAAATACTAGGACTTCATGGAAATTCCGTTAGTATGTAAGGTCATGCTAACCAATTCTCTAAAAACATTGGATAAAAAAAATATTAAATACAATAGTAACATAATATAAGTTTTAAATAACTTAAATTCTGAAATTTAAAAATAATCGATCCACTTTTTTAATTTAAAAAATAATTTATTTCCCTTAAAAATGTTTAATATATTATCAAATAATTATAATATATAATACGTGAAATAACATCATGGAAGTTACCTTTGAATTTAGGATTACGCTAATGGATTTTTATAAGCATTGGATAATTTTTTTCTTCTGGGATCAAGAGACCCCTATGTCTCCCAATCCATCCACTAGCTCAAAAAATAAATCTCGTTTGTTGTTAATACTGAACAAAATAAATTTTATATATGATGAAAATTGAACACAAATTCTTTTACTATATATTATTATCACTCATAGGAATGAAACTAGACTTTAATCATTGGATAAAAAATATTAAATACATTTAATCATGTATGAAAAAAAATATTAAATAACCATATTATATTATATTATAGGTGAGAAGTTTAAGTATTGATTTTTTTAGATAAAAAGTATTAAATGAATTATATTTAAATACAATAAATCCTCTTTTTTTTAATAAAAACTTTATTCTTTTATTACATTGATATCCTTAAAAACATTTAATAAACAAAGCGCTTTTAAAAACATAAGTTTTAAATATTTTTATATTTTAAAATTTTTCTTTTTATTTAATATTTTCTACTTTTATTTCTTCGTGCTCTAAGAAAATTCGTTTTATAAAACATCTTGTACAAGTTTAATTTCGATTTCCCTTTGTCACATCATCAAAGTATTTCATCCTTTTTAATTACTATTATAATCAAACACTTCTAAACCTGTTAACTTACACATAAATTATCATACAAATATTTTACTTTTAAATCAAAATCAAATATTAGATGATTGAATAATTTTGCGTTAACTATGTGTTTTTTCCTTTAATTATTTTCAAATTTCATTTTAAAACAAAACATTAACCGATTTTAATCCCTAATGATTTTATTCTGTTAACGTTTTTTTTGTCTTCCATCAAATATCATTAGGTTATCACACAATCAACTAGTGTAACATAACATTTATGCTTAAACTTTTTAAATTATGTTTTTAGTGCATTGCCTTTTTACATATTTTACATTTAGGTCCTAAACAATTGTTTTATCAATATTAGTCTATTTTTTTTTTTACAAAATTCACTTTTAATTGTTAACAAGTTTTTAATCGATCTTAATCTCTTAACTTTTGTTTGTCATTAAGTTTTTTTTTTGAAAGATACATGTTGGTCATTAATTTTAGTTTCTTCCATCAAATATTATTACTAAGCAATGTGACAGGCACATTAACAAACACATGACTTGTCATCCGAGTCATTAGTTTGACATAGAAGTTAAAATAAAATTTTGTTTAGAAAAGAAAAATAAAAGTCACGTGATAAAATGTTAATTCAAGACATTTTTTTAATGATTTTAAAGTGTTACAAATTTTCTGACGTATGAAACCGATAAAAAAAATTGAAATTTTGAAGGAAAAAAAAATCACTAAAAATACATTAAGCAAAATCAACAACTCTCGATATACGAATCAACACAGCAAACCATGATTGAAAACACAATCAATAACCCATAGTAAACAAAACAAGAATAAACAAAATCACAAACTACAATCAAAACTTCTAAACACCTCTAATCTTGGAACTCTTTCGAACCCAAATTCTCAACCTCACTTCTTAAACAAACGTTAAATCCTTTCATTTTAATCTCACTCTCACCCACATTTTTGCTCCACAAGATGGGCATAGTGCCAAGAGTGAGGTAACAACAACGAATTGTAAGAATTTTCTAATAGGTTGTTAATTTATGTATTTTGGGTTGTTGACTTATATATTATAATTTATTAATTTTGCTTACTGTATCTTCTTTATTTTTCTCTTTCAAATTTTCAAACCTCTTTATAGCAAGTTTACACTATAAAAAAAATTTCAAGAAAATATAATTATTAGAAAATGCCTTGAACTAACATTTTATCACATAACACCAAACTAGTAATCCACATTGCAAATCACACGATTACCACATTATCACTTAATAGTGATACTTGATGAGAAAGAATAAAAAATAGTAAAGGGTGTGTTTAATTTAGAAGATGAAAGAATGAAAATAAAAGATTTTTTTTAAAAAAAATTAAAGTATAAAAGGTGTGAATCCAACAAAATAAAATATAAAATTTCTCATCAATATTATTTCTCTCTTTTGTACCAAACACACCATAACAATAATCGAAACACTAAGACTAATTGAAATTATTGAGTCTGAACATAAGTTACATAAAAATGAATGAGTAAAAATATTTAGAAAAAAAATGTTAAGTGAGACCAATATCCAATCAATATTTTATTTAGGAGCTAAAATAAAAATTCCTAAAAAGACTAGGAATGAAATATAATTAATACAATAATTTTTCATTGCATCAAAATTAATAGTTTTAGTGACTTTCACGTAATCATGGTTTGTTCTTAACGACAATCTGTATCTTACCATTGTCACATCAATATCAGCATTACTGCTCCAATTTACAAACAAATGGGGAAAAAATCCCTACAAAATAATTAGAGAAGAATGAACAAAGTAATTTAAGGAAAGCTATCAACTACTTTAAGGAAACCTAAAATTCTAAGAATAATTTAGAATAACAACAAAGTCTTATCCCATTAAATAAAGTCAGTTACATTATTATACTACAGTACTCGACACAACGCCGAAGAAAATCAAGGTTTCAAAGATATTGAGTCTAAGGTCTCCCTTGTTGATTTCCTACAATGTCCTCTTCAGTCTCCCTTTTCTCCTTTTTGCTGGACTAAAAAATCATGTTATCCACCCTTCTAATTGACATCTCTTGTGATCTCTTTTGTACATGTCCAAATTACCTTAAGTGATTTCCTGTCATTTTTTTCTCAATAGGTGCTACATCAATCTTTTCTTGCATATCGTAAATGAACCCCCAAAAAATCAACCCCAATGAACCCCTTATTCTTGAAACGACATTGCAGGAAGAATTACCTTTACCACGAGCGTTTGGAAAAAAGCTGCAATGTGTTCTCACTTAAACAACCAAGAATTCCATGGCTAGGTGAGTACCTAAGATCACGGCCCTGAGCTTGCATTTTCAATTGCTGAAGAACTCTAAAAGATGGCAACGCATGCAAGACCAAATCACGTGTATCTTCATTCAAAGATGCAAACAATCTGCTCTGATCCTCTATGTCCATAATTACACATTTTGGTAGTAGAAATTTACTTACGCTGGCATATGAGGAACCCACCTTTTGGAAATGATGACTGCCCATTCTATTGAACAAGACATGAGTGCCCTGTACTCCGTGTTGCGTACTAGGAGGAGTGGGCGATGGTTGAGAGTGACGCAGATCCATGGACATGTCATATTTCGGTCGGTATGAAGCAACAATGTCATCACTGCTAGGGCAATAGGCAAGGGATATGCAGACTCCTTGATTATCAGTTTCAGGAACCATAAGCGGCCTTCATGTTAAAAAACTGAAGCATTAGGAGGGCGAATTACAGCAATAAAAAACAGAGCATGACAACATTTCTATGTGATTGCTTGCAAAATCACCAGTCCTTATGGAACCAAGTTGAAATTATGCAGAAGCAAATAGGAACAATCCATCATATACCGTCTTAAATGCAGGGAAATGTTCCAAGTCCATCTGGAGTTAAGACATAATTTAATTCACTTTTTATTTTAAGGAAAAATAAATCATTTGGTCCTTATAGTTGCATAAACTTTACCTTTTAATCCTCACACTTTAAAATCATCCCTTTTAATCCCTATACAAGCACTTTCGAGTCCCTTTTGGTCCCTGTCATTACAAAATGACAAGGACGAATAGGTAAAGTTTGTGTAACAAGGACCAGAGTTACCTAAAAATGCTTTGTACAGGGGCTAGAAGGGATGGTTTTTAAGTACAAGGCAATGATAATGAAAATATGTAAAGAAAATATCCATAAAATATAAGCAGCCTACCGCTCTTCAGAATCAATGTTCCACTGACAAAGGCCAACAGCAGATGCAGATAGGATGGTTTTAACACCAGAAGACAAACTTGAAGTTTGTGCAAGAGCATGTACAGTATGCACAGGGTTGCTAGTCAAACCAACAAGGGATTTCATGGGTCCTGCAGTTTGGCGCATATCAAACACCAAGACAGAACCATTCTGCAGGGAAGTTATATGAAGATTAGCATTTGAAGTTCCCACATCAAATAAATACAAAACCAAAGTGCTGACCTGTAGTCCAGCATATATGTAATGTGAATTGTTGAGATCCCATGAACAAGACCATGCAGGAACCTGGAATACAATTCTAGTAAAGGTGAAACCACCCAAAAGCTTGTGACAGATCACAATCTTTGAGCAATAAATTAGTAGAACAAGGGGAAAGGGGGCATGAAAAAAAACTATTTTAAAAATTTATTTCTAATTTTCTACATGTAGTTTGGAGGATTTTATCTTATGTCATTTGAGGTTTTGGAATCAGGGGAACTAATGGCGATTGATGGCCTTGCCCTCCTGCCGTATGCTATTTGCAGTTAGTTCATGCCTAAGGTTGGAGAAAAAAACTAGACTTTCTGGATATCTACTTACAACACTGCATCCTTTATGGAAATCGGTGGTTTTTTTTATCTTCTTCATGGTGTTTAGTTAATGGTTACTTTAAAAGGCCATCTCTGGAGACTGAAAACCTTTACAGAGATGACTTGCTGTCTTTTTGGCTGGTCCTTATGAATTTATATTACTCAACTCAAGGAGGATAAAAAGTTAAATATACAAGCAATACCAATCTTAAAACCACAAAACATAGCAAACTATTTCCAACAGCTTTATTACTACTAAATTACCAAATCAAAATATTGAATCAAACTTCACCTGTAGGTCATAATTGACAACAAGGTTGCCGCTGTCCAAGCTGTAACAAAAGGAAATACATCAATGACCAAATTTTTACTACGTCAGACAAGATGAATTAGTACTTAATGCAACCATACCTGAGCACTGATAATTTCTTTCCTAGAGAAGAAAAGAGGGCCAGGCTACTACTACTATGAGAAGCAGAAATGTGTAGGTCTTTAACACCATTTGTGCCAGAAGGCAGTAAGATGTCTTGCATCTCAAATGGAGACATCAAGCTCATCTACAAAGCCGAGTTCCCATAAAGGTTAAATTGAAATCCTTCATTGTATAAGAGTTAAGATATACTAAAGCCACATACATATACACATAAATACTTCAAATTGAAGAATCTTACTTTAGTTAACAAGTGCATTCCACCTATTGCCTTTCGCTTTTGTGCAATTAATAAAATTTGATTTGAAATGTCCATATCAAAAACACGAGCACCATCCAGATCAAACGTTTTCTAAAACAGGTAAACAACTAATTAAATAAAATTAAGTCATCAGCAGTCAGCACAAATAGACAACATCATATAAATTTTTTTAACAAAATAAGCTTATTATAAAAGAGGACATGTGACTGAAAAAACCTAGGGTATATTACACTTTACCACTTTATAGTTCCACATACTCCCCCAACTTACCTATCTAAACTTATTTTTAAATCACTAAACCTCCCTGAAGTTTGGTTTAAAGTGAATAGTTAAATTAATAAAGTCCATTTACTTTGCTTAAATTAATCATGGTTTCAGGTTTGATAGCCACAATTTTGACCATGCATATAGTATATTTTCACTTAAACACAAACTTTGAGGGGTTAACGATATAAAAAGAAAGTTTAGAAGGTAAATTGAGAAATGGTGATACTAAAAGACAATAAAGTGTAATTTTCCCAAAAATCTGTCCGGCAGATGCAATATGTGATGCTGTTAAGTACGAGAGGGAGGGGGAGAAAGTGAGAGAGAGAGAATGACATACCTGCAATTCAAAATTGAACATCAATTGCCTGCTCTGCATATCTAGTAGCATCTCCAAATAAGTGTTTCTCTACAAGAACAAACGTACAAATAATAATTATTTAAAACCACACACACAAAGATAGAAAAGCATAAAAAAGGCTCATATGATTTGCACCAAATCTTTATGCAGATTCTGCCTTTATGCGCCTCAAGTAAATACCTCAATTGTTAACATCTAGTCAAGGTTATCAAACTCTAGAATCTACTTAAACTCGCGGGGGCTCCGTAAACTCGACTCATAGACTTGCAAGAGTCTATTTTATATTAAAAAAATGATAAAATAACTATAAATAACATACCAATTCAACATTTCAACACCATAATAAAGCAAAATAGTAAACCACAAATTCCACAATACTAAAATAACTAAGTCTAGTAGTATATCACTACTGGATAAGTTCAAACTACACCAAATAAAACATAAATAATAAGTTCACACAATTACAAAAAATAAGTTATTAAAATGATAACATTAAATAACTAAAAAAGGACAATGTCACTTAGATAATCTATAAAATCAATAAAATGCAATACATTACATGAAAGTTTTGGGTTAAATTTCTAAATTAAACACAACCTTAAACTCACTAGTCAACCAAGTTTGGTCCAAGTCTACCAAAAAGCAAGTTTGTTAACGAGTTAATCGGAAGCCAGAAGGTACATGTGAACTGTAAACATAACTTGAGAGTTTGATAACCCATGCATCAAGTTGTTAGAAACTAGGGCTTTGTTCAAGGTGGTTTTTCATTTAGTTTTTGGAATTTTTAAAAACTAAAACCAGTTTTAGTTTTGAGTTTCAATATATTTTTTTATTTTAGTTTTTAAAAGTTGTTGCAAATTGAAGATGGATAGAATGAGTCAACCGATTTATCTCGTATCACTCTACAATGAAATAATGGTGGTGGCAACAAAGGTGATGATGGTAGCGGTGGTGGAATGGTGATGATGGTGAGAGTGTGATTTTAAAACTAAAAACCAAATTCACAAATCTTCTTTTCTTGATTTTGAAAATGAATGTAAAATTGTTTTGAAATTGAGTTAAAAACCATTTTAACTGCATTTTTGCCAAACGCAATTTGTTTTGAAAATTGCATTTGTAAACGAAAAACCAAAAACTCACAACCACCCCGAATGCGGTAAGAAAACCGATTGTTTCAAAGTAGCAAAGTAGTTGATGTTAAATTCCTGGATCTAAAGAAGGTAAATATGCAAACAATGGAAAGAGTGTTATTCTAAATGATCTAACAAGGCAGGGCTTGCGGGAAAAGGATGCAACAAAGTTGGCAAACATAACACACCTCTGTCATCTATTTCCTATAAAGTAAAATATTATCAGGTACGAAAAAGTGGCTCAAACAGGAAAAGGGTTCTAATATTGGAAAACCACAGATTTACCATTAAATGGTTTGTATCATGTATACTGTATAGTATTGCATATGGGATACCTCAGTAAGCTTCTGAACTTGAAGATTCAATGCAGCTTCCTTCTTCTGCCATCCGGCTTCTTTCTTGTGGCGATCACTTCCCTGATAACAGAACCAATATAATGTTCTTAACCAAAAATAACATAAATACAGCCATCAAGTCCCACACAAAGCCACGAAGAAAATATATTAAATGGTTTGTATCATGTATACTGTATAGTATTGCATAAGGGATACCTCTGTAAGCTTCTGAACTTGAAAACTCAATGCAGCTTCCCTTTTCTGCCATCCAGTTTCCTTCTTGTGCCAATTACTTACCTAATAACAACCGATATAATGTTCTTAACTAAGAATAACATAAAGACAGCCTCATATTCCAGGAAAATCAAAGTCCACACCAAGCCACGAAGAAAGTATAGCATGTACCTATGGCAAAAGGGGGGAGAGGGGGAAACTGTTTTTTTAGACTAAGAATTAAATGCACCAAGCAACCAAAGAAAAATTTTCACTAGCATCCTACCTTGCTTTCAAGGGCAGCACATTTGGCCTCAAGTGACCGAATTCTCTGTCAACAGAAAGAGTAATCAGGCAAACAATTTTGTTGAAAGTTTCCTATTGAGTTTTCATATTTTATAGAATGCGCATAAAATTCACCCAACCTTCTGATTTTCTTCCTCGACGGCCACTACTTGAGAGGCATAGAGTTTCCTCACATCCTTCAACGAGCATTTCACTTTACATTGAGGACACTAGGACAAATAAACACAAAAAAGATAAAATGTCAATGTACAATTTTTGGCTACACAAACATCAGAAACTACCTCTCAAGTCTCAACCAACCACAGTCTACGGTTACCTTATTGGAATTTCTGCGGTGTTGAAGCCATTTTTTGATGCAAGACATGCCATATATGTGTCCACAAGGGAGACAGCTGAACTCATCAACCCCCAAAAATTCAAATATATCACAACATTGTTCACATATATTATATATACAACTAGACAACAATTTTAAAATAAACTAACAAACTAACTAACTAATATAAGGTGTCCGATTAAAAAAACAAGAGAGAATGTAAATTAGGGTTAAGTAAAAGGGGTTTGGGATTGCACCAGATGTGATGCTCGCCGTTATTGGTCCAAGCGTCCATACAAATAGGGCAAAGGAGACCGTCAACGTCAGGGCTGGCCCACTCGTTCTCTTGGCTCAGGCTCCCATTCGCGAAGGAACAAGAAGCCTCGCCTCCTTCGGTTCTACGGCGCTTGTTCTGCGATTCGATGAGGGTAACGACTTCGCTGTTGGATGTACTGACACGGGGAGCGTCGTGCGAAACCCTAGGAGGCGCCCCGGCGGGAACATACTCTTCGTCTTCGTCGTCGTCGTCGTCTTCTTCTTCATCGTCGGTTTCGTCGTCGTCGTCGTCGTCGTGGGATAATCCAAAGTCTGCGGGAATTTCAATGAGATTTGCTTCTGCGTTTTCGTCGTAGTCGTGGGGTAATTCAAAGTCTGCGGGGTTTAGAAATAGTGTTGAATCCATTACGAGAGGGGAGAGCCCAAACCTATAAGGGCCACCGAGGGGAAAAAACTAAACGGAGGTGAATTTCAATCGTTTAATTGGTGCGAAAGAACTCAAGGAAAGGATCAAAGTGAAATAACTTAACATTGTTCGTGCACATTACAAAATATTATCCTTCATTCTCTCACTATAGGATGCTCTCGGATGTGGTTTTGGTTTAGTTTTTAGACAAAATTCATCTAAATCAAATATAAATTAAATATTAATGATTAAATTTGATTCAATTTTAATATATCATCAAATCCAAATCAAATCAATTTTCAGCCATTTGATTTGGTTCATCATGCGGTTTTTCATTTTTCTTAATCTATTATTAAACTTACATGATTATTGCTATACTATAATATTTTTCTATTAAATTAATGTAGAGATATCATACCAAAGGTTTTTTTTAGAAAAAAGCGTTTCAAAACAGTAAAAGGCATCTATTCCTTTTCCTATGTGAACCAACCAAAAAACACAGAGGAACGCAGAAGCAGGGTTCAGTTGATTTTTCTCATTCATTTCATCCTTGAAAATAGAGGAATAGTCGTTTGCCTCTTGAAATCGTTACAATAAAATCAACTTACAAATATTACAATTAATATAATCAACTTGCAATCGTTACTACTACAAAGAAGCAAACTTTTTTTTTACATCGGCATAAGGAAGGAAGGGTCATGCAGTGGAACCAGTTTGGCAAAAAAAAAAGGTGTTTTTTGTTAGAGGAGACCACTTTCTTTTTAATTTGCTAACATTTATAACCACCATCTGCTAAAAGCCTTATCGATCTTCTCCAAGTGTGCCACTACTCGATGAAGGAGTTTGAGACTCTGAGTCTGCCACGACACACTAAGACAGAAGTTTGCAAGGAAATCTGCAATGTGGGCAACTCGTCCTTCCTCTTGCGTCACACCCATCGAGACCTCACCAATCTGCGTTTGATTAACACGTTGTTGATAGTCCTCCTATTCAATCTCAAAAAACAGAAAATCAGTAAGGAACTAATTTCATCTAACAACCAAGTTGTATCCGAGTCTCTCAACCTTGTAAAACAAGGTAATTAATGTTTAGTCTTAAAATATAAACCGTTTAAAAATACTCAAGTACTTAACTAAACTAAACATGTGAGAAAATAAATAAGCATGCTCTTAAAATTCTCCTTCCAACATGTCCTTGAATTAAAAAAATATTAAATTATATTTTAATTGACTCAAGATTGTTTCAAAACATTATTACTCTAAATCAATATCTGAATTTGATAGAGTCCCCTTATCCTCAACAGTCAACAACTTCGCTTTAAGATTTATTTGTAAGCTTTTCAACTTGTATGATAAGAGCATGCTTCAAATTTTAACTATAACTTTATTGTTAATTGAGATTAAATTGTTTTTGACCTAACGAACACATCTATATTAACCTAACTAATTTAATGCCCCAATTCGGTATTAAAAGAATGTTTAAATATAAATTATTATTCAACAAGATAATACCATAAATAAAACTTTTGGAGAACTACAACAATTGTTTAATACTCAGTTACTGAGCCATGATTGAATTAATTGTTTACATTGTTATGATCTGCCCTTGGGTTTACTATGTAACTAATCGGTATCAATCGTACATATTATGTAACCTCTGCAAACTTTTATTTACTGAAGAGAGGGTGACATACCTGCAATTCAAAATTGCTATTTATCGATGCAGATTCCCTGTTCTGCATATCTAGTAGCAGCTGCTCCAAATAAGTGTTTCTCTACAAGACCAAACTTACAAGCTATAATTATTTTAAAACCATGCATACAAAGATCCAAAAGGATAAAAAAGGCATATATGATCTGCACTTAATCTTTACAGGGATTCATTCAGCTTAAATTTCTGTCTCCTATGCTCCTCAAGCAAATTCCTCAATTTTTGAAATCCAATTAGTAGAAACTAAGAAACATGGTTTCAAAGTAACAAAAAAGTTTATGTTAAATTTTGGGTTCTAAAAGAGGTAAACAGGTAAATACCAATGGAAAGGGGTGTTATTCCTAATTATCTAACAAAGCAGGGGCTACGGACTATGGATAAAGGATGCAACAATGTTGGCATACACGACACGACTCTGTCATCTGTTTCTTATTAAATTATCAGGTACCAAAATTGGCTCTAAAAGGAAACAGGTTCTAAATTTTGAAAACCACAGATTTACCAACAAATGGTTTGCAATTGTATCGTCTATAGTAAACAGTAATGCACAAGAGAGATACCTCTGTAAGTTTCTGAACTTGAAGATGGAAGGCAGCTTCTTTCTTGTGCCAACCAAAGCCCTAAGAACACATTTGATATAATGTTCTTAACCAAGAATAATAGCAGTATAGCCTCATATTCCAGGATAATCAAAACCAGGAAGAAAAGACAGTATCTACATATGACAGAGTTAGTCTCAACGGCATCCTACCACAGTTTCAAGGGCGGTACATTTGGCCTCAATTGACCCAATTCTCTGCCAACAGCAAAAAAAAGTATAAACTAATCACTAATCAGGCAATCAAACTACTTTCTTAAAATGTTTCTTTCGATATATAAAATAAAATGCACATAAAATTGACCCAAACTTATGAGATTCTTCATCGATGGCAACTCCTGGAGAGGCATAGAGTTTCCTCACATCCTTCAACAAACATTTCATTTTGCATAGAGTTTCCTCACATCCTTCAACAAACATTTCATTTTACATTGAGGACAATAGGACAATTAAACACAAAAAAGATTATAAAAAAAAAAGAGTCAATGTACAATTTTTGGGTACACAAATATCAGAAAGCACCTCTCAAGTCTCAACCAACCACAGTCTACAGTTACCTTATGGGAACTTCTGCGGTGTTTGTTGTATTTTGGGTAATTCAAATAAAGTCACATGGTGCTAGTAGCACCTGATAGCATCACAGATAGATATTAATTGATATAGTGCATTTCAGTTTATATACTATTTTTCTGTTTTGAGTTTGTTATAGGTGTAACAGAATTACACCTGGAGTCATAGAATATATACTTTCAGAAAATGAGCTGTAACTGTAATCAATTCATTCATCAATAAAGATTCAGTTCCTCTCAATTCTTCTCAACCTTCTTCTCTCTGTTGGTGAGTGATGAAAATCACAATTGAATCCAACAAATTTGGTATCAGAGCGAGTGAGATTCTGGGAAACACGAGAGCTGCGTGAGGTGCGTGTGATTCAAATCGGAAATTCGCATTGAATTAAAGATTGAAATCGAAGAAAATCACAATTGATTTTCTAGGGTCAGGGAAACACGAGAGAATTGTGAGGTTCATTTGAGTGAAGAACAGAGTGAGAAGATGAATGGAAACGGTGGATTTAACACTCACTTACCAGTGTTTGATGGTAAGAACTGGAATCGTTGGTCAATACAGATGCGTGTGTTGTTCGGAGCACAAGATGTGCTCGAATTTGTGAATGACGGAGTTCCGGATTTGGCGGAAAATGCGACGGAAGCGCAGAGGAATTTGCATCGCGAAAAGAAGAAGAAGGATCAGAAAGCCTTGTTCTACATTCACCAGTGTGTTGATGCAAAGATCTTTGAGAAGATTGCGGAATCGACGACGGCGAAAGCTGCTTGGGACACGCTTGTGCGTTGCTATGGTGGTGATGCAACTGTGAAGAAAGTCAAGCTTCAATCACTGAGGAAGCAGTATGAGAACCTGAATATGAAACACAATGAGAAGGTAGCTGATTATGTGTCTCGCATAATTACTGTTACGAACGAAATGAAGACCTGTGGTGAGACAATTTCTGAGCAGATGATTGTTGAAAAGGTACTGCGTTCCTTAACTGCTCAATTTGATCATATAGTTGTTGCTATAGAACAGTCTAAGGACACTAGTACAATGAAGATTGATGAATTGCAAGGTAGTTTAGAAGCACTTGAATTAAGAGTAATTGAAAGAGGAAATGGAAAAGAAACAGATCAGGCTTTGCAAGCAGCATCTAAGGAAAATTGGCGTGAAATTAAGAAGAAACAGTGGTTAGATAAGAAGGCTAAACAGAATCCCAATAGTAGTGATAAGGATAAAGGAAAATCACTGGCTGATAAGGCAGAATCATCAAATAAAGGAGGTTATAACTCAAAGTTTAATAAGAAAAAGAACTTTGATAAAAGGAAAATACAGTGTTATAATTGTGACAGATTTGGTCACTTTGCTGATGAATGTTGGTCTGGTGCTGGTAAGTGGAAGAAACCAGAGAAAGGTACAGAGCAAGCTAATCTTGCTCAAGATAGTTCTGATACAGAACCTGTTATGTTAATGGTGACAACCAATGATGAAGGCGTAGTAGTAGATTGGTGGTATTTGGACACGGGTTGTTCTAACCATCTAACTGGGAATAGGCAGTGGTTGATTAACTATGATTCCAGCAAAGAAAGTAGAATCAGGTGTGCTGATGATGAGTACTTGGTTGCTGAAGGAATGGGAGATGTGCTGGTAAAATTGAAGGATGGTGGAACTGTCTTGATTGAAAATGTGTGGTATGTGCCTGGCATGAAGAGTAATTTGATGAGTGTAGGCCAATTATTGGAGAAAGGTTACTCAGTAACTATGAGAGATGCAGTGCTGCAGCTGTTTGATAATTCTGATAAACTGGTTTTGAAGACAAAACTGAGCAGGAACAGGACTTTTAAATGCAATGTAAAAGATTCTGGTGTGAAAGTATTGAGTACAGTGACTGAATCACAGAGCTGGCTATGGCATAGGAGATTTGGACACTTGAATTTCAAGAGTCTAACTCAGTTGAGTGAGAAGGAGCTAGTGACAGGTATGCCAAAGATTGGTGTGTGTGACAAGACCTGTGATGTGTGCTTGAAAGGCAAGCAAACCAGATTGCCATTTGCTGATCAGTCACCTATGAGAGCAAGCTCTCCACTACATGCAGTGAGTTCTGACATTTGTGGTCCTATTGAAGTGCCAACACTTGGAGGTAATAAATACTTTATTACTTTCATTGATGAGTTTACTAGAATGATATGGCTGTATGTCATCAAGCAGAAGAGTGAAGCATTAGAGGTGTTCAAGAAATTCAAAGCTGTGGCAGAAACACAGAGTGGCCAGAAATTAAAAATATTGAGAACAGATGGTGGAGGTGAATACACCTCAAAAGCATTTGAGGAATTTTGTGAAGCTCAAGGTGTTGTCCATGAGGTCACTCCCCCATACACACCACAACACAATGGACTTGCTGAAAGAAGGAATAGGACCTTGCTTGATATGGCAAGGAGCATGTTGAAACAAAAGAACATGCCTCATGAGTTTTGGGGTGAAGCTGTAACAACATTAGCTTACATTCTCAATAGGTGTCCTACAAAGAGCTTGAAGTTGAAGGTACCTATGGAGGTATGGAGTGGCAAGAAGCCCTCAATGAGTCATCTAAGGGTGTTTGGATCTTTGTGTTACAATCATATACCAGACGTTAAGAGAACTAAGTTGCAAGACAAGAGTGAAGTCATGGTATTGATTGGATACCACTCAACTGGTGGTTACAAGTTGTACAATCCCAAGTTGAAGAAGACGTGTATTAGTAGAGATCTCTTGATCAAAGAAGATGAGTCATGGGACTGGGAGATAGGGGAAGTGAAATTCAAGGCTGCACCAGAAATCGATATATGCAGTGACAGTGAGAGTGATGATCACAGTGCTGCAGAAGTGAATAATGATGGTGTGAATGGTGTTGTAGCACCTAATGATGATGTGCCTGGTGATGTAGTACACGATGTGCCTGGTGATGTAGTACACGATGTGCCCGCTACTCCAGCAGTGAGACCACAGAGGCAGAAACAATTACCAAGGAGACTGCAAGATTGTGAGGTGCTGCCAGATAGTGCTGTGACTGACGAAGGTGACTTGATTCACTTCGCTCTCTTAGCAGATGCAGAGCCAGTCAACTTCACTGAAGCATTGAAGATTAGTGAGTGGAGAGCAGCAATGGAAGATGAGTTGAGATCAATTGAAAGGAACCATACTTGGGATCTTGTTCAATTGCCTAAGAACAAGAAACCAATAAGTGTAAAATGGGTATTCAAGTTGAAATTGGATCCTGAGGGCAGAATTGTGAAGCACAAGGCTAGGCTTGTGGCTAGAGGTTTCTTGCAGAAACAAGGAGTTGATTATACAGAGATCTTTGCACCAGTTGCAAGGCACGAAACTGTGAGAGTGATTGTCTCTCTAGCAAGCAATAAGGGGTGGAGTTTGACACATCTTGATGTAAAATCTGCATTTTTGAATGGGGCACTAGAAGAAACTGTGTTTGTGACTCAACCTCCTGGCTTTGAGTTAGAAGGCAAGGAGGAAATGGTATACAAGTTGAACAAGGCGCTCTATGGGCTCAAACAAGCACCAAGAGCATGGAATAGGAGAATTGATGCATATTTTGCTCAACTTGGCTTCAAAAGGTGTGTGGTAGAACATGGAGTTTATGTCATGTTGAAGGAGGATAACAAGGTGTTAATGGTGTGCCTATACGTTGATGATTTACTAGTGACTGGTAATCATACAACAGAGATTGATAATTTCACTTCACTCATGATGAGTGAATTTGAAATGACTAACTTAGGGAAATTGTCATATTTCCTTGGGTTAGAATTCTTGTGGACTGAATATGGGATTGTCATGCATCAAAGGAAATATGCTGGTGAAATTCTGAAGAGATTTGGGATGGAGGATTGCAATGTTGCAATCACACCGGCAGAAACAAACCAGAAGCTTGAAGACAAGCCTGAGGAAGAAGGTGTTGATCCAACTGGTTACAAACAGTTGGTAGGCTCACTGAGATACCTCTGCAATAGCAGACCAGATATCTGTTATGCCGTAGGCGTGCTGAGTAAATTCATGAATAGGCCAAAGAAATCTCATTTCTTGGCTGCCAAGAGGGTTCTAAGGTATGTGAAGGGAACTATGCAGTATGGTGTGATGTTTCCAAGTAGTGTTGATGGTGCTGAGATGAAATTGATTGGTTACTCAGATGCTGATTGGTGTGGGGACAGGACAGATAGGAGAAGCACATCTGGTTACTTGTTCAAATTTGGTGGAGCTGCTGTGTCTTGGAGCTCAAAGAAACAACCAGTTACTGCTCTCTCAAGCTGTGAGGCAGAGTATATATCTGGTTCCTTTGCTGCTTGTCAAGCAATTTGGTTGAAATCAGTGCTTGATGAGTTGAAATGTGAAGTACATATGCCACTGTTATTACTGATAGATAATAAATCAGCAATTAGTCTTGCTAAAAACCCAGTCTCACATGGGCGTAGCAAGCACATCGAAACAAGGTTTCATTTCATCAGAGAACAAGTGAATAATGGAGTTCTGAAATTGATTTACTGTCCCACTGAAGATCAGTTAGCAGACCTGCTAACCAAGGCTGTTAAACCAGACAGATTCATAAAGCTAAGGGAAGAGATCGGAGTCATTTGTTTTGAAGATTTGAATTAAGGGGAAGTGTTGTATTTTGGGTAATTCAAATAAAGTCACATGGTGCTAGTAGCACCTGATAGCATCACAGATAGATATTAATTGATATAGTGCATTTCAGTTTATATACTATTTTTCTGTTTTGAGTTTGTTATAGGTGTAACAGAATTACACCTGGAGTCATAGAATATATACTTTCAGAAAATGAGCTGTAACTGTAATCAATTCATTCATCAATAAAGATTCAGTTCCTCTCAATTCTTCTCAACCTTCTTCTCTCTGTTGGTGAGTGATGAAAATCACAATTGAATCCAACAGTGTTGAAGCCATTTTTTGATGCAAGACATGCCATATATGTGTCCACAAGGAAGACAACTGAAGTACTCATTCACTACCAAAAATTCAAATATATCACAAGATTGTTCACATATATTATATAAACAACTAAACATTACAGTAAACACATCCAATACACGATGTAAATTAGGGTAAGGGGTTAGCGGCTTAGCGGTTTCACCAGATGTGATGTGCTCCAAAGGTCCAAACAAAGTTCTGCCACGCCTGATCGTGGCGGTGTCTCTGTTCCGGTTAGTGGCATCAAAGTCATGAGTCATGACTACCAAGCAGGATACTAGAAATTTTAAAGGTATAATCTTTTTCCCATTTCCTAATCCTATTGCAAATGAAGCAAATCTTTATTTCCTTAAAATTTGTATTCCATGTTTGGTAGACATTCTTTTTTCGTTTTTAATAATGCATGATGAAATCATTGGCTTACAAATGTGAGATAAAGTCTCACATTAAGGGAAAAAATTGAATATCATATAAATGAAGAGACTCGTAAAACTGAATTTTAAGGTTTTGAATTAAAATATGGTGTCAAATTTCTTTTTTTGTTGAGGAAAAAATGTAAATTATATTAAACCCAAAATGATACAACAACTGGATATCAAGATGTTAAAACAAATGCAACAGGTGCGCTTGTTTATACGTAAAAAACTTAATCTTGTGTCAAATTTCTTTATCTCGTGCCTTATGATAATATTTTTAACCACCATTTCAATTCTAACATTTTACTTTTTACATCAAATAACTTAATTTATTTGCTTTCATTTACTTTTATTGCACATCTTCTTCTCACCTTTTTCATTTTTATATTACTTTTTTTCTTTAAACAACATTTTTTCTTGATACGTATTCATAGTTTATTTGTACTTGCAATTATATATTTTAAATCAAATTAAAAATAAAAAATTTAACACATAGACCCGTAACAAATAATTTATTAGAAGGATAAAAGGTCTTGAAGAGAAAAATTATTCTCTTCCTTAAATATAGTACTTATGAGATTATGTTTATTAATAAAAAGCATCACAAAATTTACTGTTAACACTTACAATATGATTAAGTGTAAAAAGAGTATGAGATGAAACTTAGTTATCAATAATAAAAAGACTTTTCTAATACATTGTAAAGAGAAAGAAGATTTTTGGGGTGCTGCCACACCTTATATGTGTACTGATTTATAGTTTATGCAGATAATTTAATGGTGGCCACTAATAAAAGTACTGCTAAAAGGTTGGGGAAACCTTTCAAAGCACTGTTTATATTGATGCAGCGAAGAGAAGCTTGTTTGTACTAAGTATATTTAAAATGTTTTTAAATATATAAATTATATTATCAAAAAATATTTATTTAGTTTTGTTTTTATATCAATAAATATTTATCTTGCATATTGCATTTGTTAAAATACTAGTTTTTTTGTGTTGAATTTATTTTCAAAAAAAATTTACTTTCACAACTTGTTTTATTATCACGACTCCCAAAATCTGACAAGTGGACTAACACTCCCCATTATGTGGTTGGATTAAATGCAACACAAATGGTGTTGAAAGAGGATCACAAGGCATGGCAGTTTGTGGGGGTCCTTCCATGATTACAGGGGTAGCATTCTTGGTTGTTTTGCATTATATATGTGCATATATGTTTCCTTTCATGCTGAACTCACAACGATCATGCTGATTATGCTCCAGTGGTATTGACAAAATTTTATGATTATTACTTTAAACATTTAATTTTATTTGTCACACATATGTAGAGAATGAAATGGATGTGCTGAAAAGCTAACTAGTGTTGACATCCACTCTCATGGTTTCATGTGGTGGGACTATATCCCTAATTTCATCAAGCACATTTCAACCAAAATAGGCTTTCCCGAGTCTTAACTATAGAATCTGTCGAAGTGTCTTGTCCACTGAATTCCTTTGCATGGGTTTTTTCTCCCCAATGTTTTTCATATTATTTTTCTCTTTTTTTTTTTTTTTAACAATACACGATAGTTGGGATCTTTTGACAATATTCCACGCTATGGCACGTTAAATTTTGCAAAATATTTTAAAATTTTAGTTTTAATAATTAAAATTTAAGGATTTATTCCACGCTTACAAATAGTTTATATGATTTTTTTTAGGAATTTTTTTAATACCTAGTTTTTTAATTAATTTGATCTGTGTAATTTACAAGGAAAAATATTAATAAAATCATATAACTTAATTAATTGATTTTTTTGTAACTTTTTGGATAAGTTTTGTTAATTTAATTAAAACTTAAACTGTATCAAAAAACAAACATGAAAAAGTTACACTGAATAATGTGAACAGACAAACAAGTTTATCAGAGAAACTAATCATAATCCTTTATAAATTTTGAATTGATTATTACACTCTAAAATAAAATAATATTACTCGCTAGTATTTTGTCAAGTGTTAGATACATGCTCGATACGCAACAAAGGTACACTTAAGCACCTAACACTACTCTCTACACTCAATAAATTATCATTTTACCCTTTATTGTTTTCTGGGTTTAATGATGGAAGCTATACATTAAACATTGTTAATACTGAACATGAACCACTATAGGATTGTATTTTTTTTTCTTCTAAAAATAAGGCATCCAGCCAGCTAGAAATTGTTAGATTAATCTTCGAGGAAGGAAATAAAATATGAGTAAAGGAATAACTTCTCTCCCCCACAAATGTTCTATTTACATAACCAGAAATCAAACTCTATAATATGCTTAAAGGACTCAAATTACTAATTATTTGTGCCACATCTTATACACTATATGATTACACTTTACATTAAACTAATATAAATGCTAACAAATGTTCTTAGGATATTGATTAAATAATTAAAAAATAGTAATATTTTTTTAGATGTGTAAAATTATTTTGTTCATAATTTTTTTTACATTTTTCGATGATCTCAACAGAAAATACTTTTTCATTTTTATTTCTTAAGTAATACCCTAAAACACTGGTTAACAAGACCCCTAAACTAAAAGTTGACACCAACAAAAATCAACTTTAAATGCAAATTTAGCACCAATTTGGTCTAAATTAGTAATTTTTGGCATCCACTATTTAAGTAAGTATCGTGGACATAGACAGCACATAATTAGAAGTTAAGATTACAAAAAAGAAGTATCTATAGTCAAGCGTCATTCAAAATATAATTAGAAGTTAAGACTAGCAAAAAAAAAAGATCTCTAGCTCTAGTTAAGCGTCATTCAAAATATAAATAAGACTAGCAAAAAAAAACAAAGAAAGTATCTCTAGTTAAGCATCATCCATATTATCCTCCTACTCAAAGTGGGGCCTCAACCTCCGCTCAAAATCTGCAAGCCACAGCATCACGGCCTCCATTAGTTGCTCAATGATAGCAATCCTCTGCTCAACAGCCATATGCTCAGACTTAGCAATTCTCTCCTTAAATGCATCAACACGACGAGGATACTGACTCAATAACTCTGCAACCTGTCCTTCGCTCTTGCCCTCCTGCTCATTGTCAAGCTTAGCAGCAGATTTACCAACAAAATGGTTAGTATCATAATAATGTACAACACAAGAGATACCTGTCTAAGCTTCTGAACGAGAAGATGCCTTCTCTCTTCTGCCATTCGGCTTCTTTCTTGTGCCAATCAATGTCCTAACAACATATTTGAAAACAATGTTTTAAGCCAAAACAATGGCAATTAATATAGCCTCATATTCCAGGATAATAATCATTCATTAATCAAAGCCCGGAAGAAAAGATAGCCTCAATGGCATGGCATCCTATACTACCTTACTTTCAAAGGCAGCACATTTGGCCTCAGGTGACCGAATTCTCTGCCAACAGCAAAAATAAGAAGTAATCACTAATCAGGCAATCAAACTACTTTCATAAAAGGTTTCTTTGTTTTGATACATAAAATTGACCCAATTAACCTTCTGAGATTCTTCATCTACGGCAATTACTGTTTCCTCACATCTTTCAACGAACATTCCATTTTACATTGAGGACACTAGGAAGAAATAATACACATCAGGATCATTTTTTGGGTACATAATAAATTTAAAGTATCAATCAACAAGCCACAGCATATATACAGTTACCTTATTGGAATTTCAGCGGTGTTGAAGCCATTTTTTGATGCAAGACATGCCATATATGTGCCCACAAGGGAGACAACTGAACTCATTCAACCCCAAAAGTTCAAATAAATCACAACAATATTGCTCAAATATATATATACAACTAAACAACAATTTTGCAATAAACTAACAAACATAAGGTGTCGGATTAAAAAACAAGAGAGAATGAATGTAAATCAGGGTAAGTAAAAGGGGTTTGCGATTGCAACAGATGTGATGTTCGCCGCTATTGGTCCAAACGTCCATGCAAATAGGGCAAAGCAGAGACTCAATGTCTTTGGTTATGCGGTGTTTGTTTGATCCATACTCTTCTACGCGATACGGCACCGTGGTGATTCCATGTTCCGCTGCCCTTGCAATGACTGTTACGTCGTCGTCGGGTAGTTCGAACGGAGTCTCCATTACAATCCATCGCAGGAGAAGAGAACCAAATTCAGGTTAGTAACCCCAGACATTAAAACGACTATAGAAGCCGATCGTTTAAATATGTTTTTGAGAAGAAAAAAAATTAAATAAATAAGGGTTACACTTATATATATATATATATATTATAAAATTATCATTATTTTCTTTAAAAAAAATTATTAATATATTCAATTTTTTAACTAATATTTTAGCCTGTACATTACATTAAATAAATATTGATTTTATACATCTAAAGTTTATAATATATAATAAATAAATATTCCTAATATATAATAAAAATATGTAATAAATAAATATTTTTAATATATCAATTGCATTTTAGATTTATGCTAAATAATTTAGGGGATTAATTACACTTTTTATCTCAAATTTTTATTCTTTAATAAATTCTACCTCCAACCAAATAGTTTAGCGTATTTTACTTCAATTTAAAAAAAAAAACTTACAAATATTGACTTCTATCATTGAACTAACTAACATTCTAAGATAATTACATTTTTACTTTCAATATTATACTTTTTTGACAAGTTTTCTCCTAACATTTTTACCTTTTGACAATTTTTATTTCTTTTTTATGACAAGTTTTACCGTCAACTTTTATGCTTATGTTATGTAAGTGTGCCAACTCAACTAAATTATTTTTAACTATTGATAATTTTTTAAATAATATTTAAATTTAGGCTATAACTAGTAAAAATATTTAAAATAATATATTGGAAAAGATAAGAAATTAAGTTAAATCGTTGAGTTGATAATAAACATAATATTTTTTAATAACATTCGAATTTTGAAGGAAATATATAGAGAGAGATGAAATTTGTTAATGATATTCAGTTATAGTTTATTAAATCGTAGAATTAGTAATAAAAACATAAGAAAATACACATGGTAAAAGAGTAAAGTTCATCACTTTGTGAGAAGAGAGTGAAGGTCCCAGGAATTAGGTATTCTTAGAGAGGGAGCTTCTTATCTATTTTTCATCTATATTCACGAAAAGATAGTATTCGAATAAAAAACAAATTTGAGAGAGTGAAGAAAGTGAAAACCTTTTAAAAAAAATTGAGATTGATATAAACTTAACATAGAGAAAAGATAAAAATATCAATGGATTAATCAGCTTAGTTACTATTTTAGTCCTTAAAAATTTGAATTTACTTATAATTTATGAGTAAATTTGAATTTACTCATAAATTAATAGCTGTCATAAATTAATTTTTTACTTATAATTTTAATTTGTATTTTAAAATTGGTCTAAAGTATTTTAAAAATCGTCACAAAGTATCAATTTATTATATCAAGACCTAAAAAAATTAATTTGTCAAAATTTAAGGACTAAAAAATTATTTTAAAATTTTAGGGACTAAAAAGAGTATTGTTAAGTTAACTTATTAAATGATAAATATTTGATAAAATTAATTGTTGAAGTAGTTAAAAATATAACATTATAAAACTAGTTT
Source organism: Glycine max (assembly GCF_000004515.6). Classification (NCBI taxonomy): domain Eukaryota; kingdom Viridiplantae; phylum Streptophyta; class Magnoliopsida; order Fabales; family Fabaceae; genus Glycine; species Glycine max. The sequence continues at coordinate 40,829,826 of NC_016090.4, forward strand.
ATTAAATTATATGATATTTTTATATAAATTTTATTTGTATTTTATGGGTAAAAATTAAATATATTTTAAGGTGTTAGAATTTTAGTTTCTTTAATTAATTTTAAATTATTGTGATTTTAATTTATAGCTAAATTATTTTTTCTTAAAATATTTTTTATCAAATCTAAAATAAAGTAAGAAAACAATTAAGTAGATATTATACTTTTAATATGTTAATAGTCAAAATAAATCGTTTAACATAAAATCATTCAAAAATTCATATTATTTAAAAAATTTATTTATCTAAATAAAGTTTTATTTAACATTTTAAGAATAAAAAGAAAATAAAATATTAAAAAATTAAAAGTTACAAGCCAAAGTTTTAAAAACATAGCACTTAAAGTGGTGTTTTGTAAAACTTAGAAACCACTAGAAATAATTTGTTTATTAAACAATCGAACAAATTTTTTTCTTTGTAAAAAAAACTTAAAAACTGACTTAAATGTTAGCAAAATGGGCATTTGCTTGGGCTTTTATTTTTTTTTTCACTTTTTAACTAAATAAAGGCCTATGAAATGCTAAAGCCATTTTTATGTTTAGCTTAGTAGAGATATTAAGTCATTAGTGACACGCCCAAGAACCCACACTCATGATTTTTTGTGAGTGTTATGGACACACACTTCACTGAGCACCCATATATTATTTTTTTATGGGCTTTATTAAGTTGTCACAACACCCAGTTTTTTTTAATTAATTTGATTTGTAAGTGTAAGTTCTAATTAAATCACATAATTTTATTAATTAATATTTGGTATTTTTTTGAATAATTTACGGTTGTCGTCAATTCAATAAAAAAAACGTAAACTATATTTTAAAACAAACAACAACAAAATTACACTAAATAATGTGCACAGACAATCAAGTCGACTGAGACGAGATATAAGATAGGTGAATTGATTAAGAAGAAAAAACAAACTATTCCTGCTGATAGAAACTAACCAATTAATTATTAATATTAGAAGATAAAAAAAAATATAAATATAACACCTATCTGGTGTAAATTATTTTGTAGCATCCACAATTTTTGGCAATAGACAGTAAATTGATAGTTGCTCCAACATCTTTTTAGTTTCATCCATACACGACAGAAGGCCATCTGATAGCAATCCTCTGATCAAAACTCATATGCTCAGCTCTACCAAGTGTCTCATTAAATGCTTCAATGCTCACTCAATGAAGGATCTCCAGCGTCGTAAACCGGTCCTTGCCTCTTGCCGCCACCAATATCCTGCCCAATGTCAACCTTAGCGGCCACATTGTTTTACCAACAAAATTTGAATAATCCATAATGCATTCGAGGTATACGTACCTTTGTAAGCTTCTCAACTTGAAGATGCAATGCAGCTTCTCTCTTCTGCCATTCGGCTTCTTTCTTGCGCCAATCATTGTCCTAATTAATATCATATTTTAAACAATAATAAATACTATAAGTAACAGGATAATAATTTATCAAAGCCCACACAAAGCCAGGAAGAAATGATAACTAGCCTCAATATACCTTACTTTCAAGAGCAGTACATTTGGCCTCAAGTGACCGAATTCTCTGCCAGAAAATTAAAAAAAAAAAAAAGAGTATTAAGGCAAACTATTCTGTTAAAGGTTTCTTTCGATATATCTATATATTGACGCAATCAACCTTGAGAGATTCTTCATCAACGGCAACTCCTGGAGAGGCATAGAGTTTCCTCACATCCTTAATCGAACAATTCCTATTACATTGAGGACACTGGCTAGGACGAAACAACACACAAAAGATAAAAGTCAGTGCCATTTTTTTGGGTACATAATAAATTCCAAGTATCAATCAACCAAGCACAGCATATATATATACACACACACACTTTACCTTATTGGAATTCCTATGCTGTTGAAGCCATTTTTTGATGCAAGACAAGCCATACATGTGTCCACAAGGAAGACAACTGAACCCATTCACCCCCAAAAGTTCAAATAATATATCACAACATTGCTGATCACAAATACTAGTAAACAAGAATTTTACGACAAACTAACATAACGTGTTCAATAAAACACAGATAGAGAGAGAGAGAGTGTGTGTAAATTAAGGTAAGTAAGGGGTTTGCGATTGCACCAGATATGATGGTCGCCGCTACTGGTCCAAACGTCCATGCAAATAGGGCAAAGTAGATGGTCAATGTCTTTGGAACGAGAAGCCTCGCTCTCTAATTCGGTCCTGCAGCGTTTGTTTGACCCGTCCTCTCGAAAGCAATTCTGTGATTCGTCGTCGTCGGGTATAACGATTAGTTCTTGTTGGTTATATGAAGAAGGATTAGTTGTTATTGTTCTTGGCAAAGAGAGGATGTAGATTGCGTCGTAGTTATCTTCGTCGCTGGTTCCATATTCTTCTTCATCGTGAATGCTAAGAAGGTCAAATGGTGGGTCGGGGTCGGGGTCGGGGTAGTCGAATTGTGGAAATTGGTTGAAGAATACTTGTACCCGATTCGCCATTACAGGACAAGAGAGTCCCAAACCATTCAATTTAAAACCACACCAGAAGGAACCACGTACTTACTGTTTACGCTGGCTACTTATTAAATCAATATAAATTATTCAAATTTTAAAAAGTTAAAAATATATTTGATTGGAATAAAAAGTTAGAAGATAAGATTAGATTAAATCAAATATTTTTTAAATTTAAATTAAAAAATATACTGGATTCGAATTCAAAGTTATAAATAAAGATTAAATGCTGCCATATATTAGGATATCTATAATCTTTATCAGAGAAACAAGATGATAGGTATTTTTCCCGTCCAAAAGTAAGGATAATACTGATTATTTCGTACACACATGATTAAAAATGGTAATTTTTTATGCAACCAATTTATTATTTATACATTAAAAATTAATTATTTGACCGTAGGATAATTTAGGAACCGTTTGTAAGTGATCAAAACACTCCAAAAAAATAAAAAATCTCTTAAATAAAAAATGAAAAAAATCACATATTTTTTATAATTAGGTTCAATTTGTCAATTTTATTATAAAAATCAAACTAAATCAAACCATATATTATAATTATATTAATTTTATTCGATTGATATTCAATATTAATTATGTAACGAGCTAAAATCTAGAATCTAGGATAGACATAACTTGAATGAACTTCACGATTTCATATGTTGGACTCTAGGTATCCTTTGATAAGAGAACACAAGGGAGACCTATAAAACAAATCACCCCAACACTCAAGTAGGTATGTGAGGGAGTTGAAAATGGAACAAAAAAGATAATATAGAATTTGATATTTATAGTGTGCGATGAAAGATTTGAAAATCATTAATGGTAGAAGTTGTTACATTGATAACTTGTAAAATATAACTAATCATAACTTATAAATAATTTATTATTTATACATAATTTATCGTTTATAGACAATTCATTATTAATAAATAAGTAGATAACTTCAGGTTATAAAGAAACAATAATATTATCATTAAGATTCAAATATATAAATATTTGTTGATATGTTATCAATCCAATAACCTGATTGCTGAGGGAACTATGTTTGTGTTTTGGCATCAGAACGTACTAGGAGGACTGATGTACACATTTTAGCGTCACATTAATTGTATGGACCCCACACAATATACTAGTAATATAACTAATAAACGGATTCGACCTAAATTTTTAAATGATGGTTGTAGTAGAGGTTACCCCAGTTATGGCCTTGTAAGCAATGTAGTGAGTGCAACAAGTCAGATTAAGAATATCTCGTGCAACCATATTTTTGGGAAACTAACCAGGTTGCAGATGGGTTGACGAAGAGAGGCCTAAGGATGGATGAAGGAGTCCATTCCTTTTAAATCCCCCCCTCCACGAATTCAAATTTCTTTGTTGGCTGATATTTCATCTGTTTCTTTCTTTTTTCGATTTTAGCTTGGTTTTTTAGTCCTCCATGTACCAAAAAAAAAATGTGATTTATAGTATATTTTTTCTATAATAAGTTTATGATAATATTTGTTGTAATAATTATTAAATAATTTATGAAATTTTCTTTGCTTTAAAATTAAGATACATATTTTACTTTCGATCGTAGCATTAAGTCTTGCATTAATAGGCAATGGTTGATAAAGGGCATCCCCTTTCCTTGGGCTTACATTGTTTGGTGTTGCCTCCTTCTGATTGTAACCTCCTGTTAATGGGTGACTTCATAGGAACTTCCTATCCTAGAAGTCTTCGTGTGTAGTGGCCTTAGCTTGGGCTTCCACCGAATCAAATAAAGAAAAAGGTAAATTTTTATTTTTATATATTAAAAAAGGATAGATGTATCAATATTATTAAAAATCAGTATTAAATTTCAAATAATTACAATGATATTACAAAAGAATTGTTAATATTATTTTATAATAATCCTAAATAGAAGTAAGAATAATAATTTTTAATTAAAATATATTCCAAAAAATTAATAAAAAATTATTTTAAAAATAATATACCGTAATTTTGTAAGTTTACTTAATAAATTTTTTATTATAACAAAAAATTCTCAAACCAAATTGTAAAAATTTGATTTTATTTTATTTGGATTCGATGTAATATTTAAACTAAATCAAATTGAATTACAAGTTTATTATATGTTTGATTCGGCATCCCTAAGATATATCACTTAATTGTTTGGCTGGAAAAAATATGTTAAAAATAACAATTAAATATTGCAAATAGTTTAAAATTTAATTCATTTACAATTATTTAGAATATCATGAATTTATTATTATTATTATTATTATTTCTTCTTAGTAATTATTTTGCATCTTATTTAATGTTGTTTTTATCATTCATACTTTTTCTCTCTTTTTTCTGGATGGCGTGTGCTGAAATAGAATATCTTATTACAGTTTTGCCATTTGAAATAAATAATTGTTTCCAATAGATACTATCTTTATAATTTTTTTAAAATCAGTTTTTTTTTGTATTTATTATTTTCAAAACATGCATGAACATATAAATTAAAGTTATTATTTTTTGACACAAGCCAAATTAAAATTAGAAAAGCATGATCTGAATAATAATTTAAAAATAGATAATAAAAAAAACCCGTCTATATAAAAACATAAGATAAGTATCACTTAGTGAACAAATGACAGCTAATAAATCTAATGTTTGAATTTGAATATACTGAGAGATAAATGATAACAGTTCTGAATCTGCTATTATCCAATCGACTGTTCATATATTGACTCTTAGTTTTTGCAAGTTTGCCATTAGGGCATGGATCTGTTGCTCCAAGTTAGCAAGCCGCTGTCTAGCACTCATAACCCACTTTCTATCCAGAATAATCAGTTCGTCTTCTTTCTTGTACCAATCATTTTCCCAATTAACAACATATTTGAAAATAATGTTTTAAGTAACAACAATGACAATTAATATAGCCTCATATTCCAGGATAATAATCATTTATTAATCAAAGCCAGGAAGAAAAGATAGCCTCAATGGCCTGGCATCCAATCCTACCTTACTTTCAAAGGCAGAATATTTGGCCTCAAGTGACCGAATTCTCTGCCAACAGCAAAATAAGAAGAAGTAATCACTAATCAGGCAATCAAACTACTTTCTTAAAAGGTTTCTTTGTTTTGATACATAAAATTGACCCAATTAACCTTCTGAGATTCTTCATCAACGTCAACTACTTGGGAAGCATAGAGTTTCCTCACATCCTTCAACGAACATTCCATTTTAATTACACATTGAGGACACCAGGAAGAAGTAATACAAATCAGGGTCATTTTTTGGGTACATAATAAATTTAAAGTATCAATCAACCAGCCACAGCATATACAGTTACCTTATTGGAATTTTTGCGGTGTTGAAGCCATTTTTTGATGCAAGACATGCCATATATGTGTCCACAAGGGAGACAACTGAACTCATTCAACCCCAAAAGTTCAAATAAATCACAACATTATTGCTCAAATATATATATACAACTAAACAACAATTTTACAATAAACTAACAAACATAAGGTGTCGAATTAAAAAACAAGAGAGAATGAATGTTTGTTTGATCCGTCCTCTAATACGTGATTCTGTGATTCGTGCGAAGCCCTAGGAGATGGCACAGCGGTTCCATATTCTTCTGCCTCTTCAATCAGTTCAATATCGTTTTCGATGTTGTAGTATAGTTCAAACGGAATCGCCATTAATTACAGGAGAGGAGAGCTAAAGTGATTAAGTGAGCTCAGTCAGTGCCGCCAAACCTAAATACGACAGAGTACAGTGCTATGCTGGATTTGCACATTTGATTGCAGTAATATAATTTTAAACTAAGAAGACATCAATGTTTTTTTTTATAAAAAAAAATACTGTTTTACTGTTACACAACGAATTTGATTATTTAAATTTAAAAGATAAAATAAGATTTTTTTTAGATGGTTTTTAAAATACAGTTATTTTATCACTATACGCGTTCATTGAAATGAAATTATTTCCGTTTTAAAAAGAAATAATTATTTCAATCTTATCTTTCAAATAAATAATATGTTTTATCAATTATAGATGATTAATTTTTGTTGAAGAAATAAAAAATTAATTTATTACTTTTGGAATCTAGACCTAGGGAATTGTAGGTAACATTGTCTTTGATATTAGTATTTACATGAATTATTTAACTTTAAGTAATGCTATTTTAAGTTTTTTTTTTCTTAATGAAACATACACAGTTGTTTATATAAATATCATTGGTTATATAAATAATTGCTGCTTAATAATATTATATTATAAATAATATATTTTTAATAACAACCTTAACATAAGAGAGTAAATTTTTATTTAAAATACTTAAATTTATATAAAATTAGAAAACTCACAAAATTATGATAAATAACTCATATAAATAACGATTTTTTAAGTGTCCTAGTTGGATTGGATTGGACATCAAATTGAGTAATTAAAAAAATTATCACCTCTCTAATTATTAACAAAAGAAAACCCATCAAAATTGTCCAAATATTAAACTAAGAAACCGCCACAAGCAACTAAACCTATAATTTTCATATTAAAGCCCAATGAAACATTTTGCCCAAAACTAATTAAGAATATTTTTTTTATTAATTATGTCATATAATTTTCATATTAATACTCTCACACCTTATCTTGATAATTAATATAATTTAATTTTACCATATAAACTATGGTGACGCTCAGTTAGAGTGTTTTTATTTTTATTTTCAAAGAAAATAAAAAATAAAAATAAAAATACGTTTTGATTAAAATTTATAAAATATTTTATCTAAAAATATTTTCAAAAATAAGTCCAAAACAAAAAAAATGACAAATCAATATTCTTAACTTTTTTTTTTAAGAAGTAAAAATATATTAACATGATAAATATTTTGTTTTCTAAATCTTAAAAATTTGAAATACAAATTATTTTCAAGAAGAAAACACTCAAATATGAACCAATGACGATTACAAGCTTCGAATCTATGCCTTGGGCTTTGACCGTGAAAGAGATGCATCTTCCATGGCCGGAGTAGTAAGTTTTTACGAAAACACATTTATTCCGCACAAGTTGTAGAATTCATCGACAAATTTGGACCATTCAATGGATTCCAACGCATTAAAAATTTATTGTGGGGACAACTTTGTGCCTTTTTTTTAGGGTCTACGATGAACTATATAAAAGTGAGACACCGGTAAATTATTTCTTTTTACATGTTGTAGGAGGTTATTTACTTTTTTTAACATGTAATAACGTGTTAATCTGTTTGTAAATTAAAAACCTCACGTGACAGACACTTGTTTTTTAAACATTTTTCCCCAATATGCCCTTACCTTCTCCCCCTGTCCCTTTTTGTTCCAAACCCTAGGATGAGAGGGATCAATTATAAAAAATAAAATACATCTAACTTTTATATATCATTAATTTTAATTTGATGTTTTAATATATTAAATTACATTAATAATCTATCAAAACATATAGTATTTTATCACCAAAAAAACACACATAACATCTTTTTTATATGTTACAAAAATAATCAATAATTACTAGCTAGTTAATTTTTAACTATTTTTCTTTTCAATGCATATTAATGAATATTCAATAAGAAAATTATCTTCAATCTTACTCTGAAGTGTAATCCTTTTAGTAAAACATTAAACATAAAATATGAAAAATAAAAAATCATTCTTTTCGTCTGATGCAATATTTTTTCAACTTTTTTTTTATCTTGACAATGTCACAACTCGTACCTACAATGGCCGCTATTGTGTATTTTCATTGTTTGAAAATTATAAAATCTTGATCCAATAATACTTGTTTGTATGAGATTTGAAAATGAAGAACTCTTTCTATTAAAAAAGTAGAATATACAATTAAATATTAAAAAAGCAAAAAAATACTCATTATATAATAAATAAAATTTAATGAAATATAATATTTAGATAATTTTTATAAAAAAATTTACTATTAGTTTATAATTTTAAATAGTTAGGAGATAAAAACTGATTATATAATAACTAAATTTTCTGAAAAAATATTACTATTAATTTTATAATTTAAAAAATAAAGTTAAGGGATAATAACTAATTGCATAATAATTTAAATTTTATAAAAAAAATATAATGAATTTCAAATCAGATTTCCTTACTTAATAGAAAAATTATTTTTTTATAATTAATAAATGATATTAATTAATATATTAAATTTTTAAATTAGAAAAAAAATCAGGCAACCAAGACCCCCTCCTCCTAACATAGGTCCGCCTATGGCAGTAGTAGTGGATTGTTTGTTAACCGAAAACCCAGAAGAAAGTGATTCAAGCTATTTTTATATTTTGATAATAGCTTACTGTATATATGAATAACAACTCTACAAGATAACTTGATTTGGATTGGAATAACTTGAATTGAAGCGCAAATAAGTATTGGACAGATTAAAAAAATTGGTCATAAAAATTCTCTAATGCAATTTTGATTTTCCAGCGTCTTGGTTTAAAGGGTCCAGGACAAAAAGAGAGGGGAATAAGGTAAGAGTTATTATGGGATCCAAATTTGCTCCCCGAAAATTGATCTATTAAATTAGAAATGAGAAGAGTGGAAGGGAGTTATGAGATAACATCTCAAATCTCATTCAGAGAGAGAGAGAGAGAGAATATTGAAAGTGTATTAGAAGAGAAAGAAGAAAGATTAGAGAGTTAGCTTGTCAGTTATGATGAATGCTGGCTGACCAAATAAATAGAGAAGCTGTAAACTGAAGAGCGGGAGAAAAATTGTTCCAATTGTCACAAAACAAGTGTTTCAAAATAGGGAAAGCTGATACTGAGGAAAGTCAACAAAACTTATTAACCAAATTTTATTCTTATTTTCCTTTGACTGTTTTTACCATCTTCCATTGTCTGTGACAAAGCGTGGCATTGAATATTCTGTATCTGATTCATTTTCCTAGGATGATCTTAATATTTAGAATTTCAAATTATACATGATCGATTGATCAGCTTCTTATATGCATATGCCGATAGCCTGATACTTAGATTATTTTTTGACTTCCCATTTCCAGTGCCTTTTTAGAATGTGCATAGTGATGTCAATGCACACAGTTTATATAACGTGCAATGCAAATTCTGCATTTTATCTGATTCCAAGATACAATGGATATGCTTGACTTTACCTTTTTATATAATATAGCTTTGTAGTTATATCTTAAAAACCTAAATATTCAACTTGACATGTCAGAAACAAGTTTCTACTGATTATGACATTTGATAAACTTTTTGTAATGGGACACTTATCTTCCTATACCCTTTTTGTATAATACCAGAATTTGTCTCTCTAAACTGAAAGTGGCATAAACTATTTTGTAGGTTCGTGGCCCAACTTGTGCTAGGAGGCTTGTCAATTATCTTGAGGAGAACAAGGAAGATACTTGGGTAAAGAACATTAAGGTCTTGGAACGTGGCTTCAATGGGTGGGAAGCTTCTGGTAGACCCGTTTGCCGCTGCACTAATATTCCTTGCAAAGGGGAGTGAGAGCCTTAATCAAAGACATTTCTGGTTGGATGGAATTATGGAGGAATATAATCTTTCTTCTGATATGTGCAAACATTTGTAATTGCTTACAAAATGTCAAAAACAGTAGGATGACCACTATGATTGCATCTTATATCGTGGTAAAAGCCTATATATATTATATATCATAGGTAAACTGAATACCGTGTTTCTGTTTTTTGTCCTTCACTTAATAATGTAAGAAATCCTTCGATGGAGACTGCCAAGAATTACAAAGTTACTTTTTTTCTTTCTGAACTTCCCTAATGTATTACATAACATAATTTGATGAATGATTGAGGGATTCTGTGTTGACAAGATTCATGGGCTAGTCCTAGGGAAGACTAGCATTTTGGAGAGTTCCTAGTAACTCAATTAAAATTGTCTGTAACTAGTTTGCTAAACTAAAAATGGATGTGCCCAATAGCCATATCAGCGAATCTCAAGATTGTGGTGTCATGGTGCAACATTTTTAGCCTTTGACGTGCTATGAAATTTTGCTTGAGTTCCATTTGACAGCCAAAAAAATCCTCAAAACTGCATATAACCCTTAAGTACTTTAGTTACGATTGAGTTATTGTTCACTAGCCTCAAAATGACGCTTGCAAAAGGATTTCACTCGTTTCTTATGCTTTAAAATTGCATTGGAATGAATGCCACCAAAATCACAACGGGTTTACAAGCATGTGCTTTATCTTTGGTCATCAACATTCTCCATATATATGTTTGTCCTTTCTCTCATGCTATTTTGGAGGTACTTATGAAATGCTTGTGTTCCTCTGGATCTCTAATGCTAATACACATTGAAAATCCAAGCGACTTAAACAAGCTGTAAAAACAGATTTCAAGAGTCATTATTGTCATATATCATAGCCTATATCGGGTCTTTATTGTGAACGAAAGTATATTAAATTATTAATAGATGTTGCAGCGGCAGGAATAACAAGTTCAAGATGTATGTTTTTGGGATGTTCGAAAGCCGTAATATGATCCAAAGAGTCTAATATTTCAACTTAAATACCTGGAGTAAATTCTGTTTTCTAAAATTTTAATTCAAAGATATATATACTTCTTAATCGGGAGGTGAAACAGGAAAATGTGCAAGAGAAAAACTAAATGAAATTGATAAATAATTTAACGTGAATAACATTAATATAATTTGGCCTATTAGCTCAGTTGATTAGAGCGTCGTGCTAATAATGTGAAGGTTGTAGGTTTGAAACCTGCATAGGCCATTTTTATTTTTTTTTTTTTGCCATGCACTAATAATATAAAATTAAGTTTGATAATCTTTCTATATTTTTTTATAATCTTTTTTTTTTTCTAAATTGCATTGAAATTGAAATATATACAAGATTGTAAATCGAATTTAGAAAATATAATTTAAATTTCAAAATAATATATAAAATTGTAGAGTTGTTATGTTAAATAATAACCGTATCAATGCAAATAAAACACATTAGTTTTAACCAATCGCAAGACTTTCTTGCCGATGGATTTAGAATTTTAATTTTTAGAATACAATTTTAATTCGGATTAATACATATTACTGTAATATTAATATCCAGTGTATTAAAAAAAGATATACAAAATAAGTTTATAAAATATATCAAAATTTTAAAATTAAAATCAAATTATAGTTAAAGTTAATAATTTTTAAAAAGACAAATTATAAATAAAAGGTTAAAATTAAGAGAAAAAAACCCTCAATGTGAAGTTGCATATTGTTCCAGGCGTTGTGTGTTTTCGTTTTTTAACTTTTATTTATAATTTTTATTTTTATAAATTATTAATTAATTATAATTATAAATAAAATAAAGTCTGACTCCACTTTTCTGGATATGTTGTTATACATTTTTTATTTGTTTCTGCATCTCATGCACTTCATAAAACCAAAATTCATGAAATGTCAGTGAATACCTCGGTCATTATGCATACATAAATTCAAAACAACTTTAACAACCGACCTGGACTTGACGTTGGCGACCAAATACGTTTTGATCGCTATGTTATGTTGGTAGCAATCAAGTATTTTTCGGTCGCCGTCATACAAAATTGTTCTCAGGCTAACGACCGAGTTTATTTTTCTAGAAAAATTAAGAAGTTAAATTTTTATTTTATTATAAATCTTAATCAATATGTAATATTCTTAAATACTTTTATACTTGAAAATTATTGAAATTAATATATTAGTAATATTTTTAAATTAACAAATCAATATTTTCATTATTTTATAAATCATAATAATTATATATTATTTTTAATTATACTTTGATGATTTATAATAAAATTAAAAGAATAATATTTACATTATTTGATTAAGATAAATAAATCATGGTTATCATTAATATTTTAATTTGTATTTTATACAAAATAATTTTTTTATTTTATAAAATTATTTAAAAATTATAATAAATATATACCCTTTATATTATGAAAATATGTCATAATCAAATTTTGTGAAATTATGAATTTTAAAATACTAGAAAGTTGATCAACGTTTTCTTAAAAAATAAAAACTTTAAAAGGTTTGAAGAATGACTAGAACCATAGTATTTGAAGGACGAAACACACTCATTTACACTACTCCCAACTACTCATTTGAATATTTAGTACAAAATATAGTATTAATATAAGTTTTTACACTACACCAAACTACTCATTTGAATGTTTAGTACAAAATATAGTATTAATATCAGTTTTAGGCGAAAATAGTTCAAAATTCAAAGTTTATTTTTAAAAATTTATTATATTTTTAGTCTTATATATTATCATTTAAAATATAATATAAAATAAAGCTTATATAAGTATACACATTCTATTTTATGTGAAAAATAAAATTTAATCTTATATATTATATTTTAAAGATAATATATAAGAGTAAAAAAATATAATAAATTAAAAAATAAAGTTTGAATTTTGAACTATTTTGACATAAAACTTATATTAATACTATATTTTGCATTCAATATTCAAATGGTCACATGGTTGTAATGATTAAAGAATGTGTCATTCACTCCAAGGATCATGGTTCTAATCCTTTCAAGCATTTTTTAAACTTCTTATTCTTTAAGAAAATATTGGTCAAGTTTCTAGTGTAGTCAATGTTTAAAATTTATTTTGAAATATAGGGGGACTCAGACTCAGATAGTGAATGAAAAAAATAGGGAGACTGATTTGGTTGTCAGTCTCTAATCCTATCCGGGTCAGAAAAGGAAAAAAAAGGAGAAGAGAGAGTGTAAAAATAAAAAAGAATAATAATAATAATAATAATAAATAAAGAAAATACATTTGTAGCTTATTGGACTCTTAAAAGAGTCCATTAGGTCATGAGAAAGCACAAGATAAAAGAAAAAAGAGTAAAGGATCAACACACAAGTTTGAAGGGTTTGCAACCATTGTCTACCTTTTACTCGTTCCCTCTCCTCTCCCACACAAAAAACTCAAAGCCTCTTAATTCCAACATTTCTCCATATTTTCCACCCACACACACAAAAAAAAAGCTCATTCCTACTTTGTCTCCAACCTCCGGTCTCTCCTTGCAAACACACCTTTCTATGCTGCAACATTTAGTTTCTTGTGAGTTCAGCGGTAATGATTGAATGAAACCTAATCAATGCCTAATATATGACTTTAAGCCAAAAAAAATACAATAATCAAAGCTTAACAATTAATTAAAAATTACTAGTGCATGTTCGCATTTGATGCACAACTTAACCACTTATTTTTCCTTTTTTGAGATATCACTCTCACTTGATTATGTAAAAGAGTCAAGCTTAATCATGATGCCAGCGTAAGTAAATTTATTTTTTTAGCACTACCATTGTTAATAGATAATATGAATAGTATATATTAAAAAATAATTTTAAAGATTTTTTTTTTCAAATTACTGCCATTATAATTCATTTATTTAAATTAGGTGTTTAATTGTTTCTATTATATAAATTATGTATTCTTTTACAATGTTGTTTGTGTTCGTGATTACACTTTTTCTTATCATACAAAGGAAATATACTTTAAAAAAGAAAGAATATTAAATTTAATTTTATTTGATAATCTGATTTTTATTTATTTTATTTTATAAGTAATAATTTTTTTATTGATTGTGTCTAAAAATAATGTGTTAAGTGTGTGTCTATTAAGAGTTTATTCATGAATATAAGGTGTAATGTTTATTTGATGGCATGTACATTAGTACATGCCTACAAACACATGTTAATGGTTTAATGCTTGAAACTGCCATGAAATATAAATTGTACAAATCCGGAGGAGTAGATGTCAAGCATGACTAATCAGGGGTAGCCACTCTGCAATAGAATTTGAGAACATGGTGTGATCGAATTCAAATCCCATTTGGATGGTTCGCACACGTAATTTTTATTATTCTTGTTATTGGTAATATTATTGTTATAAAAACATAATCCGTTGGATCTGAGGTAGTTTGTAAGTTATTAACAGAAAGGTTGCAGTCCAAAGTTTTTCTGGTTTGAAAATGAAAGGCTATTCCTGTATAAAGTCATTATAAATATCTCATCTTATGCTCATTTGATTTGATCGGCTAAATAAGTTGTGTAGGAAAATAAAAGGTAAAAAATTGTATTAGACGCTTAATTTTTTGGGGCCAAAAATAAAATAAAAAATTTGTTAAGGATCAAATTTTCTTAAAAAAAAGAATGAAGATGAATTATTTATTTACTTATTTATCAAGAATTAAAAACACATTTAAATCTAATTTTATTATAATATTTTGAAGAAAAATAATCTATCTTCCTCACTCCTAAATATTGGAGAGTATGCATTAACTCTTAGAAAGTGAGGTCCGTTGGGCCTTCGTATTCATTTCTTGAAGCCCTAAAATAGGTGGATACAAGTTCAACGCTCCCACTTTCAGCTGCTACTAGACTAATGTAGGATCAAATGATAAGGTTACCTTGCAGTTACGATACTCACCCACAAATACTATGGGTGATTGAGTGCGATAAGTCGATAACTAATCAATTAAGATCGATTAAATTATGTTTGATTGCTTTACTTAGCTGCCAAGCCAAGGAATACTAAGATTCTAGAAACATTAAGTTACCAGCTGCCCAAATAATCAGATGTCATATATTTGATTGTTTATTTAGTGTCATGCATCTTTTCTACATCAATTCAATACTACAATTATTTATTCTGTATTATACATCCTTTTTTTATACATATACACCAGTTCGGGATTTCCTTAATGCATGCTTAATTATTTACTTAGAATTATGCATTATCTCCACCGGCTTCAATATTTATATATTGACTATTGTCATTGAAAGAAAAAAAACTTATATATATATATATATATATATATATATATATATATATATATATATATATATATATATGTTAACTATATAAATTAAATTCTTATTTCTTTCATTTTTTAAAAATGAAAAAATAACATATGTATTGACAGTAAAAATGTCTTCTGTATTATAATCATCTAATCACACTTCATTATGTTTTTTTTATGTGAAGAAAAAAATAGAAAAGCAAAAGAAATTATTACTCCTTCACAAAAGAAACACCAGTGGCATCTGCAAGCAAAGCCTGAGAGACCAAAGAATCCAAGAAGAAAGGTGCTCCACTCCAAACTTAGCCAAACAATCAACACATTGATTTTCTTCTCCCAAGGTGTGGGAGATTAGCACTCTCCAATCCCTTCTAAGGAGGTCTTGAATAGACTATTGTGTTTTATGTATAATAAGTTTATTATTTTTATAATAATTATCTTATCGATAATATATAATTATCATGAGCAAGGACGGATGTAAGGAGGGGCAGCCATGGGCTTTAGCCCCCCACCTGCATGACTTCAATAAATTTGGCTGAATTGCCTTGTAGTTGTAGCAAGCTAGCTAGGTAACAATTAGTAAATAAGATGAGTAAACTAAAACACACCGGAGGAATTTCACAGATTTACGAATATAATAGAAAATCTAAATTTATGTTCACAGATTATTTTGAGTATCAATTTATCATTCATTTAATATTTACACGTCAACATTAATCGCTTTAATATACTATTATTTTATTATAAGCATATTTGTATGTACGATATGTTGTTATAAGATTTGATGACTTTTAATTATTATTTTTTTTAGATTGTGAGATTACTATTGTGAATCTTGTTCGATAGTTATTTTAGCTGTAAACTAAAGAATCTTTCAAAAGTTAAAAAAAGTAGTATGAGTTATAATATGTGGAACCTTTAACAATAATCTTTCAGAGCTAATTCTTGTGTGTTAGTGACAAAATGGGGGATATATAAAATGCAACCCATGATAATGGTTGGTGTATTTTTATTTTATGGAGTTTTAGAAATGTTAGGCACCTGTTTAATTTTATTTACTATATCAATGTACTGGAAAAATAATGAACAAAATTGACAAGTAGATAAAAATCATAAATATTCATACACATTATTCAATAATGTAGTAAATCTATAATATATAGTTATTACATTAACAAAATTTTAAGAAAAAATTATTACATATGTAAATCAATAACAACTTTTTTGAAAGTTATTATTATTAGGAACCTGCATTTTTTTAAAAAAATTTCTTGTAAAAGAAACTACTTTTTTTAAAGTTATTATTCGTCAAATAATTATTTATTAAAAGTTAGTAAATATTTAAATAATAGAAAAAAAATTAGCTCCCCTCTTATAGGTTTCTAGATTCGTCCCGGATCATGAGTCATAAAGGATGGTTTTATAGATAATGTAAAAACTTTTATATTGACAATATATACTTATTAAACTCAGTTTTTAAAATTAAAAAATACTTAGTAAAATTTAAAAAATATCCTTTCTTATTTTAATTTTTTAAGATTTGACCCTCAACCTTTTGATTTTGTCCAGATATATTTTCCACTTTCTAAATAGGTTTCGAAAATCGTCAAAGGATGTCTCGTCGTGATATGTTCGTCCCACAGTTTCAATATCAGAATCTCGAAATGTCATAATAGGGCACGAGAAGCATAAAATATAAGGAAAAATGCATTACAAAAATGATATTCTTGCTTTTTCCTATAAAGTGAGTCAACCTAAACAATTTGTCTGAAATTGCTTGTAAGAAGAAGCAACCGTAAAGAGCACGTTACATGGTGATACCTAGGCGACAAAAGGAAATGAGGGATTTTTTTTAAGGAAAAAGAACCACTAGAAGTCATTAGTCTCCCCCCAAATATGGTAGAAGATTAGGAAATTTCAGGGCCATCAGCGTATGGATATGCAAATACCTCGATAGGATTATTTCAAAGATATATAAGATAAGACAAGGTATTTAATTTTGATTTTCTATACATGTAAAGTTCATAAAGCATGATAACTATATAATTCTGCACATTTAAGTTAAAAAAATTATTTTTAGACATTATTTAATAATTTATAAAGATCAGAAATCACCTTCTATTGTTTTTTGTGTGGCCGTCACCTTTAATTGTTTACAAATAGAAATAACTAGTATTTTACAAATTGATATAAATTTAGTTTATTTTCTTAAATATGAAGAGATAACATCTCCATGTTTTTATCTCACGTATAATTCTTATCTTTTTAAATATTTTTGGTCTATATCATATCTATTATTCATTATCTTTGAGTTGGATATAAGATCACGCGTCATAGACGATAAAATATTTTCTTCAAATATTTAATATAATTACATATTTAAAATTCGAATTCAAAATGTTTAACTTAAAATAAAATAGTCTCACACTATTACTCAGCAGCATGCTTGTTAGTTCTTTTTAAAAACTTTGCACATATGATACGGGTCTCGAATGTATATCTAACACGGAAATATGAAGCTAAAGAAATTGTTCATATTTCATAGGTTGACAAAAAGAATTTGGTTCACATAATTGAAACGTGAATAGATCGACCATACTTGCTTTACTTTATTTGGTCGATGGGTAGGATGTTGCTCTTTTCCTTTGGGGAAGAGCAGCACTACTGCACCTTAAATGGATGCGAGATAGAAATAGTCAGTTACAGGGGTCTCCTATCTTCTTCTTCCTCGTTCTTCCAATTAACTTTCAACTCATAAATTGAATTTGAAATCAACTGATCAGAGCAAGGTAAAAACTATACTTAACACCAACGGTATGACAAAAGTTTTTTATATATGTATATAATGGTCACACACATATGACCCCATACTTATTACCCAACCCCAGTGGTTAAAATATAACACAAATTTTGTGTCAAATCACACACAAACGTAAATGGAAAAAACTATTAGTCTCTTTACAACTTAGTAAATCAAGATTTTAATTTTTATCAAGAGAGATATTTATATTTGACGGCTGATTACATTTTTAAAATCTAGATACTTGTAGGGAGAAAAAAATGGAGAAAACTTGTTTCATTTTTCACTTTACATGAATAGTCATTTGAGAGAACTTGTTTGTCAATTTCAAATTACACTAAAGTCTATATATTATTTTAAAAATGTTTGTAACACATTTTTTAATACACTCTTTATTATTAACTGAAATTTGTTAAAAATTATAAAATGTGAGTCTCATTTTTATTTTTTTTAGGAGTCTCTTTTTGGTTTGTGTAATTTTCCAACAAATTTTGATGAATAAACAGCGTATGCATTCACATTTTTTATCTTATTTTTTGTTTATCATATAGCTCATTTTGTTCATATTTTTTTCTCTCTTTCTTCCTTATTTTCACATATTAATATAGTATAATAAATCAATAATACGATCAATATAGACAAAGTTCGTTTGGAATTAAAATTAATAATTCCAAGTGGACCGAAGTGGGAGTATGAAGACGACAAAGCATGTTGTTTCTTACATGTTTCCTCCCAAACGGGAAGTGGGTGCATACTTTGTGTTTGTGCACTTATCCACAATAGACACGACACTGATCACACAGTGGAATCTACTCTTATTTTTTTTGGGTGCATAATGGAATCTACTCTTAATAATTACTTAATTGTATACTTTTTTCCACTTCAATAATACTATCATATTTTATTGTTCACGTCTCGACACTGGTTGCTTCTATCATCCATGTGGAAAATAGGGATTCCAGATTCCAAAAGCTGGATTCTGAGTACATGATAAATTTATATTAAAAGTTGACGTTGACTGAATGGTCATAAAATAATTTGATAGCATAAAATTGTCTCGATAAAAGATTAATTTTAACCAATTTTTATTGCTCAGCACTATCCCATCTTTTTGTTTTTGTTTTTATTTATATTTATATTTTATTCGGAAGAATTTATATTTGAAGGTAACCAACTAATCATATTCAATAGGAGTATATGTTTAGATATTAAATGCTAGTATTTTTCCCAGGTAAGATCTAGGTCCTTGCGTTTCCAACTTCTTTTCATAATATATAAAATCACTTCTTTCAATGTACATTCTTCATGAAAACAAGTAGGTATAAATTAATAACTTTTTACACAAATATGTATCCACTTATAGTAAAATTGAACTCTAACCACCCCAACTCCATATTATATATAATTAATTAATCTTATACCAATGGCGCCTTCCTCATTATTTTCTTGCATGATCTTCTAAAGATTTTTCTCCTGTCGTTTCAATTCAATCGGATTTGAAAATTATTTCATTTTCGAATCTTTAGAAGAAAAAAATGGGTTTGGGTCACGGTGGTTTGGTGTGGCGACTATGGAGTTTCTGAGTTTGTGACAAAGAAAATAGTCACGGTGCACGTCATCTCTATAATTGGAACACAACCAAACAATTCATCTTAAAGAGGAAGAGAATTAATTTTTTTACAGTTTTTAATCAACAATTATTGTTTTAAATTTAGAAATAACTACTGTTTGAACAGCCACAAATTATCTTTCGAAGTATTTAAGGTAATAACTTAACAGATAATGAAAATTTAAAATGATTTTTTTAAAATATCATGAAAAAACCAATTTTTTTTAATCAGGAATAAAAATTAAAAGTAAAATATATATAAAAAAATCACAAACATATTTTAACTTATTTTATTTTATATTTCAATGGACTTTGTTGCTCTTCTCCGATGGCAAGTATTATTCCACTCGTGAGTCGGATGAGCAAAAGTTATACATTTTTTAAAGGTTTTTTCTCCTTTTAACTAATTAAATTCTGAATTAATTGTCTCAGGTTACTTATTTGTTAACTAACTCGTCAACAGAAATTGAGTTGAGTTAATTCATTTTTATTTCAACCTACAGTAGATCAATTCGAATGATTGCTATATTTTTCTTAAAGGCAAATGAGTGCTATTTACTTATTTTAACAGCTCTAATAACCAAAGCAAACAGTAATCAAAATCAAACGTGTAAAAGCATTATAAATGCAACATTTTTCGTAAATCAAAACCAAGTATTTTACAAGTAATTTATATAATTTTTAACAAGTTCAGTGTTTAATTTTCATACGATTCTTTTTTTCAACGAACCCTTGAAATTGAATGAAAGAATAAAGTTGAAATTTTGGACTAAAAAGTGTGCAGGGACGTCATAGCGACGTTAAGGCATGACGTCATCTTCTTTTCCTTTTCTTTTATTAGGTGGGATGCTTTTAATTTATTAATCAGAGTGACATGTATAGACAACTTTTTTTTCTTTTTTCTTTTAATGTAGGATAGACAACTTTACATACCATACGAGCAATCAATGGGTATTATTTTTCTCCTGATAAAAAATATGTATTATTTGTATATCTTTTTTCTTATCAATTATCATATTCTTCTTCTTATTATTATCAAAAAAAGTTTTTTTTTAAGTACCAAATGTTCGCTCTTGTTCGAAGTTCCCACGTGATTTAATGCCTTTTTCAAGGATATGTGTTACTGTGTTAAATCAACTGTCACGGTGGGTCCCGTAGATCACTAAACCTGGATTAAGTGATAAAATGAGTAATAGCTTTATTGCTTTCTTACGTGTCTAAGTCCCCTTACACTCACGTTTCCAAATTCTCACGTTTTTTTTTCTTAAAAAAAAAGAGAGACACAATCGCTTGGGTAGATCCTGTATGTTCCTCTTATAAAACATATTTTCCATTTTTCACCTTTAGATACCATTTTGAACACATATGTAAAAATAGTTAAACTCAAAATATGAAATCGCTCAAATTTCTTGTTATTTTGTATTTTTTTCAGTACCGTAAAAGTTTTTTACATACTTATAAACTTAAAATTTTATTAACATATTATTTAACAAGGTTTTAACTTTGGTCTTTGGCATTGTTAAAAACAAAAACAAAAACAAAAAAAAAACAAAACTATGGTCTTTGGCTTGAAGAAAAAAAATGTCGTCTTTGTTGTGATTGATGTTCTGAATTCAATTCCTTTATCTTTCACTAGGAAAATTGCAATCATGCCCAAAACAAAATATATGATTTTGTATTTAATTTACTTAATAAGATATGAGTTTGATTAAACTCTCGTTGTAGATTAGATACCTCAATATTTATTTATTTAAGTCATTTTATATGATAAACACTTGTAAAAAAGATTTATATGTAGGATTTGAAGTTAAATATAAAAAATTATAACAACTTAAATACTATGTTCAATCAATTAATCTAGAGCTAACTCGATCTTGTGATTTACATCTAGGATAATATAAGAAGAGTTTCCTCAATTAATTTGAATAAAAGAACAAAATATAAACATATTTTATATTCTTCTATATTATCATTATGATGAAGTATAACTTAATTGGTTGAATAGTATTTAATAATTGATACATTTTTTTTGGTATAGTGGAAGTTTAGATAGGTTAGATTTCTAAAGTTTAGAAGACCAAGATAAATTTCAAGCCTAAAAAAGTATTACATATTTTCAGTCAATTAAATTTTTAAATCGACATCCACAGCTAAAATGATATTCATGTTTTTGTGGGAAATGAGTATTTTTTTAACAAGTAGATTGATTTTTATTGACATGTTATAAACCTTTTAATATTTAAAAAAATTCTTCTATATCTTGACTCATTCACCCTGTTATTATTTTCAATTTTTTTTTACCTCTTTAATTATTTTATATTTATATTTTAATAATGCATTTTGCGCGTGCACGAGATGGCTCCTTCCAACTTCTCCGCACGAGATGTTCCTTCTAACTTCTCCACATGAGTTCTTTTATGAAACTTCGAGGAAGCCACGCCCTTCTTCTCTGACTTTATCACTCATTTTTCAAAATAGTTTTTTGTACATTTTTTTCAAAAAGTTAACAATTTTTTTATAGTGAGAATAGTGTTTCTTTTTTAATAGAAAAATTATTTATAAATAATAAAATGAAATATTAAAATAATTAATTTTCCAATTTTTAAAATATATTTTTTATATAAAATAAAGAATGTATGATATTACATATAATTTTTTTTATATTAAATAAATAGAACAAATTATACTAACTTGAAGTTTTGTGAAAATACACAAACTCCTTCCCCTTTTATTTACTCTTACACTAATTTTTCTTAATTTTGAAAAATATACATCGACACCATTTCATACATTAAACTAACTCCCTTGAAAAATATTACACATTGCTCACTTATAATAGAGGTTATTGTAAATGTTATATATATATATATATATATATTTGATGTAATTTCGTCAAAACACCAAAAGTGATTAACATAATTTAATCTAAATAATACTCATTTTAGATAAGTGTCATATTTGAACAAATTATTCCAAAATCATTGTCAAGTTAACTTTTGAAAGTAATATTAATTATTTTTTTTATTAATACTCTCAATAATGTCATTTTAATTTTTTTTATTTGTGTAAAATAATTTAAGACTAACACTTATTTTTGAACAGAAAAATATAACTGTTTGTAGGTTAGATCAATCTTTGAGTCTTTATATTTTTACAAAATTTTCAATTATGTCCATGAACTTTTTTTTCAATTGGGTCATTCTGTCTAATTACCGTTATAAAAAAAATATCTATATACACTTAACCAGAGATATTGACAATTCACAGGTGCTTTTGAAATGTATTATATATAAAGCTAAGTTGTAATACATCATAGTTTTCTATAAAATTTTAACCTTCGGTGAAACCAAACAATTATAAATAGCTTATGAAAAATACTTTGGTAGAATTAAAAAAGAAAATTGTGCTAAGTAATCTTGAGGTTTTATGAAATTATACAATTTTTATTATATTTTTTTAATCCTTAAACTAATTCCCTTAATTATTTGAAAAACATTGTTTCAACACTCTTTATGCATTACAATGAGTAAACTAAGTCACCAGCGGGTCAGCATTGCATGTGAAGTTAATTGTAAACAAGTCTACGACAACATGTCATCTCTCTGTTGCACCAACACATGGACTGATTTCATTATATCTCGTGTAAACAAAAATTGTATTTAGTTCATAACTCAAATCTAGAGTATTGTTCGCAAACACGCCAATTAATTTTTTAGCTAGAGCGTCTCAAATCTTTGCTAGTCTGTAAATTTTCTTAACGTTTCCAATTGTATTACTATACTTTTTTTCTTGATGATATGAAATAATTATTTTGCAGTAAAAAAAAGTACTCCTTAATTATTTGTAAGACATTACACTTAAAGGAGAGTGTTGTAAATGTTAAAAAGAAAGATTTTTTTTTTTTGTAAATTTAGAAAATCTTTAATGATAGTTAAAACAATTTATTCTTAATAAAATTATTAAAAACACTTACTACCTCTTTTTTTAATGTTGATGTCACCTTAGAATCCAATTTTCAGGAAATAACGGGTCCAATTTATCAAGTGGGCTATTTTTTTTTTGAAATTACTAATTGAGAGTGGATTTTAAATTATTACCTATTTTGAGATAAGTTATAACATTTGTTAGTTTTGAGTTAAAAGTCATAATATCAATTACAACTTATATTTGTTAATTGAAGTTGTAAATTTTTTTATGACTTCAATTATTTTTTTTAATTTATGACCTCTAAGTTGTAGGTATTTTCTTTTATGTCTTTAAAGTAGGTTTTTATTTTATTTTATGACTTTAAAAGATGAACTTTTTTTCTTATGACTTCATGGTCATTATTTTTACTTTTTTTAATTTTTATTTTTTAAATTGTAAATAATTTTTTAATTTAATTATTTAATAAAGAAATGTTCTTTTTACTTTTTTTTATTTAATATTTTTTATATATTTTTTATATGGTTTCATTTAATATTTAATATATCTTTAAATATTGTTTTATTTAATATATTTTGTATATTTTTTTAATTGAATAATTTAATAAATAAATATTTTTTTACCTTTTTATTTTTATTTAATATTTTGCATATATTTTTTAAATGGTTTATTTAATATTTTATATATATTATTTTATTTAATATATTTTCTATATTGTTTTACTAGTATTAAAGATTTTTATTTGTTTTACAAATAAAAAAAAACAAAGAAAAGACTTAAATTTAAAAAGACGACGTAGTAAGTGACTTTAAAAAGACTTAAATTTAAACAATTTAACAAGACTTTGTATGTGATTATCACCTTCTTAATGAAGTGTTTGTCTCTTCTTATGCGTGCAAAAGGTATTAGTAAACATGTTTAGTCGGCATTTAGTTACTGTTGGTACTACAACGACCGGCAACACTAACGAAGTGAGCGAGGGTAATTTGAACACACTGAAAAGGCGATGAATGTAATTTCACTTTTTCATTTTCCATTAGTCATAATCCACTACCACTACCACTCACAACCGCCGCTCAAATTCTGAAAACCAAGACCAAGACAGTGACAAGGCAAGTTCCATTCCGTTGCGCCGTGTTTTGTTTCTCTCTCGTTTCAGTTCTGTAGTACTGTAGTAGCACACAAAGAAAGAAGAATATCATGGGGATACTGCACGACGACGTAGTGATAATCAGAGAGCCAGAGAAAGAAGGTGAAGCAACCGTCATAACCGTCAATTGCCCCGACAAGACCGGTCTGGGTTGTGATTTGTGTCGCATCATTCTCTTCTTCGGTCTTAGCATTGTCCGAGGAGGTAAGCCGCCTTCCAATTTATCTTCACTTTCTTGTGTTACGTTTGCGAGATTGATTCGTTTTTTTTTTTTTTTTTTAGTTTTATTAGAATGTTAGTTTTCTTAGGAGAGCATATCGAATCCACCATCTTTTTCTCTTTCCTTAATCATTCAACTCACCTTGTATCTCTACTGATTTGTTTGTTTGTTTGTTTGCAATGAAGACGTTTCCACCGACGGAAAATGGTGCTACATAGTATTCTGGGTGGTGGGGAAGCAAAGGATGAGGTGGAGTTTGTTGAAGAAGAGGCTAATTGAGGCGTGCCCTACTTGTTCTTCAGCTTCTGGAATTTCCTATTACCGTTCAGAATTGCAGCCTCCTAAACCACCAAATGTATTCCTTTTGACATTTTGTTGCCACGACCGTAAAGGCCTTTTACACGGTACTTGGTTGCTGTCTTGAACTTTCACTTGGAGATTTGGGGTTTCTACTTTTATGATTTGCTGTTACTTTTCATTTTTGTTGCTTTCCATCTATCTTGGTGTTGTTTTACTCAACCCTTGTTTTCCCAAATGTTGGGACTGGTAAACGGATCTTAGGGTTCTGTTTGTTGTTTGAGAAAATCATGCTAAAAGGAAAAATGAACTGATTGTTTTACAGTGACAATTGATGTCATAGTCTAAAACACTTTCCAATTGGATTCTTTGCCTGCCTTGGATTTTGCCATTTTTTCTAGTTATATTAACAAATTATCTGATGGAAGCCTTGTTGTGTATTATTCTTGACTTGACAAAATAACTGAAGGCTTTTATTATCGGGATTTGGGACAGATGTTACAGAGGTTCTTAGTGAGCTAGAGCTCATCATACACAAAGTGAAGGTGTCTACTACACCTGATGGCAAAGTGGTAGATCTGTTTTTCATCACGGATACAAGGTTGTACATTTCTATACATTCAATTTTTGGAACATACTAGTGTTGCAATTCGGTACTCTTATATTGTTAGTTCATTTCCATTTGAAAATTCTTTTTCTATTAACTAAGGCTATCTTTCGTTAGATGATGTTGAAATACATTTTATGAGAGTGGAGATTAATTTGTTGTTGTATAGTGTGCATTTGATTACAATTCCATATATTTTTACTGAACTAACTAACCTATTGCTTAATCTTATATGCATATGATCAGGGAACTTCTACATACAAAGAAGAGAAGAGATGACACAATCGAACAGTTGGCAGCTATTTTGGGGGATCCCTTAATTGCCATTGACATTGAGTTGGTTGGCCCAGAAACCGCTGCTTGTTCTCAAGCATCTTCATTCCTTCCAAGTGCAATTTCAGAAGATATGTTTGATTTGGAATTACCTGATTCAATACGAAGTGGGACTTCCACATCAGATTCGGTTTCTATTACGATGGACAATTCGCTGAGTCCTGCTCACACGCTTGTCCAAATTATATGTCAAGATCACAAAGGTCTTCTTTATGACATCATGAGAACTCTGAAGGACTACAATATTCAGGTATAGTAATTCAAGACCTGAATAGTACAATATTTTATAATCATGCTTTTGAACTGCTATGACTTGGATAGTGTTGTCAGCAGAAAGAATTGATAAGTGTATACACTTCTATTACATATTATATGTGATTTTTTTTTTGTATGTGAATACTGTGTTGTGAAATTTCATATTCCTTTCAACACGGGAAGTTCTGTTTATTGTGCCAAGTAACTTCACATTCCTTTCCACTTTTCTTGGTCATCTTATCAAGTATGCTAAAATTAGACCTAATTTGTCATTTAAACAGATTTCTTATGGGAGATTCTCACCAAAACCCAGAGGAAAATGTGAGCTTGACTTGTTCATAGTGCAAGCAGATGGGAAAAAGATAGTTGACCCCAGCAAGCAGAAGTCTTTGACATCACGCCTTAGGATGGAACTACTTCGTCCGCTCAGAATAACTGTTGTAAGCAGGGGTCCTGATACAGAGCTGCTGGTTGCAAACCCTGTGGAGTTGTCGGGCAAAGGACGACCTCTTGTTTTTTATGATATTACTCTTGCTCTCAAAATGCTTGGCCCTTGCATATTTTCGGTACTTTCTGATCACTATGTTACTTCCTACTGTTTATTTTCACACTTAATTTTTCTGTGAAGTCATAATCTCCCATAGGAGACTAGCTCAATATGAATTTTCATACTGTTCCCATTTCCCAATTTCTAGAATTATGTTCACAAAATTAGATAGGGGAAGAATGAAAAGAGAGGTAGACTGAGAATTACAGCATGCCAATTTTTTTTGTTTCAACAGGCTGAAGTTGGAAGACATGTGGTTGGAGACCGCGAGTGGGAAGTTTATAGAATCTTGCTTGATGAAGGGGAGGGTTTATCCATTCCAAGGAATAAGATTGAGAAAGGAGTTTGGAAGATGTTGATGGGTTGGGAGTGATCCATGGCTGGTGGCATTGTTCATCTTGGATGAACCTGTGCCCGTGTACAGATAACATGGTTATAATGTAGTTATGATATGTAACTTGTAATTATGAAATGTATATGGTGCAGATGTTGGTCTTTGCCACGCTATATTTTTCAGAGCTCTTGTAATTTTAACCTAGTATAGAAAGAAGGACTAGCAACTAGCAAGTACAGGAAAAAAAGGAGAAAGACTGGCAGATTATTTAGAGTATTTTATGAAAGAAAATGAATTATTGTAAAATGTTAATTTTCAGTTCTTTCATACTATATATAAACTTTTTATTGGTTGCATCCTACTTGAAAATGAAAAAGCATCATTACAAACTAACAGTGTAGAAGCAGTGACACGTTCAAAGGAATTCAAACAGGTTGACACGAGTTTGTCTGTGGATTTATGGAATGAAAGGCGCCATTTTTAGCATATAAATTTTGTTAGCTACAACCATTGAATCGGTTGGTTTCCTTAGTATTGTGCTTTTATTTCACCCAACTGCTCGTTGTTCCTTATGCTTCATTTTTTCTTATGTCATTTTCCTAAGATACAGTTTCTACAAGTAAGTTGCCCCCCTGTTGTGATATTTTATCTGGTATTTTAATTCTAATTGATACGTTATTTCAACTTAGAATGTCACCTACATGGATATCATCAAAGGGAGCACTATGTCACATCCACAGATGGCAAACCCTGATTCTGTCTAATTTGATTCATTAGTTTGTAGGCACATGTTCAACGGTCTTTGGCCATTTTTTGCCGCTGCATTTTTATTAGGACACGTTTCAATTATTGACATAGACATAGCTTGATAATTGATCAGTATCAAGGATATAGTGAAATATATGGGGATTCCATGGTCATTGCAAATGGAGAAACACTAGCACAAGTTTAATTTGTTGGCTGTCTCATCTTCTGATGCTAAAATAGAATATCTGTGATGTTAATCTCTTTTTTAAATTGTTTTCTCTTAACATGTTAACATCATGAAAAGACCCGATTTGTTGCTATGCCGTAAATATTCTTCACATTTTGTGTCACAAACTGATATTTTAAGATTTTGTTTGTTGTTATTCCCATTTGTCAGTATCGTATATAGACTCCGTGAGGAAGAAGATTCAAGGCATACTTGACAAAAAAAATGTTGCGTTATATTTTATCTTGTGCCACTTACAGTAGATAAGGTATTTGCTCTGGTTCTCTGTTTTTAATAAATAGAATATGGTGGTTGCCTTTCAGTTGTCCTTCTCGGTGTCGTTTTGAAATGGTGAGGGACTTAATGTAAAAAAATAGAGAAAGCATCGTTGGTGCACTGCCGGACAGTGTCTTAGATATTTTTGGGTTTTGAGTTAATATTTTTATTTTAGTGGAGCAGTTCATCTGTCAATGACAAGTGTTTTTTTTATAGTTTAAATTAGACTTATAGTCGTAGAATTTGTTGTGTTACTGCTTCGGTGCTTCCTTATTAGTTTTTTCTTATTTTTTAATTGATGTTTTAGAAGAAAAAAAATTCTATTTTATCTGTTATTTTAAAAGTTACAGATAATATTAATATTTATTTTTAATTATATTCTTATCTTTTAACTCTTAATTATTTTAAACATTAATATAAAATTAGATAATAAATTATTGAAAAGTTTAAACGTAAAAAAGTTCCTAGGTGAACCTTTTTATTTATTCCTAAAACATTTATAATTTCATATGTTTCGAATATTTTATGGCACTGATGTCAACTAAAATTGGTAAATAAAAACATATACCAACTGAAAAAAGATATATTAAAAATAAAAGAATTCATATAAATAAGAATATTAACTATAATCCTTAATTTTTGTAATATTAATATTTTAAACTCTTAAAAAATGGAAGGAGTAATTTATTATAGATTTCTATCAGAAAAAAATAAGGAACTGATAGGTGGGTTCATTTGTAATTATCTAAATTGCAAAGCAAGGTTTTGCCATTTGTAACAAACCATTAAGTTTTGATTGCTGCTTTATCACCTATTATTATTAGTGGAGTTAAACTGAACTTAGCTGGTTGTAAGTTGTAACAGCTGAGAAATACCAGTACATATATTGCAGGAAATGGAAAGGAGAAAAGTTTTGAGAAATACCAGTATATATATATATATATATATATCGATCCTTAACATATAGTATTTTATTTCCGTATCAGGTTTTCTCTCAGAAGAATACGATCTAGCTTAAATTCGGAAGTTCCAATGCAATGATGTTTGGGCCGATACTCTCTCGAAATGTCAATGCTGTATACTATCTTTTCTTACCTCGTGGGTTTTTTAGTGGCATTGCAGTGAGTATTTGTCCTTTCGTTTTTATTCCTTTTGGACCACAATACGGAAATTTTGGAGTGCTACTCTCTTTGACAAATTGAAGAGAAAGTGACTGATTAGGAGAATTTGGATGCAGAGTACAATGAACCAAAATAGCAAAAAGAAGAATATAATAGAGGAATAACAATTCCAGATTGACCATTAATAATGCAGCTGATTGTTATAGTTTCCAATATATTCCTAATTTGTGTAAGACGCCAGCAACCACACTCCAGAAAGTGATTTCTGCAAAGATGACATATAAGATGGTTCCCACCCTCTCTGAGTGCCAAACATTGACAAACACATGCTTCTTGATCCAGTGTACCTGGTTAATTTATTGTTTCACGTGCAACAATATTGGTTAGCTTCTTGTCCTAAATGGTAAAAAGGGGAGAGAGATCCAGAGGGATAAAAATTGTCAAATTATCATAATTAAAATAGGGACAAAACTTAGACAATATTTGTTAGGTTCTTTTGTTACTATTCACCTATCAAATTTAAGTTTTACCTTAGTAATGCTAACCTATAATACCAACTATAAACTATTATTATTTAGACTAGTTCAAAAATTGACATTTTGTACCTTAATTATTGTTTTTTTAGTTAAACGTGGTGGTAAATAACTGTCATGTTGAAAACTATTGTACATTAATTACTTGTGATCGTGGGATGGTTTTTAAGAGTAGTTAATTGATAATTTAAAAATAATAAATGAGTACACGAAATTATAAATGAGGTAATTATCTATATTAATAATTGTAGATTAAGGAAAACTAATTGAAGAACACTAAAAATACTTAAAGAATTAAATTTAAATTTTGTCTAATAATATCCATTAGCTAAGTAAAAAAAGGTTAAATTAACTAGTTTTTTTTTCAATAATTTATTATTTAAGTTTAGTTTGATCCTTTATTTTTTGGGTTCAATTTATTCATCTAATTTTTTAAAATAGATTTAATTTGATATTATTATCTAAATTAAATTTACAATGTTAGAAAATATGTATTTTTAGCATTTTAAAACTATTTAGTGACCGTTTTAAATCGTTGATATAATTTAAATAATATGATGAAATTGAATCGATTTAAAAAATTAGATAATTGAATTGAAAAAAAAAACTAAATGATCAAATTTAATTAAAAAATAAAATAGAAAAACAAACTAATTTAACCTACAATATAAATCAGAAATTGGCGATTCTTACTAGTGAGCTACGTGGATCTTCATAATACCATCCATTTACAAATGCTGCAAAGATGCCCTCCGCTGCCATCACAAACACTAGCATAGCATTCATTCCTATCCACTCCAAGAACAGGAATGGTGTGCGGAGCCCCCAAACATCGATCTGTTTAATTTTCAAGAGTGTAGATCAGAATCATCCAATGAGAGATAAAACCAAAATGGGGGAAAAAATAAAAAATTATTAATACTAACTCAAAAGATTTTTTTTTTTCACTTGTACCTACCAGTATGTAGAACCCAGAGAAGACAATTCCAGCTGCCCCAGCTGTGAAACAAACATAGCTGAAGCTGTAGAGTTGCTTGTTAATTGGTAAAGCTGCGTAGTGTTCCATTAAAAAATTTGTTAAGATTCATCTTTGCATGCAAATTTTATGTTTCTTAATTAGATGGATATTTTATTTAAGGTGCATATCTCACTAGCTTACCATCTGTGAAGTGAAGGATGATGGCTATGATGAGTAACACAAACCCCATTGAGACCCATTGTTTTAGCCTCTCCGAATGACCCTGCCAAATTTTATACTTTTATAACTAAATTACATTTTTTTTTATAATAGATGTTAATAGGCATGCGTATAACACAGGTGAAGTTTTCTAACCTTGAAGTGAATCAGGACGTGCCCATAATGGATGCCGATAGTGCCACTGAGGATTGCTGATATAGAACTGGTTTTAAAAAATTATTGTTAAATACTTCTGATAGATAAATAGAGATTGCTTATTGATAAAGTAACCCAAATTTATATATAGGAAAAGAAAAAAGAAAAAAAAACTCAATTTAAATAAAAAATTTAATCACTACTTATATAAGAAGAAAAAAAAACCAAACTCCTATAAATTACAATCAATTTGTGCAAATGATTTTTTTTATAGAAATTCTCACTAACTTCTCAAAAAAATTAAGTAACATAATTTGATTTTAATTTTGGAGAAAAAATATTATTATTTTTTTATTTCTTTTACGATAACTATTAAAAAAAACCATCAACATAAACCTCAACAAGCCTTCGGGTTCAAAAGGAGCAAGACACCAACTTGGGGCATCATCACGAAAAGGACCACTGCCTGGAGAACTGAATGTACACGCCTATAAACGTCATAGAAAAAAAATAGAAAAACAATAATTAGAATAATACCAAAATGGCAGTATTAGTTTGAAATAAAAATTAAGAAGTTTTTTTTAAGGCAAATAAAAATTAAGATGTACTTGGAAAGGTTTAATACCAGCAGCAAATAAGACGTCTACACAATGTGGACTAATTTCTCACTGCTAGGATACATCTTAGTTAGTTTTTATTTTTTTTACTATTTGCAATTTGATAAATAATTTTTTTAATAATTTCTAATGTTTATGAAATGTTATTTAAAGTAATGCCTTAATCTCTAACTTCTAATCTTTTATATTTTTTTTCACTTTTATTTTCAATATATTTATTTATTTTCTTATCATATTTTTTAAATAAATCATAATTTTATTTAATTTTTTTATTTTACATTTTTAATTATTTTAACATCTAATTTTATTTTTAATGAACTAATTTTGCAGATAATTTTATTAAACATATCTTAAATTACATATTAGTCACCTTCAAGCGTCTCCAAACTGGTTGAGAATAAAGATGGTTGACCCCCCAAACTTGTCGGTCCACGTGCCCAACAGCATTACATGCTGGCCCTAGGTGTCCTCTCATCCCACATATGACCTAACAAATGGAAAAAAAAGCTTAATAGTGTCAAGTTAGAATTCTGAAGATAGAACAAATTAAGGTATGCACAACACAGTGATTAGAGAGAGAGAGAGTATGCACCGTGTATCTCTTTGGTTCATCGCCGTTAAAGTGATCCACGAAACTCCAATCTGGAACGTAGAGGCTGAAGGTTGTGATCATATAAATGAGAAATGCCACGAAGCCCCCAAACCTAAACCGCACGTGTACACATATATGTACTATTAATCAAAGCTAGTTCACAATGTTCATTAATCAATTTAAGTTGAATTCCTATTATAATCTGTCTTCAATTCTTTTTAATCCCTCTTGCAATTAATCAGCATACTTGAAGTTAAATATAATTTGTGTCGAATTTTCTCACCATTGCCATTTATAAGCAGCAAAAATGGATAGGTGTCCAGAAGCCAACGTAGTGGGTCTAAGCTTGGTGGTAAATGTTTCTATTAGAGCTACAACACAGTATACAAGAGCGATTCTCTGCACACAAAATATTCAGAAACGCGGTTAATTATTCAATAACTGCGTTGCAAATTGCAATGGGGTAATTTTTGCATTAGCCCCATGCATATTCATTTAATTTAATTTGAACCATACCTGGAGAATGCCACACCATCGTATAAATTTCATGTTAACTCCATATTCGAGATCATCAGGGGCATGAGAGTAACCCCCTATAGGATGTTATACAATCAAATTTATCAGTTTATAAGGATTTATTTACCTGTGTATCTGTGCAACAATTAATGCATGGGTTTTATTTTTTGATACATCAGAAAATGCAACAATGTGGATTTACCTTGCAAAATTATACCCCAGAAGAGAAGCTTCAATGTCCTAAGGATTATCTTCTTTACGGAATGCTTTATCTTTGAGATTCTCTGCATTATTATAATCAGTTTATCAATATATGAACGGAATTTTTTACACCACACATGCTAACTTAATTTTTATATACGCACGCAACAAAAATAACTTGAAAAAGAAACTAATAGAAAATAGAGAAGCATAACTTGCATATTAAATAATTCAGATGAAGCAGAGAATCTTATATTGAGAAACATTGTACGTGCTGAAATAAGCCAGTTATGATTAAGAAGCTAGATTGTGATCGTGTACATAATAATTAAAAAATAAACCTCTAATTAGAAAGTCCAGAGACCCAAAGGAATAAAACAAGTAGAGATTGCACAGAGAAGCCTTTTTTTTATATATGATAAAATAAAATAAATCCCTACCTTTAGTGCAAGGGCTATGGCAACCCCAACAATGAAAAGAAAGAAAGGCATAACGAAATCCGCCAAAGTACATCCATTCCAAGGGGAATGATCAATGCGTGGATAAGCTTCACCAGCATCGTCTACCAGAATCATCAACTACACATAAATGATCAAAAGAGAGAAAAAAAATTAAGAATGATTTATTCAGAATCATAAATAGGAATGGGAAATGTTCATATAATTCGTCACATTTAGGTTTATATATGCTATGCTTTACTGAATAAATTAGATTAAAATACTTTATAGAAACATATTCAATTAAAAAAGTTCTTTATATACTTTCTTTTATTAAAAAATGAAGCCTAATAAATTTTAGGCCCACTTAGTTAAATAGATACAAATAATATATTAAAACTTTTATTATTATGTTGAAAACTTTGATTATAAAGTAATCTTTAAATAAATTTTAAAGTCATAATGCTAATTTTAAAAAATAGTAGGTTGGGCCTTAAAATATCAAGTAAATAACTGAAACTTGTTCTTGAATTTGAGAGTACACTACATTTATTTAGAGTAAAACCTACCTTGGTTGGTTTATTTCTACCTTAGACTACAGTGAAAATATTTCATGTCTCTAGATTAAGCCTCTGCTTGATCATTAGGTATTAAAAATAATCAGCTTTTTTTTTACTGAAAATCGCATGATTCATTATATATTTGTGGCTACAATTTCCAATTAAATGCGATTAATTTTTCAAAACTAATTCTATAAAAGTTATTCTGTCCCACTTTATTATAATACATTGTAAACTAGTTCTTTACTATGCAGAATGTTTGCCAAAAGAAAAGGGTTTGGAGTACACTAATTACCACTATGGTGAGACCCCTAAATGCATCAAGGGTTGCAACCCTCTTTGTCTTCTGCTTAACCGGTGGTTGCTCCTGTTCAGCTATTTGCTGTACGGACTCACCCTCAGCCACAGGCTTAGCCATTGTGTCTTTGTCATGCTCAAAAATAGAACCTCCATTACTGGTTTTAATGGTTGCCCTCTTCTTCAAGTCATCCTTATTGCCATCACCATTCAATGCTGAATTGAGGCCTTCTTCCATTCTCTTAGGATCTTCATCCATTATTGCTGAATACTGAATATTCTACAAAGTTCAAATGTGTCCCTTGTCTTGTGTCTCTTTCTCTTGGGTGGAATAGAACAATTATAGGGAGAGTATGTTAGAGATATAATTAAAGAATTAATGTGACAGAGAGGTCCAAGTTAATGAAGTAGAAGGCCGGCGTGTTTTGGTCTCGTCATCAAGGTATGAAATATAGTAATAACTATGCTAGCTAGTAGCTACATTACAAATATAAGAGACGGATGAAGGACTTTGGAGAGAAAGAAATGGAAGAGGTCCACGCTCTCTAATTTGTTAAATTAGTATAATCACAGGCTGGTCAGTGTTAATTAATTAGTCCAACCCTTTATTTTGTTTCTTCTGGTTGGTTGCTCCTCCATGGCTATGAACTTTTTGAGGACGTAGAATTGTTTTGTCTTTGTCTTTTGTACCTAAGATTCCTCCTCATCTTAAGGTTTGACCAAATTTTCAAAATGGAGAAATTCTGTTGTGTCTACAAATTAAACGATCCCTTTCCGATGTGTTTGGATAATGGTAATTGTCCGGCTAAATAAAGTAAAATAATAAACATAAATATATAAAAAAAGAAATTTTTAAGAAAGTAGTTAATTAATGTTTTTTTTGTCAATAAGCTTGAAAAAGATGATGTTATACCTTGAGTTATCTTCTAAGAATGTATTACACAAATAGAGAAATCAAATTATAGATTGACAATGTTTTACACAATTACACCTACAAGGACAGATTTAATAAATTTTTACTTATAGAAACTAAATTGAGACTGCATTCTGCAATACGTACAAAGACTAAGTTATATGTTAACAAGATTGTTTTTTTTATCTTTCTTCGTCACATTATTTTATCTTATACTTTTTTATATTTGTTTTTCTTTTTATTACAAAATAATTGTATATTTATTTCTTCAACTACCTCCTCTATATTACATGTAGCTTGGTTAAATATTTTGTGATTCCTATATTTCCACGTGGACCACACAATTGCACACCAAACAGCCCACGATGCTTCCGTAGCTTTCTTCCCTACAAGTCTTCCCAGAGTGTTGCAAAAAATGATCCTCATCATTGCAGTGTAAAACTCGTACTTCACCTAACCGCAAATAACAAATATTCCACAATTCATGTGTGAATGGGCACAAAAACATTAAGTGTTGAGAGGTTTCAACCTCATCATAACCAAAGCCACAATTTAAATCAGAGGAACTAGGTAGAATATTCCTCTTCAAGAGATTATGTTTTGTCTATATTCTATCTTGAAATAGCCTCCATATGAAACCTTTAACATTAGATGGCACCGGCAGCTAGCTTCCACAATTGTCTATACAATGCAGATTAATTTGGATAAATCACCAAAAGAGTGTAGCAATTCATAGACAATTGTTTAACTGTATATTGCCCCTCATCATGACACCATCTCCATCCATCTCTCTTTCCCATTGTCGGTTTTTTACCTTCCAAGTGTTGACAAAGATCTTGCACCGCTTCATGCTCCCAGACAAGAAGAAGCCTCCTCCATGTAAATTTCCATTTCCAGCCAGAATCACTCCATTCCCCTATATCAACTACATTGCTTTGTTTTTTATCCGATTAGTAAACAACCTATTTTTTTATATGATCTTGATCTCTTAATATATATTTTTTGTTAGAATTCACCCCTTAATTTTTCTAATTATATATGATCAAGTCATGCAATCAATTTCTTTCTACATAAAACTCTTTATTATGTAGCAATACAAGAGGCCAGTCTTCGGCCTTCGTGTAGAAAGGAATTGTATTACACCGATAAGTTCTTAATTAAGTCACTTGAGTTATTTTGTTCTTTAATTGGCTGACTTTTCTTCCCGTGAATGGCATGGATGCTCAAGACACAAGTGTAAATATTATTGTTAACGTGATGAGACATTTAGTCCCTCATGTTCTTCAGATTAAATTCAGAGCGCGCTTCAATATAGTATTGGAAGAATATATATTTTGCTTCCATAAAATTAATTGTTCCACTTATTCTTCGCCAATTTGATAATCCCGGTCTTAATTAATATTCCTTGTTTCTCAGTTGCTGACTGGGGACAATTACATTTCTTGGAATCGAGCCAATTAGTGAACCGTACTTAGTGTAACAAGGACTATATGGTCACCAATTCCCATATATCATCATCTTTAGATTTGAAAATTGCAATTTTTTGTAGCAATGATTCCAGCAGCACAAGTGGCAGTGGTGGAATATATAAAACAAATTGTGTGATCAGTGATTGGTGTCGATCCGTCTTCAACATGTGGTCAAGGGATCAAAGGAAACAAAAACAAGTGTGGTACTGGCGTTGATAATGATCAACATTAGGGTGTGATAACGATCACTCATTTCTCAGCTAATTGAGCTAAATGATGGTCATCTCTCAGTTTACCAGTGCCACTGGTCTTCCGATATTGGCTGTGTGAGGAGTACGCTTACAGTGCGCTTGTCACTTCCTCCATTAATATTATATCCTCATCGTGCTTAATTAGCACACCATTGTTATAAAACTCTTTCTTTTCCCTTGGAAAATCTTTTCCACAAGACTATCATCAGGAGATCGATGTTTTTCCTTCTTTTTCTTGTATATTAAGCCATGTATAATAACAGAATTCATTTGAAAAAAAATGAATAAGAAGTGTTGAATTGGAAATTACCAGCCACCACAGCCCAAGGATAAAGAAAAACGGTTTCAACATAAAAACAATAAAAATGAGAGCAAACATATAATAACGGTTTCGAAATTGTAACCAAACATCACCTATTGATTCTATTCCCGATTCATAACTAGAAAGTTTCTCTGATCCCTTGCTAATTGGAACTAAAATTCTAGAAATTAGAAATGTCAAAATAGGAATAAAACTTGATATTATTAGAAATACGTCTTTATTTCCACTAGTCAGACCATAATGATTTATATTCCTCTGCAACTGCTTCTTTTTCCACTCAAACAATTTTCAGCAGTCACACTCTATTTTCTCCATATAGTCAAACCCAATTACTATACGTGATTCTGCACCATTTATATCCACATAAAAAAGTGTAATTGATCCAAAAACACAACACCACTGCAAAATGAAGACCTTGATCTACAATGTTCTCACGGGGCGTTGGTTCATGCTCTTTGCATCATTACTCATCATGGCTGCAGCAGGAGCAGCCTACATGTTCGGCATGTACTCTAACGAGGTCAAAACCTCCTTAGGATATGACCAAACCACTCTCAACTTGCTAAGCTTCTTCAAAGATGTTAGTGCCACCGTTGGAATCATCATGAACTTCTTTGGTTACTTCATAATATTTCTTGCTGTCACTGGCCGCATTGCCAAACCCCAAGCGTGGAAAATGTGTCTCTACATTTGCATTGGCTTAAATTCTCAAACTTTCACCAACATGGGTGGTACTGTCACGTGTGTGAAAAACTTCCCTGGAAGCCGTGGCAATGTTTTAGGCTTACTCAAAGGTTACGTTGGTTCAAGTAGTGCCATCGTTGCACAGCTCTACCATGCTTTCTATGGTGATCATAACCCTCAGGCTGTTATTTTACTCATTGCTTGGCTTCCTGCTGCTGTTTCCTTCCTTTTCCTTCCAACAATTCGGATATTCAACAGCGTTCACCATCCCAACGAGAACAAAGTTTTCTACCACCTTCTTTATATTTCACTCGCCCTTGCCGGGTTTCTCATGGTTCTTATAATCATGCAAAACAAGCTCAGTTTCACAAGACCAGAATACGTAACCGTTGGTGTTGTGGTTTTTATCTTTCTCCTTCTCCCACTTGTTGAGGTGTTTTTAGAGAAGAAATAAACCAAATGAAAGCCAACACGCAAGGTTTGATCGATTCAGTAAAAGTAGTCACTGAAGTTATTATTCCACCTCCAAACGTGGTGGTGCAAGAAGTACCATCAACTACCACAAGCTCGCATAAAAGTTCTTGTTTGGGTACGTAACGTATTCAAACCCCCCCAAAAGAGGAGAAGACTACACCATTTTGCAAGTACTTTTCAGTATTGACATGCTGATTCTGTTCATTGCAACAACATTTTTTGCTGGCGGAGCATTAATAGTGAATGGTGTTAGCCATGGTTTTTAAATTGTGTGGTTGTGATATTGCAAAAAACTGTAACAAATATGGTCAATGAAACTACAATTGGGGTCGTGGAGTTCCCAAAAGCCTTGACGTTGAAATTGTGGCTGTGGATTGTTTTTTATTGACTTGGTTTCCCACATAAATTAACGGTCAAACTTAACATTTGTAGTAAAAGTTAAGATTATCATGTTCATGGTTCCCACAACTAGATTTTCCTAAAAACCATACATTCTAAAATGGTTTTTTTTTTTTTTTTGCATAAAACCATATTAGAATTATCATGTTTTTAGTATTTTTTAAATAATACATAAAAGAATCTAAGACGATTTTAAAAAATCAATATAAACACTCATATTCAAATGGTTTCAAAACAATTGTGAAAAGTAAATATTTTTAGCATGATAGATTTAAAATGATTTTTAAACTGTTTTATAAAATGCCTAATAACCAACTTTGAAGCTTAGTAAAACGTCATTTAAAATATTCATAAACGCAGATACACTTGCTCAAGAAAGTCTTATCTTATCTGAGTTATACTCAAATAGCGCGCTTTCTTCAACATGCATTATCTTATTTATGTATTCAAATTAAGCTTTCCTAAACAAACGTTATATGAGTTATGCATTCAGATATGTTGCTTTGTCAAACATTATTTCGTTCAGATGGGTCTTTGGAAGTAGGTATTATTATTCAATCACTGAATTCTAATATTAATTAATTTTCGACAAGTGGTCTCAATAATTTAATAAGGGATGAATTAAGTTTTAAAATTTTTTTCACTCCTTTTAAATGATATATGATAGGCTCAGAATACATAAGAAGAAATAATTAATTTAATAATATTTTTTTAAATGCGCAAGATAAAGTAAACTACAATAAAATAATTGAGATAAGAGAAGAAAGAAATACAAACTCAACTCGATTTATATTGGTTCGGTCACTTTCTGTGTCTACGTTTAGTCCTCAATCACTTAAGTTTTTTTATTATCTCTGTCCGTCTTTGAACACACCTTGTGATTCCTCACCCTTGTGTTCAAGAATTTCACAAGTCAAGAGATAAACACTATTATAATTGAGTTTATGAGATGTACAGATTGATTTCTCTCAATACATTTGTAAGTGTTTGACAAATAGTTGTTTAGAGAGTATTTGACAATTAAGTTCTCTTAGAATATCTCTATTACTTTTCGAAGTCACACACACACACACACACATATATATATATATATATATATATATATATATATATATATATATATATATATATATATATATATATATATATAGGCCAATTGTGTCTTTTCAACATTGTTTGAAGAGATGTGTCTTTTTAAAAAAAAATTCCTAAAGTTTTTTCATATTGGTAATGGATTACATAATTATATTTCTGAAGAGTCATGACTTTTCAAAGCCTTTTTGAAATCTCTTCACTCGTAATCGATTACACAAATCAAAATTCATATAGTTTTGTGTTGTTAGTCAAAAATATCTTCACAAACTCTTTGATAATCGATTACACAGTCTGCTAATCAATTACCAGTTCAAAAATATGATTTAGTCTTTGATAAAAGAGTGTTTGATACTAAAGATGTTGATGTCAAACTAAAACAATCAAATTGAGATTCTTTAAACAAATATATTAAGTTCTTATCTTAAATTTACTTGATCTTGTTCTTGTAACTTGATTCAACTTATGCTTATCAAATAACATTTTTGATATCATACATGATATTCATTCAAAAACCTTAGATATGGCCTTTGCTTGTAATGAACTCATGGTACCACTGGTACCTTTAATCTATTCAATTTTTTGCCGATTTAAAAAAAAAAAGTTTTGTCAAACATTATATCTCATTCATAATTCTTAATTAGATGCCACTTAGAAGTATTATGTAAGTAAAAAAAATGAATAACTTTAAAAACCTGTTGTTACCCGGTGATCAAATTGATGTTTCATTTGTGTACCATTTCAATTTCATTCACGACTTCATCCTAGAATTCGCATGAAGATATAAAATTGGCTCCATGATTAAGAAAAAATAATAAAAAAATATCACAAATTCAATTATTTTATTTTGTTAACAAAAATTAATAAACTAATAATTAATATTTATTAATAAAAAATCTTAAAACTCACCTTAAACCAAATAATATTTTTTTAAAAAAAAAATACGCTTTTTAGGAATTATAAGGAGAACATGACAGCTGAAATAAGTGAGTCTCACATGGGGCTTGACTTGCATTGGCCTACCAAAAACAAATTGTCTCACTATTTTGCTACGCGGTGCAGCATTAGACAGGATCCGAATTTAGGTATTGTTACAAATGAGGTTCATCGAAACCCATGTTCTATTTTCCTCCTTTTGGGTAGTGGAGCGGGTGGAGTTAATTTGAAGAATCCCACGTGTAGGTGTACAAACGAATTAAGAAAAACAGAAAAGAAATAAAAAATATAATCATTAACGTGACGAAATATAAAGAAAATCCGAAATGTAGAAAAGAATAAGATGAATATGTATAAGTTGTAGGATAGACTAAACAAATCAAGAGATTTGAAGCTAGCTAGGATCAGATGTCGAGTAATTACAAGAGGTGATTAATCATTTGAGTCACTTTATTTTGTCCCGAAGTCAAGATATAATCTTATATACAGTTTAAAAAGTTAATTTGGACACACGTTAATTCAATAATTTAAATTCTGTCTTACCAAAACTTAAAATTATTAGTGGACACATAACTCGGGTTCCTTCATAGTACATGTAACCCTGACGCTCAAGGGTGGCTGTGGCGAAATCTAAAGCTTTGGATTTGGCATTTTTCTTCATATGAAAAGTGATGGTCACATTCATATCCAATAGTTTCCCATTGATTCCCGGCTCTTCTCCGATAGTGGCTAGTTAGGACCACCACTTAGAGTGCTAGTCACTTTCTCAATTCATATAATTGCACTTACCACAAAATTATTATGATACACCTTTTTTTTTCTCCCTAAATTTCCTAAGAAAATCCTTCCCCTGATACCACCGGCGTCAAACCATAATCATTTATTCCGTGTGCAACATTTCTCTCCTCACATGTAGGGAAATCATCTTCACACCCTATATATATATATATATATATATATATATATATATATATATATATATATATATATATATATATATCCATATAAATTCACCCGTATATCAGAAATTAGAGGATGTGGTTCCCATTTTGATACATTATTAACTTCATAAATTATAAATAATACGATTATGTATCATAGGGTTTCCCGAAACCAACAGTAATAATTTCTCTCTGTATATATACATGGTTCTAAATAGCCTCATCACTTCAGCACCCTTTATCCACACAACAACAAAAAAAGTGTTTGGTTCCAAAATACAACAAGAGTGCAAAATGGTGGTGGCAGACTTCACTAGTGGTGGTTTGAGGGGAATGAAGGCCCTCAGCTATCATGTTCTCACGGGGCGTTGGTTCATGCTATTTGCATCTTTACTCATCATGTCCGTTGCAGGAGCAACCTACATGTTTGGAATATACTCTAACGAGGTCAAAACCTCATTAGGGTACGACCAATCCACTCTCAACTTGCTAAGCTTCTTCAAAGACCTAGGTGCCAACGTTGGAGTCATATCCGGGTTGGTCAACGAG
Organism: Glycine max; assembly: GCF_000004515.6. NCBI lineage: Eukaryota > Viridiplantae > Streptophyta > Magnoliopsida > Fabales > Fabaceae > Glycine > Glycine max. The sequence continues at coordinate 40,872,751 of NC_016090.4, forward strand.
GTAACACCACCTTTCGTGGTGCTCTCAATTGGGGTCATCATGAACTTCTTTGGCTACTTCATGATATTTCTTGCTGTCTCTGGCCGCATTGACAAACCCCAAGTTTGGCAAATGTGTCTCTACATTTGCATTGGTGCAAATTCTCAAACTTTTGCCAATACTGGTGCTTTAGTCACGTGTGTGAAAAACTTCCCTGGAAGCCGTGGCAGTATCTTAGGCATACTCAAAGGCTACGTTGGTCTAAGTGGTGCCATCATCACACAACTCTACCATGCTTTCTATGGTGATCATGACTCTCAAGCTCTTATTTTACTCATTGCGTGGCTCCCTGCTGCTGTTTCCTTCCTTTTTCTTCCAACAATTCGGTTAATGAACACAGTGCACCACCAACCCAAGGAGGACAACAGAGTTTTCTACCACCTTCTATATATTTCACTTGGCCTTGCTGCTTTTCTCATGGTTCTGATCGTTGTACAAAACAAGCTTAGTTTTTCAAGGATTGAATACATAGTAGATGGCCTTGTGGTTTTCTCCTTTCTTCTTCTACCACTTGCTGTGGTGTTTAGAGAGGAGATAAACCAATTGAAAGCCAAAACGCAAGGTTTAACTGATTCACCACCTCAGTTGAAAGTAGTCACTGAAGCTATTCCATCTTCAAACGTGGTGGAGCAAGAAGTAGTACCAGCAGCTACTACAAGTTCCCACGAGAAAAGTTCTTGTTTAAGGAACATATTCAACCCTCCAAAGAGGGGAGAAGACTACACCATTTTGCAAGCTTTATTTAGTATTGATATGCTGATTTTGTTCATTGCAACAACCTTTGGTGCTGGAGGAACATTAACAGCCATAGACAACCTGGGACAGATTGGACACTCATTAGGATACCCGAACAAAAGCACTACAACATTTGTTTCCTTAGTGAGCATATGGAACTACTTGGGACGAGTAGCTTCAGGTTATGCCTCTGAGATCTTCTTGACCAAATACAAAGTCCCTCGCCCCTACATGCTCACTCTAGTTTTGCTTCTCTCTTGTGTTGGCCATGTTCTGATAGCCCTTGGTGTTCCAAACTCTCTCTACTTAGCTTCTGTGGTCATAGGGTTTTGTTTTGGAGCTCAATGGCCACTAATGTTTGCAATCATATCAGAAGTATTTGGCCTCAAATACTACTCCACGTTGTACAACTTTGGAGCTGCTGCAAGCCCTCTTGGGTCTTACATTCTGAACGTGAAAGTGGCTGGTGTTTTGTATGATAAAGAGGCTTTGAAACTATTGAAGGCCAAAGGACTCACGAGACAAGAAGGAAAGGACTTAACATGTGTGGGAGTGCAATGCTACAAAATGGCTTTTATCATAATCACGGCTTCAACGTTGGTTGGTTGTTTTGCTTCGATCATTTTGGCGCTGAGGACTAGAAAGTTTTACAAAGGGGATATCTATAGAAAGTTTAGAACGGAAGATGAAACAATAGAGAATGAGATAGAGATTACCAAGGCTGGTAATTAATTAATTAATGTTCTGTTAATTGAAACAGAAAGACGCGTAACCTTGAGCAGCACCAGGGCTAGTACTCCCCCACCACAAGCAGCTCGGAGGAACACGACAAAAACTATAGACAATGAAGTGTGCTTAAGTTTTAGGCTTTTAGCTACAAGTAATACCTGGCTTTTTCTTGTAAATTGATTATGTATAATTAGTAAATGGGGAATGAATGGTAAGACGTGCTGTTGGAGCATTTTTATATCTAAGGAAAGAATTGTATATTTTTCTCTCACTTCAAATATATTTTTGTGTTTGTAAAGGGGAAGCTATTGTATGCTACACGATAATTACATCTTTATGGGTTCCAATCTAATTTTAGTTAGTTTTAATCTTAACTGTTGACTGAAATTATCCTATTAAAATTTGGCCATCTCACACTCTCATCCCTCATTACTGTTTAGTAGTAGTTCTTTTTAGTTATGATCGATAAATTATTTTTTAGCTAAAGATATGTGATATCAACTAGTCCAAACATATATTTTTTTTGACAGAGCAACCAATCCAATCATAAAGTTTATTAACTATTTCCACTAAATTTTAAAATATCATTATACATTAAGATCATAAAGTTATTTTTTAATTCTTATGTTCCTCATAACAAGAGACCAACAAGTGGACCACTCAAGTTAAAAAAAAACAAGTGGACCACTTGATAATTAAAATTCTTTTTATAAGGCAAATAAAGGTCATCATAGTCTAAACACTATATTCACTTGTAGGTCTCTTAATCACCTTTCTCGTCCGGTCCATATATTTTATTTTGTAATTTAAAAATATTCCTATTTTTCTTCATTTTTAATAAATTTATCATTAATAAGCTGATTATTCTTATATTAGACTTTTATATTTAGGAAATATAACATTTTATATGTATTATTATAAAAAAAATTGTATTGAGTATAATGACGTGTAAGTTATATAAATCAATAATTTTACAATCTTATAAGTAATTATGGATTATTTTATTATTATTAAATTTAATTAACTAATTTCTAACCATGTATTTACATTCTATATTGCTGCTGCAAACTGTACGTCGTGCGTCTTAATTGACACTAATTAATGGGCACAACACAACCATTTTATTTGGTCATGATTGGGGTGAGAATTCAGGTCAGACCCAAATGCAACTTGCATTCAAAATGATTTGGAGAAGGTTGTCCAAAATTGCAAATTAAACCATCTTTATTAGGAAAGAAAGAGAGCCACATTGTCCCTCTATACCCGTCGACATGACAATGACAAAGATTAATGCGACAAAGATGAATGGCCTCGCTAATGTGTCATCGATCACCTTCACTCACCAGCCACAAGAAATAAGTAGTGATCACCCGGGAGTTAAACTTGTGCCTAATGCAGTTATTGAGAGAATGATAACGTGGGTGGGACCAAACCGTGATCGTGAGTGTGTTCAGTTCAGGATTAATTCATTCATGTCAAACCCTACATGCGGCGAAGGAGAATGTTTTGTAAACAATAAAAGGTTACGTGTACATGATGAACAATATTTTCTTTTGGTTACAGAAGGAAAAGGAAATAAAAACACCAGAAAGATAAATCCTATCATGGAAGCAAACTCCCATTTCATTCACCTTTAGCAGCTTCTTCAAACCATATAACATGATGAAGATAAAAAAAAAAGTAAGTGGGACATGTAAAAATTATATAAAATATTACATATAGTGCATGTTTTTTAAATATTCAGATAAAGCAACTGAGTGCTGCAACATGTTTAGTTCAAAATAATTTAAAATCAATGCAAGTATAGTAGATATGGGCCTAAGCCGGGTCAGTAATAATTTTATATTAAAATATGTATGACGATGAAAAAAAATTGATTTTAGCTATCTATTTAGTATATGCTTGGACATATGTTTTCAACATGAAATATCATATCTACATGCTTAAATACATGAAAACTATGATGAAATATTTAAGAGATGAAGCAAAAAATCACGTAAAATACGTGAATGCAAACACACTATAAATAATCTTAAAATGAACACATCATACGTGTTAAACCAATCGTTTCATTAAGACATCTTTTTTTAAAAAATACTATGGGGTTTAATACTTTATGTCCCAAATTTCCCTTTTCTTTTTAACATTCTTTCTTAGATTCTTTAGTGACAATTTAAATCATGGAATTTTCTCTTAATTTTTATTAGGTCTTAGTGTTAAAAAAGTATTCATCAATTGGTCGATGTAACCTATGCTACACTAATTGTCACATAATTTAATCTTTATATAATGTGTGAATTTAATCAATCCATCCACTGAATTATATTCATTATTTATGTAAATTTTTTATGAAAATTGAGCATCAATAAAGTAATCAAATAATTCATCTATATTGAACTAATTTTTTAATGAAGTATCAATTAATTAATTTTCTTATAAAAAATGTATGCTTGATCAGATCACGAAAAACGTTTAATTCAATAATTGATAAATTCTTATATATATATATATATATATATATATTAATAAAGATAGATAAATATTAAAAACGTAATTTCACAAAAAAAACTACAAATAAAATAACTCTTCCTCGCAAAATATATAGAGAGAGAGAGAGATAGAGTGAAGGAGATATATATAAATATCCACCACACACCGAGACCGTATCCCGCAAATGTTTGAATATGTTCTCTATACGGATACCTTTGCCTTAAATATTTTAAAGGGATTTTTCGTAAAAAAAAACTTAATTTCAAAGTTTATCATCAATCTTTTATTATTTTGTGAATTTTATCACTCATATTTTATTTTTTTAAAATTTTATCACTTAATTTTCATAATTTTACAAATTTTATCACTCAAGATTTTTTCACGAATTTTACTATTAAACTTTAAACAAACTTTATTATCTAATTTTTTTACTTTTAAACATTTTATCATTATGTCAGTAACAAAATGACGCAAGAAAATTTTTTTTTTAGATTTTTATATATTGATTATAGTTATAATTAATGGAGAAAAAGTGACTTTTTAGATCTGTTATGATTATAATTGATATAAAAAATTGCTTTATATCATAATTATAATTAATATCTAACATCAAAATTATTCATCTTTTTGGTAAAATGTACAAAAATTTAAAACTCAATGATAAAATTTACGAAAATAAAACTTTAGTAAGAAAATTTACAAAACAATACAAGTTAAATTATAAAATTTGCAATTAAGAAAAAAATTAAAGAAAAGTTTCAACCTCTTTGCATTAATTGGTAATAAGAGTATATGGGCTAACAGGCTAGGATGGATTGAATTTAAAAAAGAATAATTTATAAATATTATTATATAGTCTAAAATATTTTTACAAAAATATTTAAGTAATATATTTTGATTATTTTAATATTCCATTTCATATTATTTATTAATATGTTTTATAATAACATTAATTTATATTAAATATGTGAATAAAATATTTAATATTAAAAATATATATAAATTAATCTCTCCTCAAGTATTTTTTTTATAAGACTCAATTAATAACCCTCAAGAAGTAAGAAAGTTAATTACTTTTTTTAGTAACATTAAACTTGTCCTAACTTGACATGTTTTTCAAAATTTCCCTGAGACATACTCTTATTTTTTAAAATATTTTTATTAACTTTAATTTTTTTAAAATATTTCATCATTAGTATATTTATTATTTTAATTTATTAATTATGTATGCAAAGGGACAAAGTAAATTTTCCGAAGTTCTCTACATATAATATAAAACAAAGTTAGATTTTCAAAAGAGAGTCCAAAATGTTAATGCATTTTTTTATCAAAAAAATGTTAGTTATTAATTTTTTTAGTGATGTGATTATTTTTCAGGATTTCTTCTCTTTTTTTTTTTTCTTTCTTTATCTTATAATTCTTAAAATATTAATGTATTCTAATTTAATGCCAAGACGTAGATGAACCAAGCACCAGTCTCAACTAGACAATTTCTTTCGAGAGTGTAGGCCTCCACAAATGTAATGCAGACCTGCAAAAGTTTCTTTAGGTCAGATGCAGATTGAGCTTCGAGTGCAACGATACAAGAGAACTTTGATCGCAAGAGCCACTTAGAGCAACAAAAATTAGTCTTAATAATCTAAAAGGGTGTCGAGTGGGAGTGGGAGCCTGCAATTTAATTAATAAATAAAGTTACTATAGGAATAACAAATTAATCTCCCTTACAACTAGTTCATGTTGTGAGAAAGTCTAACACTTCAGTGTTGACTCTTAAGGTTGTCTACTATTTAGTAAACTTAAAAAAATAAAATTCATAATTAAGAATATTTTTTAAAAACAAAAATATTAATACAATAATCAATATAAATTGATTCTTATAAAAATGATTATAAGGTACACCTTTAATTTGAGTTTTATAAAAAGGAAAGAAAGTAGTACTTTATATTTAAAAAAAATAGAAAAATTAATTGTGAAAGAGAAATTTTTTGCAGGTATAATTAATTTCGAAAGACAATGTCATCTGATCTCAACTATAGGCACGTTATAGAAGTGGTGAGTTGCAATTATGTTGATGCATTGTGGTAGGGACGTAGGACACATACAAGATGAATGAATAAAGTTATCGACGCAGTTGCAACCAATAACCAATTATGGCGTATTTTGGTCGGCATTTCCCCCAACCAAACGCACCTTCATATCCTCAAACTTCCTTTTCCTCTTATTTTATTAGGAGATTCAAAATTAAATGATTAGTTGCTTGTCCATTTAATTTCTTTGTGAATTTACGTTGTCTTACTCTTTATTACTTTCTTTATTTGAGGGTAAATAGAAAATAAAGAAATAAAATGAATAAAATAAGATAGAAATACTATTTTTTTTAAGATAAAACAATAAAAATGAATTAGTTTTTTTTAGATTCCACATATAAAAATATTTCTCCTAAGTTGCCTTGAAATAGGAAAAAATGGTTGTTATATTTTTTGTTTTACTTTATTTAAAAATTAAATAAATATTTTAATATAATAAAATAATAAATAAAACTATATTTAAAAAAATATATAACATTTTTCAGTAAAAATATGTAGCATTTTTTTAAATAAAACGAGTTAAGTTATTTTTAATTAATATAAAAACTTTATATAATTTATTCATTTATTTTCACCTACTTCTCTATTTATTCAAATAATTTTTTTTTTATTTTTTAAATCTTTCTTTCACTTATAATCAAACGATTATAAATGTTTTTTTTTTCTTTTTCTATTGATCTATTTTAATGCAACAATTTGTACAGTAACACTTTTTTTTATAACAATTTATACAATTACATTTTTTTGTCTATCTCTCTTGTATATCATGTATTACATGTCATGATATAAAAAGATAAACAACAGAAAATGTTGTATAAATTATACCAATTGTTATATGTGAATTATATCTCAAAGAAATATATGATATGTTTAGTAGGAAGAAAAAAATATGAGTATGTGTGAAATAGAGTGGGTGTAAATAAAGAAGAGAGAAATAGAGTGAATGAAAACATATAATAAAAAAATAAAGGTGTTTGACTTAAGAGAAATGATAAATGAATAAAAAAGAGAAAAATCTATAAAACTAATAAAACATTTTCAAATGATAACAGGCATACACCCAGGTCACATATTTTACAGCCTTTTTCTTACCATTCGAGAGTGTAAATGTTTCCAAGTGGGCCTGAAAATATGGACTTTTAGTTGTTTTCGATCAAAATTACTTTCATATATACATTAAGGTCAGTTTAATAGGGTTTAGAAAGTTTGAATAGATCCTTAAAATTAAATTTCATTGTGAATAATATACAATATCAATTTTTTTATTTGTTAAAACACTCCAAACAAGAAGCGATACAATGCGTGTTAGTACAATACTTTCATACAAGTTTAGTTACAATTTTTTTTAAGACACTTTTCCAAATATAAATCAATTCTCATAAAAAAATACTAACCCAAATTATTTTTATAAAATAAAGATTGTTTAATATTATGAGTGACAAAGCAAATTTGACTCGTTGGATAAGCTTGCTTAATCTACTTTATTAGGCAAGTAGGTTTTTATTAGTCCATTTGTCCGCCTAAAAAGAAAACAACTTGCAACAGGATGAGGTAGGGTAGCCTATTGGGCTAATATATAATTATGTAATAAAAAAGTAGTATAAATTTTGGGTTAAAAATATTATTTTAGTATCAAGTAAATGCTGTATTTAAGATCCCAATATTATAAGTTAGGAGATGATAAATGAATGTAGTGTCTCTCTAACCATTTTTGTTGTTGTTGATATCAATATTAAAAACAAAAACAATTAAAGAAGTTAGATGGATTAATGCAATTAAAAATTATTATGAGAATGGATGAAAGGGATAATAGCTTGTAGGAATAAAAATATTTGCTTTCATAATCTTTTAGTTTTTATAATTTTTAATTTTATTAATTATATTATTTTCTTATTATTTTGGAGAGGTAGTTGTTCTATAAAACAAAATGAAATATATTTTAAACCCATATTCTAAAGTGGACCAATCCATCCTAATTCATTTTTTGGCATGCTAATGCGACGAGCCCAAGCAGTTAGGATGCCTCAATTTGTCATTCCTATTTCAAAAAATGCAAGCAGATGATTAATTAAACATATAATTTAATTACACTGACATGATTTTGTGGAAGGTATAGTTGGTAGATAATAGTGTTTTTTAAGCGTATGATTAAGGGTTTCATGTTTAGATATGTGTGTATGAGATATTATTTATTAAGAGAAATGAATCTTTAAAGATATATTGTGTAGAAAGAAAAGTTAATTTGAATTTTGGAGTGAGAAGTATAACATTCTTTTTTTCGAAGTGGTGAAGTATAACATTTCAAATTTTCATTTTAAAGGTATAATTTCAATTCCTACAATTGGCAATAAAAAAAAATAAGTGTCAATATAAATATAAATATATGATTGATATTAATTTAGGTATCATCTTATTTTTTATCGGTAGAAATAGAAGACAAATATAAAAAAATTATAATAATTCACAAAATTTAGGTATTTATCTAAGTCACATTTAATAATTAAAATATTTTTTAAAAATAATTCTAATTAACTTTATTTGTGCAAGTATTGTTTAGTCAATCTATGTTTTTTGTTTTGTGGTAAAGATTATGAATGTTTTCAAATTTATTGGATTGAAGATTAATTTTACTTATATTTATGTGATTATTATGATTATTTTAAGATTGGCAGAGAGTATAAGTTTTGTTTTTTTTTTATGGTCCAGACTAAGTTAATGGAACGTGTTTATTTGAAGAAGAAATGTATGTAATGTATAGTGTACAAAGCATAACCATAGAGTGACAAAAGAAAGAAAGCAAACAACCTAATAAAAAAAAAGCTGAAGTTGAATTCAATATTTCAATTTGGAATTAAGATGATTAAAAATGTACTGGTAGAAATGGCTCTCAGTCTCAAAGAGTCGTTGTTTCTTTCTTTCTAAAATTGAAAATTTATGATCATTTAGAAATGCTTTTTTTATAATAATCGTAATCTACAATCCCTCACTTTCCTTTCTGTTGCCTTATGCACCTCTCTAATTTTCCTCGAACAACTATACTCTCTCTATCGCACTCACTCCCTCCGTCGCCCGAACGCATCTCCGATCAACCAACCGCCGCATTTCCAGTGATTAGCCACTTTGATCCTCCTGCAGCGCCGTCGTTTCCTCAGATCCGTGGCTGTAATGCGAAAGTCGTTGGAGGCGAAGCAGCAGCATCCGCGGATTAGGAAGATCCTTCTTCCCAATTCGTTATCCTAGTTAGGGTTAGGGTTTCAATAATCATTCCCAAGAAATGTTCAAGCGAATCATGAAGGGAGGGCAGAAGAAGCCCTCCAAGACGGACCCGAGCGATCCGTCGCCCTTGGCTCCGGCGGCGGCGGGTGCGGCAGCCGCTCCGGCGCTGGTGGTTCCTCCGCCGTCGGGCACCATAGAGCCTCTGCCTCTCTTCCGCGACGTGGCGGTCTCGGAGCGGCAGAACCTCTTCATCCGGAAGCTCCAGATATGCTGCCACGTGTTGGACTTCTCCGACACGCTGAAATCCGTTCGGGAGAAGGAAATCAAGAGACAGACTCTAATGGAGCTCGTGGATTTCATCCAATCCGGGTCGGGGAAGATAACGGAGACTTGCCAGGAAGAGATGATCAAAATGGTGTCGGCGAACGTTTTCCGGTGCCTCCCGCCGGCTTCGCACGAGAACACCGGCCAGGAAGCCACCGATCCGGAAGAGGAGGAGCCGTGCCTCGAACCAGCGTGGCCGCACTTACAACTCGTCTACGAGCTTCTCCTCAGATACGTGGTTTCCTCCGACACTGACACAAAGGTCGCAAAACGATATATTGATCATTCTTTTGTTCTCAAACTCCTTGATTTGTTTGACTCCGAGGACCCTCGTGAGCGCGAGTATTTGAAAACCATATTGCACCGTGTGTATGGGAAATTCATGGTTCATCGTCCCTTCATTAGGAAGGGCATTAACAACATATTTTTTCGGTTTATATATGAGACTGAGCGGCATAGTGGTATTGGGGAGCTTCTTGAGATTCTGGGGAGTATTATTAATGGGTTTGCTTTGCCCATGAAGGAGGAGCATAAGTTGTTTCTTGCTAGGGCGCTTCTGCCTCTGCATAAGCCCAAGCCGGTTGGGGTGTACCACCAGCAGTTGTCGTATTGCATTGCGCAGTTTGTGGAGAAGGATTACAAACTCGCGGACACGGTTATTAGGGGTTTGTTGAAGTATTGGCCAGTCACTAATTGCCAGAAGGAGGTGCTCTTCCTTGGGGAACTAGAGGAGGTGCTGGAGGCCACGCAGACCGCGGAGTTCCAACGCTGCATGGTCCCTCTTTTTAGACAGGTTGCCCGCTGCCTCAATAGTTCTCACTTTCAGGTTCGTTGGAAATTGTTGTTCATTGCATTTTCTAGAATTAATGTAAGTCCTTTTTTTTTTTAACATTTCCTTTCCTTTGGGTAATCCGGGTCATGAGTTTGCAATGCTTTTTGTTGAACTGTTTTCTTTCTTTATGGATATACATCTAATCTGGGCTCGTATATGGTATAATAAGGGTAAATATAACTTAAATAAGGTACAGCCACCTAGGTACTAGTTAGTAAATTTAAAGTCTTAAACTGTCACATCCTTTAGGTCCTAAATTCTACTTGGATTGTATTGAATCCAATTTTTTTTTTGTAGTTTGTGGATAGTTCAGTTGTAGTTTTGCATCTTAATGATTTGTTGCTTGATGGGGAAAAGCAAAAACAAAAAAAATCATTATCTATCAATGTGATCTGTCTGATTTAATTGGCTTCTACCCTAACATGTAGAAATGCTAAAATAGCCATTCACATGGGTTGAGATCCCACGTCAACTACAAATATGACTGAAGTAGAGTTTATAAATGCCTTGGACAATCCTCATCTCACGATGTTGCTTTTGGGGTTAAGCTAAACTCAAATTCAAGATGGTATCGGACCTTGTCATAGATATGATATTGAGCCATCATCAACTGTTGCAAAAATCTACTCATTCCCATGATTTTCCCTCTGCATCTACCAATCCCCATAGCTTTCCCTGTGCAATAAAAAAAAGTCCTAACTGGCCTTGGGGGCTGCAGCTGTCCTAGTGCAATAAAAAATACCAATCCTATAATATCCATGCTCTAGATGTCCAATCCTGGGTGTGAGGGGGGTGTATTGACTATTGAGATCCCACATCATGGCCACACTAGGGGTTATAAAAAGCTTTAGACAATCCTCACCTCATGAGATAGCAAAATGGAGTTAGGCCTGACCCAAATTCTAGAATATGCATATACTTTTCACACATACAGAGGTTATAAATTCATTTTTTGTTCTTTTGCTTGAAAGCTTAGTGTTGAACTTGCAAAGTTAACCAGAATTGTAGTTCAACTGATGACTGTTATTTAGCTATTTACTTTTAAAAATTTGTAAGTGTATGCTGTATCCTGTATGTACCATTCAAATGGTTAAAAGACTGGTTCAAGTGGTACATACTTGATTTCCCTTAACCAAAGTTTTGGGTTCAACTGGTTTGCCTTGTGTTTGTAAAGATACCCGCTGGGTGAGCTAGCCTCATCACGTTTTGGATGGTTCCTATCTTGAATAGGATTGCCTCCTATGGAGAATATCTGTTGTCTAGACCAAACAAGTGGTATAAAAAAACCTCATATTAGAAAAAAAAAAAAAGATTTTGTGGTTAATTGCTTACACTGCAATTGGAGTAAATTTTCTGTTTATTAACTGTAATAGTGAAGTTTGTGGTTTGACTTGTACACTGTTTAAGAAATATTAGGTAATAGATTTGTAGGTAATATTACAATTATTTTTTATTTTGGTGAGGTTCGTCATGTTATGATGTTTTAAGAATGGCAGTGAAACTGAAAGGTGAAACCAATTTTTTTATTTCAGCAGAACTGGTTATTTTTAAGGGTCAATTGCATTTTTCCTTCAAATTTATTTGGTTATGTGCAATGTCCGTTGTGATGAACAAAATTGAACACATTTCCCTATAATTTAACTTGATCATTTACAGTGTCAACTCACATCCAATTCAAGGGTAACTTTGATCAAATGAGTGTTGCGTGCATCATCGTTTTATGGCCTCTATTTCTTCCTCTAGGAAAGGGAATTGAGGAATATTTCAATATATCATAATCTGTAAGCGTAAGCTGACTGGCATAACCTAACATTTTCATTTCTAGTCCCTACAAGCTCACGCAAAATGCCTATGTGAATCTAATGATTGCTGGTTTGGCATATTTGAATCATTGGAAGCTAATATGCTTTCATAGTTTCATTTACCCAGATCATTTTTATTACTCGGATTGAACACTCATTTTCGTCACTACCATGTGCTAAAAATACTGTTAATTATGTTACGGATTGAATACTCGGATTGAACACTCATTTTTCAATGCATTATCTCCTAAATACTATATGGATGATCAGACTATCATAAACAGAGAAGAGCAATAGAAACAAGAATAAGAAAGAGTTACATTACAAGAATTGGTCAGGCTTCTCCTAACAATGAGGGTTTAGCCTCTCATTTTCATGAGAGACTTTACACTTCAGGGCCTAATACGGATGGAAGAACGGGATTGGATGGATAAAAAAAAGGAAGAGAGTAATGGCTAGAGAAGGAGGACACTCCTGCTTCTTACTCCTTTTATAGGCCTAAGGTAACTTACTTTTCACACTGATTTCGGGTTGAGTGCGCACTCCTGGGTTAGCGAGAATGGCGGTTTAATTACACGCTTAGCACGGTGTTCGCACTAAGCGCGACATTGAGTTTTCTCGTGGACCTTTTTTGCACTAAGCCTGAGCACCCACTAAGCGAGGGTGTGTGCTGAGCCTGACTTGTGCACTAAGCGAGCTATCCCTTTCTCAAATTTTCTTCAAGGCTTTTTTTTTTTTTTAAGTTTTTGCATCAATTTTTCTCCAAAGCACTTGAAATTTTCTTCTTTTGATTTCTACTGATAAAAAATTACAATGATATTAATTTCTTCATTAAAAATAAAGTAAAAAAATTGTAATCATTCTCAGTCAAAATTAATCATCAATTTAACTCAAATTTCGCAGTTGTCTGCAATATTGTTTTTGGCGTAAATACAAATAATATTTGCTTTATCTTTGATCCTCTGTTGCCCACGTAAAACTCTTGACATCTGGCAAATATCCTAAAAAAATTTAATTACCAAAAGTGCCACAAAGTTTCAAAGCTTAACCCAGATGCAATTATTCAAGGGTACAATTTTTTCCAGCATCAATTGACTGACCTTTTCTTCCTCCCCCTTGCTTATTTGCTGGAGATGATTTGAAGGCAGGTCCTCTGCATTTTAGCCATGATTTATATTAAAAGGCTTTTGAATAAAAACTTTAATAGGTGTCTGTTAAAAAAAGTTGCTCCCTTTGCTTTTTAATTGAGATCATTAAAATGCAGTATCAGCATTTGTGTTTTTATGTGCAGATAATACTTTAAGCGCAATGCATTCTGTCTGCAGTTGAAAAACTATTGATGTAGAATTTTGTCTCTTGGAAAAATTTCTGAATTCTACAAGTTTGTCTATAATTTTCTTTTATCGATGTGAATGGTAGTAAGGCTTGTGCAATTTAAGTTTCCACCGTGTGCTGAGCATTGGTTATTTAGACATTAACTTATTCTTATTTGGTAAAATAAGAAATATATTAGAGAAATAAATGAAAGGAAAAACCTTAGGGCTGGTTTTGTTTTATTTCTTGTTTGCACTTTTAATTACAATAATGTCATTTTGTTTTCATTTTGTTTTCTATTTTTAAAGGTTTGTGTAGAAAACAGAGAAGACAACTTTTTATTGTTTTCACCATTTCCTATACAAACCTTTGAAAATAAGAAACAAGGTGTCATTTTTGTAATTAAAAGGGAAAACAGAAAATGAAATTAGAATATATTATTTTTGAACCAAACAAGCCTTATCAGAAGAGGAAAACTTGAAGGTTAACAGGGTCTTGACCACAAACATCTAGTGCTTGTGGAAATGAAAATAGTGTACATTTGCTGTGATGTAGGCTTCTTCTCTTAAAATGCTGTCGTTGTGGTCTTTTGTCATTATGGGATCCAGAATTGTCTACGGGTTCATTTTTATTTATCGCAATTTTTTTGAACTGATTATGTGATTATCTTTGAAGTCATAATCAAAATACAGGAGTGAGAGTCCTGATTACTTGGAATTGTCTTTTATTTTTTAAATATATTGTGTTATAGTTCTTGGTTCATTGATGATGTAGTTACTAGTTTGTTATAAACCTTCCTTCAGAAGTCTATGCTTAGGCACACCTTGCAATGCAGGTTGCAGAACGAGCTCTCTTTTTGTGGAATAATGAGCATATTGTCAGCTTAATTGCCCAAAACAGGACTGTAGTATTACCCATAATATTTGAAGCATTGGAGAAAAATATCAAGAGTCATTGGAACCAGGCTGTTCACGGCCTGACTGTGAACGTTCGGAAAATGTTCATAGAAATGGATGCCGAATTGTTTGAAGAGTGTCAGAGGCAGTATGAAGAGAGGGAGGCTAAAGCAAAAGAATTAGAAGAGCAGCGGGAATTGAATTGGAAAAGACTGGCAGATGCAGCTGCACAGAATGGGGTGGATATGGTCACAGCTTAGTGAAATTACTTTACTGCCGTAACCGGCAGTGTGAATTGGATAGGTGAAGGATTACATGTGCTCCTCGCCATTTTGGTGCCATTATTTATTGGTTTCTTTCTTTCCCACTTAATTTCTTTTCCCCCTCTATTTTCTCAGTTGGATAATCAGCAAGTTGAAGAAGCAGTGATTAATGTAACTTAAAAGTGCAGTTGGGATAATCAATCGGACGCTGTTAGCAATGTCTGCAGATTAAGAATGTTTAATGAAATACTTTCTTGTATTTTTTTTTCTTACAGAGAGAAATACGGATCTTTTTTTTCCTTCTGAAAACAAATTGTAGTGCCCTTTGTGTTTATGGTACAAGAAGTAGGGCCTGTTATTTTGTGCTTGATTGGCACTTGATTGGCTAAAGGCAGGTTTGGTTTTGGCACTAAGTTTCGTAAGGAGCTAGTGTTGTGTCGTCTCTCTGATAAGAGGTGTTATTGATTACACTTGTTTTGCTTGTTTTCTAGATAGTTATGTAAAGGGCTGGTGATTTACTTATTCAATAGGTCAACGATTCCTTCAAGCAAATCTCGGCAGCGTTGCCCCACCGCTGACAAGGATGCGGCAAACATGCCATTGATGTTGATTTTTTTTTAGGGAATTAATTTTCCTATTGATATAGCTGTTGGATTGATTCTCTCTGTACTTGATTTTCCTGTTTTACTTTGGTATTTTCTGTCTTTCTTTCCTATGGTTTGAGAATATTCTTTTAAATTTTAATCTTAAGAACCTGATTCTTGCACAACAATGTCTCTTACACATGATTGTCTAGTCAACCTACTTCAATGGTGTACACAGGGATCAGCCTACTGCCGGTGCCCTCTTCCTTGGTTCTTACATCTAAGAACCACATAAATAACTCCCATTAACTTTTACAGTACTTTTTTAAATAATAATAATAATAATAATAATAATAATAATGAGAATTTGGGTTGAATATATCATTTAATAAAACCTTAAAAAATTAAAAAATGTTTTCTATAACTTAATCGAAGAAACTTCAACTTAAAATGTTCTTTAATACTGTTATTTTTGTAGTTTAAAAATATATTTAAACAAAAAAGTATAAGATATCAAATGTGTTCAAACTATTTTCTATATTCAGAGTTCAGAGGATTGAGTGTTGTATTGTGTTAAGTGTTGAGTCTAGAATTATCTTGAGAATTGTAACCTCAGAATTATTTTTTGTGAATTATTGATATAAATGTTAAAAAGTCAAGGGTAAGTTTCATATGTATATATAAAAAGTACTTACTAAAATTGTAAGAAAATAATAATTTCAGAAACTAATTTCTTGACTAATTTAAAAATAATATCTTTTTTGCATAAAAAATGTTTATGAAAAGATCAATATAACAAATAACAAATTATTTACATTTGAGATTGGTCATACGAAAAACTATAGTCAATTTAAAGAAATGTTACACAGATATTTTCACCTCAAGACCATTGATGGAAAGGTAAGCGAGATAAAAATAAAATAAAATTAATTAACATAATTTTGTGAATGAATTAATTGACAGGTTATTATTTAAAAAAGATAAAATTGAGAAGAGATGAGAAGAAAATCCAATATTTGTGTCTATAAATGACATGAGTGTGTGAAGAGTGCAGAAGAGAGTAGAGTGGAAATGTCGAAAGGGGGTTCGCTTCAAAAGGACGTGCCATGGAGAGCATCGTCTTCTTCTGCGAAGCCCATCCCCAGAATTCATCACAGTCCGCTTCTTCGCGTTTCTCGAACACCTGTTTCCGATTACGGTATCTCCGTCATGAGGCATCCGGACCCTATAGGGGGTGGATTGGGTGACGAGGCCACAGTGGAACCAGCTGGCCCTGATTGCCTCGTCCCTGGCCAGAAAATGCCCATCCAATTACTTGGCCTTCAGGTTTCAATCTTCTTTTTTCTTTTTGCTCTTCAGTTTTTGTATTACACCTCTAATTATATATTAATCCTTCCTTTTTCTGACATTCAATCTTTTTAGAAAAGAAAAGACAAGTTGAAATAACAATGTTCAAATGAAACTCAACACCTGGTTGTCATGGGTCCTCTATGTAACTGAACTTTTGTCTGGTCCCGTACTAGGACCAAAAATATGGAGAACTTTTTTTAAAAAAATATATATTTGAATTCATTTACTTGCCTCCCTGAAAATGATTTTTATTTAATTTTGCACCCCTTTTAAAAATCTAGGTTTTCCCCTGTGCATTGTGTGTGTGTGTGTTTTCCCAAAGGGTTGCTTGTGGAATAGAAGCTTTGATTGTTTGAGGGGCAATGCTAGAAAAAATGGTTCAGCAAGCTTCACGGTTCTAGCTTTGCATTTAAAACTTAGTCTCTGAAAACCCAATGAGAAGGACCAAGGCATACGTGCTCGATGCCTAGCAAAACCCTAGACTGACTTTTACTGATAATATATTAACATTTGGGGATGTGTCCAGGAAGTATTTGGCTCTAAAATCTCAACCATTGCAAATCTTTCTTCAATCAAAATAGCCACACGGTTAATGCTCTTCTTTGAGTTTTTTTTATCTCATAACTCTTTGATTTGGTTGTTTTCTATGTCATTGGAGAGTTTGACTGGTTTAGGGTGCTGAACTCATGGGCTACAATCACAATTTTAACAACATTGATGCTTACGGCTCAGAAATTTGGAATACACTGTACATATTTTGTTTTCCTATTTGTCCTCTCAAATGCTCTATGGTGTTTGCTCCACGTGTGGCATATTCTTCTACATTGATCAATCTTAGTTTTGCTTTTCTTGTCTTCAGACTTCAATTTTGTTATGATGTTGACAATTACCTTTATCTTTGAAAACTATTTGGGGTATAGACAAGAAAACAGGACAAAGTTTTCTAATTTCGTGTCTTTTACATACAAAATTACCAATGGCCGAGAGGCAATGCATCTTTGTCCTGTTTTGTAATTTAAAAGCACGCTGTGTTCATTAATGCCATTGGCAAGCTATGCTTCTTCACTTACACTGCGTTTACATGTTTTCCCCCTTTTAGTTTATGTTTACATCTTCTCTATTTTTTATTTTCTCATTTGGGGTAATGCTCTTTAGAAAGATTATGCTTTTGGCAGAGGTGCAGTTTAACTTTTTGCCCTTTTGTTTGGACAGGTCTGGCCAATCCATGTTGACCTGAAGTTTTTGGAACCGGTTGGGCGAGAACTTAAGATGCTTGGAAAGGTGAAGACCTTTTTACTTATATTATGTTTTCATGCATGCAAGGAAAAAATGACACTTCTTGAAGTTGATCTTGATGAGCTATTTGCATTTGATATTGATGAAATGTGGAATATAATAGATTTACTTGCATAGTTCTCAACTGATGTACTGCATTCAATAGCAAATTCAAATCCAATATATTTATGCTTCAATTTGCAGAGAGAATCAGGAACTGAACAATTTTGCTACTAGCCAAATATATTTGCACCCTGGGATAACAACTACATTAATTACTGATGAGTTTTGAGGAAGAGATAGAGAGAGAGAGTGATGTGAACCTGAGTAGGAGCGGATCGTTTGATACAGGCTACGGAGGTTTTGGATGACGCCACTTCCAGTGAAGGAAGATAAGTCAGGGTAGACGCCACAAGGATTACCTTGATAAGTCTGATAATTGGTTCAACAAGGAACCCAGAGAGAAACTCTCACCAAATTTGATCAAAATGCCAAAAGTTTTTTTTATTGAAAATAAAAACCAATACTTATAGTGTATCAGAACAAAAAGATAAAAATAGACATGGGTCTTCTAAACAGGTTGGACCAAAATTACAATAAATAAAAATTATAACTAAAAACATATTTAACTTGGACCTTCAAATTAGTTTGGGCCTTCAGCAACAATTAATTGTCTTGATAGTGTCTCTGCCTCTGGATCTTCATCCTTCTCCACTTGGGCCTTCATCCTTCTCCACTTGGGGGCTTTGTCCTTCTCCACTTGGGTCTTCGTCCTTCTCCACTTGGGCCTTTATCCTTCTCCACTTGGGGGCTTTGTCCTTCTCCACTTAGGCCTTCGTCCTTCTCCACTTGGACCTTTAGCCTGTATTTGGCCAGTTTCATGATTCTCATCAGAGAGGGAGATGGGATGGAACAGCTTGAGTTCTTTCTTATGAAGTATGGTATATGTAGATTACTGTTTCCTCGAAATTTGGCTACAATGTCTACATCCTGTGGAAATGCATATATTTGGTTTAAGTGCATTCTTACCACTTCACGGGAACTGGTTAAACTTAAAATACGTAAATAAACTCTAATCTTAAGTATTGCAGTTGCTTGTGTATCGATTAATTTGTCTTGTCCGTGTATTTGTATAGCAGATATATTATTTGCCTGTTAATTGTTATACATTAAAGGTGATGTGTTTAGGTGAGACATGCAATTGTAAATATGCGATGAATTGTTATGATTGATGCACAGTTGTTTTTATGCATGCAGTTCATGGATGACGCTGTTGAACTAATGAACAAATCATTCATAGAGCGCTGATAATATGGGCTTTTATGAAGAGATGAAGTAGCCGCAATTTGATTTTTTTTTTTTAAGTAATGAGAAGTATAGACAAACATATAGCGACTGTAACATTTGTGGCGTATTTTGTAATGTGAAAGATAAATGCAACGCGCGATAGTTTTGTTCGGCACTCATAATTAGTTCCCTTCCTTCCCCTGTAATGCCAATTAAAAACTATTTCTGAGAATCCAATGTTTCTTCTTTTTGGCCCTATGCAATGCGGTAGATTGCATTACGTAGGAAGGCATAACATAGTTTGAACCGTAAGTGGAATTCACTTGTATCCTATGCTGTGTTTTGCAGTTCAAATTTGCTTGTCACACTCACACCAAAACCATCGTTATTTTGATATACACCATCTTCGATTGGTGATGGAAATGGCATTGCAAAATTTAAGCAGGATTTGACTGCTGTAGAATTCAAATAATCATAACTCAAAAGCGGTTAAATGATAAAAGTGACGAGGAAGAAGAATATATATATACAGTCTTAAATTAGCCTGATCCTATACTTAAAGGAACAGACACTTTTCATTCCAATGAAAAGAGAAAAATGAAACAACGTCACGTTACATTGCGGACGCATAATCACTGAATCGTTAGTTGAATTTGTTAAAGAATAACCGTCAAGCGTAATATCGTGTAAGACAAGAAGAAGAGAAGCAAAAAAGAAGACAGAAGCATTGTTGCAGTGGTGGACATGTCATCCGTGTATTCCATTCCGGACTCCGTGGTGTCATCGGCAGGTCCTCTGCTCCACATGCCAAGGTTGTTGTCCCTGTTGATCCATACATAAATTTATCATATTTTCATAAAGCTATGATAAGAGTTGAGGATAAGTATGCATACCTGGCATTACCGAGAACACCTGCGGACATGGTGAGAAAAGAGATGCGATCAGCGGATTTGGGTTGGACGCTGTATGCCTTCTCATACTTAACTTCAAGTTCTTCACCAGACGCAACAAAAAAGGCCCCGTTCAGGAGAATGTCACCCTCGGAGCGCCAGTTCCATCCCTTCCACTTGGACTGTTGCGTGTCGACTCTCTTAGTAACTTCCTTAGCGAAGGGGTTTTCCGGTGCCATGTAACGGTTACCCTGGCTGTTTATGGTGGGCTCGCCGCTGCCACCAATGGCGTACATCTCCCACTCGGTGAAGTCGTTGTTGACGACGTGGATGTATCCCCTCCGGCAGCGGGGCATGCGCTGGACGAGCTTCTCCCCGAAGTGGTTGAAGGCGATGGTGACCTGCATTCCGGAGTCAGGGAGGTAGTCGTCGCTGTGGCCGAGTAGCATGACCTCGTTGTGGTGGGATAGCATGTTGTTGGAGATGGTTATCCCTGTGGACCCCATCACCGCGTCGATCAGACCGTCCTTGCACCGTGAAAGGGTGCAGTGGTCGATCCATATGTCCTTCGACCCGAAGATGGAGATGCCGTCTCCGTCTGATTCTGTCCGGAATCCGTAGTGCTCCGGGCTTGACCGAACGTTTGTGTTCCCTGCAATCGCATAGCCCAACAACACTCTTCGTCATCTTCTCTACAATAGTAACTTAATATTTTACAGTGCTAATTCAACAATTTTTCTAAGATTCTGTTCTTGTATTCTTCTTACTATAAGATCATCTCCATCACCCTGTTTATCTCACTTTTTCTTTAATGGTGTGCTTATTCAATACTCCTCAAGCAAAAACTTTTTTGTATGAGCATTAGTCCTTAAAATTTTTGTTAGTGCTATGTATATAATTTTATGAAATAATGATACGTTATAAAGATGCGAAAGTTATTCGTGAAACTCATTTTAGTAAAATTTTGAGACTTGTTAGATTTGATAGACGAGTTCAATTATAAAAAATAAATAGATTTAAATACATTTTTTTGTCTTATTAATTAATTTTTTTTATTCTTGTAAAGATATTATTTTAGTTCTTGTAAAATTTTAAAGACTAAAAAAAATACATTTTGAAAAGAAAAAAATTGTAGAAACAAAAATGAAAAACATATTAAATTGCATAAATGAAAAAAGTATTTCAACCAAATAAATATGTGTAGTGTGTAAAGGTGAAACTTATTTAAAAACTCCAAAAAAGAAAAAAGGAAAAGAGTTGTTAGATTGAAAATAGTCAGTTGTTTAACAACTTCCTTTTATAATTAAGGAAAAATTATTTCTTGTACAGATACCAAAAGAGATTCAAAGATATTTGTAGAGGGAATAAAGGGATGATTTTTAAATATAAAAATTAAAAGATAAAGCTTGTGTAAATAAATGAGTAATTTTTCCTATAATTAATTAGGATATCAAATATAAGAATCTAAGTACTGCCATAAGATTTTTGATGACTTTGAAAAAAGAAAATCACCGTTACTTTTTCTTATTTTTGTATAAGTGGACAAAATCTAAATAATAATTTATATAAGTGAACATCAACTTACATAAGTCGTCAGCAACTTAATGAAAAAATAAGAAAAAGTAACGCACCGTAACTTTCATAGTTAAAGTCATTTAATCTATTTCTATAAGATGCAAGAATGAACATTAAAGTTTTAGATTTCACAAAAAAAAAAAAAAGAGTTTAGGAATGATTTTTTTTAACATGGGTATCAATAAGAATATTATAGTAACTTATCTAAACTAATCTAATAGTGATGTTATTCTTATTCTTAGTCCCTACCTAACAATGTTGTGGAAAAATTAGCCTCCCATCTCATGAAAAAAAAAGTATTGATTTAAATATTTAAAACAATTACTTTTTTAAAGTTAGTTTAAACATAATCTTGAAATACTTTATAACTTTATATAAAACCCTCCTCCACAAAACATGCACAGCTTTTTCTATTTTTCAAGCCGCAAGAACTGATCAGTGAGAAGGGGATTCGAAAGAATAGACCTCAAATGTCCCGACTGTTTTTTTATTTGTTTTTTCATAACAAAAAAACAGTCGCTACCTTCCAATTTGTGTCATTATTCTCATCGAATTCAATTTCATTATGTTGAGGAAAACAACAGATACCTGAGGGATGACAATGATGGATGTGAATGTTGTGAATGATGACATTGCTTATAAACTGCAAAGTAATGCACCCTCCTCCCACAATGTGCACATCAGCTCCACGCCCATCAATGGTCTTGTAGCTGTTAAAAATCAGTTCCTGAGACAGCTTAATCATCATGTTACTAGGGAACACGATCCACAGTGGCTCGTTCTGTATCACTGCGTATCTAAGCGTGCCAGGTTTTGGGTTCACAGGGTCATCATCAGAGGAATCAGTAACAACGTAAAATTCACCACCTTTTCCTCCCTTTGCGTACTGACCGAACCCAATGACGCAGTCAGCTAGCCTCTGCCGGTTATTTGGCCAATCTGGGTCACATTTCCAACAATCATCGATGGGATTTCCCGTTAGGCACGAAGACCCGTCTTTTTCAGACACTGATAGCATTTCCCTTCTTGCGATTGAAGCATTAACCTTCCTAAAAGATAAAACGGGTCAATACAATTTACTAGGTATAACCAGTAATGGAACGTGACCCGACCCTTTTGCTAGATCTACTTTAAATTTATGTAATAATGTAGGAAACTAAACTACATTATTGAAATCAACTATGACAATGAACAGAGTGTATAGTATATTAATAATATGTACCTATGAACTTCGTGGGCAACGGCTTCGGGGTCAGGATGAGCTCCGGGAAGAGTGAGGTTGAGCATTGCTGTTCCAAGTGGTGAAAACGAGCTCAGAAGAACTGAGAGTAGAAAAATGCAGGTTGTTTGGAGGAGCATTGTTGATGAAGAATGGAGTCACTCTGGGAGTTCTTAATTACTGTGGCTGCTGCAGGGGGAAGTTGTTCAAAAGTGTTAGCTAGTGTTTGGTTAGGTGAATTAATAAGCAGGGAAAGTGAGTGATTAATAATGTTTATTCTGTATGATTATATAGTAATATACGTGGCCGAGTACTAGTAATTAAGCTAACAGTGTTAGTGTGGGTATGGTATTGGGTGGTGGCGAAAGATAATGATTGTAGAGAGGTTCTTTTGATTAATGTAATGAAGGAAAAAGGCAAAAAAGGGAACGGTGAGTGAGAGGATTGTCAAGGAATCCCCCTGCTCTCGAGGAAATTTGTTTGCGGGACAGGCAGACAGACAGTGTCACTGCTCGATATAAGGTTACGCACGCAGGCCTTATCATTCCATATTACCACCATATCTTAATGCCTAAAACATAAAAAACAGTGGGAGTTTCGATCTCTCTTATATTTAATTATTATATATCGAATTCTATTTTTTTAAATAAGATATCAAATTTAAAATTTTTGTGATGGAAAGAAAAAAATTCATCAAAAATAATTAATTAAAAATTAGTAACATAATAAAAAAACGTAATAAAAAAAGTAAGTAATCAAAGAAGCTGAGATACCCGTTAATGCAAAGATTTACAAATAATTACTAGTATACCTCAAATTATCCAATCAATAAGCTAGCCTCCTTGATTGAAAAAGTAAGTAAACAACTTTTTTTTCAAGAAATATTTTTTTTATTAAAATGTATAAAAATATACATTCTTATGATTTTAAATGCAGTTCACATAATTTTTACTAATTTTTTTAACCAGTATTGCTATAGACTATGCAGTACTAGACTACTAGTCACCAAGATCCTTGTAATTATCTAGTGGGAGTTTCTTTTATGAATATAATATTATTACTCGATTTTGCTGTTAATTCTGACCAGTAACATGACTTCATGAATGCATGGAAGAAATGACAGAAGGAAAATGCAAAAGCTAGATAGAGAACGAAGAAACGTTCTTGCAGTTGATGAAGTAGCCTTTTGACTTTTGGACCTACACCTACGTACCAGCACTAGTTGCGACTTACGACATTTTGGCATGGTTAAAAAAGCTCGAGCATCCATGTAACAAGGCGCTGATTTTGAATGCAGACAAATTAATAATAAAAATTGAAAAATAATTATACTTGTCTTAAGTTACTTTTCAATAATCCATTAACGTATTTTCTTGAATAAACAATGTATAGTATTTTAATATCTTTACAATTTTATTTTTCTTTGATTGATACTAGCTAGTAGTTGTTAAAGATTAGTGATTGATAGTATTTAAATTCCAATGGCTTAAATCGAAATTAACAGAAGTCTTACAAAATTACAAATGCTTGAAAAAAATTGTCATTTTTCCGGCACGAATAAGAATGTTTAAGAAAATATTCGTATGCGACCAATTTGTTTTTCCATTTTAATTACTGCACATAAAAACGCTCTTATTTAACAAGAACTACTAGTATTAAATTTCAGATACTTCTCAAGTGGCTCGCAAGCCCTAATAATGCTTTATACAGTATATAGCAAGAACGAAGTTCTTAACATTAAAAACTTATCCTACGTTGTCAGACCCAGCTAAAAAATATAAAGACGCGTGTGGTTCGATGTTAGACTTATTTTAAATTCTCAAGGTTATTCTAGTACTATTCTATTGAAGTAAAAACTTTAGAATTCCTAAATTTTATATTGCAGTGTAGAATCGACTAAAAAAAAATTTAAGAATTTAGAAAGAACTCTCTATTAGCAGATGAATTGAGGATAACATGGAGCCACTACTGTCCTACGGCTAACGTTTGAGCGCGCATACTATCTATTCAACCTTTTCTTTTCATGGACATTGTGGCCCCAACATTAAAGAAAAAAAAGGTCATAAGGTGCCACAAAAGAAAATTAATGTAAATTGTAACTATAATAATAATAATATACGAATCTATATGAACTATCTAGACAGTAATCATATAATTGCGCTTGGTAAGCCATCATCGTCTGTATAGTTATTAACCCACAATACCTATATAAATTGTTTGTTTGCAATTTTAAAGCATAAAATAAAATAGTTTTTATTCAATGTCTGAACATGTTTTGCATGAGAATTATCGTTTGATCCCTGCATTTATGCGGGTTCCGGAAGGTTGCATGTTAGGAAGGAAATGATGAGTAAAAATATCTGCTGCATATTCCATTCCTATATTCTTTTCGTCTCTTACATGTAAAGTAGAAAAAGACCTCTATATCTGCGAGCCTCTTTATTATATTGTTATTTTTTGAGTCAGTCTGAAACCCTCTTTAGTCTTTGCCTTAGCTGAAATGTGGGCCTACCTCATTTACTAAATTTCAAAAGGGATCATCTATTTTCTTCCATGACTGAAAATAGGCGTGACTTGGTTTTGACAATGAAAAAAAATAAAGGTACATCCCATTTTTTTATGTATGGATGAAATAAGAAGAGAGATATACAAAAGGAAAATAAAGAGAGATACAGTGAAAAAAATATAAAATATGATAAATCATATGATATGAAAAATAAAGAGAGATATACAAAAGAAAAATAAGATAAAAAACAAAAATAAATATATGAATATCATAACCTTGATGTTAGGTAACTCAATTTATATTGTTGTGATGTGTCACAAGTAATAATAACATAACGATTTTTTAATTCGTGTAACTTTACACATGTTAAGTTTTATTAATGAGCTATTTTCAACCAATTTTAATTAACTAATTAATTGTATAATTCATTAGAAAGAGTAATTATCTGTTTCTTATTTATTTTATAAGACCCACTTCAATGTAATCTGACTAATAATAATTGCTAACAGTTTTTAAGTAAACTTACAAAATAAATAACAAAAATAGTTATTTTTAAAAAATCATGATTAATATTTATTTCATAAAATGCAGAAAATAAATTTTAGACAAATTATATATGTAATACTGTGATTATTAATCAAATTGTCATAAAAATTGTATAACAAAAAAAAAGTATAACAGTGGTGGTATTATAAAAATCGTATAACAAAAAGAAAAAAAGAAGAACAAAGAAAGCATGACAAAAAAAAAAAGAAAGAAAGAAAGGATAACCATCTTAGTATATTAACCACCATCCCTCTTATAAACAACAATAGGTAGTAGTATATGATCTATGAGAAGAAAAAGAAAATACTTTCTGAGTAAAAAAAAAGGCAGTTTATGTAACAAATATTAATTGAGACACCTTATGCAACGGTTGCTACACTTCGGTTGAGGCACAAAAAAAATACAATATTATATATAAATTTTATCTAAAATTTGCTTTCTGCATTTTATGTAACAAATATTAATCATGATTCATCATAAAAAAATTATTTTTGTTATTTATTTGGTAAGTTTACTTAAAAACTATTGTAGTAATTATTATTAGTTTAATGGGAAAAAAGAAATTACATTGAAGTGGATCTATAAAATAAATAGAAGAGAGGTAATTATTATTTCCAAAAAATTGTATAATTGATTAACTAATTAAAGTTGGTAGTTGGTTGAAAGTGAATCATTCATGAAATTTAACATGGACAGAGTTGTATAGGTTAAAAAAATTGTAAACATAAATCACTCCATGATTGAGTATAGACATTAGACCATTTTCACATTTAAAGAGTTTGAGATCCAATTTTTTTTTCAGGTACACATAGGAAATGGGAATTAAGATGGTGTCTGATTTTTATTTGAGCATGGTTCAGATGGGGATTTTAATCTTTTTGGGCATGAAGCGCATTAATATAAGGCCATGATTTTTCCACTCCTTTTTATCATCACCCTCAATTTTTAATTTTTTTTTCCTATTCTATCCTTCTCTCCATCCCCTCCCCTTCCTCCAACTCTCCTACACTCCTTCGTCTTCACCTTTTCATCCCTTTCAAACACCGTTTCACTTTCTTATCTTTCATTGTCTTTTTTATGAGTTTTCACACCTTCATTCCTTCTTCTTCGGTTCTCTTTGTTATTATTTTTTCACATGTTGATGATTTTTAAAAAATAGTTTCATTATATGTAAAGATACACAATGAAAACTTATTTCTATTGTTAAATTTTTTATTTAAATAAATAAATAAATATGGTGAGGAGTGAGAAGATCAAAGAGGGTGTGTGAATATCATAGACCTTATTATAATGTTCTGTAGAGAGCTAGGGCCATGTTCAGGCCAAGAGATTAATTAATGATTTACTGAATACTATTTATATATCTTAGGTTTTTTTATTATCGAAAAGGAAAATTAAAGTAGTTTTTATATTTGTTATAATTAAATTATTTTCATTAGATATCTTAGAAAAATTATTAAAATAACTAAAAGCAATTCATGAACACATCGCAAACTATTTTAGTAAATTTTCTCATTTACTCAAACACCAAGATAAATTTAAATAAATTTTCTCAAATAGACCCTTGCCACAAGTCTAGCTAGAAATCTAGAAGATATCAAACATATATATACATATTCTTTTTCTGAGGACACAACACTTCAATTGTGTTTCTGCGTTATCACTTAGCTTGTACACGTGGCAGATTAAAATAATGTTTCGGAAACAAGATGAATTTTGTGATAATAAAAAGACGTAGGAAAAATAAGTCTCAATGACATTGATGAATTAAGAATAAATAAAGAGGTAGCATATACATAAATAGAAAAACACGAATCAAAGTAGCATTATTTTTAAATAAACAAAACAGTCAAAGATCATATGCTAGCAAAGATTGATGATAAGTCACAACCTGATGTCTTTCTGCCATTGAATTGTAGGGCTTTCAAAGATCCAATGCTAAGATATATATACTCGGACGTTTATAGTATAGAAATATAAATGACATATACATACTATTTTATTTTATGAAATAATTATATCCGATGGCATTAAAGTAAGACGTAATTTAAAATACGTGAACCAATCTGGACTCCTTGATATGCGTCGGAAGTGTCGAACAACATTAATCTTCAAAGTCAGTTCTCAATATTCGTTTGAATTACGAACCCACTAAGGGAATACAGGACCTTGGTTCTTGATAGACAACATACTTACATTTGAAGCAACGTTTATGGAGCAAAAGTCATAATTATACCCTACATTGTCACGTTAATATAATTACCACTAATCACTATATAATTATTTATAGGTTGACCATAATTTAAAATTTTGGTATATATACAAAATTGAGAAAGATTATATATATTTGCATATTATATTTGTTTGCAACAAAGAAAAATAACAAGAGAAAAAAGATGATTGATGTGATTAGAAATTATAAAAAATAGTATAACCAAATGTTTTCAAGAAATATTAAATAAATAATATAATTCTATAAAATTTGCAGTAAATATGCCCAATAATTACAAATGAGGTGAGACGAACATGCAAAGCACTGCTACACACTGCCACTATTATGTGCGCCTTTTTGACTATGCTATTATCATATGGGCTCCACTATATGTTAAACACTGCAATTGCAATATATCCCCAATCTCAGCCAGGTGGGGTCTCCCTGCTCCCTGGGGTCAACATATCCACAAACGACGTAAATATAATGGCCTATGATTTTATGCAATATATGGTGCCATAGTTCCACACTTCCACTTGTCTTTTAATTGGAATTGGAAGGTTTCGACCTGTTTTTTTTACTATATTTTTCGACAAAAAAGAGAGTTATCCCCGACTAAGATGTTTTTTTTATTATTATTATTACAGGTATCCTCTACCTATTTGAGTATGATAAAATCAACAATCTCATGATAAATTCTTCCTTCAAATATTCAATACACAATCAGTTCTAGTTAATATAAAATCAAGTTTGTATTTATTGTTTTCTACTTTTCATGTAAATGACGTGCAAGCCTCTCAACGCATAACTAAATAGGTTTTTAATGCAGCTAGATGTTTGAGACTTGAACTTGATATTACTTGCTAGTAAAACAGAAACAACATTACAACAACCATTGCAAGAAAATGTGGAGAAAGCAATGACCCAAAGTTGACACTAATGGCCAAAATCATCACTTTTTTCTCTTTTATTGTAGGTGAAGCCAAAGCCTCATGACTTACACTAATCAAGTTGACACTAAATGGCTAGCATTAGCTAAACATGGTCAACGCTTACTAGTGTCAACTTGGTTGTTGTGTAACCTAGCACAAACTTTTGAGAAATGTGACCTATACATACAAATAGAATGGACATGATTCAATAATTCAACAAAGCAACGCATCTATTTGTTACACTATATATCTTCTAAAGCTACTTTTACAACTCAATCTTGGTTAAAATTGACCTTAAGTTCTCATGTTAGCTCAAAACACCTTGACATGCTTTTCAAAGTAAGGGCATTTTTTAGGGTTCCCCCAAAAAATAGAGTACATCATTGACAAATTGTAGCAAAGATATCTCTATCCCATCCTTTCCCAATTGTTGAAAAAACATTTTTCCTCGATGCCCCCCTCATCAACTCGCTTGATTCGATCTTCCTCAACTATATATTAAGAAAAAAAATGTGTTTGTAAGATCACCTTGTCTTAACCCTTTTAAACCTTAAACTCCTCTATCAAACTTTCATTTTATCAAAACAGGTACTGTTGAAGATTCAATATAACTTTTGATCGAACCAATCCATTTGCTACAAAAGCTCATCTTGTTCATCATATAGTATGATAACTCACCTTGTCGAATCGTAGGCTTTTCAATTCTAAAGTTGACTTTGAAAATCAAACAAGGTTTCCTTTTAGATTTAGCCTCATTAACCACCTTATTAGTAATCACCACACTATATAACATATTTCTGAAGGTGGTACATTTAAAAAAAAGAAACAAATATAGGATAAAATACTTGTGAAGGATTAAAATCGAACCTTAATAAATATCTTTTTACAGAATACAATAAATATTTATATACTTAAAATTATAAATAATAATAGGATCTATAATATTTTTTGGTATAATATAAACCTAAAAGTTTAACAAAATACAATACAATATTTCACTTATATTAAAAATAATAAATATGAATAAGAATATAGTCTAATATCTTATAAAATCTTTTAAATTTTACCAAAATTCTTACTTTTAAATTTTTAAGATGATTTCATATTTTAATTTCATCGCAAGAGCCTCCAAATATTTAGATAGAAAACAATATTATTACATTTTTCAATATAAAATTAACAATAAAAGAGACCGAATTTGCTTATAATTTAAAAAATAAAAAATTAATTAACTACAAAATTTCAAAAACCAAAATTACACACAATTTAAATTAGATAAACCGAAAGTGCAATTATAACTCTACTTCCTCAATCATTAAAATGTATAAAAGGGCAAAAATACAATCATAAATATTTATATGTATTTTATGTGTGAGCTTTCACTCGGAAAACCACTAATTATACACAATATGAGTATTATGAATGGACTGAAAAGAAATACACAAACAAATCAATTTAAAACTATGTAAAAAAAAATAGTTTCAAATAAAAAAAATACAAAAATGCTCAAATTAATCCTGAGGTTTATATATTATCTTTAATATGTAAAATTTTATCTCTCGCTGATTTAAGGATTGTAGCGGTCTTGCATTCTTTTTGACATACTACGACAAATAGAGTACATAATATATTAGTTCAAAAAAAAATTAAAGAAATGACAGGTTTTCATTATAGTAGTTTAAGATAACTTTTATTATAAAATAAAAAGAATTTGATTCTTGTAAAATGAAAATTTTATTTTAGAAAATATTTTTTAGAGTTGTATTGATTAATTAAAAACTAACCGTTAAAATTATGATTAAATACATATATGTACATTAAAATAAATTATACAAATATTTAAATTTTAATAAATGACTAAAAAAATTTTATTCATTATTTTATAAATGAATCCCTAGTTTCGATGATTATTTTTCGTCTGTGTGAATAAGGACGTACCCCGTGGAGCTCAAATTAAAAACTGCGAGGAAATTTCATTGAATTTACATCTGTTAAAATAAACATTAGATATTCATATTCACATGGCAACATTCCAGGCATTTATGATTCATTAAAAAGTATGTTTAAAGAAAGGATTAAATTTAAAATAAGTATCATTTGTTATTTGTCTTAAAAACTGCTGATTTGATTATATATGTATTTCAATTTTTTCTTATGTATTTGGTGTTCAAATTTGCATAAAATGGATTTTAACCAATAAAGTGATATAGCATTAATAAATCAGGGTGAGGGTGGGTTAGTTAATAGGTAAGACACACAAAAGTAAATCATGAATCATGTTCAGCTACAAATTTATTTTCATTTTTTTTATCATTTTTGCTATATTAATTATTTTTGTTTTCTATATATGTGGCGTGGAATAAAAATTCATAAAATAAAATTAAATTCTTTAAAATTGTTAAATGAGTGTCTATTTCAATTGATTGAATAAGGTGCATAAATTATTACAAATTTTTTTATTTTTTCCTCAATTTCCATGGATAAAAAAATCGCAAGAGTTAAAATAAAAAATAAACTGTAATACCATGTTTGAGCTATATATAATGGAATTAAGTGTGCGAGTTATAATCTTAAACTGCATTTTTTAATCTCTTTTTCCCTTCTCTCCTGTACAATTCTTAATTTGTGAGCTTTCTACTTAATGGATCCTAAAGAAAAGTAAATCCCTCAGAGTGATTTACTTACATAATTAAGTACTGTATCCTTGACCAACTTCACTTGCCCCCTTGAAACAGTTCTTACCTAATGAAATCAGATATATATGTTGATTGATTAAAAGGTAATCATAGTTAATATTTACGACCAAGAAAATTGAAGATACTAAAGTAATCTTTCGTGTGTGTGTGTGTGTGTAAGCTTGATAATCAATAAGCAGGATTATGATTATGTATAGAAAAAGTACGTATTTAACTATATATACCTTCTTATCAACGGTCCAAATGATGCCTTCAGTGCAAGGAGGTACAGTGAGTGATCCCATGTACCTGTAGTACATCTTGCTGCCCTTCATGATTTTTGAGGGATCAATCACCCCTACGCTTTTTTCTTCATCCTCTTCAGGAATCTCCGTTATGTATTTTCCCAACTGAAATTTATGTATAAATTTATGAACATAGCTGCATGCATGGTTTTCTTCTTTTGTTCTTTGATACTCATAAATATTATTGCACGTACCTTAGAGAGCAACGGATCAGGGGAACCGTACTTGTACAGAATACCAACAACCGCAGTCTTATTTGTTCCATCAGGCTGTGGGCTAACATGAACCATGTGCAACTCCAAGTCATACCTAATGATATTAAAAACAAAACTTAGAACTTAATTAATTGTGATCAATGGAAAAATTAAACTGCAGTACTACGTACTTTAGTTTGCAGTTCGATCCAATATCATGTGAGGGCAGTTAATTATATATATGGTAGATGACGACATGTATATTTTATGAAAGTCAACTTTATTCGAGTAACAACATTGACCATATAACAGGATTAACTCTTCAAATAAAGATTATAAACACACACACAATTAGAAAATCAAATCTTTTTTTATTAGAAAACAAACAAATTTAAGGAGAATCAAACACGTACCACCTAAATTAATCATGGTTATTTAATTATATATCCTTGGATAAACAAATACTTTTTCATACAAGTTAAAAAAATGGTTTTAAAATGAAACATTGTGATGGTTTATATTTAAGAAAGAAATTAAGAAGATGATGAAGTGGTTGTGATGAAGGGAAATAACCTGCGGCCATTGATGGTATGTTCGGAAGGCCAGTGCCAATGGGCTTGTTGGAGGAAGAAAGGTGTTCCATTTATATCTATTGAACCAGCATCCCCTCCCCAAATGACCTGCAACCATTATTATATTTAAGACTTTAATAGGTAAGTATTATATATGTTGTATAAAAGATTTTATTCTATCAAACAATTAGAATTTAGTATAACTTTTAAGATAGTTATTATTAAAATAAACAAATTTATCATAGAATTTGCAGCTGAAGCGTCAAAACATTTACAGTGTTAGTGTATAACTTATTTTTTAATAACCACAACAATTGTGAATGAATTAGAAGAGTTAAATTTGAGCGTTTTAGATGATGTTTGTACTAACTGCAACATCATGACCCCTGTTGGAGACGGTTGCATGTTGAGGCTTATAGTTCCAGTACTTTAGTCCCCCTAACTTGGGGATCACTTCCACTCCATTAGTGGACAAATCAATAGGAGATTGAATTTTCCCTATTTTACAAGCTGCCCATTCTTCTTTGAGATCACCCCAATATCGGGGGCCATTTGCACTTTTTTCATTGTAACCATACCCTGCACAATTGCACAAACATATATATTTAGGCAACAATAATTAATGATGTTTATATAGTTCTATATAGTATTTTCTTTTTCTTATGGAACTTAATTAATATCATATTTTAAAAGTAAATTTACTAAGCTTAATTAGCGTAAGATTAGAAGTTTTAATACATATATTGCCAAAGAATAAGCTTCAAAGCTTAAATTATATCGTTGAATGGAGTGACATATTTATGTAGGAACCAAAAGTGACATACAAAGAATTGAGCGAGAGACATTATTGCAATATATATACCAGGTTCATCAAGAGCTCTAGTTGATACGGAACAAAATAGGATGGATATTAGCAAAATTGCAATCGAAATATGGCTTTGAGGCTGCATGTTTCAGATGTTGGAGAGATTTTGCCTTTGTCAGTAGAATGCTAGGACCCACAAAGAGATTATTAGTTCCTACATATGTTAGGGTTTTTATACATTGCCAAGGATCAAGGATGGAAGTACTTGTGGATTTGGTCAGGTGGTAATTAATTAAGGTCAAACTTCCTTTGAATTTTTCTTTATATGAATGTGATCACCAACGTTCCTTCTTTAATTAATTAATCTTTTTCCTTTCCGCTTCTCAAATTAAGTTTCTTCTGACTTCTATGCTTTTATATTGCCACTGGATAGAAATCAACTGAACTATTTTCTTAGCTGGTTTTTAATTTTTAGATGCAATATGGATTATTTTATGTTATCAGACACTGGAAAAAAAGAGAGTAGACCTAGTTTGATTTTCGTTTTGGTTCAACTTTATGAAACTATTGATAGAGAGGAAGTGTAAAAAAAACAAAAAAAAGAGGAGGGTTTTGGCTTGTTCTTTCTTAAGGAAAATATTTTAATACACCTGTGTCTGAACATGGTCATAATGATTTCAAGATCACAGATTAAAAATTTTGACTTTGACTAATTTTCATTGCACTAAATGAGTACAAAACTATTGAAAAAGCATTAAGTAATGTGGGAGGTAAAATTAGTTCATGAACAGTGGAAAGTGTCAAATTGTTGAACGGTAAACGTGTCTTGCGTTAGTATGGATGAAGAACTGTAATTGACCATTAGATAACTTCAATTAGAACGACTTTACATATATTAATTTAAAGAACAATTTTTTGCTAGGTTTATTCACACACAAGTACACATAAACATGTTGAAGGTGTCAGATTGCTTAACGGATGTGAATGTGATTCACGTATCTATGTATTATTTGCAAAACGTTTGTGGGAACATCACTAACTGGGGTAGAAATTATCCACCTTCCTTCCGTTGACTCAAACACCTTGCAATGATGATAAATTAAATTTATCAAGTGGCTATGCATGAAAAGAAATTCGATGATTCCATTTCCATCAGATACTTTGAGATAGTTTTGTGGCTTGTTTCCTGAAATTACGTCATCTTTTAAATCTACACTTTCTTTTGCATCCTTTTCTATGATCGGTTATTTCTTTTTGGTCATAAATATTGAAGAGATCAGATTCTTAAGCTGCATGATGTGTATCTAAATCAATATATATGTCTATGTATCACATCTGCATATGGCAGCAGTGATTTATTCCCTCTAGTGTTTATAAACTAAAGAGCTTAAATTTGGAGAAAAATACTTGTCGCTTATATTTAGTTTTATCCGATTGTAATATATTTATATTTTCAATATTTTTCCTCATCAATTCGGATTCTTATAATTACCACCTGCTTCTACATCTTTACCAGTACACACATGATTACCAATTAAGTGCGTGTTCAATGCTCTACAACATGGGTTCAGAGTAAAGTTGAACCCGAACCATTATCTCCAAAAGTATAAAATCCAATAGTTTTCTTGGCAGTGGAAGGAAAACAAAAATGAAAAAAGAAAATTACAAGCAAAAGGAATCAACTCCCGTTTATCTATCAGCTAGAAGTTTATTATACTTCCCTGGGGGAAGACATGAATAGTCATCATTGGGTTGTCTGGTTGTGGTGTTGTAGTATGAGGTCTATCTTTAATCTACTCCATATTAATACCATAAAAGTTAACCTCCTTTATATTTCATATATAAATTGAAAACAATAAAATATTAATAAAACGAACATAAATGTATTTTATTTTTATTTATATAAAATAAAAATATATATAATTGTGATAACATAATTAATTTGATTGATGTATAATAAATCAATATAATATTGCATTTAACTACTAGACTACAAAACTTACACCAAGAAAAAAAATTATTTATCAAAAACTACATATAATTTTAAGAAATAAAACATAACATAACAAACAAACAAAAAAAATATGAAAGAAGAGGAATAGAAGATTTATTTCCTCTCTTTCTAGTTTGTATAATAATAACATGATTTACGAATTTTATATTAAAAACATAGGAAAAGCTTAAATGTATAAATAGTCAAATACAATTGACAAAAAGCTAGACAATGAATAGATAAATTAATAAAATATATTTTATCTAATTAAAGTTATGACTAATAACTAAGACAAAATTTCGGTACAAGCAAAATGAATATTAAAAATTTCATTCTCAAATCATATAAAGTCATTTTGAGCCTGTTAAATGTAAAAGTTGAATCATTAAAATATTATTATTATTATTATTATTATTATTATTATTATTATTATTATTATTATTTGTGAGATATTAATTAATTAGTGCCTAAACTTTTATTTTTTTATTTTATATAAAGCAAAAAAATATTATTCTATTATATTCCCCTTACTTTTCTTAATCTGTTAGTTAATTTTTTAATTTTTTATTATTTAACTATTTTTTACTAAAGTAACATTTAATATTTTAGTAAATAAAATATCTTATACTTTATTTTGTAATATAATCATTAAACCCAGTAGTTCTCATAGGAGATATTAAAAATACTTTGACATTCAATTTTTCGAGTAATGATCAAAGGAATCTTGCACAAGATATAATCTTACTTCAGTTATTATGAATATTTTTTTATCAGAAAATATTTAACACAATTACATATTTAAAATTTTAATTCAAAATTAATAGTTAAATTTAAATAATTTTATATCAGTTGATTCATACATGAATATTTTCATCATTCAAAATATTCCTTCACAATTATAAGTTCTTTTTTATTTTGTAAAAATAATAATTAATAAATATGTTTTCTTTATCATTTAAGTAGTTCATATAATATATAAAAGAAGTAAACTCCAATAATTTTATTTTTATATATTTAAAAGTTTTAATGAGTAGAATTCAGAAAAATAAAATAAAAGTAAATTAAAGAGGACACATCGGCATATTTATTTTAAACTTGAATTCGGATAAAGTAAAATAATCAAATAATAAAATAGATGAGTGTAAATAAGCATATTAGAGTGTCAATTAATGGCCATATATATCCTAGATGTACATGTTAAAATATAGTAAACAAAACAGTCAAGAATAAAAATATGTGATAAAATTATAAGTCAAGTTATAGATATATTAAATATTGAATCGATCATTAAATATTAATGTAGAAGCGTAACATAGTGATATATAAAAAGTTGATAATTTTATATAGGTGTGGAATCAACTTGCCCCACTTTAGGTAGGTTGAGGTTTGTTGGTCCGCTTTGTTACGTTACTTCTATATATAAATCAACTATTTTTTAGAGAAAAAAAAATACTTGTAAAAGATAAAGAATTGAAGGAGAAACTCGTCAATGAAATGGTGCTAGTTAAAGTAGTGGTGTGTGAGTAAAAGTGCTTTCTTAAAATAAGGTGTATTACGTGAAGAATATAATTGTTTCTCATTATTATTATTATTATATATTTACTGTTCTTTTACGTTTAGTACTTTACAATATTCTTGTGTCTCAGTAATTTGCTATTCTTTTTCGCTTAATACTCATACGATATATTCTTTAAATTGACTTTTAATATACTTTTTTTATTTATTTCTGACCTGATAATATTGTTATTGAGGTGTAATCCTATGTGATATGTTGATGTGACTTTTTGTGAGTTACATAAGCACTTAATCAATAAAGTTAATGAATAGCAATGATAAAATTAAAATGAAACAAATATAATATTATAAGTATATTTTATATATAAGGA
Source organism: Glycine max (assembly GCF_000004515.6). Lineage (NCBI taxonomy): Eukaryota > Viridiplantae > Streptophyta > Magnoliopsida > Fabales > Fabaceae > Glycine > Glycine max. Next base: position 40,910,284 of record NC_016090.4, read on the forward strand.
TAAAAATATTGACGAAGCCAATGACCATTGAAGAATAATTTACTTTCAGAAAGTTAAAAATTGAAGAAGTAAAATATTTGTTGTAACAAAGGCTACAACTTTAAAAACAAATGATGACAAACTTTTAAGACAGCTTGATGTCTTTTGCTTTGCTAAAATTTACATAACATGCGGGTCTTGGGTCTATCCACTAGAATCGAAAGATGAATATTTTTTATGTGTTTCAAAATTTAAGTTATTAATCTTATATATAGTGTTTGCAAAGTTTGATTCATTGATAAAGGTTAATAAAATTATTTCGTTACAAATTGACAATTATTTATAATTTTAAAGCAATAATAATAATAATATATTATAAAAGAAAACTATTTTAAAGAAAAATAAATAATACTAAAAAATTTATCTAGAAAAAATAAAAAAATAAAATTATCTCTACAATAAATATTACAAAATAATAGAATATTTTATTGCTATTTAAATAATATTATTTACATACTTAAATTTCTAAAGCAAAATAATCACCTAATGTTATTTTTTTAAAAAATTATTACCTCATAAAAATATTAATTTGAAAAAGTCAGGGGGGCTGGCCCCCTTGAGTTTGCTGTAGGTCCGCTCCTCACTAAGGGAGTCTAAAGAAGAAAATATGGAACTAAAAGCATTAACCCCAAAGGATAATTGTCTCAAGTAACATGACAGAAGAGACACACAAAACAAAAGATCAACTTACAAGAGCAACCAAAGAGGTATTCTTTCCACCAATCAATTCCCTCCCGGCAATCAACTCAAATATATGTCAAACGTTTATCTTATATCTTCTAAAATCTTTTAAATTTTCCCAAATTTATACTAAATTTTTTACTTTTTAATCTTAAAAATCATTCCATATATATCTCAATTACAACTTAAACACCTTTATATTTAGATTGAAAATAATATATTGAAAGTTTTAAGTAGAAAAAGAAAATTGACGGGATTAAATTTATTTATTTTTTAAAAAATCAATCAACTATTTTGTTTTTTGAAAAAATAAAATCACACAAAATTTAAACTAGATAAAGCTAAAATGAAATTATAATTTTTCTTTCTTAATCAATAAAATGTATATATATCATGAAAGAATCATATCTTCTAGATAAATTTTATGTGTTTTCACTCAAAACAACACTTATTATACATAATACGAATGAATTGAAAAAATTAACAAATTAATTAAAGAACCCAAATAAATTTAAAATAAAAATACAATAATATATTCAAACTAATACAGAGGTTTATTCTTGATCTTTGGAACGTATAATTGTATCTCTCGTTGATTTATGAACTGTAGCGGTCTTGCATTCCATTTGGCATACTGTGATAAAGTACATAATAAAAATTAATTAATTAAAATGAAGTCTAACAAAAAAAAATCAAGAAATAAAAGACTTTTATTTTTAAAAAAATGTTAACTTAAGTTATTTTTTTATCATAAAACTAAAGGAATTTATGATATTTTGAAAAATAAAATAAGTAATTATATTAATTAACTAAAAAATTAATTAACAGTTTGATGGATAGATAATGAAAGTATACGAATTTAAATCTTAAGTTATATTTTACGAATTCTTGATTTTTGTTAATCTGTGTTTTACTGAGTTTCTGATTTTTGTTAATCTATTTTTTCATAGCTTATTTCCTATATAATTCTTAATTTGTGAAGTTTCTATTTATTGGATCCTCCGTTCAAAGAAAAGTAAATCCTTCAGAGTCATCAGTGTACTTACATAATTAAGTACCGTATCCTTGAGCAACTTCACCTGCCCCCTTGAAACAGTTCTTACCTAATGAAATCAGGTATATGTTAAGGTAATCATATATATAGTAAATATTAATTGACGACCAAGAAAATTGAAGATACTAAAGGAGTCTTTCGTGTGTGTGTGAAAACTTAATAATTAATGAATAAGAAGGATAATAATTATGTATAAAAAAAAGTATTTAAGTGTATATATACCTTCTTATCAACGGTCCAAATGATGTCTTCAGTGCAAGGAGGTGCAGTGAGTGATCCCATGTACCTGTAGTACATCTTGCTGCCCTTTATGATTTCTGAGGGATCAATCACCCCTACGCTTTTCTCTTCGTCCTCTTCAGGAATCTCCATTATGTATTTTCCCAACTGAAATTTATGTATAAATATTATACATGCAAGATTGATAAATAGCTAGCTGCATGCTTGGTTTTCTTCTTTTGTTCTTTAATTTTATTGTAAACATTATTGCACGTACGTACCTTAGAGAGCAATGGATCGGGGGAACCGTACTTGTACAGAATACCAACAACAGCGGTCTTGTTTGTTCCATCAGGTTGTGTGCTAACATGAACCATGTGCAACTCCAAGTCATATCTAATAATGATATTAAAAACGAAAATTAGAACTTGTGATCAATGATATTTAAATTTGAGAAGAAAGAAAAATAAAATAAGAAATGGTTGTGATGAAGGGAAATTAACCTCCGGCCGTTGATGGTATGTTCGGCAGGCCAGTGCCAATGGGCTTGTTGGAGGAAGAAAAGTGTTCCATTTATGTCTATTGAGCCAGCATCATCTTCCCACATGACCTGCAACCATAATAATTAATTAAGAGTTCAATAAGATTAAAATGTCACAGATTATAATTTGGGTTTGATATAATTTTTAAAGTTAGATAAATTTATCATATATATTAAGTTGTTATTAGATGATGATGTTATATAAATCTTATTTTCTTAATATATACAGATGTGAAGATTTATCATATCATATATGACCAATCCATTAATCATAATAATTATCCATTATCAAGGTGATTTAATTCCATTGATTAAGTAAGAGTGCAAGATTGTTATAAATCTCATGATAATATTTTCTATTTAGGATATAAAAAAATTAACCACAACAACTATGGATGAATTAGAAGAGTTAAATGTGCGTTTTATAAGATGACGTTTATACTTACCGCAACATCATGACCCCTGTTGGAGACAATAGCATGTTGAGGCTTATAGTTCCAGTACTTTAGTCCCCCTAACTTGGGGATCACTTCCACTCCATTAGTGGACAAATCAATAGGAGATTGCATTTGCCCTATTTTACAGTCTGCCCATTCTTCTTTCAGATCGCCCCAGTGTTGGGGCCCATTTTCACTTTTTTCGTTGTAACCATACTCTGCATATTTGCACAAACATATATAATCATAACAACAATAATTAATGATGTCTATATGGTTTTAAATGTTGACAAAAAAATATGGTTCTAAGGTATTTTTATTTTTTCTATCATTTTCTTATGAAACTTAATTATGAATAAAAATTCATCTGCAAGATTTTCTTATGGAACTTAATATCATCATTTAAAAGTAAATTCATATAGTAAGCTTAGCTCGAGATTAAAAGTTTCAATATCTTGTCAAAGAATAAGTTCAGAGCTTAAATTGAATCCTAATTGAATGAAGCTACATTTATGCATAAATCAAAACTGATACGAATAATTGAGCGAGATAGATTATTGCATATGCAAAATATACCAGGTTCATCAAGAGCTCTAGTTAATTTGGAACAAAACAGGATGCATATCAGTGAAATTGCGACCGAAATGTGGCTTTGACGCTGCATGTTTCAGATGGTGGAGAGATTTGGCTTTTGTGAGTAGAATGTCAGGTGCCACAGAGATTATTAGTTCGTGTGGATGTGTTTGTGGAGAGATTTAGTGCGTGTGCTAGGGTTTTTATACATTGCCAAGGATGGAAGTGATTGTGGATTTGGTCAGGTGGTAATTAATTAATGGGAAACTTTCCTTGAAGTTTTCTTTATATGAATGTCACAAACGTTCTTTCTTTAATATAATTAATCTTTCTCCTTTCTGCTTCTCAAACTTTCTTCTCACTCCTATGCCTTGTTAATGTTGCACATTTTGGAGATAGAAATCAACTGAATTATTCTCTTATCTGATTTTTTAAGATACAATATATATATATGGATTATTTTATGTTGTGATCAGATGGGGGGGAAAATAGTAGACCTAGTTCAATTTTCGTTTTTGGTTGGCCTAGTTCAGTGTTCAACTTTATGGGAAATATTGAAATAGAGAGGAAGTGTAAAAAAAAATTAAAACAGTAAAAAAAATCGGAGAGTTTTGGTCGTTCTTAATTAAGAAAAGAATTTTAATTAATACGCCTATTTGGACATGGTCATAATGATCTCAAGTGCAAAGATTAACAAGTTTGACTTTGATTAATTTTCATTGCACTAAATGAGTACCAAAATATTAAAAAAGCATTAGTAACGTAAAAGCGGGTAAAATTAAGTTCATGAACATATTGTTGTGGAAGGTAATCATATGTAAACATGTTGAAGGTATCAAATTGTTTAACGGGTAAATGTTTCTTAAACTAGTATGGATGAAGAGATGTAATTGGCCTTTGATAACTTTATTAGAACGAGACTGCATGCATATATTAATTAAATGAACAAAGTTTTGTTAATTAGGTGATTCACACGCACTTAAACTTGTTGAAGGTGTCAGATTGTTTAACAGGTAAATGGATAAATATTTCTTTATTGGTATGGATAAAGGGATGTAATTCACGTCTCTCTCTCTCTCTATATATATATATATATTATTTGCAAACGTTTGTGCGAACATCATTAGTTGGGGTAGAAATTATCAACCCTTACTTCCGTAGACTCGACCACCTTAGTAATAATAAATTAATTAAGTTTATCTGCTAATGCATGCATGACGAGAAATTCCATGATTTCAATGTCATCAGACACTTCGAGATAGTTTTGGCTTGTTTTTAAAATTGCATCACCTTTTAAATCTACCCTCTTCCTTTTTCGTTCTTTCTTATGATATATTTTTTCCTTTTGATGATTAGAATGAACAAATCAAATTCTTAACCTACATGCACATGTGTGGCCGCCGATATGTGCATATCTAAATCAACATAGGGTATCTATATCATATCTGAATATGGCAGCAGTATTTATATATTCTTTTTCTTTTTTCTGGCGTATATAAACTCGAGAGCTTAGATTTGGAGAAGAGCACACTCATTATTGATTGTTAAATATAATAAATTAATTGTAGGGTTAATTAAACTTTTCTTTTTTTCCTAAAAAAAAGTTTTTGTTCTCGTTAACTTTTTCATATTCTAAAATTTAATCTTTCAAAATTTAATTTATTTAACAATTTTTAACTCTTCATTCATTTTCTATTAATATTTTTAGTCCTTCAATTTTTTATCTATTTTTATTGTTCAACATTAATTCAAAATATATAAAATAAGAGACTAAAAATAGATAAAATAAAAATTAATCTTGAACAATAAAAATAAATAAATAAAATTGAGGGACTAAAAATATTGATAAAAAATAACGAAATACTAAACTTTATTGAAAAAAATTTAAAAGACTAAAAATTAGGATCTGAAAAAATTAATGAAATAAAAGTTAATTAACTTTTATGTAATAATAATTAAGTTAATAGCCACCAAGCTATGATACTATAAAATATATATTTTACATTGACAAATACCATCGGTTATATAAGAACCGATGCTAACAAATGCGCAAATATTGATTAATGGAAGTATCTATAAGTATCAAATAATATGTAAAGTAAGACATTAAAATGCAGATGCTCAATTATTAGCTATTTTCGCAGGTAGCTATATCAAGTGGTCTACAAGCAAAGTATTATGATATATATCGAGGAAGAAAATAATTTTATTTAGATCCTCCTATTTATCACGACATTTTCATCTTCACGATAAAAAATGATGCAGCATATAGATCATGGTATCGTAAATATTAATAAATCCCTCTTATTTTCTCTGCCTTTTACTTCAGTTAATTAAGTCCAAATAACTCTCTTGCCAACTTCAGCATTCCTTTCTCCTTCCATGCGCTAAGTGACAAACTATAATATTTGACACGTGTTGACCAAATTCCTTAAAGTAATAAGATCATTACTATTAGTATTTACTAGTCTTTTCATTCATATGTTGTCCATTTATTTCATCCCTCTTAAATGTAGAATGAGAAAATAAGCTATCAACTGAAAATGTATAGCAAATTTATACTAACAGTATGACACTAATTACATTGCTCTATGCTACACAAGGAACTAGATGATCTGAAAATAATTTAACAGAAGCTATACATCAGTGCTTCTTTTTACTGATTGCATGATGAATGGATGCTAGATTTTCAATTCAATAACAACTGGAAGAAATCAAAAAGGAAAAGAAGAACCAAGCTGCATGTCACCGGCCGGTGTTTATACTCATTGCTTACCTTATATTTCCCTGGTTTAAATTATGTCGAGAGCATATAATAAACAATGGAATTGATCCAACATTAATACATTATCCATTTTCTGTATTTCAATAAGCAAAATTCCCTTATATCATAAAATATAGATAATGCAGAAATAAAAAAAAAATGTAACATTAAGTAGTACTCTCTGCTATCATCCACGGTCCCCTATTAAACACATAGAATAAATCATTCATATCCTGAAACTGAATCAAGAAGTAATCATTCTAGATCAATTATCTCCATCCCTCCATTAACATTTTGGTAAGTTTATTTTGCATAAACTTCAAGCCAAATTGTTTCGCAAGAAGCTTCACAATTATATATAGTTTACTTCCATGGTTCATATGCTTTCTTCCTCTCCCTCCAAAACCAGGTCTATATTGATTAGTTAGGTAACTAGTCAATTAAAATAAAATTCTTAATAAGTACATATAATAATAAAAATCCAACTAAAAAGATATAACAAGCTAAACTTCTCACATAGATTAAAATTATTTTATGCACCTAAACTTTTTTTTTTATAAAACTCTTTCCTTAACTTTTTCATAAATTATTTTAACTTGTCAGAGAACTTTATGTTGAACTTAATTTTTTTCTCTTAAAAATTACTTTAAACTTAAATCTTAAAAAAATAAAATAAAAGTTGTTTGATGTAATACTTAAGTTAAAACTATGCTTCATTATTCTAAAGTAATTGACCTGTAAAATTTGTTCAGATGAAAGGAAAACAAAAGTTAGGATATGTATTTTTTTAGAAGCTATTTTAGTTAGCTTGTCTTTTTTTTAAAAAAAAAAATCATTTTCTCCCCCCTTTTTATAACAATCAAGGTTTCAAAAAATTTCTTTAAATGTATTTGACCTAACTTATTTAAAAAAAAAAAATTAAGCCAAACATTATCTAATTCACTTTAATTTTTTTTTTTTATATAAAATTTACCTAAACTAATCATATATAATAATAGAGTTTGTAAGAATTATAGTATTTGACCACAAGAACCATAATGAAATCACCTTTCAGTATTGCTAAATTCTTTTAGTAGATTGATCTTACCGTTACAATTAATGCCGCTTTCAAGGCATCAACTCCATTATATGATTTGCTTGCAAACTAAATTGATAGTTGAGTAAAAACCCCAATGCCTTTAATGGACGTAGTGTTGTGAACAAGCCGAAACTAAAAGAAACATTGATATACTGGATTGTAATATGTGAAGGTGCAAGAGGATATTTTGTACAAATGAGAGATTAGGGTTCTTTATGAGGTGTTTAATTGATTAAGTATAACCTTGTTTATTTGAGTTATATTCGTACCAAGTATATATATATATATATATATATATATATATATATATATATATATATTGAGAGGCTAGCTAGTCATGTTATGTACCTTTCGAACGGCCGGTGAGCCATAGCTATATCATACCAAAGTCATTTTATTCAACAACAGAAAAGAAAAATACCAAAGTCATTTTTAAGAGATCTAAACAAAGTAATCAGGCACGATTATTTTTCTTCCCACATGAAGATAATAAAATTGATATTCAGCAATGGTTTCAAATAATTAAGCATCTTGATGTTTAAGTGCCAATCATCTAACCATCTATTCAACCCTCGATGAACTAGAAGAAGCATCTGATTCAGCTGGTGCAGCTGATTCAGCTGATTCAGCTGATGCAGCTGGTTCAGCTGGTGCAGCTTGAGTCCTTCTGGTATTATAGGACTTGCATTTAGGGCACTTGAGCGCCATAGTATGAAAACTTACTTCAGATGTTTCCACGCAATCGTTGCAAAGAATCCAAATCTATAATGAAATTTATAACAGGCAGATTAATTGAGGGTTTTAGAAGCTAACAAAACTGTAGCAGCTATATAGACAAAAAATATTAGCAAATATTTATTTACCTTTACATTTTGATATTCTTCAGGCATTGGCCTTGATTCAATCTGAAAATTTGTGAAGCAAATAAAGAGAATGTGGTCACACACTTTCTGACAGAGAAGTTATTACAAACAACGGAGAATGCTAATTTTATGTTAAATAAAATAGTTGTAAATATTGGGACTAGATTTTGACACAACTTACAATCTCATCCACTTTCTCCCAAATAACTGACATGTCACAAAATGATTTGGAACAAACTGGGCATGCATACCTGCAAAAATATTTAATTAGATGGAGAAATTATTCACCAAACATGCGTACAGTCACTGTAAAACACATAGTAGTGTAAGTGTGTAACTAACATTAAACGTTGTTGCAATTGTCTAATGCATCCTAGGTGCATGTTGTGACCACATGCCAATAAAGCAATGGCTTTCGTTGTATCAAAAAGAAACTGCACAGATGAAATTAAAGAGTGGATCAATCGATTTCTACATTCTAAAAAGAATCTTTCTGGAGGTTTCTTGGCTCATGCCCTATCAATATTACCTCGAAGCAAATTGGGCAATTGGTATGCATTGCTTTTTCCATACATTTGTGTTTATCCTTCAAGTATGATGAATAGCAAAATCCTAGGGACATGAAGAGATCATATCATCAAAGTATTGAATTAAAGAAAGACTGAGTTTGAACCCTGAATTAATAGAGGCACACATAAAAGTGTTTATTGCTAAAACGAAAGCAATGTTTCATCAGGAAAGCTTACCACATGTGTTACAGTGGAACATGTTCTCTACACCTCCATTTCTGTAATTATTGAACATAGGCAATTAAAATACAACTGATAAACTGTAGATATAGTAGCAAAAAATGAAACAGTGAATATAACGAATTAAAGGAATAGTTTGGACCTGCAGATTCCACATTCATCACAATGGAATTGTTTCTTTGATAACTGGAAATACAAATAAAAAAAATGGTTATGCAAAACTTCATTAAAGAGAAAACTCAAGATTTTTTAGGAATAAAATGAGACAAAATGCTTACATCGTCATCGAAAAACTTGCATTTGGAGCAAAAGTATCTGCCCATGCAAACACCACAGTTAATGCACATCTGTTGAACCTGCAGTAAAGTGAAAATGTAAGTATAAAAGGGGATTAACCCGTATTCCTTGCATGCCTCTACTGTAAATTTTAACTAGCTAGCATATGTATGACACTTACATCTTGCTCTGTGCCACACAAGGAACAGATGACCTGAAAATGATATGGCAGAAGTTATATATATATATACATAATTGCTTCTTTTTTTCTGGTTGCATAATGAAGATGAATTAATGGATGCTAGATTTTCCATTCAATATAACAACTGGAGGAAATCAAAAAGGAAAAGAAAAATTCAAGCTGGCACTGCTGTTTAATTATATTCATTTGTTTACCTTACATCCCATAGTTAATTATTTCAAGTGCATCAAGCCGTAGAATAGATCCAACATATATATCCTATCCATTTTGTCTATATTTCAATAAGCAAAAATCCTTAAATATCTTAAAATAGAGATAATGCACAAATGGAAAACGGAAGATCGATATGCAACATGAACCCAAAACAAAATAAGCATAAAAGATTATATTTTCGAACCCCAATCACAAAGATTAATGTACACACTAAATAATGATTAATACAGCAAGATTTTTTAAGTGCTCTAGTAAAAAATTGGTTATACTTGTACCTGATTGATATAATTATATTTTTGGCTGACTAATTAATTAAATTAGAATTGGTGGTACTTACCCTCTTCACATCATGACGAGAAATATCATGCCAGTCAGCAAGTTTGACTTCAATTGAATTCTGCTGAAAAAACACCTTGAAATTAGGTATACATTTTTTTTTTCTTTAATTCAAATAACAAATTGGTTATATAGTTAATTAGTTCACAGAATATAAGAAAAAGAGAAAATGAAAGCGACCTGCTGCAGGAAAAACAGAAATAAAAAGTAAGTAATCACAAGAAAAGTGACAAGTACAAGTGTACAACCTTAGATTCATTGTGGCAAAATCTGCAATCGAAGATTTCATTGCAACACGGCGCTATGATCTTACATCTCCTTTTATAATGTGAGCACCTAAAATTTACAACAAAAAATTAATTTTCCAAATCATTTTTTTATTACTTTTATTTTCTTCCATTCTCATAATTAATATTCAATTTAATAAAAAAATAAATTTGATCCGGATGGATGAAACGAGAGTAAACAAATACCCGTAATGTCCACATCCGATTTCGGATGGAGGGATCTCAACGCGGGGTTTCTTGTTAGAAAGTTCATTCTTTGAAAGGTGACGATGAGGTTCCATTGAAGTGTGATTCACAGAACAATGTTAATTCTGAAACATGATGAGATATGAGTAAAGGATGTGAGAGAAGGCTTTTGTGATGTTGTTTGTTGTGTTTGTGTATGAAAGTCAAAGATAGATTAAAGATAGATTAGTAACGTTCATGAAGTGAGAGAAGATTACGATGCTGTTGTGTGTGAAAGTCGAAAGTCAAAGATATATTATTAAGGTCATTAAAAGGTAACAGGTGTCAATGTGTCTGTGACAGGAATCCGGATCTTCTGCAGCCTTTCCGGCATGAAGGTTTTTGTGCATCTCAAATCACAATCATTCACCAAAAATCTTTGTTCTTCTATTACTATGATCAACGGTTGAAATCTTGCAATGGAACAAATTAAGTTGGAGAGGATCCGTGTCTCAAGAGTGCCAAACAAATATAATAAAATACCAAATGAGTCTCTTTTCTTTTTGGTATGTTTTCATCACCACTCCTATGAGGCCGTGACACGCCATGGCTTTTGCTCTTTTTTATTCTTGACACTTAAAAAAAGAAGGATGAATTGACTATTTTGGTCTCTTTTACTTTTGCTTTTCCTTTTCAGTTTAGTCTTTATTTTTGAAAAAGTTCATTTTAGTATGATTTTATTTAACAGATTCAAAATATCTTTTAATTATTTAAATATATTTAAATAATTGAAATACTATTTTAAGCTTTTTAAATAAAAATAATGTACCTAAGCGGGTCTTATAAAAGATAAAGGATAACTGTGAACAAAATAAATAAGGTAAGAGATCAAAATGATTATTTAGCTATAAAAAACATAAAGAGAGTCCTAAATTGTTTGATTGTGAGAAAAGATAAGGAATGAGAAAAGATATTGAACAAAAAGAAATTAAAGAGCTAGAGTAGAAAAGAGTGAAATAAAAAATAATAAAAAAGAGAAGAAACATTTAAGTGTCAATATTTAGTGTTCAACCGTGACTGGAATAAGATTATTTTTGAAGAAAAAGAATTATGAAAAATAAAATAAAAAAAGAAAAAGTAGTTTGATAGGTTGCAAAAGAAAATAGATTTTCTTATGCTAGAGAAAAATTTATATTAAATGAAATATTTATTATTATTCTTTATGATAATTATTTTACTATTAATATTATTATTACATTTGTTATTATCATTCTTATTCATTAATATATATATATATATATATATATATATATATAAGTTAATTAATTAACTAATAATAAATACTAATAAGAATATTAATAGTAAAATCAGATCAAATCATGCGAGAGAGCTGACCAAACGACTTTTTAGATTTCATTCATTTTTTCCAATTAATGTAGAAACAACTTCTAATCTTTTTTCTCAATATAACTTTTACGTATGAATCTTTCGTACGACACTTTTGGCAAACACTAATTTAAAAAATAATTTTCTTATTATTTTAATGAAAAAAGGATGTAATAGACTGAACAGGACATCAATTAGGAAAGCCAAGATAGAACAAAAAAAAAAAAGTTGAGTAATTATGAAGGCCAATGTGTACTTATATTTCCGTTTTCACCTTTCCATACGTGCATTATTACATTTAAAATTGTATTATTTTTCGATATAATACATTTAAAATTGTAAAAGTATATTCGTCACCCCAAAATTTATTATATTATGAAGCATTTGACATGCAATCATACTCGTCACCACAAATTTTGCTAGTGACCCATCCCACTTTATCTTGAATCTAGTCTAGATCTAGAGATAGTCTTACATTTAAGTCACGTGGCATCAGATAGATGCACAGAGATAGATAATAGTAGTGATAAAGTAATAAACTTTAGTAAAAGCGTGGAATAAAAGGAAAAAAATAATATTTGCAAAATGTGACTCGTCGTGGAAACGATATAGAGAATAAAAATAAAAGGATAGTTGCTAATAGATTCTAAGCTTTAAACAATTCATTAAGTTGAAAGGAGGGAACAAATGTATACTTATTTGGTTCGGATTAAGAAAAATGTTACGTTATTTAATTTATAGAGAAGGAAAGAAAAAATATGCAATGTTTTTTATAAATAATAGTAATAAATAAAATAAAAAAGTAAAATAACTTTTCGGAATAATTTAATTTGTACATTTAATAAATTATGATTTACTGAAAAGTAAAATTATTATTTTTCTCTCTTTACATTTCATAATATTATAAGAAAAATAGGAAAAAGAAATAATTTTTTTGTTATTAAGCAACTGAGTCAAAATAAATAAATAAAAAAGAAAAAGAAATGTCTTCTCTCCTCCATTTCCCTATAATCAAATATACCGAAAAGCAAAGGAGAAAAACAAAGTAATAACTAACAAGGCAACTTGGGTCATTCGTTTAGATCTTGAGTTTTTGTAGTACGTGTCAACACTATAACTGCATATCCAATATCTGGTAAAAGTTCAAAACACACATACTATAATTTCACTTTAACAAATTAGGATAAGTTTATGTAATTTCTTTATACTAATTTTTTTAGAAGAGATTATAGCTGTCATATAGTACTCTATTTTCTTGGACAGAAAACGAAGTATTTTGACTTAATAAATATTTTAGTCTGAATTTTGTGTTGTCACTGTCAAATCCAGCTTGATATGAAAAATATTTGTAAGCCATGCACAAACTTAGACAGGAGAAAATAAAATTGACAACCGACAATATATAAGCCAATATCACTTTAAACTTGCAAACGATTAATTAGATGTGAGAAAATGTCTTAATCTATTTGATTAATCATTTGATATTAGATTTATATGATTTTTGTAATACTAATTAATATCCTAGTTAGATTAGTAAATCAATAAAATAAAAGTGGAAACAATTGAAAAAAATTATACTGTATTTAATGTCATTAATACATTTTCATCACAGTATTTAATAATAAAATCCATTTATTGAAATTAGTAATAAACCTTATAATTTTATTTTAAAATATGAAATTGTCCATTAATAATTACACAGTACGTATGCATTTAATTTTAATATATTTAATTAATATTTTCAATTACTCAAAATTACAAATAAGAAAATGGTGCTCTCTTTGAACTGAAATATAAGAAAAAAATTATTTATATTAATTAAGAAAATAGGTTTTTTTATAGTAATTTAAGGAAATAAGTTAACATCATTTAATTTCTATAATCTCATTTTAAAAAATTATTTTATTTTTTAAAGTATTCTTTACATTCAATGCATAGGAAAAATAAATAAGAAATTGTTAAAAATGAAATTCTAATTAAATGAAAGATATCATGATGATATCATTAGATGGAATAAAAATAATTAAAATTTATTTTTTAGTAAATCACAATTTTTTTCTTATATTTCAGTCTAGAAGAAATAACAAATATTATAAGTTACTTGTTAAAGAATTAAAAATAAAAAAATAATAGAAAAATATTCCTAACACATCTATTAGTAATTTATTTTATTTGTATAGAGTATTTATTGGGTTGAGAATGACAAATTGATCTTTCAAGAAGTATGAAAATTTATTTATTTATTTTAAAAAATATTTAAAGGCTGATTTTTTTATTTTATACGTACAAAATTGATGATTGAAACCTTGACTAAATATTTGAGAGTGTGTCTCGAAGGAATGATAAAAATAATATTAGAAAAAAAATGTATAACTTTTTTTAGTAGCATTCATATATTTTATACTTTAATTTAAAAATAAAATTTTTATTTTTATCATCTAATAGACCATAAGAGACGTTTTATTTATCCTTAAAAAGAGACGTTATTATTATTTTTGATATAACTCTACTTTATTATTATTATTATTTTTAAGGCAGTCATTAACAAGACGCTATAAATATTAAATGATATTTAAATTTTAATATAATAAATTACTAATGCATATTTTTATTTTATTAAAATGTTATATATTCAATTTTTTGTCTTCACGTAATAAAAGTTCCTTAAAAAACCTTATTTTATTCTATTTTTGATCTCTGGTGGTGTTGGATGGGCGTGAATGGAGTCTTGTTCCTGGACCTGGTTACCTTGTTCATGTGTGGGGACCACAAAGTTTTTAACCCAGCAATTCAGCACCAGAAGAAAGGGTTGGTGTTGATGTCACCCACCGCACTTTTTACTTCGGTAGGTAGGATTACAAAATAGTAACTCAGTAAAAACTCACTCTCTCACCAACAAAATAAAAACCAAATCTAATCCAAAGTCCAAACCTTCAAATTTACTTCCCAACACTGTGTTCCTGTTTTTGTTCTTCGATGGCGGCAACCTCAACATCACTGGCTTCTCAACTCTACATTGGCCTGCGCCGCCCCTGCCTCAAGCTCGATTCTTTCAATTCTCAATCTTTCTCTCTCTTCGACCCTAATCTTCGCCTATCCCTCTCTCCACCCAAACCCTCACGCGCCGTCATCGCCATGGCCGGCACCGGGAAGGTGCTTTTTCTTATCCTTTTAAAAAATTAAACTTTATTGCTATTTTCATTACTTTTTGATCGTTAAATAAAACGGTGTCACTGTGATTTCGGTGGGCAATGTAATTCTCCTTAATGGGTTGGGCATCTATTTTTTTATTAACCACTCAGCTGCCGGGGCTTTTTTTACTTTTTAATTTTTGGTTATGTATTGCTTCTGAGTGTGTTGATTATCCATTTTGCCATTTGGTGTATTGATCTTTTCCTTCCTTTCTGTGTGGTTACAGTTCTTTGTTGGTGGCAACTGGAAGTGTGTAAGTATCTTTACCTCTAAGTGTTTTTTTTAATTAATATTATTCTTAAAATGAAATGTTTATTTCTGGTGATTGAGTACTTGAGTTTTTTTTTTTTTCTTACATTAGAATCTTGCAGCATCACATTTGGAATGCAAATTACACGCCATAACTCTATGCGAATGTATTGGTTTAGAATAAATAAATAGCCTTTGTAATCACGTTTCCTTGTAAGTATTAAACTTACTTTTTTGGGGTGTGCATCTGGTTCTACTAATCCCATCTTGGAACTTATAGTCTAGTTTATGGCTTGTTTCTCTCTCTAACTTTCTATAGCAGTAGCAGCATAGAGCTCGTTTTCAACCCTTTGTTTAAGCTTTCTATTCATTTTTATTTCTAACGCAAGTATCCTTCACCCCTTTCTTTTCATCTGCCATACTTTGTTTATATCTGAGAAATCTACCACTCTGCATTAAAGGATCTCTTTTTCTTTCTTTTTCTTTCCTTGATCAATATGTGGAGCTGGGAAAATTTGGATGACAGACATTATTATTTTAAATTGTCTTTAAATTTTTAAGAAACAAAGTTTCTGTTCGTTTGTGTAAAATAATGAAATTATTGTCTCTTGCAGTCTTAACTGGTTTTTTGAAACAGGCACTTCTTTTTTGCATTGTTCAGTAGTGTTTTTTTATGTGCTCAACCACTTAAAAGTACAAATGAAGTTTTTGAAATTTTGATCGTCACGGCTTAATCAATTACTAGTTCGGTTGACTCTATGTATATCTCTATTTGATTCTTATTACCTTACCTTTGTTGTTATCTCTAGAACGGAACAAAAGACTCAATCAGCAAGCTTGTTGCTGACTTGAACAATGCAAAATTGGAGCCTGATGTTGGTGAGATATGTTCAATCTTCATGTGTTTCTAGTTGAAAGCTGTAGAAGACTACCAAATATATGCTTCTTTCCAACTCCTAAAACCTAAAATAAGTTGTTGAGATTGAAAATGTTTTTTCCCCATATGCTGATGTAGTCATGTAGTGACATGGTTGGTTGGGTTAATGAAATGCTGATGCATTGATATATATATTACGATTCTAAATCTTGTAATACCTCTGAATGCTGTCCACCATATAGGTGGTTGTAAATGTTCAAATCATCTGTGTCAAAAAAGGAATTAAACCTAATTCTCTATTGGTCACCCTAATACCAAAAATGGCAAAATGCAATGAATCCCCTTCAACAATGGGTCACTTGCAAAGAACTCCCTTCTACTTTGAATGTTGAAACTTGCCAACATGATTCATTGAACTTACCAAACTATGCATAATGACTCCTTATAGGGGGTTTCATGCATGCTCAATTGGGTCGATATGCATTGTTTGTTTAACATGAGCATGTTTCAAAGCATAAGGAGATTTGCAACACATAATCCACGCAGCTTCCTTCTTTTTTATCCCCAAAAAATTACATTGGATAGGTGCATTATTTTCTAAACACTTCCGGTCTTTCTTGATAATCTTGTAAATTTATCTTATATATTTGGTCATCCTAAGCTTTCCCATGTTGTGGGAAGTACAGATGTTGTCGTTGCACCTCCCTTCCTCTACATCGATCAAGTGAAAAACTCACTCACTGAGCGGATTGAAATATCTGCCCAGAATTCTTGGGTTGGAAAAGGTGGTGCTTTTACTGGAGAAATCAGGTTAGCTTGTTCAAGTGTTAATTGATACATGTTTCTTTTTATTTTTTGAATTTATAATGTTTGGTCAATTGGATGATAACAGATACCGTCCTTTTTTATGTTCACATTCTCCTTCTTGTTGTTCTTGACGTGATTATGATGTTTACACCAAATATGTTACTATTATTTTGTGGTGGTCATCAACTATGCTACAATGTAACAAGCTATTCAGTCATTTAGTTATTAAAATCTGATTCTTGTAGCGCGGAACAACTAAAAGATCTTGGATGCAAGTGGGTTGTTCTTGGACATTCTGAGCGAAGACATGTTATTGGAGAAAATGATGAGGTAAAGCAAATTCAGAAATCATTTCTACAGTAGCTTTGCTGCTTTGCTAGAGAATATGATTAATATATTTGCAAGAGATGATGCAAAATATTTAAGATCTTACTTGAATATTGTCAACTCCAGTTTATAGGGAAGAAAGCTGCCTATGCTTTGAGCCAAGGTCTTGGGGTGATTGCATGCATTGGAGAATTGTTAGAAGAAAGGGAGGCTGGAAAAACTTTTGATGTTTGTTTTCAGCAATTGAAGGCTTATGCAGGTAGGTGCAAGCTATATTTCTAATATAATCCATTTAAAGTCCATTTTCTTTGGAAAAAACAAACTGGAGAGGGTTTGCTGATTGCTTGCATAACATCCATCGTGTCTGTATGCAGACGCAGTTGCTAGTTGGGACAACATTGTTATTGCATATGAACCTGTATGGGCCATTGGAACGGGCAAAGTGGCCACTCCCCAACAAGCTCAGGAAGTACATGTAGCTGTTCGGGATTGGCTAAAAAAGAATGTCTCAGATGAAGTTGCGTCTAAAACACGAATTATTTATGGAGGTAAATTGTTTATTGTACCTGTAGTTGCATTGTGAACTGATTAGTGTCATGGAAAAAATGTAAGATACCATTTATTAAGGTTGCATGTTTGTCGTGTATTCTTCAGTTGAGTGGCCACCTTTTGCAACCGCCCTCATTATTCCGTTCGACCTTTCTTATGTCATTCTATAAGTCCCTAGCAAATTCATTTGGTGGTAGAATTGTCTTGCTCAAAATCTGTTCTTGTTTCTCTCCTGATCTAATTTCTTTCCTTCTCTAGGGCTCCTCTAGGTATTATTTCTCCCCTTGAAAACTTTTTAAACAGTTACAGGAGAGAAAAAAGATTCACAATGGAGTAAAGTGTGGATAGAAAAGGGAATGGGAGGCTTGGGGATTAAAAATATTAAATTATTCAATTTGATTTTGTTGGGGAAGTGGTGGAGGACAATAAAAACTAGAGGTGCCAAGATGGGTCGGGATAGCTGGGCCGGTCCAAACCCGCCCGAAGAAATGTAGGACGTGGGCTTAATATTTTTAGTCCAAATTAAATGTGGGCTTTTTAGCCTATCTCAATCATCACCCAATGTGGACTAAGCCTGCAAAAAACCGTTGAATGCCCATAAAAACCAGGCTTTTACAGGGCTTGGGCTATATTTTTGGGACTGAATTAAATCCGGGTTTTTTGGCCAAATCCATTATAGAGTATGCTCTGTGCAAAAATAGCTTAAGGTAGACTATATGTGCCAATCGATGGATGGAGCACCCTCATGGGTCTGGAGGTGGTGCAGGCAACTATTTGAATGGGAAAAAAATTTGGTGCAGGATCTCGAATGATCTCTAGGGACTTAATATTAAACGAGAACATGAGGGACAGATGTATATGGGATGGGGATTGTATGGGATCTTATAATGTGAGGTTTGTGCACCACTCTGATTTCTAGTGCAGATACCCAACACCAGCATATCCACAATTTGATATGTTAGAAACAAGTACCTTGGAAAGTCCAAGCTTTTGTTTGAAAAGTTATGAAGGACACAATCCCATCTAAAATGAATCTGGTGTGCGGGAAAGTGATCCCCGATGTAAAATTGTTATGCTCAGCTTGCGGTGATATGGTTGAATCAACACACATTTTCTTTGAATGTCCTATGTTAGCGCCACTATGGAAGGAATGCCTAGCATGGTGGGGTATTCAAGCTCCCCTACATTTCTCAATCTTGAACCATAACATGCAATGACGGAGTCTGTTACATCGGCAATGAAAAAATGATTTTTTATGGAATGTGGTATGGTTTGCAGCGGTGTGGATTTTATGGTGAAATCGAAATGCGTATGTTCTCAAAAAGGCACTTGGATGTGAGTGAGAGATGTTGGAGAAGGTGAAGTTACTATCCTGGCAATGGATATCCAGCAAAGGTGGCTTATCTTATCCTCTATCATGCTAGTGCAATGAGCTACAGTCTTGCATTTCATAATGCTCCTTATAGACTCACAAATTTTATGCTATGAAGCTGTTTTCTCATGCTTGGACTCATAATATTTGTTAGATCTTTCTCGTTGGGGAGTGCTGGTAGGCTCTGGTTTGTTTGGTAGCCTTGGTGTTGTGGTGGGAACCAGCTGTCACTGTTTCGTGGTTGGGGTGAGGAATTGACTAGCTCAATATGCACCTTTGTTTTGGTGTTTTTTTACGTGGCCTCTTTGTCTCTTCCTTGTATGTTTTTGTTGTATCCAGACTAGGTAAGATTCTGAAGCTTTTTATGTAAAGCTGGGGGTCTTTTTCCTTTTTTTCTGATGTACTCTTGGTAGCATAGTTTGGACACTCCTTGTGTGCAAATGATTTCTCTTTTTATTGAAATTTCTTTTGCCTTTAAAAAAATAAATTGCTTGCCATTTATTGATAGCTGTAAACTTGTACATGCACAAATATCTTGTTGACATTAAGATTTCCCCTGACCTTGTCAATTGCAAAATGTTAGTCTATGTTCAATATATTTCTTAGAATTTGGATTTGAGTTTCACTCAATCCCAAAAGCTAACTAGGGTTGCCCTCCCCCCCACTTATATACATTAAGTTGTGACCAAATTTCTAGTCAATGTGGGATCTTCAACGCATATCAAAAAATTGAGAAGAGATGGAAGTCACTCCAAGTTGATGAGGCAAAAAATCGTATAGCTCATAGAATAAAAGAGGACTTAAATAGAATTATCCTATTGGATCAATTGATATGATAAAAGATACAATGAAACTGTATAGACTCTCTATTTATAGAGTTTATTAGTGCTAACCGTTATTTCTAATAACAACTATTTAATATTTCTAACAGACTAACTAGTCTTGACAATATTTGACCACTTGAGAAATGAGAAAATAGTTCTCATTTGAAGGTAAAATTTTTCCAGCAAAGCAGCATCCGGATACAGTAACATTAAATTCATCTTTTTTTTTTTTCAGGGTCTGTAAATGGAGGCAACAGTGCTGAACTGGCAAAGCAAGAAGATATTGATGGATTTCTCGTTGGAGGTGCTTCATTAAAGGTACACATAGTTTCTTCAAAAATTTCTTTTACCAAAGTGAGCAAACCATGCATGAGTTAAGGAACTCAGGTTATTATGTAGTTACTTACAAGTTGATCTTGTTGAGGTGCAGGGTCCTGAGTTTGCTACCATTGTCAATTCAGTCACATCCAAGAAAGTTGCGGCTTAATTACTTATTGTGATTTTGGCAATATGAGAGCATTAAGGATAAAGACGGGCTAGTCATAAATGTGGCAATAATGTGGGTGTATAATAACAGATTGGTTTTTATTATCAAAATTACTGCCAATTTCTTTGCAATCAGTAGGAATGGCATTATCTGATTTTTCCAAAGAGACAGTGTATTTATAGCATTTAGACATGCAGAGATGGTAGAAAGCAATAAATAATAAATGTTTCTGAATTATTGTTTTTTTCATATCGTCAAATCCTGGATTTTTTTTTTTATCATTTTGCTCTTGGTTTTACGGGGTCCATATTTTTGTGACTAAAAATGCACCTTGTATGTGCACTTTCTGGATATGGAAGTCATTGTGAAGTCTTACATGCATTTTTTAGGAAGGATATCTTCCAACCAAGGTTAATTTCTTTTTTCATTTTGAAGTTTAATAGTCATCAAAGTGAAATTATTTCTTTTAACAATTTTTTTTTACATTGAGATCAAAATTTGATTAACATGCTTAATTGTTCAATGTTTTACTAATTATGCAGGGGCATTTTGACTTTGTTCCAAAAAAATTGTAATTTTAATTCAATTTTTAATTTTTTATTTTGTTATAATTTTAGTTCAATTTTCAATTTTGTATGTTTTATTTTGTTAAACTGAATCTTCCATTTAATATATTTAAGGTATTATTAAAAAAATTTATAAAGATCTCATTTATCAATAGTAAAGAAAGTTAATTTTGTTATAAAAAATAATTAATTTAATTAATAACAATAAATGTCATGATTTAAAAAAAAATATTTTTGTCATTAATCCTCTTTCTCAAACACAACGTGCTTAGATAAGTGTATATATATATATATGAGTTATAACTTATAAAGTTGACGAATATAAAAAATAAATAATTAATATTTGTTAATAAAAAAAATCAGATGGTTGTCATGTTAGTGGGCTATCAGATCAGATTTTTTTAAAAAAAAAAGATCAGTCTGACAAATTTATGTTAATGTAATTTATAATGTGTAATTGTGAGAAGATGCTGGATGGAGATCCTTCAATGGAGATGGCCACAGGAGCCAGGGCTCAATGACGCTGGCAAATCAATCTTGAAGTTTTTTTACAATTGCATCCATTTTCCCATGTTCCCGACATGTATTTTTCTTTAAGATTTTATGTCAATCCGTAAATAGTAGTGTATCTCTGTCCTTATTTACTTTCCGTATTCCCACACGGGTATTTTTATCTTTACTCTTCAGTTGCAACATTATTTGGCTAGTTGAATAGCATTATGTTTGTACTCATGCTGCTTGCTGAAAAGTAGCATCAATATAAAGTAAAATTAAGCTTTTTATGCCTTTTTGCATTGCTGAGAAAATTAGAAGTTTTAGTTTGATACTAAAATCAACATAACTGTTTGCTATTAGCTGGGGTATCTGCAAGTCAGTATAATCTCATCCCAAGGCTCTCAAGGCCTATGTCCGCAGCACACGCACACACCCAAACACATACTTATAATAAACACATACACTTAAAAACA
The DNA here is from genome assembly GCF_000004515.6 of Glycine max. Taxonomy (NCBI): domain Eukaryota; kingdom Viridiplantae; phylum Streptophyta; class Magnoliopsida; order Fabales; family Fabaceae; genus Glycine; species Glycine max. The sequence continues at coordinate 40,932,365 of NC_016090.4, forward strand.
ATGCAGTAAAAAAAATACTAAGTCTAATCATTATAAACCATTTTTTTTTTATTATTTTCTGTGCAACTTACTCATGATACCAACTTACGACGAAACTATAACAGAGGATGTTGGTTTTACTTTCAGATAAGTAGTGGGTGTAACTATACCATGTCAAATTTTGTGAAAAGAAAAATGTGCTAAAAAAATGGTATGAAACTATGAATGATTAGATGAAGTTGAAGAATATATTTTTGCCGACGTAACTCGTAAGTTTATTATTAACTCAGTGGGAAGGCACTCTAATCATTACAAGGCCCACGGAGTATTTTAGATTTCATGTCAGAGAAGACCCAACAACTATATTGAGCCCAATCAAAAAGCAATTCTGCAATTTAAATAAAGTACCTTATCGTGTTCATAGCTTAAGTCAATGTTTTGCACAACAACAAAAAAAGTTAAATTCTAGATGAGTATTTGTGGATTTAATAGTACAAAATTTACTTTTAATACGTCAAATTACTTCATATTCCAAACAAAACGAACAACTGTCTTTTGGGGCATGCAAGAAACAAAAAGCGATAGAACAGAGAAGATGCTTGGATCGTAACACAATAAAGCAACCGGAAATCACGAACACCACCAATGAATTATTGACATTGGTATGTTTTTTTGCTTTCTACATTTGTCAATTAACCTTGCATGTGAAACCCAAGAATAAGGGCCCCTACAATCTATAGTGATCTACGGCTCCTGTCTTATTCATTATTGTAGCAGAGCAAAAGACAGAATTACACAGAACCGCCGAATGATTAACATTAATTAACGTGCTTAGGCACATGCAAAGTCTTAATTAGGATCTCCCTTTACACATGATATTGAATACTAAAGGGTGCCGCTATAAGCTGTAATTTGTGATTCTCACTCTCAGTCTACTCTAAATCGACTCTATACTCTTCACTCTAAAGCTTACCTATGCTAATTTCATGTGAAACTGCTCGTTTAGCAAATCGATACGTAATAAGGCCTCAAAAGTCAAATGAAACATAGCTTAAATATATTTATAAACTGCATACGTCACGGGAAAGGATAGGCTTCAACTACTTTTCTTCATTTTTTGTACTATAATTCATTTCTGATAGATATAAATAATCTTGGAAAAGTTTACGCAAGTATTTAAACCAACATCGAACGTGGGTAGGTTGTGAGAATTATGATAAGAATGTATATATATTTAAAAAAAAAAAAAAAAGCTTTCAAATGTGTCAAACGTCAAGCTAAATGGTAATGGTAAAAAAAAATTCTTAGAATATCTCAATAGTAGTAACGGGTGTGCTTATAATGTGTGACTTGCAATAATTTATGTACGTACATCTCACTATTAGGTCGTGGTTATAACGTTATTGCTTTTTACCATATGCCCTAATAAATAAGAGATATAGGTTTGAAAATCTGTTAATGGGTGTGGACCATAACCCCATTTCCCTAATGAAAGTGGCTAGCACACGACAATATGGCGATGTCCAATGCGTAAAGTGAAAGGCCTTTGATTTGGATACTAGTCTTTCCAACGCTTTCTTTCACGTGCCATGCCATGCTGCTTGGCCATCTCATCATTAGTGTGGTATATGCTTAACAGTCCATGATCTCATGAATTTATATCCATCAGCATCCATCTCTCTATACCCATATTTAAGACAAAACCACCAAAACCATTTCTATCACAACTTGCTGCATGCTATTTATTTTATTTTATCCCCAATTAAACCATGGCTCTTCATTCTCCAAATAGGAAAATAATATCTTTACAATCATCTAGTATTCTCTACTATTTTATCACTACCGCTACTATTTTATCCTTTCTTATCAAATCCACATTTTAGGTTATACTGTTCATTTGGTAATAATACAGTGTAAAATAAAACAGTAGAGTTAATTTGAATCTATATGAATATCATATTGACAAATTGTCGTACAGTTTTCACCTACTTTTATGATATAAAATTCTTGCGGTTTATCCAATTCTTAATAATGTTATATTATATATTCATTGTTTGCATAAAATAAATACAATATCTTCAAATAAAAATTCGTATTGAAACCTCTAAAGGATGCATTCCCGAACTTGGACACATACTAGTTACTCTCAAACACTTGTTCACTTGTTTGTAATTTAATTAGCAAAGAAATACAACCAATGAGAGGTGCATAGCTATTAGATATGCTTCAATCTTGTTTAGTTCATTCTCTATCAACGTTCTACATTCATTCTTCCTCGCATTTAATTTTCTAGTACTGTGGTCGGCACGTTTACGTCTTCATTACGGAAGTGAATTACTTAGCCATTGACATTGGTGGACCCACTCGAAGCTTGTGCTCGAGCGATTCTATCATTAAGACACTTTGTCGCATACCATGATTAACTGTTTTATTTTATTTCATGTTTTCTTCTCTAGAGTGTTCATTGTCGCAATGATTAAGCCTTAAGGGTTAAATTAGTAATCATTGATAAAAACATTTTAATGTCAATGGTCTTGTTAACCGACGATGCTCATAAGACATTGATTAAAAAAATTAAAAATATATTAAATTTTTTTAAGACACTAATTAACATTTATCTAATCTTAATTGTGAGGGGAACAGAGGATACCGGAAAAAGTAAGAAGTACTAGTGAAATGGTACAACCAACCAGACCCGAATAATGATACATACATTCAATTCAATTGTGGACCAGGTGAGAGCGAGAGCATGCACAAAATGATAATTAAATTAACTTAAAAGAAAACTTCAGGATCATCAACCATCCAACCAAAGATCAACGGCCACCGATTCAACAGGAAAGAAAACACAAAGGAAGGAAAACCATACACAGAAGAAGATTCCGGAGAAATTCAATAATACACATTTTTTTTTTTTATTATTTCATTTTTCCCCTCTAGTAGTCAGTGCTGGGAAGCTGCTCGTGGGTGTGGCTGATGAAGACAACCTCGTAGATAAGCCCAGCAATTCCACCTCCGATGAGAGGGCCGGCCCAGTAGATCCAGTGGTTGGTCCAGGTCCAGCTCACGACAGCAGGCCCAAATGTCACAGCAGGGTTCATGGCTGCTCCGGAGAAGGCCCCACCCAACAAAATGTTAGCGCCAACAATGAAACCAATGGCGATGGGAGCAATAATTCCCAAATTGCCCTTCTTGGGGTCAACGGCAGTGGCGTAGACTGTGTACACCAAACCGAAGGTCATCACGATCTCCAACACCAAAGCGTTGCCAACTCCGACTCCAGCGGAAAGCCCGAATGCTGGAACAGGCTGCGATGCGTAACAGCAGAACAAAACTCTTACTATCAGTTATAGTTCGTTAATTAAAATAAAGATAGGTAAGTAACGGTAATAACGGTCTTACGGAGGCAGTGACGAAGGCGAGGAGGAGGGAGGCCACGATGGAGCCGAGGAGCTGGGCGATGACGTAGACGATGCCGCGGAGTAAGGTGATGTTGCCGCCCACGAAGGCGCCGAAGGTGACGGCGGGGTTGACGTGGCCGCCGGAGATGTTGGCGCCGACGGAGACGGCGACGAAGAGGGCGAAAGCATGGGCGATGGAAGCGGAGATGAGGCCGGCGGGAGTGGCGGCGCCGTTGTCGGTGAGCTTGTTGTAGGCGATGCCGGAACCTGAACCGGCGAACACGAAGATCAAGGTGGAGATGAACTCAGCCAACCCCGCCTTCAACGTGTCGGGGTGAGTAGCCTCTTCAGGCCTTCCGATGGCGATGTTTCTGATCGGCATCTTCTTCAATCAACGGTGATGATGATGATGATGATGACGACTTATGAAGGATCAAGTGAACACCGATCACTCACTGAAACCACTCTCTGTTTCGCTATGCTATTCGTTTTCGCTTCGTAGCTTCTTATATACCGTGATTGAAGACGAGCCTGCCTAGGATTCCACCGGCTGTACCCGGTTCCCGGTTATTTTTATTTTCCTATTTGGAAAATATGCGCAATGCTTCCAAAAATGTCAGGAATCAAGTTTTTCAAAAACACCAAGCCGGAAAAGAAAGAATCCTATTTGGTGACAGCCTGGGACAGGTTCTTCATTTCAAATTATTAATTGTTTTTCCTTTTATTTTAAACATTTATGAGAGAAAAAAAGTTAATGTCTATGTATTAAAAAGTGTAAATAATTTTACATAAACATTTAGCATAAATTATCATCGAAACTATACAGAATAATTATTTTAAAAGTAAAAAAATTATATTATAAATACATTATACATAATTATTTGAAGAAAAAAAAAACAAGGAGTATATCCCCACATCACTGTTGGTTGCTCTTAAGACAGCGAATCGTTTGGGCCAGAGCCGTCCCAGGACTGACACGTGTCCGAGATGGATAAGAGCCATGTAGGGCGCTGATAAGTGGACATTGTCTAGTCTTTTTTGTATATCTGGATGGTTCCGTGAGAGAAAGAGAGTGAGCTATTGCACTCTAATATAATTAACTTTTTTAATTTTTTTAAAGTTGTGAATGACGATAGCTCTAGAGTTTTATATTATATCGCGTGTGCAAAGAAATAATAGAGAGAATTGTGAATTTTAAGTTTATAACTGCAAAGTAGTAGTTAATCTATAATTATAAGGGCATAATTCATCATAATATAATGAATGAGATAAGGGGATAAGCACTGTGACTCTCTGGTGACCCACCGGAAAAAAGCAGGTATTATTACAAGACCGCGACTGACACGTGGGTAAACTGTACTTGTTTATTTTAAACTTAATGTTGTATGTACAGTAGCTTTTTTGTTTTTCTGAAATGAAAATATGATATTTTGCATAAAGTTTAACTTGATATGAAAAAAAGGATCTTAATGAAGAGACTAAGAGAATTATTAAAATTAATCTCCCGCTCTGATCTCTGGTTTGGATTAGCTTAGTTAACCCCCTCAATTATTTTTGTTTTTTAGCAAACAGGTGGCACCGTGCACCTGGAATCACTGCTATATTCTGTTTCGAGGCATCTGATCTACCCTCAACAACTTCAACACTTCAATCATGTACATAACAAGCTTTTTTAAGCCCCTTTCCTTCAACAAAAGTGAAAAGTTCATTACGGATAAAAAATAACGTGGAAAGTTCATTTGAAATTTGGCGTATTATGCTCATTATTTTGCCAGGCTTTATTTCCTCAATTTAATTACAGTAGTTGTAGTAATAAGTAATAACTTCTACGGCTCTTATTCTAGTTATAAATGAATATATGATCCGTAAATAATTAAATCCTCCACAAAGTTATATTAGAGAGGTGAATTAAGAGTTGGATTGGAACTAAAATCGTAATAAAAGTTAAAAACTTGCAAAATGAGCATTGGATGCATTGTATATATTGTGTGTATCATGAGTTTCCCTATTGAAAAGAAAGTATACAAACGAATTTGGACTATATATTATGCATGTGAAACTTAGTCACAATCACTAATTGTTGATGATTGCATTATCATCTATTTAAATACGTTATCATCAAAATATTTTATACTTAAATGTTAAAGTTGCTCTTTTTTTCTTATTTATTATCTTAATCTTGGTTTGTGGATGTTTCGGAGAATTTTGAGAAATAATTAACTATTTTTCAAAAACTTCCAAATAAAGTACAAAATTTAAATAGTAGTAATTTTTTTCTGAAATTAAATAGATCAGATACCCACTAAGAGAATTAAAACAAATTCAATGTTTTTTACAAATATGAACATTTTATATTTTTAGAATATTGAATATTAAGAAGATTAATTAATTATAAAAAAATATAATACTTTTCATATTTGTAGGTACATTGGCTTAGTGTATTACAATTCTTGGGAGCCATGTTTACACTTGTTGGAAGACTAAGTATGTGTTTGGTTTATGATTTGCACGAATTTTATTTATTTGGCTTTTTTTTTTTTACTGAAAACATTTATTTGGATTGTTTCAATGGAAATTCTAGCACACTATAAGTACGTGTTCGAAAATTCGTCCAATTGAATTGAACGTCAATCCACGTCCTTTCTTTCTTTTACGCTTACTATTTGGGAAAGTGGAACTTTCCGTTTACAATCTTTTCAACAAATTTTGAAACACACCATGAAAAATTTAAACAATATAATTGGATTATACATTCAACCATTTCAAAATTTCCACTTTAATTTTATTTATTAATCATGAATAAAGCTATTTGTGTATATAATTGTGGCAAAAGGTTAGAACCTAAGATCTTATGTAAGTTACCCAAATTTTCTGTCACTAGATTGATCCTAATGGTTCATATAAGGTTTAAGATTTAATATTATAAATATAAATATTATGCAATGTAGGTAAGATATGGAATTAGAAAGGAAATTAAGAATGGAAAGAATAAAAAATCACAAATAGTAGGTTTAAGTTAAGAGTTTTTTTAGCTTATAGATGGAAAAAATGTAGTTAAAAAAACCTCTCCAAATGATCAACCAAAATTTTCAATAAAAATTAGTTTTGACAGTTATAAAAAATTTTGTTCAGTTTTTTCATTCTTCTAAAAAATAAAGTCAATACCTGTAGTCCTTTTCATCATATTTGATTAAGTGCTTATGCATCGAATAGAAGGGCACATAATCATTCTAGTTAGTACCTAATAATGTATGTTTAATTAGTGTGTTGTATTTCAAAAAAAAAAAAATAGTGTGTTATGTCAACACATGATTTCTAAAATTAACTAAAGCACTGAAATAAATTATATTTATTTTTTTTAAGATGAAAATGGTAGGGATTAAAAATAATGAGTCCAAAATTTAAACGGATGAAAATTATTTTTTTTTCATAGAAACCAAAACAAAAATTCACTCAATTTGCTGTAAAAATAATGATTTCGAATTTTAGAGGGGTAAAATCTAAATAAAAAATATTTTATAGACTGAAATAAAAATTTGCTCAATTTACATAACCACAAACATAGTTTACGCTATTAGAAATATACACATGATAATTTCATCTAGTTTTAATGTTCACAGGTTCTTAGTTAGTGGTTATTAGGTACTAACACATTGCTATTTGTTTTAACTAACATATAAAAACAAAATATATATATATATATATCTCATTTTGGGAGTCGGACTCTGTAGCAGAAGATTAGTATCTTACTAATTAGAGGGGGAAATTAAAATTGCATATCATTAATGCTTTTATATTGACTTTATTCATATTTTTACTAAGGGCCGGCACCGCTTTTCAATTTTTTAAGGATCTCCACCAAATAATGGGACCATTTAGTGGTTGGATTTCGATATTATAAACAATGAGTGGATTATGTAAACCCAGACAAGGCTGCAGGTCGATTTCAAACATAATATTGCTAATGAAGTTACGCAATATGATTTGCAAATTAATGAATCTGTTGGACCTGTTCAATTAGCCATGAGACTGGTGTTTTCATTTGATATATCGTGAAAACTCAATTATTATTGGCTACAGCCCCATTAATTACTAATTAGTACATTTTCCCATTTTGGTACTACAAAATTCAGTTCTTTAATTTCTTCCTTTTGAGACTTTTGTGCTTGCATGATTTGCGTGACACAACTAATAAAGGAAATATCAATATCTTTCGGTGGAAAAAGTATTTATATATTCAAAACGAATAGTTGTTTTGTTACTTGATGACCCTCATCCGGAACTGGTAGAAATATATATTTGATCAAGGTATTATTGGTATGGTGGAAGAAAAATAGAGAGTTTTGAAATTTGAATACAAGAAAAAGTAGAAAAAAGAATTTTTTTTTTTTTTGTTTTTGTTTTAAGCAATCAAATTTTGTTAATTTATCTTTTTCCGGTTTTCTTTCTAACCAAATAGAAGAAGGTACGTCCTTATTTGTGTTTTCTTTCCTCCAATTAAAATTAATTATGTTAGATAAGATATTTAAGTTGATTTTTAACTTTTTTTTATTAATTGAAAAACTTATTTGATAAATAATTTTTTTTTAATAATTTTTAGTTTTTTTAAAACGTTAGCGTTTAATTTTTAATTTTTTGATATTTTTTTCATTTTCATTTTTAATATATTTATCTAGTTTTTTTATTATGCTTTTCAAATAAATTATTATTTTATTATTTTTATGTCATTTTATATATTTAATTACTTCAATTATTAGTTTTATTGAATATTTATAATTTAATAAAGTAATGTTTTAGCTATTAGCTTTCAGATATTTACTAATTTTCATCTTTCAATTAGTTTTCTATCTTCTAATTAATTTTTTTAATCAATTTTTCAATTAGTTTTATCGAACATGATACTTGGAAGCTTTTAAATTAATTTAGTAAATCATATCTATTTGGTAAGTGTTGAAGTAGATGAAAAATATAAAAAGACATATATAACATATTTAAAAAGGATAATAAAAAAATTGAATAAATATTTAAAAAATAATAACTAAATAAATAAAATATAAAAATTATAAATTTAAAAAATATTACTCCAAGTAATATTTCAAAAAATAGTAAAAACTACTTAAAAAAAATTAGTTTAACATTCAAACAAAATTTTGAGCTAATTAAATCTATAAACTAATGGAAATAATTTGTGAAACATAACTTAAATATAGCAAAAATATTAACGATAAATCAACATAGTATTGTATGGTTACCGACAATTATATCTTTTAAACATATAGTTCTTTAAATGAGTTTTTATAAACAAGAGAGTTTAGTTTTAATTTTCGACAGTCGTCAATATTATGCTAGACACCCAGAAAAACAAATAAACATTAAGGATATCCCGTAGCATATGCCAGCTTTAATTCTCTGTTAATTTTTATTTGTGAGTCTCTATGTGTATATGATGGAAGCAAATTGAGAACAGAAATGGCCCACCCATGGGCTCCAAAGTGCAAACAAACCTCTTATAATTCACGACCTTGCATATCGAAACAAAAGAGCAAGTTATAGTTTTCACTAAGCCGAAACAAAACCAACATCATATTCTATGATTTTGTTGTCAGACTGCACATAGTGTAGTTTATCAATGATTAGGTGTTTGCAGGAGAAGTTGTGTGGCTGAGATTAATTTAGCGCTCGCATAACAGCGATTTATGTATAATTCATGTACGTCAACGTGCTAATACAAACAATTATTCAATTAACCTAATAGAATAAGAATACAACGAGAGTGACTATATTTAAAAATCAGCCACCCAGTGGCACATGAAATATTAAAGAAGAAACTGGGTGGGAATGTGGAGAGGAAGTGTAGCGTTGTCTTAGTCTTTGGTCAGTTACAGTGTAACCATTTGCAATTGCATCACTCACCAACCTAGCTTTTTTCTCATCTTGAACCAAAATAAATACCAAACAGCTACGGCTACTGCTTTTCGTGCTTAGTTCATTCCACGGCCGCTATAATGTTGTATTATTAATTGTTACCGTTCGTTATGATCGATGTGTTTGGGTTGAATTAGATATCCTTCCGCCCAAAGTTAAAAGACTAATTTGTTAAGATACCCACATTCTTTTAAGAAGTTGACTTTTTTTAATAAACATATATTTAAGAGATAAAATAAGGTTATTTATCCATTCATATCACGTATGCTATAATTGATGTCACCACTCACAATTCACACTTTCACATGACAAATTTTTATTACTAAGAGAATTTGTTTATAATGTGTCTCAATTTAATTCTGTTATATACTTATTTTGTTTTAAAATAAATGTTGTCTTAGGTTATCTTACACAAATAAATAATTTATAAATAGATGAAAATTAATAATAATTTAACAACACTAATTTTGTTGATAGAGTTTGAGAGAGAAAAAAGAAGAAGTTAAAGATATTATTATTACTGATTCAAAATGAATAGACAATTACAAATGATTAAAAAGTTATACTTAATCTGATTAAATCAGTTAACTAATGATGGTTAATAATTATTCTAGCAAAAATAATAATTCTAACATAACAACATAAATAAAAGAATTACAATTGTTCTAATTGAAACATACATAACTATTGTAATAAATTACATAATAATTCCAACTGAACCATAAAAGTAAAACTTAGTTAATATTACTGAGAGTTATGTTAATCAGTGTCTTTAAATAATTAATTAATTAAGAAAGTAAAAAAAATAAGTATTTAGGGTGAAAATCACAGGAGAATACAAAAAAATCATAAATAATGTAATTTTACTTATCTTAATAAAAATATTATTCTTTTTAATTTTTTAATTAGTTTCCTAAGACATTAATTAAAACATATCAATATTACATTGAAAACGTAAAGTGATATTTTTTAGGAGTTTTAGTGGAAAAAAAATTATTATTATATTAAAAAATTAATATAAAACTTATTTTGGAATGATTTTTTAAAATATGACATTTATTTTAGCACAAGAGGTTAATGTTAACTTTTAAAATAATAATTATTTTGATAAAAAAGTTAATCATTAATAAAAGTTGTGAAGTTGCATACTTAAAAAGAAACATGATAAAAAATAATTATTGTATTTAAATTTTTGAAATGATAATGGGCATGTGTTTTTAGAGTGAAATATCAATAGGAGATCTCTTGAAATATAAAAAAATGATTAATTTCCTTAAAATCACATCTATCTAACAGAATGAAACAGTGTAGACAGATAAGAGAAAGAGAAAGAGAAGGTGGCATTGGCGTGGAGGAAGGCAGAACATGGCACGTTAGTTTACAGGCTGCCACTGTGATTGGTCAATGCAATACTGAGAAGCAGCAATTACAGCTGTACTGAGTGGGCCATCACGTGTTGAGTTGGGTAGCCCAGAAGGCAGGTGAGCTTCTAAAATATTGGCTCTCCAAATTAAATCAGATAGATATCTACAACTTCTTTTGCCACATCATATAATGAGATTCTGTTTGAAATACACTATAAATTTATTTGAATGTCTGTCTTAACCCAAGTTTAAACCATGATTTATTATTTTATAAAGGTAATCAATTCCATTTAGATCAAAACCTTGTTTTTTGTATAATGATTGTAAATTGAATCCAAGTTTTAACCCAAGTCAAAACCTTGTTTGTAAATTGTCAAATCCATAAAATAAAAAACTAAAACTTACTCAAATAAAAAACTGTATAAACAAAAAACTTAAAAAATTATATATTTGTTGATTTGATTTATTTTTGGATCTAATTATAAAAAATCGAATCAAATCCAGTCATATATTGTATTAATTTTTATTGTAATAATTAATAATAAATATTAAATAATTTATTATTTTTTCTTTATTTTATAATCAAGATATATATTTTATTTTCATGTGTTAGAAAAAAATGTACTTGTTAAAAATTAATATTAAATATCAAATAATGCATAAATTATTATTATTATGTTATAAAAATAATTAATAATATTATTTTAATTAATACTAAATAGAGGTGAAAATAATAATTTTTAACTGAAATATGCTAAAAAATATTTAATAAAAAAATAAAATTTATTTTTAAAATAACATAGCAATTATGTAAGTTTAATGGATAGATTTTAAATTATGAGAATATATTAAAAAAATGACGCAACATAATAATTCTTAAAGATAAGACAATTTTAAATCATTTTATATCTTGCAACTCATTTCCAATAAAGCTATATTACGAAATCATCTTCATCGACAAGAAATAGGTCATGCATTTACATTCATATGAGGGAAAAGAAGATTAAATAAACGTACTAATTCTTTTTTCAAAATAAACTTACTAAGTTTTAAAATTCCATTAGATCTCTTAACCTTTTATTTATTTATAAGAATCCATGATATTTACAAAGAGTTTATAACTTACACACTATATTCAACCATATGTGCAAGATCATCTTGATTTGCTTGTCTATGTTTGGTATGATGGAGAAAAAGTGAAGAGAAAAATTTGAAATATTTATCTTAAAAAAATAAAAGGAAGGAAAAATTTGTTTTTAGGAGATTAGGAAGATATATGAAAAAAAAAAAAATTCTTCTCAATTTTCTTCCAATGCGGATACGGATTATAGAATATCAGGATAACAAAGTTTATATTGAGTTCAGGCTCTAAAAATAAAAATCAAACCTAGTAAAACTTTAGTTTTTTCATTTAATTTTCCTGAGTTTTGTAGACAAAATCAAATCAGAGTATCAGACTATGACCAAACCAGATAAAAGAAGAGTGGATTCAATTCGGGATCAAAATTTAAAACTCCAGCTTTATAGTACTTAATTGAACCACTGTTTCTTTATTGCATGAAGACCACTACTTTGATTTCGTCAAAAAAAAAAAAAAAAAGTAAAAAGTAGTTTAACGTAGTGTTTGGATTTCATCAAGACCTGTTATGTGACTTCTAGATCTTTTGATGAACTAATCATTAATTGTTTTACATTGGTTTTGCTAATTTGTAAGCATGATAATTTTAGGAATTAGTAAAATTCTCAATAAGAATTTATATAGGAGAAGAAAAATTGAAGTTAAATAAGAAAAAAATTACAAATTAATTTATGCATAAATTCATTTTAATTTAAAAAATAAACAGTCATTATACCTTCGTATTTTTTTATTCAAAATAACCTTATAAAATTAAAGAAAAGGAAAATAAAAGCCAGAAACTAAGAAAAGTCGATTTGGATTTGTTGTGGAGAATCGAAAATTAATTTGTGGGGCAAACAGAAAGTGTCCCCATTTTCCACCGGCCGCGGGATGTGTGTATATAAACTGTGTTGCGAGAACAAAAAAGACAACGTTTGGTACATTTATCATCTATGTATGTATGTATTATTATTATTATTATTATGGAAACCAAAGCCGTACGCTAATCAGATGAAAAAGAAAATGTCGTATGGGTTTATTCCACTATAATGAAATTTGAAAATTACAACCGCTCATATATGTTCTGTTCCACCTAATCATCAATATAATAGAATGTTTTGGCCTTGTCGTTTACATGCAATTTTGTCTGCATTCCATTCCGATGAAATTTAAATAGCTAAGTGATTATCGAAAGCAACAATTTTTTTTATTTTCCTGTGAAACTGTTATTAATTACAGTATTAGTTTATTACTGATGAGAAGCGCTCCAATAGAAGTCAGTTCTGTTTTTGTATTAGGTACATGTTTTTATTTATTTATTTATTGTTAAACAAAGTTTATATAAATCTTATATTAAACAATTGTGTCGTTATCGTATTGGGGTTGCAGATCGTCAAGAAAAGGAAAGAAGTTTACAGAACATGTCACCACATTCAGCAGTCAATTCATTCGGCCGAAATAAATGAAAATCTTTGGTTAATACGGGACCCATATTTTCACAGGGAGAAGATTATTAATTTATTCTGAACCACACACATTCCATCATCAAACATAAGATAGAACTATAAACATGTTTAAAATGGTTGTGGGCTTGCAAAAGTGATTTAGCTAGTAGCGTGTGGTTGGTTTCTTTCTTGTGATCGAGTTCTTTACAATTACAACATCAAACTCAGAGAGTGGCTGTGTGTCAGGGTCAGGTTCCTGGTCCAGGATGAATGGTCGGTCAGGTCGGCCACACTCACATTATGATTCTGGGACAACAAGGGCACCATGTCTCGGGTGCTAGTGTGTGCTACATGTTCAAGATATTGTTCGGATTTGTGGGGTCTTATTCTGTTTGTTTTGCATTATTGTGAAATTATCAAGGCTGTAACACAAAGTTTGTGTGTAATTGACGCTACTACCATTGTATAAAGTTTAGCATTTTTAATTAAAATTATAAATTCTTTTGTATGGGTATATGTAACTTTTGAGATAACATGTAAGTTATTATTACTTAAAAAAAAAAACACTCTAGTGAGGTCCTCACAAGTCACGACCATACACTTTTTGTGATTAGGTTCATTCTACCATAATGTAGAAGGATCTTAAGGTGTCATGTGCGTTTATTACGGGTCAAACATGGCAATATCTTAGTTCTGTGAACAATTGGGTTTTAGTCACTCCGACGGGACCCCTCCTAAGTCCTCATTGTTGGGAGTGGCAAAAGTGAGAAAGAAATTTCACATCAGGAGATAATGAATAAGTTAATAAATTATGTATAAGTAATACAAGAGATGTGATGTTCAATTATTACATTTATGTGATTCTCACATATATAGCTCCTTAATGAGTATTTAGATGATGTTTTAAACTTTTTTTTAGACCCAATAAAAAAGGTGATTTTAAAGTAATTTATTTTGTTTACTTATAAAAAAATAGCTTTTTTTTATAATATTACAAAAGGGAGTATTTTTGTTGTTGATAATAGGAAATAATCCCGTTGAAAATGATAATTAATTTTTATTTTTGTCAAGATCCTGAACACATATAATATTAATATGTTTGTTTCAATAAGTTTTATTTTATATTTAGGGTCAATTAGGATTTACAAAAGGTAGTATTTACAAAAGGAAAGTATAAAGTTATTTCTAAAAGGTGATTTTTTATTTAAAATAACTTGCGATAAAAAATAAAACGAAAAATAGAAAATAAAAAATAATCTAATGGTTTCAAATATAATTTTCTAAATTTTGTTTCCATTATTTCTAAAAATAATTTAAGCTTCAAAATCTTTTTTTACACAAAAGTCAAAGATGACTGAACAGTTATTTTAACACTTTTTTTTAGTGAAAAAACTTTATTTTTTTATTTTTTTACCTATAAAATATTATTTAGTCTTAGTAAATCATATCAATTGGTAAGATATGCTATCATGCATTTCAATTTTTTTAAAATTAAAATGTTTTTCTTTATATTATATTGGAATTTCAATCTTTTTAAATTTGAAAATAAAAATTAAACTATATAAAAGAAAATATTATTATTACTATCATTAAATAATAATAAAATTACCTAGTTTAAGAAAAAATGTATAATAAAAACCAACTTCATTAGTAATAAAAAAATAAGTTATGCATTAACAGTATAAAATAATTTTATATCATCATCTTATCATAATTCATCATAATATGTGTTAAAATTTATATTTATAAAATAATTTTAAATGTCATATAAATAATTATATGTGATTAAATGATAATGTAAAATTAATACATGATCATTAAATCCATATTAATAATATTAGATAAAAATATATTATATGAAGTGATAAATTTTAAGATAAAGTAAAAAGTTATAATAAATTCTTTAATTTAGGATATATTTTTTCCATATTTTTTATTTATAAAGATTGATAATGTTTACATTTTGAGCACAGCAAGAATTTATCCCTTTTGCGAGTGTTGTAGCAGTGCATTCTTTTGTCAAACTAGCTTCGCTTTGAGTGGACAACAATTTATCCATTGGGCTCATGTATACTTTTTGTATGATCCAGCAAACTTTTTTATTTGGATATATAGCCCAGATTATCTACGGACCGAAAAAGGTAACGCTCAACTATTTTATTTGATCACTTTTCTCTTCCTTTTATAAAAAGTAGTTAATGGTATTTTTAATTTTTAAAAAGTTTTCAAATTTTGGTTTTAGTTCTCAATTTTTAAAAAAATTACTTTAATCTTTGTATTTTTTTCAAATGCTTTTTGATTCCTGTATAGGAGGAAAAAACGTCAGTTTTAATTATTAAATATTAAATGAAAAGGACCAATATTAAATTGATTTCGATACCTTAAACTAAAGTGTTCCATCCATAAACCCGTAGTTGGTACCGTATTTGATTGTTTTTAAATGATTTTTCTATTTTCTTTCACTCTCCACGCAAATAGTGACAATAAGTAAAGAAAAAAGGACTAAATTGATGAATGTTGGGTGGAGTTGGCATAAAGTCGTTATCTTTGGAGAACTATCCATGACTTTAATTGCTGAGTTGCCCTTCGTTTTGCTGAAAATGCGCAATTGGTACACAATATACAAATACTTACTAATCCATTGGAAGTTGGGGCAGGTTTACAAGAGCTCTACCAGATGTTGAGGATTTATAAGCAATAAAACCGTTTCATCTGTTTCGATAAAATTTGGTTGAAATATTTTTAAATGAATTTCAAATCCATTTTAACTCAATTTTGATACCTTGAAACCATTTAACGTTATTTAGGCTTAGCAAGTAAAAAGCTCACATAAATTAAACTTTTATCAAGATTAAACTTTATTTTAAATATCTAAATTGAACTTGGATCTTTGTCCCGACACGCAATAGTTTAAGACTAATCTAATCTTAACTCGTCTAATCAAATGTAGAGTTTGAAGTTTAAATTTTGATCATGAATTAAGTATATAGGCCTTTTATCTAAACAAAATTTTTGTTCAAATTTAGGCTTAGTCCACAAAAAACTTGTACAAATTATGTTTAAATCTCATCTTAAAAGCTCAAATTGAATTATAGTCTCATAATCTGACCTAAAGGTTCATAATTTGTCTTAATTCACAATGACTAATTCATTTAAATTTACCAGAAGAAATTTAGGATTTAAACTTCAAATTTTATGTACACATTAAATTTAGATCTTTTTAACTTAATTTAGTCATAGCTTGATATGAGTGTAAATCATAAAATCTAATTAAAAACGTAATTCTTTTTATTCTATTATACCCTCACTCCATATTCTCTCATCATACTCTTATGTGAAAAGTCTCACACCTTTTTAGTAAAATTTTAAAGAAAAATTGTAAGATTGGCAATAAGTTTTTAAACTTATATATCAAAACTAAAACCACAAATTAAAAATTGAAAAATGGTTTCAGTTTTAAAAAATTTAAAAACTAGTTAAAACAAGAAACTCCCAAAACAGGGCCTTAGCTCGCTCCTATATTGTGTTTACTTAGCTAAATTTTGAATTGATCAGTTTTAAAAGGACTTAATTAATTATGTTTCTAGTCCTTAAAATTTTGGATAAATCTATTTTTGGTCTCCAAATTGAAAAGGACGACATTAATGGGCATGGTGAATATATATACTTCTACCTTAAGGAAATGGAGAAAGATAGTTGGCACGCCTTATCTACTGTTGTTTCTAGAACAAAGCAATACACAAGAGTAGTAGTTTTGCTTGCCATATCGCGATTGTTGTCGAAAATGAAGTCGCAGGAAGCAAGTGAGGATAAAATTAAAAGATCACCAAAGTTTTGACTCCTACTCTAACCATACCAGATAACTATATATAATATATTAATGTACTTTGCATGGACTTGTTCTGAGTTACAATTAATTATAGCAGTGATCTCGTTGGCTAGAACCTGCTTAAAGTTTCTGTGGGTCACGTTCTTTTTTAATCTTTAATTTCCTTGGTTTCAACTTTCAAGCCCTTTGTTTTTTTTTTTTTTTGTTTCAATTATCAAGCTTCTTAAGATCTTAAATTGTATAAATGCAGATTAATTACATATAATTATAGGTCAGATATCGATGCATGTAAATATGTACTGCTGCTGTCTATTTAGCTAATTAATTGACCATGCTAGTGATGGTGCATGTTTTTATCTGTATAAACAACCAAATTAAAAAAATGTTTTCTATTAATTATAAAGGTAAGAATCGATACCTTCGTTCGTGTCAATATGATTCAAATGACTGGTGATGTGGGTTTCTTCGTCTGAATTACAATATCATCGCTGCAACATAAGATATGTGATATTTAATAATATTTTCTTTCTAATACTTATTATTAAAAATATTGTTAAATTTATTTTACAACATTTAAAAAAGTTGTTAAATATAAATAAATGTTATTAATATATTTTCATGATATTTTATCAAATATGTATAGTTCATGTTGCTAAAATCTTTAAACTACAAAAAATAATTAGTAACATTTATTTTTATTTGATAATATTTTTTAAATGTTACAAAAAGCTTTTAAAAATATTTAATAAATATTAGATAAAAAAATATTAGTAAAGATCAAATATATAATAATGCATATACATATACGTTCAACCCTCCTAGAAATGATTAAATCTGGATAGTCTAATACCATCAGGTGTCGATGATCTCTTGATCGATCAATATACATAACTAATTTTTATTAACCTTTTCTCTTAAATTTTAAAAAAATAAAATTGACTATATGTTACGATGTCCTCCCAAAGAACACAATTTTTTCTAGCAAACTTTTGACTGTAATTTTCAATGGGTATGCAATGTGTTTATAGCGTGTTTGACACAAACTATTAGTGGGTGGGTTTGAGAAAGAATGAGATCTATTGTATATTACACGTTGTTCTGGTGGTCGACCGGCAACACAGAGTCGCTTTGTCTTTTAATCTGTCTAAGCAAGTAAGCAACATATTGATGATAAGTATATTATATATTTTCTAAGAAACGAGAAGGTGGAGAATAGTGCGGCTACATATAGGTATTCTTCTTGATTGTTTAAAAGTTTAGATCCACAAGAGTTTTATTAAGATTAAAGATTAATATATATGCACGTACTGATGATGAGGAAGATGCTTTGCTTTGAGTCACTGTCAGTACTAGCAACACAAACCTAAACTTGATGCTGAATTGCTGGCCAAGACCCTTTACGTGCCTCTCTCAAACTCAAAGCCCCTTTCATTAGAATTCCTTACGCTAAGAATCTTATCTATAATAATCCTTATATAGTCTATACCTTACACCACGGAACCTCTACACCACCGCCGCAGCAACCTCCATCTGTAGTACTCCTTATTCTTTACTTTTCTTCATTCATTCGATCTTCTGGAATAGAAATGGAATGATGTTAATTACTTACTTACTTTTCCATGCATATTACAAAAAAAATAATAGAAATATCATGACTCCACATTAACTGTTAGGCATTCATCAGTTTGTTTGTTTTTGTAGTTATAAATTATATCTAACGAAAAATTAATTATTAGTATAAATTGATTTTTTTTACTTCATTACATTATTTTATTTTGACTGATAATATTCATAACAGTTAAATATAAACTGTTTTTTGATAATGAAAATATCCTTAAAAATAATTATTTAGCATTTTTTCATGCTTAATTGTTAAGAATTAATTTTTTTTCTATTAATGGCTTGCAAATGTGAAAAAAAAGATTAAAAGCCTAAAAGATGAAGAAAATAGCAAAAAGTTGAAAAAAGACCCAGTCCAAGAAGTGCAGGGGCGCTCAACGCAAAAGCAAGCATTGACGTTAAGCGAGGAAGAGGTACGCTAAGCACGAATACAGGCACCCGCGCTGCGAGTACGCATGGTCAAGTCCACTCCAGCAACTGTAAAAAAAGAGTTAAGCCGAGGAGAAAAGATACATCGAGTCTCAAAGCACTCTCTAATACACACCTAAAGTCTGAGAACTCTCCCTTAGGGGATTCTTTCTCCCATCATTTTTTGTTCCCTTTTTTTCATTCCTTCTCTTCCATGAGTTTTTAAACCCCTTTTCAAGTGTAAGACTCTTTAGGGCTATGAGAAGCTAAACCCTTAGTTAGGATCTGACAGGCCTAAAAAGCCAAAAGATGTATTGTATACTTCATATTTATCAATACAAACAAATGTTTTCTTTCCTATTATCTTTTCTTACTTTTAATTTTATGCATCATTCATCATTGCATCATCTTTAGGGGTTAGGTGTTCGATAAAGGATAATCATTAATAGAAATACAAAGAAGGTTTTGCATGTATCAGTTTTAGGAATTAATCGCTAGACAGAGAATAATTTCTAATAAAACTAAAGGGAAGACTATCTTAATAAAATCATTGCTAGACATAGAGTGATTGCATTATGCTCATACATTAAAGAAAACATTTAGAATTAGAACTTAATGCATTTTATCTATTGAATCTTTGCAAAGACATTTGGAAGATAAATAGGTAAGATAGACTTGTTTGTCATCGTGTGAGACATCAGGGACAAATATTCTAATAGATGTGGGTAGGAAAAATTCACCTAATTAATAGAGAAAAATCCAAAATAATACATCTTAGACAAATAAGACATACTAGGTCCTAACATTCTCATCTCATTGAATTTCCTACTATTTTTTATTTATTTTCTATAATATATATTATTTAGTCAGTGTTCTTTTAACTCATCTTTAATTATCTCATCTTATCTGTTTTATCTTATAAATTAGAAATTATCCAACGCAACTACAAAATAAAGTTTATGTAGAAATCAACACTCGGACTTCTAAGTCTCTTCTGAGTCTTTACTACTTACGCATTTGATACATTTGTCTAACGGTTAACAAATATATTATTTAATATATATATATATATATATATATATATATATAAGTAAATGTTATCATAAAATATTACTCCATAATCCGTATAGTGTTGTTAATTAGTGCATGCCCATATATCCTATATACATTTGTTTTTTATCAGTAAGAAGAGATAATAACAATATAAGCCTTTTTGGCACCAGGAAAAGCAAAAAAGAAAAAGAAAAAAGAAAAAAGAGGAGATAACAAGAGAAAACCCAAAGGCAAGAAAGGTTACAAACGTTAGAGAAATATTGATCCTAATGCTTATGCTTTTATATACATGTTCACTTAGAGAAATACATCTTTCAAAGTACGTTCTGTTCAACGAGAACTAGGATATTGTTGCATTTAGTCAAAGATACAACTATCCATCTTGACTATCTTACCATCTGACTGTCTAACCCTATGGCTTTTGTAATTCCGCTCCCTATTTAACTAAAGAGCATGTTAATTAACAACACATTTTTTAAATATATTTTTATTATCAACTAAAATTTATTACAAATTATAAGATTTCAAGTAAAGATTTACTACACACAATGCACTAGACCCCCTTAATACATCGCGTGAATGTATATAAGATAGCAAATTTTGAGCAACAATGTTGCTAATATATCTTGTTATTAAATAAAATAATTATTAATGTTTCACAATTAATTTCTTGTTACTATTTATAATAGGTGTGGTTTTTATAAAAAATTCTTTGTAAATATTTTTTAATGATGCAAATAAAGACATACATAATATTGTTATGATTTCTTTATGCTTGATTGAAAACTTATATTTATGTATGTTAACTTTAAGATATATCAATAAAATTAACATAAAAAGTAAAAAAATAATAATAATTATGAACATTTAGTTCTGTAGTTTTTGAAAGAAAATAAAAACTCATCTGATAAAAAACATTTTATAATATGAAATTAACTTCAATTTATGCTACTACGCACACGTAAGCTTATTAATTTATATACCAATGCTATTTGGATCATGTTTATGGCCGTCGTCTTGATTATATTATAGACTTGTCCGGTGAGGCCACTGAGTTGTGATTAATAATTTGTAATAAGAAATGGTTGGGTCAACAGCACATGAATTCCCTCATTATTTGGCAAGTATACGTAGTTTAGTAGCATTCCATAAATAATCAATCATGTAATAGCATGGCAGACATTAATTGCTCGAATGATAAATTAATGGAAGATAATCTCGTATATCACAACTCGAAATTAATTGAGGATTGTGTTCTACCCATAAAAATAATCCTAAACTTGGAAGTGATTGATTGTTACTTGTTAGGTAAAATGAGGTTAGAATTAGTTAAATTAAGCCGTAGTGCTTGAAGTAAAGGAAGCTAAAAATTAAGAGCAAACATATATAAACACAATCTAATTAAGAAGGAAAAACTAATAGAAGGAGAGAGATGAAAGTTTGGAAATATTGTGTGGTTCCAGGCTTGCAAACCAATCCTCCAGAAAGGAATCGTTGCGAAAAAGTAATGGGTTTGCTTCAAAGCCAACCGAATCTCACTCGTTTCCTCGCCTCCTCATGCTTAACATTGCATCTTTCTCTCTCCCTCTCCCTCTCCCTCTCTCTCTCTCTCTCTCTCTCTTCACTTCACACCTATAATATAAGACTTCCAAGTTTGGAAACGCAACTCTGGCAAACCCAAAACACGTTACTAGCTATTAGAGGTACCCTTTATTAATATTAACTCCCACTCTCTTCATTGCTTCTATCATTCTCTCTCTGTCAATTCCTCACCATGCAAAAGCAAGAGGAATTGAATGCCGAGTGCAAGGATCACATGCTAATCATCAAGGGCAAGCGCACGAAGCGACAAAGGCTTCCATCTCCACTTAGGTTAACCATGTCAACAACATGTTCCAGTTTAGGAGGAAGAAGCAGCACCGAAAATTCCCTAGGATTTGATCTACCAACAACCTCAAATGAATCAAGGAACGAAGAGGAAGACATGGCAAATTGTTTGATTCTCTTAGCTCAAGGTGATCGCAACAATAGTACCCCAAAACCCTCACACAACAACAAGGGGGGGTTATACCTTTATGAGTGCAAGACTTGTAACCGATGCTTCCCTTCATTTCAAGCCCTTGGTGGCCACAGAGCCAGCCACAAGAAATATTATTCCAAGGCAAGTGCAGAAGAAAAGCAAGGAGTTCTTGCAACTTTTGTGAATGAAGTGGATAATAATAATAATCATAATCATGATAATTATTATTGTGACACCACAAGCACCACCCTCACCTTACAATTATCAACGGCTTTGTATAATAATAATAATAGCAGCAGCAACACTAGGATGAGTACTATTAATGCTAAGTGTAAAGTTCATGAGTGTTCCATATGTGGGGCAGAATTTTCATCTGGGCAAGCCTTGGGGGGACACATGAGAAGGCATAGAAATTTTGGGAGTGCACCTACGTGTGGGGCAATTAATGCAAATAGAGAATCCAAGAAACACAACAAAGATGTTTTGAACTTGGACTTGAATCTTCCGGCACCTGAGGATGATCATCACAGAGAATCCAAGTTGTTTCCTTTTCAGGCCAAAGAAAAAGTTATTGTCTTCTCAGCAACTTCTTCTTTGGTGGATTGCCATTACTAAAGTTGAAGTTTGTCCTTTCTCTATAAATTAGCCTCACCGAGAACTTCTCATTCATCTGTTTTTAGTATTGACCTTCTTTATTGTTTTTAGCCTTGTATGTACACAATTGTTGATTCTTTCCATTCATATTATGGTACACAATTCATCAATTCAAATTGATTCAATTAGTGGGGATGTAAATATGTGATTCACACTTTTATTCATTTCTTTTATTATAATCATTCTAGTTTTTGGTGTTTAATGTTCCTTGGTCCTTTATTTAAGTCGATCACACACACCACCGTCATGCTGTCAAGCATGTGAGAAAATTGAGAGAGAGAGGGAAAATATCAAAGCAAAAGAGAATAAAGTGCAGGTATATATGAATGTGGTAGAAAGATAAGTTCCATCAAACTGATCAACGGAAAGCGAAAAAACCCGATGGCAAGCAAAGCCACTGCCTAACTGATAGAACTTGTGTCATCAACTACGTGTAGTAATTAGCTGTTTCAGTACTCAAAACTTGCCTTACTCTGCAGTTTATCGTTCTAGCGCGAGACCAGCCATCCAAATCCACTACTTACTGCTAGTATTTACATTAGCATCTTCCTAACTAATATTCTTATGTTATCATGATAGCACATTTAAAAATCATAGGATAACGCATTTTTACTAATTCCTATAAAAGTCTTTTTCTCTTTATTTTCTTAACTAGTATCTTAATGGACCTAGTTAATTAGCATGTCGTTACTTTAGCTAAATTACTAAATTAAATAAATGTGACTCTTTACTTTGTGTTGTTACTTGTTTCTCTACAATTAATGCTTCAGTTAAGTGTATATTTTTTTTATTCTTGATTTTGAAATTTAAAATGATTTATATTTAAGTATTTTTATTTTAAACATAAGTTAGTAATAGTAAAAATCTGTATAATTTTTTATATCTGACACAGGTTACAAAGTTATTTCAATTCAAAATCCACTTTAGATGTAAAATCAATTTTTTTAAGTGAAACAAAACATATAAAATTTTACTTATAATTAGGTTAATTAGATGCATTTTAAGAGTGATAACTTTTAGATATCTCCTTTTTTACTGTAAAATAAAAGATATCTCTTTTTTTTAAAAAAATATCCCACAAATATTTCTTATTTCTTTCTTCTTATCCCATTATATTATGTAATATATATATATATATATATATATATATATATATATATATATATATATATATATATATATATATATATATATTCTTTATCACTAAGTATTGAGTAGTATTTGGGGTGTCTAAAAATCATTTTTTATGTTTTAATGTGATTTTTGAATTAAAACATGCACTGAATTTGGGACATCCACACAGCACCTTCTCCAGCGTGAAGTCTCACTCCACGTTTATACATCTGCATTTTGCCCCAAAATTAGTCGCACTCCCCTGTTCTTCAGCGTCGTCAACTGTGGTAAAATTTGTTTGAAAACTAATTGACAACGTTTTCTTTCTGAACTTGATTTGTGACTAATTGCTATTACACAATTGTTTTTAGTTATTATGTTGTGAATGAACAAATAGGTTTCATTCATCAATATCATTGATTCACTTAAGTTGGATAATTTTGTGTTTAGGTGGTTGGTGGATTTGCTAGCATTTCTATTTAACTGCAAATTTGTTTGCAAGGGAAGTAACTAGACCCTTGGCATTTTTTGTATTGGTTAGGTGAGATGAGAATGCACGAATACCAGCTTTTATATTTTTGAAACGTGTGGAGATGGAACATCACAAACATTGCTACTTAAAGTTACACGTTAGCTTGTAGTGAAGCCATTTCTTTGTGAGAAAGTAGAAACTAAAAATGCGAGGTTTTAAATAGTTTTAAATTTTAACATGGCTATTTTTTTAAAAATGCGAGGCGTTTCCTTGTTGGAGAATGAATTGACAACACCAAAATATAGTTGTTGCTTGTTGGACAAAAAATGTCAACACAAAATTCTTTGGGTATACCAAATAGCCCCATGAAAATATGCATTCACAAGCTGATGCACATGACTTGAATTTCGATCATAGTTGTCAACCATATAAAGATATGTATATCTGTATACTGCAGAACCCGTGGTAGCATCGCCTTCGACGGAGCATGTGAGATAATTCCATATATTATGTATTTTTTTTGCTAATATTTTATAGGAGATTTAAGCCATTTATTGCAAATTTGGACTTAGATTGATCATCAAAAAAATTATGTGCGTCAAAGTAGAAGAAACCATCTAGTTTACTTTTCCAAAATTTAGCTAGTTAGAATTCAACTTTTATCTCTCTTTTTTCTTAGGTTTCTATGTTGGGTAATAAAAAATGGAAAGAGAGCAAGGGTAAAATAACCAAGAAAAGAAACCAAAATGCAGTGTTTCAAAATGTTTTACGGATTGCTCGATTCATAATACTAATAGATTTGTATGTATTATGAATTGCTTAATCTATACCTAAATGGAGGTGATGTGGCGCAATGCAGGTTTGGTGCAGTGTGGAGGTTCATGGGTCATAATAATGCACATGGTGGTGGTGGGTGATTGAGCGGCGGCGCAATGGTGGGTTTGGTGTGCAGTGGAGGGGGTGTTGGGTGGTTGCCCTGGTAGTGTTTGAGTGTGGTGATGGTGTTGGGTGCAATGGTCATGGGAGATTGATTTGGGGAAGAGGTGGATAGGTTTTCTTAGTAGAGGGAGGGTAGGAAGGGAATATTAGGAATTTGGGGAGTGCATCAAGCAAAAATTGGGGTGCATTAGGTAATTGCCTATATGAAGTTTGAACTTGGCACTATGCACCTCTTCTGGATATTGCTTTTTCTGCACTGATTGAAACTTTTCTGAATAGCGTGGCAAAACAAATTTAAAGGTGGAACAGATCTTTTCTTTCCCAAGGTACATAAAGCACAGATTTTCCAGTGTGATCCAAAATCAGAGGTACATTTTTTACTTACTGCATTTTCTTATACAAGTACTTGATTGATTTTCTATACTACTTTTGACTTTTTAATTTATTATGTAGTCTCAAACCATCAAGATCAGTAAACCTCAACCAACCAGAGGCTCACTACCTCAACAGCATCCACCCTGAAACAAGCATGCTGCAGCTTATGAATCTGGCAGTTACTGAAGATTCAGCACGAGTTCCAGACATTATGGTGTTGTATACAGTTTGCAAATGCAAACTATAAATTTTCTATTGAGGAAGAAAATCATAAGGATCTAAAGAAAATGATGTAGCTGGACATATGTTTAGGAAAAAAAATTATTAGAGCTTCATTTTGACTAGTCAGACTACTTATGGGCATGTGAGATACTTTGCTGGCAACATTAGATTGAGCTGTGAGATGCTTCTAGCATAATCTCACTTATGCGGATGTATTAAAATTTTCAGGTACAATAAAATATTTCAAAGAAAGGTAGAAGTTGAGACACCGACACGATTGTTTGCAAGGAATTTGACAGCCACACTTGTAATTATACAACAAAAAGTTGCGTACAAATTTGTAATAATATTTGCACAACATATTCTCAAACATGTACTGATAACAACGCAGACTATATTATTGCATTCTTTGACAAAGCCATCTGTATAGTTTGTATAAGTTTGTGAGTACCAAGTCTGTGCTGGTCATGTCCTACATTGCAATGCCAATCTCCAAAAGCTGGTTATGTTATGTAGAGCTTCAAATAGTACTTTGTAGTGAAACAAAATTCTAGCTTATTTTACTTTCATTTTTCCTTTCAACGGGGTTAACAAAATTGTCGGATTAGTTGGGTGTAGTGTGAGCAATAGAAAATTGCATGAAACTGCAGTTGTAGTATCAGGATTGACTTGTGACTTGGGAGCAACACATAAATGATATAGTCATTCGTAGGCAAACAAATTTACACAAGCTAATAGACGCCATTGTTGCCAATTTCCCCATTCCGGTAATACAAGTAATTACGCAATCAAAAGACAGTGGCAGAAGAAACTAAGGAAGAAGCTTACATATACAAGACTTGTCAAAGATTGCTAGTTAAGAAGACTCAATGTCCACACCACGATGTTGTATCATTTTAAGAGCAACAACCACCATTTTGGGATGCTTGGGATTCTTGTTTTGGTTTTAAAACACTCCTTTTAACTGCTGTTGATCCTTCTTCCAAAAGACTAGGAGCTTCCATTATCTACGAAATGGTGCCATATTTGTCATGATAGGAAAAACAAAACACAGCAAACAATTCACTCATTCAAAATATTATCTCTGTCTTATATTTTCCAGGTAATAATTATTTCCTATAATCAATAATGAAACTTTTTTTAGAATAACCAGATAACATACTCATTCTTCACTATTATGTCTATTCTTACTGATAACTAAAGCAAATATTAGGTAGGAACTTCTGCATCAAAATCTGTTAATGTAAGCCCAAGAATTACTAGCTAAAACACCCACACTTCACACAAATTTTTCATTTGAAATATTATATTTTTGAAGCAAATGATTAGGCTTGGGTTAATTCATGACCCTACTGTCAGTTAATTGGAAAATTGACTTATGTACAAGACATAACAGCACTGAAGCAAACTTCTAAAAACTGTACCTTTAGAGCAAGTTCCTCAAAGCACTGCTCCACATTTTCCCTTGTTTTAGCACTACATTCAAGAAGCAAACACCCCAATTCTTTAGCAAGTGCTAAACCCTCTTCTCTGCTCACAGCCCTTTCAGTATCCTAGAAACAGAGATAAACCATTAAGAAATTAATGAACTGAATAAATTATGAGGACAGTGCTGCCTGTCAAGTGAAAATCTCATGTGGGAGGATTCATTCCTAGGAATCCTAGAAAGTTGGGGGTCTATATTTTTTTTTTATTTTGATAAATTTAAGCATCTTATAATCTTAATAACCTATGCTATATGCATTGGGAAATGACACAATGCAACACAATGTCAATGTCATATTTCACATATCTCCACAAGGTTCTTCATCAGTTTCAGAATGTACATTAAATTGTTAATTTGCTGGCTTAATTAGGTTTCCCTGACAATACGGAAGGTTCCAGATGACAGTGCCGCATAAAGTGCATGCATGTAATAATCCAGATATTCATAATTCACTGAATTGACATTGAGTTAAAAAACAAATGCTAGTATGCTACATGAGTATGCAGTGAAAGTGTTAGGGTGCTATTTTGCACTAAACTGGCTGATAATGCAAGGATCCAATTTTCTGATGAACCTCATCAGATAGACGACTACAGTGGCAGAATAGTATGGAGCTTTGGTATGAGCATCATATGCATATCCGTGGGTATCAACCATAAGCTAGACAATGTCTTAATTTGCTTCAGATGGAAAGACAAAACTTGAATTTTGCTTCATTGTCTTAATGCATATAAGAATCATAAGATTAGAGTCACTATTTTCAACAATTTTAATGAGGAACATTTCATGAAAATTACAAATTCATCGCCTTTGGTCATATATTCAGGCCCAATACTGGAGCATAAAACTTACTCTATCAACTTTATTTCCAACTAGTATCTTCACACAATCCTGATTAGTTGAGTAGAGTTCCACTTCCTTAGACCACACTTCTGATAAGTTTGTAAAGGTTTCTCTCCTTGTGACATCATAAACTAGAAGTGAAGAAAATGAAGCACTCTATAAGTAGAAATCATTAAAATTTAAAATATGTTAACTAGCAATAATTAAAATACACGCTTTAACCAAGTTAGCTATATTACAAAATTATGCTTTCAGAAGGCCCCACCTTAAGCCCCAAGAAAATAAGTTTACGAAATTCTTCACACCATAAAAGGGACATGAAAGACAATGGCAAGAACTGTGTTACTACCAAAAAGATAAAGCAACAGGGGATGTCCTTGAGAAAGGCCTTGTTTCCCTAGTTGCTAATGTAAAACCTATCTAATAATTGATAAAAATTGCAGAATTTATTTTACTACAAATATTTAACCTAAAACATCAAAGGCATACCTTGAAAACCAAGGTTCGTAATAAATGTTATAATTCCTTGCAATTGCTTAATTTTAATCCAGCTTTATCAGGCATCACACTTGAATAACAAATATGAAGAGCATCGATGGGAGTATAATGTTAAAACAGAGTTCAAAACTAGTTGCAAACACAAATTTCTCCCTAAAGAAATTCTAGAGAAAGTTTCTGTTGTGGATGAATCAAATAATCCTACATTCTTGTGTACACAAATAAAGTCAGCATACCGAGAATGATTCCTTGTGCTTTTCTATAGTAGGAACTGTTTAGAGTCCTGAACCTTTCCTGCCCAGCTGCAATAGATGTAATGTTATTTTAAGTCAATATACCACTTGAATTGGTCATTTTGGTAAATGAATAACCAAAACACTATCAGAGATATTTCATTCTATCTGTTTGAATCACATGCTGCAGGGATTGAACAAAAGGTCTAATTTCAAGAACTGAAAGCAAAAGATTTGACTCTATATTACCAGTATCCCAAATCGTCAATTTCAATCTCTTGCCACCTACTGTGAGAGTTTTGATCTTAAAATCAACACCTACATAACATAGAAAAACCATTAGATCATATCAAAACTAAAGTCGGCCAATACATGAAGAACATAAATTGAATTGCTAGTTAATTCCAGTGGCATAAAAGAACCATAACAATAGACCAGTTAAATCCTACACAAGTACAAGGCAGAGTCAATGAACGAAGACCAAGAGATTCAATCATGAAAGCAAAGTAAAACATAGAAGAACTTGGATGAACCTGAAATGCAAAGCAACTTTT
This sequence comes from Glycine max, assembly GCF_000004515.6. Taxonomy (NCBI): domain Eukaryota; kingdom Viridiplantae; phylum Streptophyta; class Magnoliopsida; order Fabales; family Fabaceae; genus Glycine; species Glycine max. The sequence goes on from NC_016090.4 coordinate 40,961,915, forward strand.
AAACTAAAAATCATTTGAAAAATCACAAATTTAACACTCAAAACTTCATCAGTGTCACTTTAAACAATAGATCGACAAGCTTGAGAAAGAGACACCTTTTGGTTGCAAACAATGTATAAGAAACAAGTGTGACACCTAAATTCCAAGCATGCAAAGGTTCAACATAGAAATAACAAAACTAAGATAAATAAATAAAGGGGGGGAAGAGTTGAATTTAATGAATGGATTACAATTACCAATGGTGGGGGAAAGATCTTCAACAGAACTTGAAATAAAGCTGACAAGTAGGCTACTTTTTCCCACCCCGGAATCTCCAATCAACAAGATCTTGAAAGAGAGATCATAGCCACTGCTCTGACCTGAGGATGAACTCATTCTCTCTTCCTCTGATGAATGTCTTAGGTGTGTGTGTCAAAAAGTACAGTGAAAGAAACGTATGCAAGGGTGAGAGAGAGAAAGAGGCTTATGGGGTTGGGCTAGGGAAGGCTAAGCTGTAAGGAAGTGCAATGGGGCAAGCCCTTTCATTTATTTGGGGTGAGAGTATAAAGACAGAGAGAGAGAGAGAAGATAAAAGAAAGGAAAATGGCCACCCTTTGGCTGAGTTCAGGCACAATCACTTGTCCAAAGCTCACACCCCACACACACCAACAACTTATTTATTCTTTTCTTTTTTTCTGTTTTCTGATACGTATAACATGTTGAGTTCCCAAGTTCATGCGAGAGGGTCTTGTCCCATGTCCCAACTTCATGCCCCACGTGCAAGGTACTCGCAAAGCATGCTGCTATGCTATCTGCTATTCAAGCACTTCTTCCACCGAGTTTCGATTTAACCTTCAAACTAGCTTGCTGCTTTTTCTCTTGCCTTTTCCTTACACTCCCATCTTAAGAATCACTGAATCACATGTATTGGAGGAAAGTTTTGTTTGAGAGATTATAATGGCTGATTATTTCTTTTCAAATATTTAACGTTATTATATACTCAAAAAAGATATTATTGGAACACAATATTTATCATGAAGAATCTGATTTATAAAATCTTTCGTCTTATTTTTTTTCATTCATAAGTCTTAAATTAAAATCTTGTTCAATGAAATCAAATTCAATTTCATTTAAATTATTGACTTGTTAATTAAAACTATCAATTAAGATAAAATAACTATATATATTAAGGCGATAAAAATTCAACTCGTCCCACTAATTTAATTTGGTTCTAAAGTTGGTTTGGATGGATACAAATTTTGAAATTAGACTTTATATATTTTTTTCTTTGTTATGTGTCTCGAATACTAGTATTTATTTTATTTTCACTTTTTATTTTTCTTTAATTTATAAAAAACTTTTATAATCTTGTTGTATAAAATAAATATCTCTTAAAATAAAGGATGTGATAACTGCCAACTATTTATAACTAATTACTACTAGTTGTTTATCTTCAAACACCATAATTGATTATTGTCTATTGATGCCTTTCATTCTCGTACTGTCTCCCCTCCCTGAAAATTCAAGTTTTTTACTGTAAAACTTGTACATAAATTTATACACTATATTAATTGATGCCTTAATCTTTCGTAATCTGGTTGTATACTTTTCTACGCATTCCACAATCTACCATTATCATGCTTCTTTCTCTTTTTAATATGGGCGTGCTCGTCCCATCTGTCAAATCTGCAAATCTAGATATTTTATAATTTAGGATTCATATATACTTATCTAGGTGTAATAGTATGTGTTTTTGCACCAACTAATAAATTGTTTTTTGTAATGTGATTTTGGAATTCGTACAACGAAAATTAAACGTGAACACAAGCATGTTATAACATGTGGCTAGTAGGCAACAATGATAATTCATTGTGATATTTTAATTTATTTATTTTTGTGACCATCCTGGCGTAACCAAAACTAAAAAAAAAAATCAAATTAAGTAGGGGTTAATGAATTCAATTAATTTAAAAACATAGTCGGATACCAAATTTAGAAAATTTGCATCTGATCCAATCCGACTATACTTAATATAAAAATCTTACCAAAATAAATACTAAATATAATTTTCTAATTTTTAGTTTTTTTATTTATTCTTTTTTATATAAAACTCCTAAGATAAAATATCTATGTTCTTTTATTCTTTATATGTATTAGTTTTTTGTTTTACTTTTAAATTTTAATTTGATGATCCACCCAATTCAAATCGATCACAATCAAATTGAGTTGAAACTTGAGTTAACACTTAATTACAAATTGCTTAGAAAAAAAACACTTAATTACAAATTGAATATATTCAACCTGACCTTTCTTTTTATTCAGAGTTCAAAGTTCCCTTAAACTTAACCTCTCTAAGAGTAATTTTGAGGGGATCAAAAAAATTCTAGACAACTTTCATGTGAGAAGAGATAAAAAAAAAAAAAAAAAATCTTCAACTTTCTTTAACAATGATACTTCAACTTGGTCTTCTTTGCTTCCTAAATCTTTTCAATTCTCGAATTTCAACTCATCTAAGCATTAAGCTAAAAAAAAAAAAATACCATGGTTGAAATTTTTTTAATGATACACAACAGTTTTATGAGTAGGAAGGTGGTAATTTCCACCAGAAAAATTTAATGCATATTCACATTCAACCACCACGGTTTTCCCTAAGCAATTAAAGAATTTGAAATCATTTTTTGGATTTTTATTTGGTTCAAAAAAGGTAAAGTCATTAAATGATAATGAATGAAAAATATTTTGTTAATTGTCACTTTACCCTCTTCTTATGTTGATTTATTGGATGTTGATTTAGATCATCTTTTCTCTAAATTGAAAGAGTTGCAAATGACTTTGTCCACTGAATTGATGTCAATCATCTAATTTCTTGAGTTTGTCCGAGCTATAGATTGTTCTTACATAATGTACTTGCGGTAGATCAGCTTAAGTTTTTTATAATTAAAATAATAATAAAAAAAAAAACACTCAAGGTCATAAATGCCACAACAATATTTGGTTTTGAAATTTTGTCTAGAGGGGGGGGGGGGGGGGGATTTTTTATTTTGTAAATGACAGACAACAATTCTATGGTATAGTTTGTATACTTAATTATTGATATGTTATAATTAATGATTTTGTATTTTGAAATACTTCAAGAAATTTCCTTTTATGATAATTTGTATTTTTTTTAATGATAGACAGCAATTTTATGAGTAAGGAAATATTTTTTATGTAATAAAATGTACCGGTTTTATGAAATTATGTGCGTTATTTTTTTAAGAAATATATACTTATATTTTAAAATTATTTTACAAACATGCATTAAACTCAATTTTAAAATACTTATACATATTACATAAAAAACTTTATATATTGCTTCACTTTAAACCCATAAAATGTTAGGACCTACACTACATATGAACCATGTTCATTTCTAATAACATGTTTTTGAAAAGGGATTTTCGATAACATGTTAATTATCATATTTTAAGGCTGGCCTAATTCAATATTATTATTTTGATCACCACATATTGATGTGAAGTAGTTATTAATTTAGTTAATAATTAATCTTCATTTAAAAATCTGATTAATCATCTTTAATAATATTTTTTATTAAAGTTTTTTCATCTACAAAATTTAAATATTTAAATATGAAATCTCACTCAAAAACATCAAGTCAAGATGTACTAAAACTAACAACTTATTGGTGATCTAATTAATTCAGTGTTCCAATAAGATAAAAATGGGAAAACAAAACGAAATCAACACGGAATGCAAGAATGACATACATATTATCACGAAGTTTAGGCAGTGATCAATTGAGATGGGATATTGGTTTCTTCACACAGTAAATGGAAACAACTATGGATATGGGTCTTCAGGTGTGCATTTTGTATGCCCCAGGTGCTGAACCTAAGAGGGATCACCCCCCCGCGTGAAAGAAACTCCATCGGACCCAACCCCATGATGGCCAAGACATGAGGTGGAGTTTCGCTGTCACCAATACGAATGACCCATGTTATGTCAAGACGAAACTTCCATTGTTGACATTGGGTAAGAGGTCTTTTCCCCTCATTCATTGCATATTTTAAACCAAAAATGTTTCCTTTGGAGAACACTTTCTATCCTCATTAGAGTACTGTGTTTAGATGGATAAGTATTTATTGAGTTAGATATTATTTTTGGATTTGTTCTCTGGAAGGATTGAAAAAAGACTGATCAGTTTCTCCTTTTAAGAATATTATATGGATTTTCTTTTAAAAAATATAAAATAAAATCAAAGATTATAAATGTGACTTTACTGCCATAAAGTTACCCTTCAGTTTTTTTTTATTCCTAGAAAAAATATAGGATCATTAAACCATATTAAAATAGGCACACCTTTTATGCAACTGATGGTGATTAATTACCCAGTAAAGAGTATTAAAAAATAGTCGTATAAACCTAATAAACTTAAATAGTTTCGCAAAAAAAAAATCTTAAATTGAATGAATTAGGTCAATTATATCTTTGATGATGATAGATTATTTGTGAACAATAAAAATGATAATGATAGATCATAGTAACTGATCGTTGATTAACTAATGATTATTTATTACTCCCTCCGTTTCAAAATATATGTCCATTTTTGAGAAATTGCGGTAACCAAGGACAGGCTAATTTGACACAAAAGTTCCTATTTTACTCTTGTCCTTTATTTTCTCCATTTTATATTTATTTATCCCACCTCATAATTACTCCCAATACCAAAATTAATTAAAGTTAATCAAATTACAATACCAATACATACTGGCAATACCAATACTACTAAATGGCATTATTTTTGCTTCGGTATTGAAAAGCTCAATTGGCATAGTTCGGTTATCAAAGTTTTTTAAAACTCAATTGAAAAAACTTCCCTCCATTATTAATTATACTCTAATCTTAAAATGTTTACCACCAAAGTTTAATTATTGTGGACAAAAAACTAGAATCCAATTAATTAGTAGGCAAGGGCAAAATAGTCAAAATGTATCCTTAAACTATCAAATGGACATGTATTTTGAAACAAAAAATTTCTCCAAAATGGACATGTATTTTGAAACGGAGGGAGTAATTAATAACATGACTTGCTTCTAAATATATGTAAACATTTTTTCGTAGGCATCATCACTCTTAACTGGAATTTCCATGATTCATATCTATTTATTTTAGTTTTTAAGAAAAGACGTTAATTATGGAAGCTCGTAATGATAGTCGATTATATTGGTTGCTACACCTAGAAAACACTCTTGGCATGGCAAATGACCACGCCTACTTAAAAATTTCTATTAATCATTTATTAAGTGATGCCCCATGTTTTGATGACCATGTTATTTTGAATTTTTGATGATGTATAGCTGTATGTGTTGCCAAATATTGCTACGCATTTATTCTGCCCAACCTCCTTCCTATCTAGTAGTCTCTGCATGGAAATGAGATTATTTTCATTACAGATTGATCAAAATGAACATCAGAACATGAAATCATGTGGTTTTTATCTTCGATGCCTGGCCAAAGATCCTTATTTCATGCGCAATCATCTTGGCAGCTATGAATGCAAGCTTAATTAGCCTCACTTTAAACAATTATAAGGCCAATTATTTTGCCCCCACCCTACACTAATTAGGCCAAGAGAGCATCGCTATACGCCAGCCCAAAGACACTCCTGCCATTTGGTTTTACTTTTTTTAATTTTTTTTATCGATATGAATAAAAAAAAATTATAACAATTAATGCACGTTCAACCAGTTAGACGTACTCCTTTAATAAAGTTATATGTTTAATCTTATTGTAATATATAAATTACAATTAATCCATATTAGAATATATCTGAAACAACAATATCTTAATTCTTATGTTATTATCCAGTCTCACGTTAATAAAATTTATTAAATGTTCTATGAAAGAAAATCAAAATTACATAATTACCATACCTCAAACATCCAATATTTGTAATCCAAATTTGAGTGACAAAAATCACATAATTGTGATACTTGGAAAAAGTAGAATTAAACCTTTTATTTATTTAAATATTTAAATAATAAGAAAGCTTAATCGAAGGATATTTATAAGAGAAGTGCTAATACTACACTCTTTATAAAAAAATTTTCATTTTTTATGCTTTAACCAGTATCCACTAGGAGTGATTGTTATAATTTTCTTTTATTTTATTTACATAGAAGTTATATGAGTGAGAGAATTTTGATATATGAAAAATCTTGATTGTATTATAATTTATAATATCTTTTTTTTTTCTTGTAAAAAAATTCAAATCATAGACATCTACAAAATAATGACATTCTTAATATAGACTATGGAGTATATTTTAGAAAAATTATTTGAGTTATCTTCTTTAAAGTGAACAAATATATAAAATTAAGATTATATATGCACCGTTGTTTTAAAAATTGGTTAAGATTATTAAAAACTTTAACTTAAGTCAATAATAAATATAACACTTTTTTTTTATTATATATTTACTCACTTTACATGAGATAAATCTATTTACCTCATTATTCACTTGATTCCTATTACCACCATCAACAAGGTGCCCACGTGGCCACCTACTATAAAAATTCTGGAGCAAGCATGAAAAGTGCAATATTCACACTTTCTAAATAAACTTACTGGTTAAATATAACCCCAAAATTATCTTGATTAACCTGTCGTTGCATTTGGTGGAAACACCTTCTGAATAAATTCCAGGAAGCGATGCGAATAGAACGTAGGGTCCACAGCTGAGATAGACAATGAATCAAACTGAAGAGATTTATAAGCATGTTCAATCCTCTTAGTCATGTTGTAGTCCTGCAATATGTCAATGATACCAAGGTACAGCACCACATCGTACACTTCATGAAACATTTGCTTTTCTTGTTTTTGTTTTCCTGAAATCTGTTCTGCCCTTGATGGCATGTTCACACCAAGCTGTATTTGGAGTCTGCTCAACAAATTGGAAAGAAAAAAATATACATATTAGTCTGCAATATTGTGGCAATAATTAATACATATGGTGTACAGGAACAATTTTAATCATTATGGTCTTCATATGAATAGCTCCAATATATCATGTAGCAATAATCTGGTAGTCTCTGCATAATAGCAATAACACATTACACACGTAACCATCTGAAGGAAATGAATAGCCAATTTATGATCTCACTTTCAGACACAATTAAATTTCGATGATTAATAATGAAATTTAAACTTTGAAGTCAACGCATAATTAATACTATTTTTCTTATCTTTTTCTTGTGTTTCTTTTCTACAGATTTTCAGAAGCCTAAGGCTAAGACAACAGCAAGAATGAATTCAAGGCATCGTCCATTACATGCTTGTGGAGTCTCCATCTTAGCAACTGTTGACTTTGCCATAGGAAAAACACAACATATCAATGGACCAATAGGTTCAACACTGAGAAGGGTCGCAAAATTAGCCAAATTTGCCACCCCTTTTATCTACGCCATGCAAATCCAATGGCTAACATTTCTCTCCTTTATCGATGATGCCATTCTAGCAATTGAAAAAATTACCGAGAAATTGTTTCCCCCTTCAGCCCGCGTGTTCGACAAAGTTGATGAAATTGTGCTAATGATAGTGTTCCTCCCAGAAAAATTTGATGGTGCGCTGAACAAGTTTTCTACAATAATCCACCGAGTGCCATTCTTAGATCGGGCACCGACCCTTGTGATCACAAGTTTGAACAGTTTGGTTTCCATGCTGAACTATTGGGGACATGAAAATTCAAGAGTAAACGAGAAAACAATAGGTGTTGATAGGAGTTGCAATATGGATTCCTCGGATGATATTAACCATGCGAGTTTGGAAAACTTTCCTCCGATGATATCAGAATGTGAACATAAAGCGGTTCATGACATTTCATTGTCGAGTCGTGTGAAAGGGTCATACAAAGAAGCACTGGAGAGGGGGAAAGAAGAGACCCCAAATGAGATAATGGAGAAAGAGTGTGAGATTGAGAAGAAGATTGTTGAAAATTGAGATTTTTCCAGGCTGTTACAATAAAATATTTTATCGTCTTTGTAGTTTTTCTCATTGCTTATAAAGTTGGTTAAAAATGTTGCTTATATTCAGAAAAAGCTAGCTGAAATTGTAGGCTAATGCTTTCTTTTTAACTTAGTCATTTGTGCTTTTTACTTTGCTCAATGAGGGGTTTTCATAGCCTGTGTATTTATATTTGCTGGTTTCTAATTTACAACCTTTTATTTTTCTGCATTTAGGCTGTTCAGTGCGATGCATAGCCTGTTTTTATAGCTTAGTCTGTGAGTTTTTTTTCTGTTCAGTCTTATACGATCTTCTAACAAAGATGGACGGAGGTGGTTGTGAGTGTGAAGGAAGAAAGAAGAATGATGGAAATAATGATGAGAGTGATGATGCTATTATGAAATGTAAAGTTGGAGGGAGCGAAAGTGTAAAGGATGCTCTTCTGAAATGTGTTAATTATGCGTAGACTTCAAAGTTTAAAGTATTCATAGACTTAAAATTTAATTTTTATTTCCCACGGATATCTTCTTTGGGAGACACTTTTGTTCAAGGCATGGGCAAGTACTAGATGTTTACAGCTATTTAACCTGAAGATTAAACAAACCGAGCCAAAAACATCAAGAAAACCATACCTTGCTGTACCAGGTAGAAGTAGATCCACCTCCTCATCACCAGCAGATGAAGCTCGCAACCGGCTACCCCTCATGTGTGAGCCAACAACAACACTGTCATCATCTCCTCCTCGAGGAACTAGAACAAGGCCTTGCGGATAGAATACTTCATCCTCTAGAGGATCTATCAAATCGTCATTAGCATAGCAAAGTTTTTAAATGGATCAGTTCATGATTATAAGTTGTACTTGAAAAAGCAATAATATAAGTCAATAAAGGAGACAAAAGATTCACCTTCCTCTGCAAGCATTGCTAATCCATCCACACTTCTACTTTGGTTGTATGAAACGTGAGAACGTAGATGCTGGGGAGCTCTATAGTGAACACCTAGAAGAAGGCTGTAATCCATAATGTGCTGTGCTTCCAAAAATTTGCTGTCTATTTCAATCTGCCTGCATATTTTTGGAGCTGTCTATTCAGTTTTTGCAGTTCATTAGAAAAATATGGCTTATATTTTATCAGGCTGCAAGCTTGAGATGTATCATGCCAATTAACACTAATATTCATAAGCATGCAGAAATATACGCATCATAAAATTTTGGAGCAAATTAGCTCATAAAAAAAATCCGCATCAAAACAGCCATTAGGATTCACTACTTTTAATAACAGCATATTTTGTTGGGGGTGGGGCATTATTATCTCTAGACAAATATTTGCTTATTCATATAATAGTACAGTGTCAAAATATGATCCAAGGATTTTGCTGCATACTTCAGAAACCAGGAATATCTTATCTTCCTTTTCTTTATATTTACCTTATAATAAATTTTCTTCTTTTACCATATCTAAGAAATCCAAATGCAAAAGAAGATTTATTTGTAATTGCCACTTACTTTAGTAAAGACTCTCGCCAAGATGGTTCCAGGTAGAAGCTGTAGTTCAGATCCAAATCTTTGAGCGTAGTACTCTCATCAATTTCTATCTTGTCTGATGATCTTCCAAGGGAAGAACCTTTTAAATCAAACCTCCGATGGATCCTTAAGTCTGTGCAGAACATATTTCCCATTACAACAAAGCGAAACTGCAAGACAGAAAATCATATTCAAGTATTAGCCTCCTATTTGAGGAAATGTACATGAAATTGAAGATGCAAGTTATGATAGGCTCAAATATTTGATCATTTGATGCCGTATATGATAATTTTCATACTTGATGTTTCATATTGCAAGTATTAAGAAGTGTGTCATGACATCCTTATTGATACAGAAAACGACTCGGGCTCTGAAAAATGCTGAGGCAATATGCACATTACCTTTTGACCACTTGAAGGTTTAATCCTGTGCAGACCAAAAAATTTTGTGATAAGTGTATTTTCATATGACTTCACATGATGATGATAGTCTGGAAGCATTCTTAGAAGGACCTGCATGTCAAATTTTGGACAAGGGAATTAGTATTTTATACTGAAAAGCAAGTAGAAAATAGCAGGTAAATACTAAGATATCATTACTAAACATTTAAAAGTTGCTTCAGCTAGTATTAGCTGATGCCTAATAGCTTAGTTTCCTTCAGTAAGTATTAGTTAAAAGCTTCTTCTTTACGAGTTGCCTCTGAAAAATCTAGCATTGTTCTACAACTACAACAAAAGCTCTATTGCAAAATCTGAACTCTGCCACAGAATTATTTCGGACTACTTGTTTCTCTGGAAACCTTTAAACCAAGAGAACTTAATTAAAATTGAACATTCACTCTTTATTTCTGTGAATTCCATCCTGAATTTCTACAAATAAATTGTTAGCTTCAATTTACTACACTGTATGTACACAATAGAGACCATTCAGAATATAAGAGAGATCGACATGAAACATTTGCAAATGTTATTAAAATACTAAATGCAACCTTTGATCTTCTATTGGTCCTAACTGAAACATTTATTTGAAAGTACCTTGACTTCAGATCTTCGCAGTGTCTTGATCATGAAACGATCATCCTGAGACAGGAAGAAGACACTACCACTTTTCCCCGGAGAAGATAGTTCCCTCAGAGTATCGTTTCCACAAATGGACATCATGTAATCGGCAGCATCAATCTTGAACAGCTCTCTCAAATTTCTGCAACAGGTCTCTAGAAGGTTATATCTAACAAACTTATGAAAAGTGAAAGGAAGAAAGAGAAGAGAAAGATGAGCTGTAACAGTTGTCTATAAGAACAGGTATCTTCCAAAAGAAGCAATTCTGTTCAAGTTAGAATTTAGAAACATCCAAAATATGATGGAGCTAACAAGGCTAGCTCTCCCAGCAAGGTTTTTTTTTTTCCATGCCCAAATTCCCAAAACTTGAATTCAAAATCTCGCTTAAAGAGAGATTTACATGCACACTTTAGTCAGTACAAGAATGATACAAGGGCCACATGAAAGAAAGAAATAATCCAAAAATGAGCGTTTACTACTAACCTAAACACCATGGGACAATAATCTTTCCATTTAAAATCATCTGATTGATGAGTAGGTGTTAATTGAGAACCTTCTTTAGGAAAATCCATCCAAAAGCTTGCTTTGGGACCAAAATCTGATGCTCTAACTCCTCGAGTCGGTATAGGTGTTATCTTGCCCACAGTATACCTAACCAAATAGAAGAACATTTACATTATCAAGGAAATCCATGCAAAAGCAACCATATTGAAGAATGATAGGACACTCCTGTGAATAGCACGATAGTTATGGATGCATTTAGCAACTAAAGGGCAGTTATGTGTTTAGTAATCCTGCTACAATTATGTGTGTCTCTTATGTATATGGCATGTGAGTTCCTGCATTTTGGGTGTAGATTGGTTTTTGAGTTGGATTGAGGGAGGAAGACTCTCTGTAAGGGCTTAGGCAAATTTATTGTGTATCAAAAGAGGTTACTCTCTGACAAACTTTGTCCAGTGTTTTTCTTTTGCTGTTTGGTATCTGTTGTAACTTTTTTTTTCTGGTTTAATCCAGAAAATATAAAAATAAAACTACTTAGTTTGTGTGTAGTTCTCTTGAGTCTAACAAAGAACGTTTGCATTATTAAGAAAATCCATGCAAAGAAAATCAAGATACTCTTGGATAGAATTTTAACTTCAATTTAGGTGGATTTTGTGCCTTCAATTCATAGTTTTTAGCCTCATGACCCCTCCCAAGTCTCAAAATTGGATTAAGAAAACAAGACAAGCTATCTAAATTCAACTGTAAAAGTTGATCAACACAACAAAAAACATTTGTCAAGTTTATTAGAGCACCCCAGTTTCTATTGAAATGATTAACGAATAGAACCATCAACCGTACATATATCCTAATTGTGGTTTTATGACATACTAGTAGTTATTACCTTCCAACATGGATTCATCTTGAAATGTTAGCATATACCATGTGCAATAGAATAAATATAGAAGCATGTAGATACTTGCAGAGAAAAATCATGCAGCATTGTAACAAATTATAACAAGTAAAGCGGCTTGAGTGTGCTACAAATCAAAATAGTGCCATTTACCTTATTCCAAGCTGCAAACTGAGCATCAGATCATAACTCCTGTGACCTTTAATGATTGCCTCACCAGGTCTTTTAATCTCTTTGACAAGCTTTTTTTGAAGTCGCCGTGCCCTTCTAGACATTGATGAAAACATATTATTTAACACAACCTCACTTATTAACACACCTTGCATGTACTCTCGTTCCAAAATTGGGATCATTGCATCAACTTCTCCATCTCTACTTTCTGGTACAGATTCTGCAAATCTTAATGCTGAATCATATCCAATCACCTTCTCAATAGACACCTCAAGACTCCAACGCCTTTCGAGAGAGACATTTCTTCTATTAGACTCTTCCAGATTTAACAGGTTTCCTTTTGCAAACTTATCAGATGAAACATGACTTGACATATGGTTCTCTGGTACCTTGACATCTCTCACCTGTTTCTGTTTTCTCAAATCTGGCAGCAACCCTCTTTTTCTCAAGGCACTGAGGTAAATTTCTTGCACCCAAGGAAGACGGCTACCTCTCGGGTAAAAGGTTCCTTTGCCATCTTTTAGACCAAATGTCCAAGTCCCAACATAGCATCCTCCATCACTCCAAGTATAAACTCCAAACCCATGCATCATGCCATTTAACCAGTTTCCTTCGTATGAGTCCCCATTTATCCAAGTAAGAGTTCCTTTTCCTGACATTATCCCACCTTTCATATTCCCTACATACACATTTCCATTGGTCCAGGTATACTTGCCAGGCCCCTCTTGTGTTCCTTGCATCCAAGACCCTTCAAAGGTATCTCCATTAGGATAAACTTGAAACCCCAAACCATGTTTAAGATTCAACCTCCATCTACCTTTATATTTCAATTTATCAGAACGAATGTATGTGCCCGTACCATGGATATATCCACCAGAGAAATCACCTTCATACACTGCTCCTGAAGGCCATCTTAGTTTTCCATAACCATTTCTCATCCCTCTCCTCCATTCACCCTCGTATACGCAACCATCACACCACACGTACGTTCCATGGCCTTCAGAAACATTGCCATAAAGGGATCCAGAATATGACTCCCCATTAAAAAGTAAGAGTTGTCCAACACTAAAGCCGTCAATTTCACCATTTGTCAATATTGACAGATGGTCTAATTCAGGAATCGCATCAACAGATTTTGTTCTCTCTGCACAAGAAAGTGCTCCTCCATTTGAATAATCAGCTATGGTCACGGGGCCAGACATGCATAATTACCAGATGGAAAATTTCCTTGTAGAATATTAAGCACCCCAATTTTTCAACAGCTACAAGACAAGAAATATGTTATTACTTAACCTGGAATATATAATATACTCAGCGTGTGGATCAACAACTGACGTAAATTTGTTTCAGCTTAACAGTATGATCTTACCTGACACCAGAAAAATTGGCTTTCATAGAAGATACCTGTCTCAAACAAAAGAAAAAATACATGTTATATCCTAGCTATTATAGAGGAAGGAGAAGAAACAAAGATCCTTGAGAATTCAAGAATCAATATCATATTCGAGTATGTATATCAAGAAAAAAAATTGTAATTCTAAACCGCAGGGTGACTAAACACACTATGTTCTTCATTGACTTTTGCAGACCACAAATTACGAAAAAAGAAGCATGGCAGACCACAACGTACGATCATAGTATTAAAATGGAGAACAGAAAGCAATTAAACAATAGTATCAAAATTTTATAAAAGGATAAAGATTAAAAGAAAAAAGTAACAATATTTTTCCTCATTATGAGAGCATTTATCTAAGAAAGTAAATGAAGCAAAATAGTATACAAGGCAGAGTAGGTGTTTGGGAATGTTAAAGAACAATAGAAGACTAATAATAATAAAAACTAAAGCAAATGAAGCTCCCTAGTCCATACATCATTACATGGCTAAAGAATACTTGGAACTCTAGTTTTTAGATATATATATATATATATATACACACACACGCTTATAAGGATAGGTTCCGTAGCTTTGAATTCAGAAGGAACAACTTAATATCATAAACACGCAAATGACAGAAGAGATTGGAAGGTGAAGATAACAAAGATTATGAGATACGACATTAATGAATATGACGTTGACATCCATTAACTAACAATAGAAAGGAAGCATGAGAGGAGTTTACCAGAGAATTATAAGCAATGATGGAACAGTGTAGTTGCCGGAGAATGGAGGAGGAGATGAACTCTGTTCATATGGAAGATTATTTCAAAAAAGGTTATAGGCTAATTGCAAATGTACCATAGAACTTGCCTATATAAAAATATATCATATATGTGAGCTTGTATTTGGCATTCATAGTTGTTTAAAAATTTCTTAGGGTGAGACATGGGGTTTACTCTAGTTTAGTAGGTCAAAAATTAATTTCATTTGTAAGTTTAAGAAAATTTTACGACAGATTATTTTTGTAAAATATAATATTTTTTCACGTGTGAAAAGTAATATAGTATTACAACACACTGAGCCTTACATTTATAGTTCTTCTAAAATTTTTAAAATTGAATGAGTTCATTTTTTTAAAATACATTATTTAATTACAATTTGAACCATGAGCATGAGTTAGGTCAATCGATCCAAAAAAAATGATAGGTTAGCTAACTTACAAGAGCTATTTTTTTTAAATAATAGCAAAGCAGCATATTAACGATAGAAAAGTAAAAACAAAATATATCTATTTATTATTTGGTATGATTGTCAGTATTAGGTGTAACAAGTGGTCAGGAAACTACTTAGTATTGATTAGTCATATAAATAATCTAAAATATAAATGGGAATTAGAGTACCGAATGATTTATTAGGTTATTCATTCAATACGATAAGGTTGAGAAATTAATTGCCCAGATACTAGAGAAATTATCTCTGAACAACATTTTTATACAATAAAGAGACATAGAGCACAGAAAAAAAAAGGTAAGGTAAGAAATGAGATAATTAATATGATGGAGAGAAATAAAGAGAAATATTAACATTGTAGAAAATGTTGTATAAATAGTATAACTCATTTTATTATTTTATTTGCATAATTTTATAATAATTTGTTGGGATTTTGTATCTTTTATTTAATTATATTATTATGCCATTTAAAAAATTTAATATAATAACAATTATAATGAGATATTATGATTTAATAATATAAAAATTATCGTAAATACAAAGTCATTAGCAAATTTGTAATATATAGTAAAAACACAAACTAAAAAAACCTCATAAGTGATAAACACATGGCTATTGAGAAGACAAGATTATCATTGACAAAAAAAAACGGAGAAAACAATATTATCCCCTTTGAGGGGTTGAATCAGACTTGGTAAATGCTATAAAATTAGAAAGGATAACTCTTATGCAATATTGTTGAAAGTACCATGTCAAAATTTTAAAAACATATACAACACATGATACCATATATACCATATATATATATATATATATATATATATATATATATATATATTATAATGTGCACGCGTATTATTCGATAAACCTAAATAAATTATGTATATTCAGAATATATTACTTTGAAAGTACTATAAATATTTCTTTTCAAAATGCGGATATTAAACAGTCACTTGAAGTGGCCTTTGAGAACGCTTTCGAGAAAAATAACAGATAATTTTTAAAATTTGTTAAAGAAAGGTAATTATTTAGTGTTTGATTTTTATAAACACTCAACGTAAAAAATAAAATTATGTTGTCAATCAATATAAAATTTTATGATAAGAAAATCAACAAAAAAATTATCGTTAGTATAACCTAAAATAATTAATATATAAAACAACAAAATTATTACACACGATGCGACAGTTTACGATTAAAAAATAGTATAAAAAATTTATATTACGAGTACGTACATTATTTATTCATTAGTTTTATTAAGAATATTCATTAATTATAAATACAACTTAACCTAAATGCATTTATTTTTCAAGTGTAATAACTAAAATAAAAATCCATACAAAACAAATAAAAAATTCCAAACAGGCATGCGAGCTAATACAGCGGAGCGTCCTGATTAAATCTTATTCATGGCCTACATTGTCCGTAATTTCAAAGACGGTTGGTGAATTGGTGTCCCTGTTACCTAACCAAATCTTGTTCATGGCCTACGTTGTCCATAATATTTTTAATTTTTTTAGTCTCTAGTTAGTGTGAATAATTACGGGTTAAAGAATTAATAATAAATTTTTTATTAAAAATTACTTTAGATATCATATTATCAATTTTGAATCATTATAATATTAATGTGAAATATTTATCAATTTTATTTTTATTAAAATACTGTTTAATTAAAAGGTAAATGGAGTGGAAGAAAATAAAGGGAGGAGTTTTTTTAAAAAAAAACTTTTCTTCTAGGAGGGGATGAGGTTGAGAGGAAATGAAGGCGGACTAAAATCATTCCTCTACCTTTTACTCCCCTCAAATATTGGAGGGGAAAAAATGAAAGTTAAAACATTTTAAAGTGTATGATTAAGATAATCCTATTTTATGTTTTAAAATCCAAAACTATAAATAAGAGTATACAAAAAAATAAATTTTTAATTTTCTTTTCTCCCCTTATAAATCAAACAAAAAATAGTTATATCTATTCTCTATTTTTCTCCTTTCTTCCTCTTCACCAAATAAGATATCTAATCAAAATTTGTCAGTTTTCTTTTCTTTCTCTTCTCTCTCCTCCCTTAAACTCTCTCCCTCTTTTTTATCCTTTCTTTTGAATCAAATAGTTAATAATAATAATTTTTAAAAAAAATATGATTGATCATTTTTAATAAAATCTTTTTTAATTTATTTTTTATTCATAAAATTTAAATTTAAAATTTTATTCAAAAAAATTGAGTTTGATTTTACTCAAACTAATGACATGTTCATTTAGTAATTGTTAGTCTAATTAATTTTTTATCAAATATTTTTTGCCATATAAACCCAAATTTAAATTCAATGATTTTACACAAATCAATCTTCTATAAAATTGTATAAAAATCTTAATAAAAGATCATTGATAATGAGAAACAATAAATCAACTTACAAAATTAAAGTAAATCTAATAGTGTATAAATATGTAAATTAATATATTTTTATTTATCATGATATTCGATGAAATATTTACCACCTTGCTAATAACTAATCTCAAATTCGTTATATTGATTAAAGAATTTGAATTTAATTTACCAGGACCAATAACATGTTGGCAGTAAATTAATGCATATGATATTATAGAAGTTTAGTTTTGTTTAATTTACCTTAATTTAAATCAAGATACACCGGTGAATTTTTACATTAACAAATAAACGAAATTATTAATTCAATTGATTTTATTTTCTTTTATTTTTTTATTCAAATTGATTTAATTCGGTTGCAATGACTCTTGACCGATTGCAGTTGTTTTTTTTTGTTGCAGAAAATTCTGTACGGTCTTTTACACAATTTACATGATAAAAAAAAGCATTTATTAATTTTTCCTCATGTTTTTTGGATTTCCATTTTTAGTTTCTTGTAACCTTTTTACTGGTCTTATCCCCTAAAAAAATTCCTTTCCATTTTTGGTGCCTATAATCTTTTCTGTTTTATTTTTTAGTCTCTAAAAAATTCTACATCAGCGACCAAAAATATACTTTTTTTGAAAGACTATAAACCGGAAAAAAAATGAGAGACTAAAAAGAAAAATTCACAAAAAATGAGGGAAAAAATATAATAAACCCTAAAAAAAAAAATACTCTGCTTATTTGTACGATGAAAACTAAACGGGCAAAGCTTAGCTGTCCATTATTTTTCATTTTTTTCTCCTATTCTTTCCTTTTCATTGTGTCTTTTGTGTGCTCTTACGTTGCTATTATACTAGGTTATCTTTTTTCGGTCGCTATTACTTTAGACAAACTTATTGAAATGATCAGCGAAAATGAAATTAGATGAGCATGAAGATAATGTATTTTGGTAATAACGTGCATTCTGAGTTCCAAGTGCTTTCAGGGAGGCTGTTACATTTAATTTTTTAAGTATTCTTTATTGAAATTTGATAATAAGATAAAGTCAATGAAAATAAAAATCTCGGATATTTGAGAATGTTATAATTAAATAGGATAAAAATAGTTAAAATTTACATATATTTAAGTCATAAAACTTTTTTCTTTGGTTGTTGCTTATAATTGAGTAATATAATTATATAATCTTTGATTGAAAAATATAACTATTAAGATCATGGCAAAATACATCATAAATAAATTGTAAATTTTTTATTTTTTTAATTTATTAAAGTCTTAATTATCATTACTTTTATTTTTCTATCTATTGTTTAAGGTTATAATATAAAGTTTAATTGAGGAACAAAATGTTTTTATTTATATTAAAAATAATTGTAATAATGAGCGTCTCATTAACCCACCAAATAAAAAAAATATAAATCAAGCATAATATAATATCACAAAGAAGATTATCTTATTAAATTGTCAATGCAAATGTTTTCTTGAAACAACTCAAATAAACATTACAAAAATATAATTTAACGCAATAAAATAACAAAACTATAATAATTTTTCAAAAAAAATTGATCCTAAGTTAGAGTCTCTCATAGATCATGGATGTACTCTAACTCACATGATTATAGATTAATTTCTCTTAGTGATATATAATTATCATGGGTTAAAAGAAATTTTACTCACGATAAAAATCAAATATAAAATCTTTTGTTAAATAGATCATTTTTATAAATATGAATATAACTAAATTTTATAGGAAAATCTTTTATCTTATAATAATTCATAATATTATGCTTAACAAAACAATATCTATTTATCTATTATATCTAAGAAAAACAACATCTATCCAGATAATTCTTCAAAATACCTAATAGAAAAATGTCTAACTCAACAAGTTAATAATCCAGTTTGTTATTGACTTGTTGAATTAATGGATTTTGTATATAATTAAAGGATTGAAACGTATAATTCAGTGTAATTTGTTGTTTTTTATAATAAAAAGTTAATTGAAAATTTTAAATTTGAAATCTCTTCTTTCTCTTTTTACCACTAATGTTATATTTTTCAATGTAATCCATGTTTAATGGTTAGATTTGATCCCATTTTGATAAGTGTTTGTTGGAGTGCCAAAAACTATTACCAGTATTATGAAAGGCCACACATCTATCAAATCAATTTATTCATGTTAATAAATATTAAAAAAACTACTAGAATTTATTTAATAATGCTAAAAGAGAATTAATTATTCTATTTTGATAAAAGAAAAATGGCTAACAATTTGCCTCCTAAAGTTTGCGTAGGGGTATGAAATTTACAGTAAAAAACTAAGGCAAAGCTGAACTCGCATTCATTTTGGGCTGAATAAGACATATGGAAGTGGCCAATTTAAGCTTTGCTAGTGACTCTTAAATTCACATATTAATGTTGGGGCTTATTATGGCCACATAACTTTATGATAGCTCAGCCCCACTTTTATCATCTCATGATTACGAATTATTACATCACACCCAAAATGTCGGTAATTATTATTCTTCAATTCTCTTGCAGTTATCTACTATGTTTTTTCTTGGCACGACTATCCCTTAATTTCTTAAATAAGATATTAATCTTATTTGTAATATTGTAATTGTCGCTCACTCTGAGGATTTTTTCAAATAACAAACATTAAATACAAGATTTCCTGTTAAATAAATCGTCATTACAATATTTAAGCGCGGTGTGTTTAGCCACTATCCCAATTAGTTAGATTAATTTCTTTCCACGTTTGGTTGATTAATTTGTTATAACGTTTGTTCCGGTTGGATAATTACGTGGATTTTTTAATTTCTATGGCGGCAACCGACTGGCCATCCACACCCTCCTTTCCTCCATTTAGTAATTTTGATTGTTTGAGCAAGTTGATTACTTAACTCTTTATTTGGTTTTCATGTTATAATAAAGTCTGAAAAAACAATAGAAGCCACTTCTCTTGGTCTCAATTTTATTTTATATTGTTTATATGAGTTTTTATTTATTTTTGGGTCCTTTGCAATAGCAATGCTGACGTACCATTTCTAGGGTCCAGCCCACGTTTGACGTCGCAACATGAATTTGTATTGTGTTGGATGGCTGCTCTGAGACCTATACGATCTATTATGTATTGGTGGATTTCTTATCAAATCTCAACCACATAATTAGTCAAAAGCACGCATGGAAGGAAATTAAATAATGCAGAAAACGTTAAAGAATATATAATTATGCATATGTGTATTGCGCTTACATTTTAGAAAATTGTCTCTATCAAAATGAATAAGTATTTCATTTATTTATCGACTAATGTAAAATAAATCTATGCTAGTATATAATTTTATTAGATCTACACGTTTTATTAGATAATTAAATTCTTTAACTGCTCTCAAAAGTTCAAACTATTTATTGTCTTTTAAACTACACTAACTACTTTCCTTTACTTTCATTTCCTTTTTCGTAATCATATTATTGATTGATATTTATTGAAATATTTAATTAATCATTTTTAGTGAAATTCTTTTTCCAATCATGTTTTTTTTTCCCATAAAACTTGAACCTGGGTCTTACTAAAAAAAATCGAATTCAACATCACTTAAAATAACAATATTGGTATATTCTCATTTTCCAACTTAACCTTTATCCTCTCTTTCCTTTTTTTTTATTTTAATAAAATGTGGAAAGACACATGGTGTCTCTCTTTTCCCTGATCTTTTATAATGGAAAAACAAAATGAATGAAAAACTATATTTTTTTCTTTTTTTATAAGGGAATTAGAGAAAAGTAATTTTGAAAATTAAAATAAGTAGATTTGAAACAGGTAAAAACACTACAAAACACGATAAGAAAATTTTGAATGTGAATCTCGACATCTCGCTATAAAAAAAATGCTACCTAGCTTGTTAATATTACATGTAATACAATATTAAATCATACATGTATTAAAATATTAACTATTATTTTCTTATAAATATTACGAGTCTATACTAATGAAATAGAAGGTCCTTTTATCAAATAATTTTGTTAATATAAAAATTGATATATTATCATTATATCAAACATTAGTAATACATTATATATAGGGTAGAATCACTATATGTATACTAATAGTTTCATTTTCCTATTACTATTTGTAGTTACAAACCTTGTTAGTGGTGTTATGTGCATTTTTCCATGTTAATGATTATATCCACTAGATCTTGTCAAGTTAGTATATTGTGTTGACTTATGGGATGTGGATCATGTGATCGAGTAGTGGCCCCTTAAGATAGTGTAATTTGTGGGTTGTTTGAAGAGTGGAGGTAATTTTCCAAATAAATGTCTTGCTACAATTAGAAGTTGAGGGCAACTTTTAGGGTGGGGATTGAAACAAATCTCTCCTCCTGGGAAATAAATATGATTCATAGGATATATGCTTTTTTGAGATGTGTATGAGATTACCGTAGGCATACATATACTAAAACAAATTTAAAAAAATACACTAATCTAAAATATTATTAGAATATCATTTTCGTCTTCTCCATTGTTCTGCTGTCGTCATCAACACTATTCATGGTCAGGTGCGATATATGTTCACGACACACAACAAGTCATATTTTTAGGTGAAGTTCTTCCTCTTCGTCCCAACACTGCTTCATTTGACTCCATATTGCTTTTAATGATGGATCAAGAACCCTTTTGGGCAAGGACTTGACCAAAAGACACCTATTGAGTTTTAACTCCATACAATTGATTCCCCATATCGTTTTAACCTCTATGGTATATCGAATACATCACCATCGACTCCATCAGAACATCTCAGATTTTAACCCACATTGTTAAAATGGAGTCCACAACAAGGCTTTTCCTCTTCACAACAACTCTCTTGTTATTACCATGCACCCCCCACACGTCCTTTGTGATGTCGTGTTCTCCTTGCGACAATAAGTGATTATGAACTTGAAAAAGGAGTTTGGATTCAAAAGCTTTTTAGGTGTTTTTTCCCTAAGCACAACATCAACATGAACTTGAATGGACTTTGGCTTTCAAGCTTAGGATGAAAAAAGGAATGATTATCAACTTGAAGGGGTTGTTGTGCTCCAACTCGAGACACTCATTGTTAAATGTAGGAAGAGAGGATTTTTTTTATTTCAATTTTTTTATAATCTTCATGGTGTATGCATGTCTACTATAAATCATTCACATCTCCAAAAAAACCTATATCATGTTGACTTGATTTGTTTATCATGGTGGGGGATTTGTTTGAGTTCCCCACCCTAAAAGCTGTCAGAAGTTGAAACAATGTTCCAGTAATTTTTTAGACAAAAGGTCTTGAAAGTTGCAACTATTATTAAGATATATTACTCTCTAGAGTTTACTCAATATATGCCCTTCTAGTTGTGTTAGTTTAAAAATCAAACTTATAAGTTATGCATCATTGGTTTGCTTTTATTTATTTTTTTGGATTGTGGTCTCTTAAAGGATTAGTATCTAGTGAATCCTCATCTATCAATATTGTTGATATCTTTTTTTGGTGAATAAAAAATTATATTGTTGATATTGAGGACAATACTTTGATTATTTAAGATTGTATTTCATTATGGATGTGTTTTCTTCAAATTGATCTCATCCTTATAGTCCCAACATGTAACTTATATTTTAACCCCTTCAATTGATTCCACATTTATAAAGAACATTTTTTTTGGAGAAATTGATAAGAGCATAAACACTTAAAATAAATACTGGATTAAAATGTACGGTTATCCTAAAATATAAATAATTTGAATGAAAAAACAATTGATTTTGATGTTGAGTACTTAACCTTAGTGTTAAAATGAATAAAAAAAAGACAAAGAAGGAAGAGACCAGTAATGAGACAAGACCAAATTCTAAGTTATGTTTGATGACATCTCATGATCAAGTACATGTTTTTAACCTAAAATCTATTATGAAATTAATTTAAGTATACATTTTAATTACGTCTAACAATTCAAAATAAAACAAATACTAGAAAAATTATCATTATATCATTTTTTAAGTTGCCAACATTGTTTAAATTTCATATTATGTATTCAAACATGTCGGGTATATGTTTATGTGGGTTTGTTGTATCTATTTATAACTATTAATATTAAAAATTATTTCATTTGGTATTCATATTTTATTGGATAATTTTATTTTTCTTAAATTTTAATTTTTTCTTCTAACCTAAATTAACTTTTCAGTACTTATATATTATTAAATTTTTTTATTAACTGTATTTAACTTTTATATATGTTATTATTTAAAAAATTTAGATCCCCTAGTATTTAAAATAAAAAACTTTGTAACTCAACTGCAAGTTTGGGCTAAACAAAGGCCCAATTTTTGGCAGGCTCAACGATAAAACAAAAGAAAAGAAGGAAAGAGTCCTCACTCATATCATAAACCCTGCCCCTTAAACCTCTCGACTCTGATAGAGTCACTACAGCAACCATGGTGAAGGCCTACCTTCGATACGAGCCGGCGGCGTCGTTTGGAGTGATAGCGTCGGTGGTTTCCAACATAACATACGACAGCTCTGGCAAGCACCTCCTCTCTCCGGCACTCGAGAAGGTCGGCGTCTGGCACGTGCGCCAGGGCCTCTGCACCAAAACCCTAACTCCTTCCTCTTCGTCGCGCGGTCCTTCTCTCGCCGTCAATTCCATCGCCTCCTCCCCTTCCTCCCTGGTAATTATCGCTGTAGTCACCGTCGAATCTCGATTGTGTAAACGTGAATTCGCGGTTTCCTTAAACGGTTTCTTATGATTGCGTTGCAGATTGCTAGTGGTTACGGTGATGGTAGCATAAGGATTTGGGACTCTGATAAAGGAACGTGTGAGACTACGTTGAATGGACACAAGGGAGCTGTCACTGCTCTTCGTTACAACAAGACTGGCTCCTTGCTCGCCTCTGGTAGCAAGGATAATGATGTTATTTTGTGGGATGTGGTTGGCGAGACTGGACTCTTTCGCCTTCGCGGTCACCGCGATCAGGTTCGTTTGAATTTGAACTCAAGTTGTTAGTGCTATATTTAATTAATGTGGTTTCGTTCTATGGTAGGTGTATTTTATTTTTATCTTTGGGTTAGGTCATGTTTGGCCAAACTTCTTAATAAGCACTTGTAGGAGAATAAAATAAAAAGCAAAAGTAGTCAAACTTCTTTCATAAGTTAAAATGAGCTTATGCACCTCAGCTTTTAGAGAAGTCTGATGAAAGAGTTTATATGCTTATATAGAAGTTGGAGTGAATAAGTTGATTTTAACTTATGAGAGAAGTTTAATTTATTTACCTTCTTATTTTTTAATCCTTTGGATACTTACCGAGAAGTTTTTCTGAACAAGGCCTTGAAAGAGTTGTATAGTGTTTGGATAAGTGATACTGGAAGGATTTGTGATAATATATCATCTTGTTCATTTCATTCTAAAAGTTCTTAAATTAGAGAATAGTAACATTTACCTGAAATGAGAGTTACTTTTCATTTCCCTCCAAAACCCTCTGTCTCAAACATAGGTTGAGAGTTTTTTAATATGTATTTCTCATTCATTTGTGGCAGGTAACTGACGTTGTTTTCCTGAGTTCTGGGAAAAAGCTTGTTAGTTCCTCCAAAGACAAGTTCTTGAGAGTGTGGGATATTGATACCCAGCATTGTATGCAAATTGTTGGTGGCCATCATAGTGAAATATGGTCCCTAGATGTTGATCTGGATGAAAGATATCTGGTCACTGGTTCTGCGGATAATGAACTTCGTTTTTATTCAATCAAGCATGAGTCTGCGGATGGGGAGTCTGTAAATGGCGGTGAAGAATCTTCCATTCAAAATAAATGGGAAGTGTTGAGGCATTTTGGTGAAATTCAGCGGCAAAGTAAGGATAGAGTTGCGACGGTGCAGTTCAACAAGTCAGGAAGTCTGCTAGCTTGCCAAGTTGCTGGAAAAACGGTAGAAATATACCGTATATTGGATGATGCTGAAGCAAAGCGCAAAGCAAAACGAAGGGTTCACCGTAAGAAAGAGAAGAAACATAGTAAAGAGGCTTTGGAGGGAATAGAAAATGTAGACGGGAATAATGAGAACAAAGGAAATGATTCTTCTGTCACTCACGGGCCCATTGAAACAAGTAACCCCACAGTTACTGTGCCTGATGTTTTTAAGCTGTTGCATACTATCAGAGCTAGCAAAAAGATATGCTCCATTTCTTTCTGTCCAATCACTCCGAAGAATTCACTGGGTAGTTTAGCATTGTCCCTCAACAATAATCTACTTGAGTTTTACTCCATTGAACAAGGGGAAACCAAAAAAACACTTGCTATTGATCTTCAAGGGCACCGTTCTGATGTAAGAAGTGTCACACTTAGTTCAGACAACACTTTTCTGATGTCAACAAGTCACAATGCTGTAAAGATTTGGAACCCAAGTACTGGCTCTTGCCTAAGGACCATTGATTCTGGGTATGGACTATGCAGTTTAATTCTTCCCACCAACAAGTATGGACTTGTTGGAACTAAAGATGGAACCATAGAAATTATTGACATTGGAAGTGGAACTTGTGTTGAAGTAATGGAAGCTCATGGTGGTTCTGTTCGCTCAATTGCTGCCCTACCGCATAAAAATGGTTTTGTCACAGGAAGTGCAGATCATGATGTGAAATTTTGGGAGTACCAAATTAAGCAAAAACCCGGTCAAGTGTGTCCTTCATATCATTTACTTTTTTTTAATAGAAAATTGTTTTTTTTTAGAAAATGCTCAAATTTAACATTTTGTTTTGTTTTACTCTGCACATAAAACATAGGTAAGAATCTAGAAGTCATTATGTTAATATGCAATATTTCATTGAGAAACTTATCTGTATTAGTCTTTCTGTTTTATATTTAATTCATAGAATCAATTTATAAACATTAAACACATAACTGTTTGCATTTACATATTATAGGTAGAAGCTACTGAATACTAATAACAATGGAGATGAACGCATTAGATCACTGCAAATATTAATAAATTTAAACTAATAATATTCTATCTCTCTGCTCTCATACTAAATTTATCACTAAATTAGCTTGAACTAACATTATAAAAATTAATAGAGAAATTAATCAAAATTTCTCTCTTATCTTTCTTTGTAGATGCACTTAACCTACTTCCTCTCTAATAAATTTCTTTTTTGGATCCTACATGAGAAAGGTGACAACATTTTTTTTAATGTTTATACTGGTTTTTCCATTTCTTTTTTCCTTAGATTTATGTGCATGTACTCCCCTGCTCTCTTTTGCTATCTCTTCTTCGTTATTTATATGTCCTCTAATTAGTTTCAATTTAATGCTTGTGAAATCATCTCAGAGAAATGATTATATCAATATCTTATTTAGTAATTATTTGTTCTGTTACAGGCTGCTAAGCAACTCATTGTGTCAAATGTCAGTACCATGAAAATGAATGATGATGCTCTTGTTGTCGCAATTAGCCCTGATGCTAAATATATTGCTGTTGCTCTCTTGGATAGTACTGTGAAGGTTAGTAATCTTGTCTCTTCGAGTTCATAATCTTTGGTTTCCAAAAACAGAAACTAAGTTGTAAGTTTCACTTTGCTTTTGCCATTTTCATTTCACCTGTGCACCTCAAAAATGCATATTCACAGAGCATATATTCTTTACCATGTCTTGGTAATCTGGGAACTTTAGCATTATTTCTGTATGAGCACAAACATCTGGAGACTGGGAACACACACATATATGCATTACACAGAGAGAGACTCAGCATGAAATAGGAGTAACATATAAAGATCTAAATTGATAATCATACCTACATTCTTGCATATTGACTTTTTTCCTCACAAAAGAATACTAAGAGACATTAATTTACTAGATATAATGAGACACATTATTTTCAATATTTTATTTTATGCTTAAATATGTTTTTAGCCCCTGTAAAATTAGCGAATTTTGATTTTAGTCCTCATAATTTTTTTCTTTAATTTTCTTTTCTCAAAAAGTTGAAATTTTGTTTTTGGTCCTTACTATTTTGCGACACTCATTTATTGAATATGTGTCTAGCGGATGGTCAAGTGAGCATCCTAGGTAACATTAGTGTCTATGGTACAATGTCAACATGTGATATCTAAAAAATTTCTATATCTCTAAAATAAATGCTATTTATCTACCTTAAAATAGACTTGAGGGACCAAAAATAGTGATTTCAGATTTTTGGGTGATTAAACCCAAAGAAAAATATTTTACAAGGACCAAAACCAAAATTTGCTCATTTAATCGGGACTAAAAACAATAATTTTAAATTTTTGAGGGATAAAAAACAGAGAATTTATTTTACAAGGACCAAAATCAAACAAGTTCCTTTTATAGGGACTAAAAACATATTTAAGACTTTATTTTATATTCTAAGCTGACTTTTCTGAAAATTTGAAAAATATTATTTTGCTAATAATATTAGCCTGTGTACACCCACATGGAGGTGTCAGTTCAAGTATTTGAGTTGACAATTTTGTGCTATGAGCTTCTGGTTGTTCATTTATGCATTAGCCCTATTTTACTATTTCAAGTATTTTTTAATTATAATTTTTTTCATTTTTCAGGTTCACTTTGCAGACACATTCAAATTCTTCCTTTCATTATATGGCCACAAGCTGCCTGTTCTGTGTATGGATATCTCCTCAGATGGAGATTTAATTGTAACTGGCTCTGCAGATAAAAATATAAAAATCTGGGGTTTGGACTTTGGTGACTGTCATAAATCCATCTTCGCGCATGCTGACAGGTGCTACATAATCTGTTTCTCATGATAGTTGTTTTTTCTTTATTTCTTTTCTTCATTGGGGAGCATGGATTGATCTGTATTTGAAATATCTAATGCGATTTATGTGGCAGTGTTATGGCAGTGCAATTTGTTCCCAAGACACATTATGTGTTCAGTGTTGGAAAAGATCGCCTAGTAAAATATTGGGATGCAGATAAATTTGAGCTGCTGTTGACTCTCGAAGGACATCATGCTGATATTTGGTGTCTTGCAGTCAGTAATCGTGGTGATTTTATCGTCACTGGATCTCATGATCGTTCTATTCGCCGCTGGGATCGCACTGAAGAGCAGTTCTTCATTGAGGTATACACAACTTGTATGAGATTGGCTACACTTAATGCAGGACAAAGTCTAATTACAAATTTATAACATTAGTACTTTTCATAGGGTGTTTTTCTTCCTGGATTAAATTTTGGAATGAGATAGACCATTTCATTTGCAGGAAGAAAAGGAGAAAAGGTTGGAGGAAATGTTTGAGGCTGATATTGACAATGCATTTGAAAACAAATATGCATTGAAGGAAGAAATACCAGAGGAGGGAGCTGTGGCTTTAGCTGGGAAACAAACCCAGGAAACCCTTTCTGCAACTGACTTAATTATTGAGAGACTAGACATTGCAGAAGCTGAAGAAAAGTGTATTGCAGAACATCAGGTTTACAATGTTTTCCCTCTTAGATGACTACTGTCATCTGGACTGATGTTTCATCTCAAAAGTGAATCTGGAAAACATGCTTGCATAGTTATATGGTACCGTTGCATAAACACATTTATAAACAAGTATGCTAGCCTGTGGTTGAAGTTTAATAACTTGACCACCAGAAGCAGTTCCAGAATAGAATGCACCCACTTTCATCCATAAACCGCAAGCAAATTGTTCCATTAAGCAATATGAATCTATCAACTTTTACCAAGTTATTTGTGTTAATCCCTATCAAGTACTCTTATTCAGACAAAAATCTCCTCTCTTGATTTCCACTAGTAATTATCAAATTTTATGTACAAGTTAACAACTTTAGCCTTGGAAATATGCATACCATAACTCCAGTAAAGCCTTATCTCACTAGGTAGGGTCAGTTACATGCATCACATTACACTCTTGGTTCTATTAAAACAAATTTCAATAAATCCAATTCATCTTGAGTGTGACAGGTAACAGAAAGTGCTAAGGAATTTGTCTTGTATCTTTTATTTAATAACACATAATGTTGTTGTTGCAAATTATTTTGCATTCAGGAGAAAAATAGCAGAAATGTTGCTGTTTTCCAAGCAAATCCGCTTATGAATGGGCTTTCACCTTCTGACTATGTTCTAAGTGCATTTTCAGATGTTCACTCCAATGATTTGGAGCAAACATTATTGGTATGTCTGGGACTTGTATTTTTATTCCATGTTGTTCTCATGCATAAATATAAGGCACTTCAGACTACTATCTTTGGGAACAGTTCATTTTTCATTGTTATTAAGTTAATCTCATTTCTAAATCATTGCTCTGAATGAGCAATATCCTAATGAGTAGGTCGGACTTCTTGATCCAGTAGTAGTTAATTTAGTTTTTCATGTCTCATTTATCATCTCTGTTAGTTCTTCTTAGTTCCTTTTACCTTTAAATGCATCCATTTATGAATAAAGTTAATTAAAATTTGACCTTTTCTATGGTAGTTTGACTTGATTACATTTTCTCATCAACTCTATTTGGTTTAATGTATTTTTTCCTGGAGCATAATAATATTTCTGCATCTCATATCCGGCTTATAAGCATGTATAGGGTCAAACAAGTGGCTCAAGGGCCCGTTTTGATAAAATAAACAGCATAATTAAAGATTTATTGAATAAGTACATATTATGGAAGCTCTTGTGTACTTGTTTTTATAATTGTTGAGGAAATAAGGTTAAACTGTTTTCATATAAGATATAAGCTATTTTCATAAGCTATCCAAAAGTGCTTACTGAAATAAGTTGTCATAATATAAGTTCAAATAAGCTCTTTCAAACAAATACCAAATATATTTTCTGTTCATCTAATCAAAATTATATTAACTGTATGATTAAACTTGTGAGCTGTGACTAGTTAATAAGTTGTACATTTCAGTTCATGTCTTAGGGTAGCTTGCATGAAGTTATAGGTTCAAACCTCAAAGCCACCATTATAACAAAACAAAGTTCATGGGTTCTTTATTTTTTAAGAAAATAAATTAAATTGATATAAATTTATAAGTGATAAAAAATCTATGGTAGTTCTTTTAGTTTAATGTTTTTACCATTTTTTGTGAAAGTTGAAGTGTTGAACTCTAAAACAGTATAACTTTGATTACAAAACTCACTGTGATTAAAAGTTAGAACTTCTATTACAATAATATTTGTTTATATAATATATTGTTTAATGGATATAATTTGTTAAACAATTATATGGTTTACAGAAGAGCATCAGTGCATCCGGTGTTAGTGGAATGGCCATAGGTGTATGTAGTTTGTCTTTCTTTTTATACTCTGACCCAAAATGTAAAATCCAAGAATATAAAGAAAGATTATCTATACTTGACTTTTTTCATGTAGAAGTGGCTCAAGTACAACCACCAGAAAATGGTAGCTATACTTTTTTAAATTGTAAGCATTATGTCTAATTTGTACCATTCCTTTATGCAGGCTTTACCATTTTCAGATGCTTTGAAGCTTCTGTCGTACTTGAAAGACTGGACTTCATACTCTGATAAGGTTACTCTGTCTGCCTTGTGAAATTTCGTTGTTCTTTAAAATATTGTTGTGTGTATATCTCCTTTTCTTTTCTTTTGTTGCTTGGTCTGCAAAAATCTTATGCTCATTCTCTTTGTAATCCTTTCCTTCTAATAAAAAGTTCTTTCAAAAACAAAAAGTATGCACATATTTTCTCATGTACTGAAGTAAGTTGTATTTGTCAATCTCTAGTAGACTCCGTTTCCTTATTATCACCCCTTTATCCCACGTGTATTTATATGCCCCTCATATCGTAATTTCTAAGTAGGATATATTTATGACTTATCAGACATAATAATGATGATGATGATTAACTTATCACTTATCAGCAAAAGATGTATAGAAATTTACTTAAAGCAGATTTTCCCGCAAAATATGAGTATTTATGTTTTCCTTATAATTGCAGGTTGAGCTTGTTTGCAGAATAGGCACGCTGCTGTTGCAGACACATTACAACCAGCTTCTTGCCACGCCAGCTGCCCGACCTATCTTGACAGTTTTCAGTGACATTTTTTATGAAAGGGTCAAGGTAAATATGCTACGGGTTTTTATGTTTTTCTATAAATTGAAGCTTTGTCATGTTTGGTACATCAAAACTTTGCTGTCAGAAAGCAGGTTTTAGTCTTAAAATAGGTTTTTAATACAATTATCCTAAAATCCCTGGTGTCTTGTATTAATTAATAAATTATTTAGGTGTAACATGTCCGTGAGTGTGGGATGTTTTGTGGAGAAATTTATGATACTTTTGTATGTTTCTTTGGTTGTTGCTTTGTTATCAATTTGAACTAATAGATTGCTGGATAATTTTTAAATTTAATTTATCATGTCACTACTATTCAGCTTTTAATTTAGTGCTAGAGAATATTTTCTTCCAATTAGGTAATTCATCCTACTCAAAGGATTTCTATTTTAAAATTAAATATTTCTGTTATTCCATTATTTTCAGTATAAATAACTGATGAACTTGACTGTATCATTGACAATTTGGTGTCTGAACCTTGTGCCAGGGATGGAAAGACATCTTTGGTTTTAACCTTGCCGCCATGGATCATATTCAGGTTTGTATCGAAGTTTCTGCAGAACTGTCACTAACCACTCATAGACACAGGCTGATTCAATTTTGAAATGATCTTTCAGCAAATGATGGCTTCAAGATCAGATGCTCTTTTTCATGATGCAAGATCAAAACTGCTAGAGATACGTGCTCGGCAATCCAAACGCTTAGAAGAAAGGTCTGATACTGGGGAAGTGAAGCGGAAGAAAAAGAAGACATAAAGTATCGTGTATATTTGGACATGGTTACGCACTTAGATTATGTCAATGACCTGAGTATTTCAACCACGGTGGGAGAAATTTGCGTCGACTGTCGGAAGTGATTGATGAAACACTGCAGATTCAAAGCAAAGTTGTCATAATATCACCTTCAACGAGTAGAGGTTTGGATCACCAGAAAAAGGCTTTATGACCTTGTCAGCGCGATTCCTTTTACCAGATAATTTTGCTGTTTTAATCTGCGGCTTATATCTTTTGATGTCAAGATGATATCATTTGAATTTTGAAGAGCGAGTTTTTCGGTATACGATTACTGATGTGGGTAGATCAGAAAAAGGTCATTACTTTTTTATGTTATAATGTGTAACATTAGAAATTTCACATAAGTTTAATATATTATACAACTTTTTCTCATAATTATTTACCCTGTCGGCGAGTAAAATTTTCCCCATGTAATGTTATTAGTGCATGCTTGTGTTTCAAGTTTCCACAATTTTTCTTCTTTCCTCCCTAGTGAATGAATTTGATAAATAATATATAGCGAGGCTAAAAGGAAGAATATGATTGTAGATAGATGAATGCACTGCCTCACCACCACGCGATGTGTTTTTAAGCATGTAGTATTTTGATAAGTTACATTAAGGAACTTATTGAATAAGTTAAAAGAAATTTATAAGAGTTACAAAGTATTTTCGCAAGTTTAAATAAATTTCTCGCGAATTATTTTAACCGCTAAAGTGAGGAAGAAAAAACCCCTAAAGAGTGAGGAATAAGAGGCCGCCAAAGAGAAGAAAAAGGATAAACTTCAATTTATTTTTTTACATCAATTGTTCTAACTAAATTAAAAAATATTATTCATACATCATACATGTCTAAAAAGATGTAATGTACGAGTAATATTTTTCTTCATTAAAGTTAATTTCGACGTGGCCAAAGAAGCCACGATGCCTAAACCAAGAAGAATATGCACCAAAAGTCGAAGTTGGAGAGAAGCATGCATATTTTATGGGAAGTTTTTGCCTTCAAAGGTTTGACCAAAACTGCCATCACT
Source organism: Glycine max (assembly GCF_000004515.6). Classification (NCBI taxonomy): domain Eukaryota; kingdom Viridiplantae; phylum Streptophyta; class Magnoliopsida; order Fabales; family Fabaceae; genus Glycine; species Glycine max. Next base: position 40,994,861 of record NC_016090.4, read on the forward strand.
GGCTTTAACCCTAAACGTCAATGTCTCTCCCACTAACATGGCATTAGTCTCCCATTTCTCACCCCAATTTCGCTTCAAATTTGTCCAATTGAGCAGCTTCTTGTCACCCTTCACCTGCACTTTTGTGATGTCCCCAGCTCCTCCCACATTCCACACTTCTACTAGGTTGAAGTAAGGATTCCCAGTGATTGTGAACCGAATACCTCCTTGCTTCTTGCACGGTACCCTGAATATTTTGAAATGAAAGACGCATATTTTTAATCAATAAATAAGGACACTTCAAAAATACTCATAAAAATTTCGTATTATATGTTAGTTTTGTACTCAATATTATAGTTAAAAAAATGTTTAACATTTTTTAACACTTTTCTTCACACAAGTTCTACTAGTTATAAGAGTTTTTTTTTAAACTAGTGGGATTGACATAAATTTTAAGTAAAAAAAGTGTGTTAGAAAAAAAATATTAAAAAGTATATTGTTAATACGGTTGTACTCTGGATCTAATCTTTTTAAATTTATCATATTCTTTCCTATTTATTACTAGTATGTTGTATTAGGTATAGGTGATTAAAAGCGCTACCTGATCCAATGCAAGTTGTAGGTTATAATGGGTCGGGTCATAAAATTCAAATTTATTTTCGGCCTAAAAAACTGAAACCCAGTCCTGTAAACACTTAATTTTTGTGATTTTTAATGAATTTTTGCGGACTTAAACCACGTTGAATCCTAATTAAGTTAGACTAAAATGTTCAAAAATTTAGTCTCAAATCTTACATTTTATTGGACAAGTTTGGGATCACCTGATCCATCTTGTCACCTTTACCTCTAGTATTAGGGTTTTGTTTATTATTGTTCGGACTTAGTTTCTAGCTATTAATTCCATTCCATTTTACTTGTAGCATGCAAATAAGGTATGCTATGAACATTCACGTATATAATTTCTGTAATTATGTATGTAACCTGCGATATTGGACTGGGACGATGCCAGCCTTATACTGTGCAATTTTGAGATACGCAGGTTTGGCTAAATCAAAGTGCTGGCGTGGAGGGTTGCACCATCCTCCATTGTCACCTAGTTGAGCATAATTGGGGGGGCAAAGGTTGGTTGCCGTGACAAAATAGAGGGTTTCCCTGGCTTACACCACTGAGGAGAGTTTACACATTTGATCTCATAACATGCCCCACATGCCTCACCGTGGTTAAACAAAACTGAGCTCAATGCTGCCATGTCAAGCCCATAACCATCTTTAACAACATCATCATACCCACAAGCTCCTCCTGCATGCATGCAATCAAGTTAATATTCTTCTTCATTAACAAATCAAAATTAAAATGATAGTTAAGGCATTATAATTTCAGATAATATTCATTAAAGGTACATTTTTTTTCTAGTCAAGGGTATTTCTGACCGAGAGCTAGAGAATAATTCCTTGAAATACAAAAATTTATTTAAAAGATTAATCTTTCTCCGGATATGTTTTTCTATATACATGATCAAATCCTTAACTATTTACTAAAACAACATTAAACATATTCTTGTTTTGTTTTAATCAGAACATATATGAAAAAGAATTCAGCATGACAGGATCAACAAATAATTTAATTCAAGAAGTACAAACTAAAGTTTGTTTAGAAGTTTCAAAATCACCCATCCCTGACAAAGATATATAGTTGAATCATAATGGCGTGGCTCCATGACAAAGAAGCACGTATTTCAAAATTTTCCCATTTTAATGGTTTGATTTGAAGGGAGCTTCAAAAAAATCTTGGTCTCTACTACATCTTTCCTCTTATGTGTTAAGCAATGCTCCACGACAAGGGGGAAATTGATGTTGCTGCATTGTTGTATGCCTGTTGCATTGCAACCTACATTAGTCACGCATATATAAATCTGCACTTGCTTCACATCTCAACTTTTATCACCTAAGATGTATAAATCTAATTAATGGCCAGTATCTCTGCTGCAAAGTCAGCAAATCCAAATTAGCTATGAAGTTGCCTCAACATGATAAATGGCCAAACACAATTAAGTGGATAAATTTGCTCAGGCTACTTGAAGGGAATGTGAAGCAACCTTTTGCGTTCTAAACCAACACACGAGATTCTCTCATACTCTCATTCAAGAGCAATGGCTCTTAGTCAAACAACGAAAGAGGCTCCTTTTTTTAATTCTGCATATATGTAATGTAATTTAGAATGGTACTGTCTCTACTCTTTATGAGTTTTTAAAATGGAAACCATGTTCATGATTATACATTTATACCGATATCAATTAATATATGCATCCATGAGTAACTAGGATAAATAGAGCTATATAACTATATAAGCCTATAAAGAACTCAAATACAACGGAAATCTAAAAAAAAAAAGATGAGACTCGATAGTTGTCTCTTCATGCATAGACTTATGTCGTTAATTTAAGTTTATGATTTTTTTCTACACTTATATATTATTCAATTTTCTTATTTTTATCTAATGCAAAATTTCACTTTACACTTATACTTCAACAATAATCAATTGTTCTTGTAACTTGTAAGACAACTAGATAAATGCAAAACCGGTCCTAAGAACACGTGAAGTAAAAAAGAGAATATAATATAATTATCAGAACAATTTAGCCGATAACATTGTATATGTCGGAAAATTAGCCTGAAATATGAAGTTCTTCCTTTTAAATGCTTATCATCAATTCTACTTTATTTTTCCTTAAAAACAACCTTTATTTTCTTTATTTCTTTTTTATTTCTGATTTTTTCTTTTAATTTTCACCTACTTACCCTTTATTTTTTTCTCCCTCTGCCAAACAAAGAGTTACACACTTACACCTCAATGACAATTATCTCTATCCTTTATCTATGACATCAATGTCTAGTGTGTGTAGCTTTGAAATGAGGTTCAAATTTCAACATTTCTCTAATATTTGGCGGGAAATGAGTTTCTATTTTTTACAACTGTTTTATGGAGGTGCAAATGACAACAGCGGGATGGAAACATAGTAAATTACGATGTGTTGGGTTTAGAGGAGAGAAATAAATGAATTTTTTTTGAATTAAAACAAAATAAAAGAGATGTATACAAAATTTCTCTTGTATATTATTTCTTTCCTTCAAAACAAACACATCCATCGTGTTTGGTTTAAGCAACTAGCAGGCATTTGTGAAAAATAATTGCATTCGTAAATCATCTCCAAACACATTATAAATTCAAGTAGAAATGTAGGATAACGGCGTCCCCCAACTCCGTCCTTTCCCGGGTGGCACGTGGGTCACTCCTCTTCCCACTCTTGCCATGGCCGTGGCTACCATATCCTCCGGCCCAGGGATACTCTCCGTTTCTGCTGCCTCCCCAACTCCGCCTGCAACAATGGAAGGACACGGACAGATTCCTGGGCTGGAGATTTGGTCGCCACGACTGGTGGCGGATCCACACCAAATATATGTTAGTGCTAAATTAGCAGCTGCTGTGATTGAAACTTATAGTCCATTTTAATTGTTCTGTTCATAAGCAGATTCATAACATTTTGGTTTCTGCTAATGGAAACTAAGAAAGAATATAGTTTGAATTGGGCTTTTGCTTAAACAAGCCAAATTGCTTTTCCATTTGGGAAATGAATTTTGATTTTAGATTTGTTTAAATCTGTGTTGCCTTTTTGATTTGTTGGGGAATGGCTAAAGAACTAATTCACCTGATTGTTTCCCAAGCAATGAGTCTTATCTGGGATTTAATGTTGGAGCTGGAATGCATGTAAAGTTGCTTCATGATTGGGGACTTTGACCCGTTTGATGAAGTTCTGGATACGATGCTTCATGAGCTTTGCCATAATGTCCATGATGATCATAATGCCAGCTTCTACAAGCTCTGGAATGAACTTAGAAAGGTTTGACTTGTTACTTTGATGCATGTTGTTATAATCTATGCAAAATGATCAGATTTCATGCCTTTTGTAACACTCTTTGCATTAGAGAAATACCTTCGTGATTTTTTAGAGGTTTATTTGTCATATTTCTTTTCTAGAGTATTTTTTTTTCTTTCGAATATTTGTCTGGTTTAGTCCTCAAAATTTTCTGTTTCTTGCTACACAGATATTTTCATCAATTTCATTGCCAGGGTTCCAGGTCTATGTAAGGGTCAGATTGTTATGAATTACGATTTACATATACCATACTGAAATTCACATATTGTCAGTATCTATTGTTTTTTTTTGAGTATTTTTATTAGCCAAGTTCCCAACAAAATAATAAAAGAAAGGAAATGAAATAGAAAGACATAACTTTTTCCAAGTAGTTTATCTCTAACTTCTGGTCATGCTGGAAATTGCTGGTTGCTAACAATACATACATTTACGTACGGAATCCTCTCTATGTAACATTCTCTTTTGAATAGTGAAATTTTCTCAATATTTGGAAATTGAATATGAGAGAGCAACTACATACGATGATGTATCATAATGTTAAATACATATGCAAAATAAATAATTAAGAAATATTGCACACTGTTCAAGTACTGGACATTTCACAATCTATGCTAAAACATTATGAAGTTTATTGATCTGTATGTATCTAAGTGAAAGAATATTTCTGAAAAGTATATGGTTGTATAAGGAAGTTGATAATTCTATATTGCTTGAAATGTATCTGTAAAAAAAATGTCAAGTTATAACATTATACGTATGTATGGTGTTGGGTATTGAATAAATTTCTTATTTACATAGCAAATCATCACCATAGACAAAAAAAAAAACATTTATCTGTAGTGATTGATGAACAAAATTGTGCCTTTCATGATAGCGAAATGTAAATCCAAAGCAGTTCGTAACCTTATTTAATTTATGATTAAACCAATCACTTCAAATTTAGTTTTAAAATATTATTAATCACAAAATTAAAATTATTTTTTATGCAAGGAACCATTTTATTTTTTATAAACAATTAATGTTCACTCTCTAGTCTCTTGCATAGTTGCATTTCAATCATGCACAATTTGTAAAGGCACACCAACATTTTAAAGTTTGTCAACATTATCACTTCTCCACCTTCCATAAACATTCATTAGTTGAGTGAGGATTTAAAATAAATAACTGAGTTAAATATCCTTGATGAAACTTTTACTTTCTAAAACATAAAAGTGAGAAGCAGTTCCATTAAAAAAAAAATGAGAAAGAAGCAAGCCATTATTAGTTGTTAGCAAAATAAATTATTTGTACTAGCACGCTTCCACTTTAATAAATTTTTTATCACGTAAACTATAGATACAAAATTTAAGCATGTAGTATCCATTACTGTTGAAAAGAACAATGTCATGCATTATGGAACATGTTGGGAGCAGTATTTTAGTCGGTAATGGTGGCAACTGTCAAGTGTCAGGTTTAAGTTAAGGGAATTTGTTTTCGTCCTAGAATTCCGATTTATGTTGTTGTTGGGTTGGGAGTTACTAGGATTAAGGAGTGAATAACCAACGACTTGCGGAATAGGTGGCCCCTATCTTAATGTAATGCATCCGTAGTTTCAACGTCGTCAATCCACAATCTTTAGTTGTTGCCAACCTCCTCTAGGGTTCCTCTGTTTCTTAACTTTCTTCACATCAATGGCAAAGAAGAGAACCGCACCTCAGAAGAAGACCCAGATGATGAATCCCATGCCAAAACATTCTCAACAGCCAAGAAGCTCACCTCCTAAACGCCGCACTGATTTCTCTTTCTTCACGCGCTCTCCCTCCTCCTTCTCCAACCCTACTTCTGGTACCTTTTTTTTTGCCTCTTCTAAATTCCTTCTTTCACGTTCAGTTTTAGTCTTTCTTGAATTTGTTCTGGCTATTATATTTAATTGTTCACTTTGTGGGTTTGTTGTTGCCAATTGATTTTGGTGATTGGTTTTTCTTGTGGGGATCTTTTTTTGAATTAATCATCAACTGTTGACTGCAAAGCTAGTGCCATTCGCGCAATTCCCCAATTGAGTTTTCATGTTTTCGTATAGTATGACAAGCAATTCTTAATGAAATCATTAAATTCCTTCTCCTCCTTCCTTGGTCTGGGAGTGTGATTTCTTGTATATGTCACGACTTTGTAGATGATGATGTACTTTTAAAAATTTGGTACGATGGTAGTTTGTTAGCAATGTGGTTGAGCTGTGAAATAACTATGTGCTTTGACGAGTTGCGTGTTCTGACAATGAAATGAAATCATTGTTTTGTTAGAATGCTAAATGGTTTGTGCATACTGAAATTATTTTAACTGTTTGATTTCAATCTTCCAGTTATGCATATTTGTGTTGGAGGATGTTGTTTGCATTGATAAATAATGAACACTTGTTGAATTTAGCTCCTTGGTTTTATCTTTTGTCATTTACAAAGTCCATATCCGAAGTCACATTCATCAACCTTTTAAGGTTGACTGCCTCCATTGAACTAATGTTTCTGATAGGCCTTGTCAAAGTTTTAAAGGAATTAATTTTGTTCGTTATATAATATGACTTTGTTGGAGCTAATTTTATACACTTGGTACTCAAAATCTTTGTTGTTGATGTTGCCAAGCATGGAGGTTTGGCCAGTAGTCTGTTCTCCTTCTTCAAACATCTTAGTATGTGTAACATGTGATTCAAATTGAATTATTCATTCTGTTAGGATTTAAACTCAGTGTCTGTCTTTCTCCTTCATAAGCAAACTTTGATTGAATTTTGTTGAAACAGATGGCTGATCTTTCATCTGACCCATTCTTCCATGCAGGTTCCTCACCAGATTCATCTTCTGGTGAAGTGAGGTTGTCCAATGTTGCTTCAAGCTGTTTGCAGGGGAGGAGAATGGCAATGAAACAATTTTCTGAAGATATGCTGGTTCGATGCAGCTTTTACCAAGAGGGTAGACCGGTATGTTCATCTGAGTCTTTTGATACTCCAGTTGTGGAAGTTGATTCAGCTGTTCAAGATGAAAGTCTCAACCTTGGTGGACATAGGTTTGTTTTGTGCAAGCGTGCTAGTACAAATAAGTGAAGTTTGGAACCTTTCAGCTTTTTTTGTTTTTTAGTAGACTGAAACTTTTAAGTTTCTTATTTCTTTATAGGGATGCTTGCAATGAAAAAATTAATATTTCCAAGATGTCAGAATCTACCCCTCTTGAATCATCTGTCAGTGATAGCAGTTCTCTTGCTGTAACTCCTGGAAGTGTTGTATGGGCGAGGACAGATTCTCAAGTGTGGTGGCCTGCTGAGGTATTTACATATCCTGCAATATTTGTTGTTTTCTGTCCCTATCTATGTACTGGTTCATGAGTCAATATGACATATGATTAGACAAAAAGAATCCATAGTTACAAAGGCCATCCTCTCTTCCAGACGTCCTTGAAGAATCTCTTGATTTTACATGCAGTTCACTTACCACCTAAGTTCTTCAGTGGAAAATACACAGGCTGATCTCGTAACATGTCCTTGTCTTGCAAATTGGAGAATTTGCTTTCAATATTAAAATGAATTTTGATATAATCAATAGAATAAGTTATATATCAGTTTAAGCCTCATGGTCTTTTTCTTTTTCCCTTTTTGATAATTGATGTACAATAATGCAAATATAATTGTTGCTGATATAAATACAGGAGATATCATCTTTATTATCTTAGCTGCAAACCATGGTAAACTTCCCTCTTATATCTCTGTTTACCCATTCTACCATGTTCCTTTCTTTTGCTTTGGAGATTTGTGAGACAATGTTCTCTCATGGAAACTAAGTTAAGATTAATGTTGATAAGTGAACACTTAGGATCGTCTTGAAAACAGGTATAAAAAGGAAGAAATTTGACCCTAACCGCGACCTGTCGGTGGAATCAAAGTTATCGAAAGGAGCGTGATCCTGATCCTGACTGCGACCTGCTGATAAAACCAAGGAAAAGCTCTCACAATAGAGAAAGTCTCAAATTTCATTAATCTTCCAAATTTTTCCAACGAAGTGTTTAAGGAGTCTATTTATACTCATACTAATAACCCTAATTTAGGTCCAAGACCCAATAACTAATCTAATAATTTAAAGACTTTAAAATAACAATAAAAGGTCGTGGCTGCTCATTACAAGTTGGAAGATAGGCCCGACATGCTGTGCTTAATTATTATCTAATTAGCCCAATATTAATAGTCCATCAAAATTGATCAACTCAGTTCATGGATGCTTCTTGTCTTGTAAATTGGGCTTCCCAAAGTGATTCTTCAAGTTGACCTCGATTAGGTGCAACCCTTAATTCACATTGGTCTTTTTTCTCTTGGATTTTTAGAATCAGACCTTGCAAAACTTGCTTTATTCTTTTAGTCTTGGACCTTGTCATAGGACCTCCAATCCGATGTAAATGATCATTAGACAGACTGGTTGCACCTCCATCAAATGTTTTGAATCCATTCTTGTTCATTGGAAAATTTTAATCCTTCAATTATTGAAAATTGAACTTTTTGTGCATATTCATATATCTTATACAATATGCCGCTTGATTTGTCAAAACTTTTCTCATGTTGTTAAACTACATTAAAGATGAGGAAAATCAATTACTTGAATGCTTTTGTTGTTTACATGATTGAAACTATTGGTGCAAATCTGTCATAATTTTGATGTTAGATGTTGAATCCAACCTTCTAAACATACTAGTTAGTAAAATGGGTTAGTTTATGACTTTGGTGTGAAGTTTATTTCTATGTGTCACTATTTTATTTTGAATTTCATAACCCATTTATGTATATTAAGAAAATAAACTTTTCAGATCATGGAAGAAACATCTGTGCTATCCAACCCTGGCAATGATGGACATGTTTTAGTGCAGTTTTATGGAAATCTTCCCAGGTATTGTAGAATATATTTTCCAGATGGAAGTTTCTTGGATTTGCCTGACCTGTCTACTTATTGTACTGAATATTTCTTTGTTCCTTAACAGTGCCTGGATTGATCCAATGACAGATATTTCAACTTTTGAGGATGTGAGTTTAATTAATCCTTTTCATGTAATATTCTTTTGCACATATAAGTTCATGGTATTTAGAACCTTAGAAGTCAAGCCACTATCTTGTATTTACATCTTGATAACATTTAACATCCAAAGCCATGCTAGAAGAGGAGGCAGATAGAATGCCTCATCCTCAACCTCAAAATGAAGAAAGAAAAGGGTGGAGAAATGCTTACTAATTGTACATTTTCTAATATGTTTCCCTGCAGCACGTCTCACAATTTTTGTAGTAAACTATTATATTGTCTCTGCTGTTGTAAATCCTTCTATTCTACATTTTTTTTTAAATTTTATGAATTTTCCTTTTCTTTTCTGTTGAGAGGTGGGTTGTTGAAGAATTAGGATGTTTTTTTACTCATTTCTCTTAAGCAGGACATAAATTTCAACAACTGTGAAGGAGATAGTTCTATTCTATGATTGTTTGCTTAATTACATCTGTGCATGATTTTTATTGCAGTCTTTTGAAGACAGGAGCAACAACCCTTCAGAAGATTTTCAAAAGGCTTTAAAGCAGGTATGTTTAATCTAAAAGAAAACTTTGGTATGCTCCAATAAATTTTACAATTTTCAGCCAAGAGAATCTGTATTATATCTCATTTATTCCTCCTCCCCCTTTCCAGGCAAGCTTTTTTTATTTGTCTTTTTATTTTATTGATACTAGGCCTTACAGAGGAAGGCACAACTTAGTTCTTGCCAAAAGTTGACTCCTGATAGGTCTGCTCACTATGATCTGCAAGAACGTTCATCTGGTACCATCTTTATTTCTACTTTAAATTATGTTGTGTTATGTGTATGGTGAAGTGGGTTGTTACAAAAAGGGTCATGATGGAGGATGACGCAAAATAGAATAATAAAAGGTTTTAAATGGAGTTGACACCTCTGTCATATGATCCTTGTTGTGACAAATGGTTATTTCACAGGAGACTTTGCAGTTTTTCGAAGGCTTATTGGCCATCATCATTCAACTCCATTGGTTGATTTTTGCGTAATAGTTTGAAGATTTAGTTCACAAGTAACTGTCAGCTAGGTTATGAAATGGGCAATATAATTCAATCTCCCCGAAACCTTTGGCTTCCTTTGTTGTGTGAGTTGACTTTTCAAGAATTGCTCAAACTTTGCAAGGATCCACTTCAATTTCCTTTTGGTGGACTACAAACCCCAAAAACTTGCCAAATTCACATCAATAGTGCATTTAGCTAGTTCAGTCTCAATTTAAACTTCGTCAAACGCTTCAACGATTTCTGCATGCGAGTTACATGATCTTCTTCATTTCTTGACTTTGCAATCGTCTAGGTTAGCTTCAATCTCCTTTTGCTTCATATCATGGAACAAGGTCGCTATTTCCTTTTGATATGTTGCGCCAACATTTTTATCCTAAGCGGCATGACCTTCTAGCAAGGTGATGAATGTGTTTTTAACCTTATCATTTGAAGGCAATCCTTGCACAATGGATCCAAGGTCTTCCCTGAAGGCAACTATAAGTTGGTGTGCATTTGGAATGCTACCTCAAAGGTAATAGGGTAAATCTGGATTGATAAACTTATCTTTGAAATCACTTCTCCACGTGACCCATCAAAAGCTCTGACTACCATAGTGCTTGGCTTCATGTCTGATCCATCATATCACAGTTTTGCAAGTGGTGCTTTTGGCATCACTTTCAACAAGGAACTATTGTCAACTTTAACTCTTGCCAAAATATGGTTCATGCATTTCACTGAGACGTGCAGGGCTTTATTATGCCCTGCTTCTTCCCCTAGTATCTCATCATTAGTAAAGGTAGGGTAATTATTGGTAGTGATGTTACCAATGATACCTTCAAATTTTTCCATGGACATGTTATGGATGACGTGGGCCTTAATATCTTCTTGTGCAGTTCTGAATTAATCATCAGTGAAAGTGATATTTTAGCTCAGATTTGGGTTAGTTGGTTGATCATTGTGTACTCACTCTATTTTAGAAGCTTTAGAAACTCAGGTTTTTTTATCAGAAACTGGCCTCTTCTGTTCCTCCTTCCCTTTTACTGTATACATAATAATGAGTTCCTGATTAGTCATTTATTTTCCTCTCTTTGTCCTTCACCCCTTCCTTTGACTATTTGCCTCTTAGCCCGTTAGGATTGTAGATCTGATCACTCCAAGTCACTGCACAATCCAAACGATATTCATAACACCACTCGAGCTTCTAAAATTGATGCCCTTTGACTGGTTCTCGTTAGAATTGTTGACACAAACTTAAGCATAGAAGAAAGACATCAAAATGGCCACAATCATGAAAAAAATGAGCGCCACAAGCTGATAAAGCTTTTACATGATACTAGTGATGTCTGAGTAAATCAAATAATATTTTACAAAGTCTTTAATGGAGTCACCATTGAGAGTCCCAACGGAGGTAGATACTCCACTGAATAAATAGGAAATCTTATTGTTACTTTTATATTTTGCGACGTCCTCCATTGTGGCATGGGTCAAAATAGGAAATCTTATTGAGTCCAATGGCTGCATAAGCACATTTAATAAATAGGAAGAACCAGTTTTATATTAGTGAAATTACTACTATTTTAACTAACAATAACATGCTCCATGTGTTGATTGAATTGTTTAATGCTGTTACACTCAATTTTTGTAAAAGTAGAAATAGTAGACCCAAAAATGTTTCAACTCATTTACAATATGATTAGTCAGTTTTATGTTGCGAATAATTTTAGCAAACAAAGGGTTTTGGGACACTTTAATTCTTATGTGCATTGTTTGTTATCCACACATCATTTCACCTGTCCATGTATGTTTTTATGTGCTTGTCCGCCTCAATTACAAAACTTTGAGACTCTCGCCACTAAAGCAGACACACATAACATACCATATACTGGATACTTCATAGTTCATATGATCTTCTGACCTGACTATTAATGTCCATTTGAAGATTATAACTATCTATTGATTGATAATTTTCTCCTTTTGCCTTCCTAATATGAATTTATGGTTTGAACAGATAAATGCACTTCAACTAGCACAAGCAAAACAATTGATGATGTTCAAGAGAGACGGAGAGGGAAAAGGGAACGTAAACCGAAAGTTCACTTTGATGTAAGTTTCTAATTTAAAGCTCGCGGCATGATCACTATTACAACTTGTTTGTTACAGGCTTAAGCGAATAAATCATCTTTCAGGAGGTAACATATCCAATGAAATCAGAAACAAAGGTTCGTCGGTTGAAGATAATGCGGTACCTCGGCCTTGCACCTCCAGTTGGTTCTCCCTTTTGAGTTTTGACCATGATCACAAGTAATGCATATTTCAAATGTTTGCAGCCTAACAGCTGTAGTTGACCCTCCCTTTTTTAACCATAATAATCATGAAATATGGATATTTTAAAAAAATGCTTCTATTTCTTGCCATTAGCTATGTAAAATTTTCTAGGATTATATAGTCTCATAGTATTACATTACTATCTGTAAAAACCATATAAGAATTTCACGGAATATCAGATTAGTTCTCTAATAAAAGTTCAATTTAGCACATATATAGTTTGGATTTTTTTTATGGTCGTATTTCCACTTTTTCTGTATAACATCCTATAACTTACTTAAATATTGGGTCGTTTGTTCACTTTTTTTGGGGGTCAAATTAAGGCAAAAGAACTAAACAAATTCGGAGTGAGAGCTAAACTTATTGCAGCTGTTCAGTCTTGTTTTATGACCTATCATCAGGCAATATTTGCCAATCCTTAATGATCATATCCAATGTACATTAATTATTGAACCACCAATTCGAAATATATGTCCAAAAACTAAATTCAAAAGGTATTATGGGTTGTAATTGGAATATTCTGATTTGGAAGCATCCGTTTTGAGAGGTTTATCATGGTACCATGCTTGAAATGCAGTTTATATCTTTGATAGAAATTTTGTTGATGATATTAAAAAAGTGAACTTGTCAGGGAAACATTATCTATCGATGATGAAGCCAACGTGATACCCAACCACTTAGATCTGTATTATTGGTGATTCACAGCAGTCAGTGTGGCAAATGATTTGCCTAATATCCAGTCTCATATGTGCGTCTTATTCAATTTGGCAGAAACTTACAATAAAAGTTTCTGATACTAACATGATGAAAAAAAATCAAATGATAATCTGGAAATTGAATCAGCCAAAAGAATGAAATGAATAAGTAAAAGACGAAAGGGAACATGAAATACTGTTTGTGAAGAAAACCGAGACATTCATTCCACACAAGATAAAAGGCCATCACATCACTTTAGACAGAAGAAGCAAATTCAAAATTTCATTATTATACAATGATATGTTAATCACATTATTTAATTATTTTGACATTTTATGTACTGATAAACTTATTGAATAACGTTATTATATAAAAAAAAAAAACTTACTGAATAACGTGATATTAATTATATCATTAGCTAACAATATAATAATTTTTTATTCATCAAAAATAATCTCTACAAGATGTGTTTTCAAATACATTTTGTTTGACTTTTTTGTTTCCTAAGCTATGTGCCTACCTTGTGTTGTGGTCTTACTGTGCCAGTAAAGGATTCCCCAGCAGGAAAAGATAATTTTGAAATCACGAAGAACACTTGTAGAGATAAAATATCACTACTCCCTCTACATGTCCATACATCCTACTCCCTCTGTCAAGTAAGGACGGATGTTTAAGATTTTTTACACAGATTAAAAAATAAGTATTTCAAAATAATTAATATATATTAAGAAATAATTTTACTAAAATATCCATATTTTTTTAATCCCAATAAATATATCATTAATTTTTTTAAGACAACATCATTTATTATAAGATAAAATTGAAATAGATATTTGAATATATTATTAAAAAGTGATAAATAAATTTGAAACTTTTTTCAAAAGTTAAAATTATAGTCATTTTGAGATAAAGGGAGTACAAACATCAGTGTTAATACAAGACAAATTTTTAAGTGTACAAGATGGAGGTGTTCGTGGGATTAGGTGATGTAGTTAATCTATTCGTGATTTATTTAAATTCAATACATTAAATGCTTGGTTAAATTTTAATTAGGTTAAGCAATTACTTTTAATATTTGAAAGTGAAATTTATTATCACTTGAGGTCCTTGAAAGTATTGAAATAATTGTTTGACAAGAAAAGTATTTTAATTTTAAAAAGTTGTTGAAAGGACAATTTGTCTGCCACTTTTTTTCTGCCATATCATTTATTTTAAAATCAAATAAATAGTACTGCATTTGTTTTTATTATTTTAAAATTTTAATTTGCCTATACATTAGAATAGATCAATAATTAATATATTATTAGTTGAATAATATATATATTAATATTTAAATTTTTTACACTATTATATGATTATAAATGCCGTAAGCAAAAAAATATTGATTTTAAGTGGTTTAGAGGGAAAAAGTGTATATTAACTTTTACTTACTTTTTTAATTCACACTATTTTTTCTAGTTTGAGTATTTATGAATGAAAGAAAATATAATTAAGAGATAACACTTTATTAAAAATGATTAGCTAATTTTTTTAGTAAATATTATTTATGATCAAAATTATTATGAATGAAAAAAAGTAATTAAGAATTAACACTTTATTCAATTCAGTCCTGTAACCTAGATAAAAAAACGTGAAAAACTTTTTTTTAGAGTAAAAAAAAAAGTAAAAACCTAAAAACTAGTACATGTAGCTTTTCACCAAACTCAGGAACAAATGTAAATTTCCTGTGAAGCAAGAGTGCAACACAAAATCAAACATGGTATTGGTGAAAGCTTCATCACACTTATAATACAGTAATAAAAAAATTATTAATCTTTACCATAATTATCTTTTTTTTTTACAAATTTACCATAATTCTCTTAGAAAGTACTATATTATAAATAATTTATAATTATTAACACTACAAAGGGGTAGAATGGTAGGGGATAAATTTTTTCATATCTGATAATCATGATTCTCATTCTTAAGAATAAATAAAATTTGTTTGATTAATTATTGAAAATATTTAGATAAATTTTCATTTTTCCTTCTGTTTAAATCTAAGGCCTTGAGAATTTAGTTGTTTGCTTTCTTGATGAGGCAGGCTTTTGACGCACCATGGCCCATAATTCAGGCAAATGCTATATACTTCTGGAGCAGCATGCTCTCTCTATCTGACAATCAGTATATTTTAGCTGTTTATCATTCACAGGTATTTCCAGGATGTGCTCGCAATTTTTGGGTGTTTCAGCTAAAACTGAAGTTTCACCATATTTGTTTGTATCTTCTTTTAGGTCTTTGATATGCTGGTGGGAAAATTGAGTCCATCACCTGATGCTGTCGTTAGAGCAACAAGTTCTGCTGCTCTGGGCTTGTTGCTGAAATCCTCCCATTTATGTCATGTGAAAGTCACCTGATATTGGTAAATCCCGTTGACGTTCGTGTACAGTGTTTGTGTTAGCAATGGCCTCTTCTGTACTTTATCCATTTTTTTTGTTGTAAAGCTTGAAATAGACCATTTTTCTTTGTAATGTACATTTATGTTATGATCGTGTAAATTATTGTATATTAGTTACACTTGAAACTCTACATCACAGAGATTTATGTACATTTCATTATTTGTTTTAATATTTTATATTAAAAATTAATAGATAACCAAGTTATTTTAAATATTTGGTGCTCTTCTGCTTCCCTATCTCTTGCTCTGCTTATATATATATATATATATATATATATATATATATATATATATATATATATATATATATATATATATATATATATATATAAACAACAATATAGTAAACTTCATCAGGATTTATTTGAGCCGCTTGTATGTGAAAATATTTCCAATGTTTTAGGTGTTGTGCTAATTTCTGTAAGAAATTAACGATGTAAGGTGTTCAGAAACAGTCTTTTTGTAATGAATATGACACCCTTGCTTCATTAAATTAGTGTAAAAAAAATGTAGCCGTCTTTTGCAAGGTATCAGGGAGGGAAATTTTATATTCCCATAAAGTTATGAATAATACTGCATAAGTTACTGCTTACTGATAATTGTTATCCATATTTTTGCACTTAAATTATATAATAATTATCTCATTTCTATTATTTAATTTTTTGTTTGATCCAAAAATATAGAAATTTAGGTTTTTTTGATTTTTAGCTTAAAAAAGTTGAAGTTAGGGAATTTTATAATGTTTAGCTTTATTTTGTAGACGTTGGGTAGAACAACAATGGACTGAAATATGTGTGAAGAATTGGAGCAGCCCGTTGTCGGTGTGTGCTTAGCGTGAGAAGCTCAACTTAAAGAAACACGTGTAAAACTGGTGATTTTTCAAATCAGTTGTACTGTGTATGTGTGTTCAATGCATACATGTAAGCTTAACGCAATGTCACTTAAGTCAACTGTATAAGCACAAACACTGTAGCGTTCTTGTCGTGCGGTTAAAAGAGGTCTTGTTCATTGGACAAAGAGAGATATCCTAGGATATTTTTCCTAGAGACAATAGTCACTTTGAAAGCTCTTTTCTTTTCTTATTTTGGGTCTAGTGACTAATTTACTCATTATTATTGGGGGTTTGAATACCAAAAATTTCTGTAATGTAATGTTTTCTATTATTCATTTAATATTATTTTAGTATTATCACTTCCTTTCTATGTTTATTATTTTATTCATGATTTGATCACTCATATATATTTGTGTTGTGTGTTAATAATTGGAAAATATTTTTACACTAAAAATTTAAAAGAACTTTTAAATAATTCATATTTAAGGATAGGATGGTGTTTTTAAATAATCTTGTTTATACATCTTTTATCATTAAAGAAGTTATTTGGTTTAACTTTCCAAAAAATTGAGTGAAATGAGACTTAGATTCTTTCACATGAAAGATTATGACAATAATAAATTAATTGGTGAAGGTAATAATTGAAATAACTTTAAATAATGAAAAAATTTTAACACATAAAAGTAATATATATAAAGGTAATTAATTGGTAAAGGTAATAAATTAATGTTGTTCCAAGTAGGGTAAGGAAAAGACCATCTAACGAGTTGTTTGGTATTGTCGTACATGAATTAGATGGATCATGGAACGAACAGTCACGAAAGGTTGTTCCGAAAAGGACAGCGTCCTAAGAGCAACTTAAACCAATGTTATTAGTCTTCCCACCCCTAACTTTTTCAAAAACCAAAATAAGATGCTTACACTCGTGTCCAGGGAAAGAAAATTCCAAGAATCTAAAGGAATGAATGAGGTATGAAAGTTAATTGATATGAAATGAGATAAAATATTCAAATAAAAGTAGAATATAAAAATATGAGACTTTTACCAATTTTTAAAACTTTCGTCTTAAATGCACTCAAGTATAATCAAACCAAATATTACCTAATATCCATACACGAATTTTGGAGTGATACCTGTTCAAGAAATTTTTGTAATATATATTTTTATTTTCTTATTTACAATATTCAATTTTATAATTTTTATTATATATATTATTTTTAATTCCTTAGTGCACTCGTCAGTATTCTTATCTATAAGCAACAAGAACGTTTTACGTGTTGTAGAAGTCCATATATGAATTTTAAAGAATCAAAAAGTGTTTTTTTATATAAAAAATGTAGCATTTAGTCTTACAAATATTTCAATAATTTTCTAATAAAAAGCTTCCATTTATTGATTTACTATCTAATGCCTTTAAAATACTCATTTGCAAGACTCAATTTTTTAGGCTTGTTTGTTATGAACTCAAATCCAACCAATGTTGGCAGGTTTAAAAGAATGAAACTAAATCAAATCAGAAAAATTGTGAGAAGAACTAAATTTACCAAATAATATTTTTTAGAGAACTCAACAAATCAAACCATGTTGGATTGAATTATTTATATTTAATCTTTGCGAATCCTTTTTTTTTTTTTTAATTTATATGTGATTTCATATTTTAGTTTGCCTTATTCTAATTAAGTTTATTTATATTTAGTTTTTATAGTTTCTAAATTGTTAAAATTAATGGGAATGTAACAATGATGTGACATCATATTAATTTGTACATATTAACAGAAAAATGTATAAAACATTTAAATAATAATGATGAAGATTAAGAAAACAATTAAACCTGTATTTTTTTAATCTGTGTCTTTTGTTAATCAAATAAAAAATATGCTAACGAATATTTTAAAAATTGAGGAAAAAAAGACTATATTCAAAAGTTGAACAATTATGAAATACAACAAACAAAAGTGTTATATAATACATCACATTAATCCACTAGGATCGATATAATGATCAAGGATTGAGGTAGTATACATAAATTATACATTTTAATTTTAGTGCGATTATTATACACTGAAATGGCACACATCACATTCTTTAGCTTGTATATACTTGATGATACTAAAAAAATAGTGAATTTGTAAGATGGAATTTGGGGAATAATTCTTTTAAACGTTTTTCCAATATTTTAATATTCTTAAAATATAATAATTTTGTGGCCAGAAATTCCGTGTATTAATTGAAGTGGTGCAAAAAGCTCAGAACTTGTCACGTATAGTTTGGTTGGGATCTTATTTATTCGGAGAATGTTGTCCCTGTCTTTTTTTTTTTTTTTTTACAAGAGTGGTCCCTGTCTTAAACCTTAATAAATAATAATAATTTTTTATAACGTGTTTAGAAATTAGGTATTTACGTCGTCACTCATGGTGAGATAAACTTAAATTCTTCTGTAACTATTATTTGATTGGAACACAATCCCTTTCATCTAAATTTGTGTGATCACAAATAAAAACAGATATTCTAGAAAAAGTACAATACTCATAATATATTTTTTTCGTTATGACTCCATTACGAGCTGAGGCCCACATAAAAAAGCAACAACTGACAGCACAATTATCTTTTACATTGGTGGGTAAGAGTGTGAATCAAGTGGAGTTATTTTAGGATGTGTACATCTTAATTAAATGTTTTTTAAAATTTTGTATCATATATAATAATTATATCAAAATTACTTTTAGTAAAAGATAATTATGTTCTTAGACCAAAAAGCATAGAACTCTATCTTCACATGGCTTCTCTTTTCCTTTTTGTTTGAGTCTCCGCAGAGAAATCTGTGATAAAAAAAAGCCTGTTACACCATCCACGGGATAGTACTAGTCCCATTCGTGCACCGCAAGCACGTACTACAAATAATCCCACGCTGATTGCGTATGCTCTTACATCATCAGCACCTAACAATAAGTTCCACAGTCCCCAAACAATGCCACACTTTATACTCTTATAAGATGGAACAATCAAGCACACTCCAAAGAGTAACACCAAACCACACATAAAAAAACATAGTGAGATATTACTAGTTTACTACCCATGCAATGTAATTTTGTTTATGTGTGTATGTATTTATATTATACTCCTCAATATATATATATATATATATATATATATATATATATAATTTTTATTTATTATATCATAAATAAATGTAATTATAAATATTAATTGTGCCATTGATATGTTAGTTAATTTTTATATAAATTTTATAATTTAAAAAATGAAATAACGTACGTACAAAAATAAAAAGGGATGAAACATGAAAACATGAATTTCATTTCTATGTAATACATCAGTGGAAAGGGATGAAAAACTCTAAGGATGACTAAATCTAGAATCAAGAAATAATCTCATAGTAACTTTAAAGTTTGAGAGGATATTTAGAAATTTTATTGGAGAGTGAAATGTTCTAATTATATTTTTAACAACAGAGTTAAAAAGGGATATTAAAGACATGTTTTTATTAAAAAAAATAGAATTTATAAAATAAATAATGTAGAAATTAGAAATGAGAAATAATTTTACAACTTTAATTTGTATAATATTTTTTATAACGTGTATGTTTAGCAATGAGAAATTAGAAAAAAGTACATCACATTTTCATTATACTTTTTTTGTCTAGTACAGACCTAAGGTTTTTTTTTCTTTCTATCCCTTTTTTTATGAAAAATATTATAAAAGAAAAGTTATATAAATTAAAGATAGCTAGAGTATTTCATCTTAGGTTTATGGAGGCGAAGAGGCGCCACAGATAACAAGAGGCACTAAGCTAACCACATGCAAGAAGAACTGCCAGTCCAGATTTTCTTGGCACTTCTCTTTCTCTCTTTGCGTCTCGGCAGAGAAATTTGTGATGTAAAAACTTCTTAAGTCGACCACACGATGCTATTGGCATCCCATCAGCACAATCACGTACTTACTCACTTCACTTAATCCAATTCTCATTGCATATGCTCTTACGTCATCATCACAAATATAGGTGTCTAAAAATTAGTTCTATAAAAAATCAAATTAAACTGGTTAAAAATTGTTTAAACCGGTTTAATTTTATATTCAAACAATCAAATTAGTTTAAAAATCCGTTTAAAATCAAATTGATTTTGAATTAAATTAATTTTTAATTAATTTTAAACTGATTATAAGAATCAAATCAATTTTAAATTAGTTTTCGAACTATTTTATTCAAATAAAAAAATATTTAAGTTAAAACCAATTCAATCAACCAATCGATTTTGTGGAAACAATTTGATTAATCGAATTGATTTTATAAAACAATACAATCCTTTTTTCTTGAATTATTTTGAAAAAAAATCGATTCAATTTATATTCGATTACAATCTATTTCAATCAGGACCAGTTTTTTTAGAAACTCCTACTCACAAACTGTGTCACTCTTTATAAAAATAGGAACAGCAATCAAGCACACAATGCAAAGAGCAACAACGTGACTTACTACATCTAATTTCATTTGCCTCTTTTAGTAGCCATGGTTTTCCAAACAAACAATAATCCTCACTTTATCTTGTTTCCCTTAATGGCTCAAGGCCATATCATCCCCATGATGGACATAGCAAGACTATTGGCTCACCGTGGTGTGATTGTTACAATATTCACCACCCCAAAAAATGCATCACGTTTTAATTCTGTTCTTTCTCGTGCTATTTCATCAGGCCTCCAAATCCGCCTAGTACAACTCCACTTTCCATCCAAAGAAGCAGGACTACCTGAAGGGTGCGAGAATTTCGACATGGTAACATCAATCGATATGGTGTACAAAATGTTCAATGTCATCAACATGCTCCATAAGCAAGCAGAGGAGTTTTTTGAAGCACTAACACCCAAACCAAGTTGCATAATCTCTGACTTTTGCATTCCTTGGACTGCTCAAGTAGCTCAAAAGCATTGTATTCCAAGGATTTCGTTCCACGGATTTGCTTGCTTCTGCCTCCATTGCATGCTCATGGTACACACTTCAAATGTTTGTGAAAGTACGGCTTCAGAATCCGAGTACTTCACCATCCCCGGCATACCTGACCAAATTCAAGTTACCAAAGAGCAGATACCTATGATGATCTCAAATTCAGATGAAGAAATGAAGCACTTTAGGGAGCAGATGCGTGATGCTGACATAAAGTCATATGGGGTAATCATAAATACTTTTGAAGAGTTGGAGAAGGCGTATGTGAGGGATTACAAGAAGGTGAGAAATGATAAGGTGTGGTGCATTGGTCCTGTTTCATTATGTAACCAAGATAATTTGGATAAGGTTCAAAGAGGCAACCATGCCTCAATTAATGAGCACCATTGCTTGAAATGGCTAGATTTGCAGCCACCAAAGTCTGCGGTTTATGTTTGTTTTGGAAGCTTGTGCAATTTGATTCCTTCACAACTTGTGGAGCTGGCCTTGGCCTTGGAAGATACTAAGAAACCATTTGTATGGGTCATTAGGGAGGGAAATAAGTTCCAAGAGTTGGAAAAAAAATGGATCAGTGAAGAAGGGTTTGAGGAAAGGACCAAAGGGAGAGGCCTTATAATTCGAGGTTGGGCTCCACAAGTGCTAATATTATCACACCCTTCCATTGGAGGATTCTTAACACACTGTGGTTGGAATTCAACACTTGAAGGGATAAGTGCTGGCGTGCCAATGATTACGTGGCCTCTATTTGCTGATCAATTTTTGAATGAGAAGCTCGTCACTCAAGTGTTGAAGATTGGTGTGAGTGTTGGGATGGAGGTTCCCATGAAGTTTGGAGAGGAAGAGAAGACAGGGGTGTTGGTTAAGAAGGAAGATATTAAGAGGGCAATATGCATTGTGATGGACGATGATGGAGAAGAAAGCAAAGACAGAAGAGAAAGGGCAACCAAACTCAGTGAGATAGCAAAGCGAGCAGTTGAAAAAGAAGGCTCTTCTCATCTTGACATGACTTTGCTTATTCAAGACATCATGCAACAATCAAGTAGCAAGGAGGAAGTAAGGACGAGCCTTAAAGAGTCGCAATTTTCTTGTAACGCTTGATTTTTTCAAGGCTTAAATCTAATTTCAGTCTTTTTTATTTTTTTAAATTCTTAATTTTAGTTCCTCTATTTTAAAATAGACATTTAGTGTCCATATTTTAAAAATCTATAATTTTAGTTTTCTTATTTTAAAATAGAGCCATTTAGTATTTCAGTTTTATAAAATTCACAATTTTAGTTCTTCTATCAAATTCAGAAAGCATTTATTGGTAAAAAATTAATATGATGTGACTTAAATTTAATGGCATGACATGAAATTATTTGTTTGATCTAGGTTATATATAGTCAGTATTAATCTCTTAACCATCACACTTTTGGTATGACAGAATTATCAATATAGCGAATTTTACAAAAATTAGGAACTAAATATTTCTCTTTTAAAATAAGAGGATTGAAATTAGGGATTTTTTTTTATGTATGAAGTATGACAGAATTATGGAATTAGGGATGAAGTATGACATATTTAATCTTTCTCTTTTATGTATGAGATTAGGGTTCTCTTTTAAAAGTATGATAGAATTATTAATATTGCGAAATTATGGATATTAAAAATTAGTAAATTATTTTATTTTTTATGTATGAAGTGTTTGATTTGTTTTAACTATATATTTTTACATGCTCATTTTATTTATGTTATTTTTATACATATTATATACATTTTATTAGGGTGTTAGTAACACATTTTTTAATATTTATCTTAACACAACTTTGTAATTAGTTAAAATTTATTGGAAATTTCAAAATCTTGATAAAGAGACATTAAATATAATGTGAGACCTATGCTTTTTATAATTCTAAAGGAATTTTAATCAATAAGAGAAATAGTGTTCAAAAGAGTGTGTTGTTAGTATTTTTTTTTTTATATATACCAACAAGATTGGATCTAACCGAAGCGTGATGAGTCCTAATTTGAGAATATTTAGTGTTTGATCATACCTCAAATTTGATTGTTTTTGAAGGAGAATACATCTGGACAAAAATACATATTTTTTATGGTTAAAAAGATGAGAAAAAAATAAATTTGAATTTCTTTTTATCGTAAAAAATATAAGTGTGAGGATAACCCAAAAAAATGAGTGGGACATGGAATGATTTCTTTTGTGAATCATAATAATTTTAATTATTTTATTCGAAATATACTTCTTTGCGAAGTGACTTAATTTCGAAATATCCTGGAATGATAACCGAGGACATCTAACGAGAATGGGAAATAAAAGGGAGAAGATGAGGCAGTATATATATATATTCTCAGTTTCATTATATTGTATGTTAGCTGCACAAGCTGTTCCTAATTCTTCATTAAAATGTAGGGTATATTTATCAATGTACTGTTTTTTTTTTAACTAATTATATTCATAATCACAGGCATGAAGCTGTTTTGTAGTGGCATAGTTATTTTTTTAGGGTTTTTAAAATTGTGAGAAAGAATATATATATATATATATATATATATATATATATATATATATAAAATCATCTCTCTCTTACATCGTTTATTTGCAGAGGATTTAATGCAGAATATAGTTGCTATAAAGAGTGTACTAGCTAGATATGCATTGAGATGGTGTCCCAAGCTTAAGATTATTTTTAATATCTTTGTTGCTTAAGGTGTGTTTGTTTCATGGATATTTTTTTTAGTTCCAAGGAATATTTTTTTCTTGAAAATATAACATTAAAATGTTATTCTTAGGTATTATTAAAAATATATTTGGTTAATTATTAAAATTGGTTGAGATTATTTTTTATATTTTAAAGAATGATTAAAACACATGTTTTAGTTGAGTTATTTTTTCCTAGGAATATATATCATAATTACCAAAATATTCTTATTAAAAAAACTCTCAAAATACCCCTTGTTTTCTCCCCATGTGTTGGACGATTACAATAATTGAGAGAGAAGTAAGAATTGTCTATTAAAAAGGAGCATTGAAGAAAAATGTAAAATTATCGTAAAATGTTGAAATAAAATTGATAGTAAGTCAAATTGTGGGAAAGCTAATTCAGCAGAAAAGAAATTTGCAGGATTAAAAAAAAGTTAAGCACAGATCATGAATAATCAATGAGAGAGTAGTAATATATAATGGTTAGTAAGAAAGTATATATCAAATTTTACTCATAAAAAAGTATTCTTGTCTCATGAAAATAATTTTTTCGTCTCCTTTGTCGAAACTAAATATTGATATATATTATATAGAATGTGGGATTATATCTTTTTAAAAATAAAATATACACAAGATAATTTTTTTAAGATCTCATAACAAATGTGAGATAATTTGTTCGATCTTATATTTCTGAGAATAATTAAATAGTCAAACGTGTCCTACGAATAAATTGGTGGGTATACAAGTGCAAGAGAGTATTAGAGAGAGTTATTCATCCAATATCTCTTTTTTTAAAAAAAAAAAATTGAAACTCAATGACCATCCAATATCTCTTTTCTTTTAAAAAAAAAACAAAGCAAAACATGAAGTTATTAATTTTAAAAATTTTCAATAATAAGCTCTTAAATTGTTAAATCCTGAGGTTGTTAACTTTAAGAAACGATACACAATTAATAGTGAATACGTAAGATGGGCAGATTGTTTTGCCTTTAGAAAAAAAAAACATGTCTGGGCAGATACATCGCAAAGAAAGTTGAAATTCCGTTGATTAATAAGGGGGTCACCAAAAACAAACGAAAGGGTGCAAAAGGCTTAAAACTTTCCACGTTCGGGATCTTTGTCGGGAGAATATTATTGTCCTTGCCTTGATTAATCTTAATAAATAATAACGCATATTTTAGGTTAACTTTTTTATTCCCTAAACAAAAGGTTAATTTTTTTTATAGCATTTTTATAATGTGTTTAGCCGCAATCACAAATTGTAGAAAATGTACAGCATTACATTTTGAAAATACTTTTTGCATCTTTTATGTCTCTATTCCATATCTCATTTTTTTTTCTTATCTAACTTCTATATCCTTTTCTTGTTATTATATATAAAAGCTATCATAACAAATTATATAAAAGTAACGTATTCCTATTTTCTTCTTAGTTTTATGGAGGTAAAGACGCCAGAGATACCTAGAAGCTGACCACATAAACCAATTGGTAGAGCACGAATACCTTTTATTTTTGTTTGTCGATCGGAACATATATAGAACTGAACCTTTTATCGTGACTTCTAGCTCTTAACCTTTGTGCTTGCGTCTCAGCAGAGAAATCTGTGATTCAAAAAGCCTCTTACATCGTCCACAAGATTTCCATCCAATCATCCGTGCACTACAAGCACGTGCAGACGTGCTTATTTAAAATAATCCAACTTTTATTGCATACGCTCTTACATCATCAACAACTAAGATGTTCGAGAACCCCATAAACTACGTCACTATTTATTATTATAAAGAGAGACAATCAACCAGATGCAAAGAGCAACCCAAAGCCACTCGAGAAAAGCAGCATAGTGAGATACTACGTATACTACGTAGTACTACACATTTCATTTGCCTCTTGTAGTAGCCATGGTTTTCCAAACAAACATTAATCCTCACTTCGTATTGTTTCCTCTCATGGCTCAAGGCCACATGATCCCCATGATGGACATTGCAAGACTATTGGCACGGCGTGGTGTGATTGTTTCCATATTCACCACCCCAAAAAATGCATCACGATTCAATTCTGTTCTTTCTCGTGATGTTTCATCAGGCCTCCCAATCCGGCTAGTACAACTCCATTTTCCATCCAAAGAAGCAGGACTACCTGAAGGGTGTGAGAATTTGGACATGGTAGCTTCAAACGATTTGTACAAAATATTCCACGCCATCAAGCTGCTCCATAAGCCAGCAGAGGAGTTCTTTGAAGCACTAACACCCAAACCAAGTTGCATAATCTCGGACTTTTGCATTCCTTGGACTGCTCAAGTAGCTGAAAAGCATCATATTCCAAGGATTTCATTCCACGGTTTTTCTTGCTTCTGCCTCCATTGCCTGTACCAGATACACACATCAAAGGTTTGTGAAAGCATCACTTCAGAATCCGAGTACTTCACTATTCCTGGCATACCTGACAAAATTCAAGTTACCAAAGAGCAGCTACCTGCAGGACTCTCTAATGAATTGAAGGACTTTGGAGAGCAGGTGATTGATGCTGACATAAAGTCATATGGGGTAATCATAAATACTTTTGAAGAGTTGGAGAAGGCATATGTGAGGGAATACAAGAAGGTGAGAAACGATAAGGTGTGGTGCATTGGTCCTGTTTCATTATGTAACAAAGATGGCTTGGATAAGGCTCAAAGAGGCAACCGGGCCTCAATTAATGAGCATCATTGCTTGAAGTGGTTAGATTTGCAGCAACCCAAGTCTGTGGTTTATGTTTGTTTTGGAAGCCTGTGCAATTTGATTCCTTCACAACTTGTGGAGCTGGCCTTGGCCATAGAAGATAGTAAAAAACCATTTGTATGGGTCATTAGGGAGGGAAGTAAGTACCAAGAGTTGGAAAAATGGATCAGTGAAGAAGGGTTTGAGGAAAGGACCAAAGGGAGAGGCCTTATAATTCGAGGTTGGGCTCCACAGGTACTAATATTATCGCACCCTGCCATTGGAGGATTCTTAACACATTGTGGTTGGAATTCAACACTTGAAGGGATAAGTGTTGGAGTGCCAATGGTTACCTGGCCTCTATTTGCTGATCAATTTTTAAATGAAAAGCTCGTTACTCAAGTGTTGAAGATTGGTGTGAGTGTTGGGGCAGAAGTTCCAATGAATTGGGGAGAGGAAGAGAAAACTGGTGTGTTGGTGAAGAAGAAGAACATTGAGAGGGCAATATGCATGGTGATGGACAATGATGAAGAAGAAAGCAAAGAGAGAAGAGAAAGGGCAACCAAACTCTGTGAGATGGCAAAGAAAGCGGTTGAAAAAGGGGGGTCTTCCCATCTTGACATGACTTTGCTTATACAAGACATCATGCAACAATCAAGTAGCAAGGAGGATGTAAAGTGTTGACGCCTAAGAGTCGCAATTTATATGTAGCGCTTGATGTTTTTAATGGTTAAATTTTTAAAAGTTTACTAAATTTTTTTCTTCTTCTTATGTAACTATCTTTCCTGGGTAATGTAATGAAAATGGGTACATGTCTTTTTCATGACAAGTATAGTGTATGGAATTTATTTTTTATGCATTTCACAAAACCATGAATGAAATTGATGGCTATATATGGTATTACAGCAAAATATAGAAGTTGTTTTGCTCTCCCATTTTTCTCTCCTCTGTTTGTGGTTTCTATTTTTCACGGTTCTGCTACTATTGTTGTATGTTCTAAACTTCTAATAGTGATGTCTACAGTGGTGTTCTAATAGATTATGTATCTGGAAAAATTGAGAGGAGAGTTAAACTTTGGTGAGAGATCAAATGGCTTTAAGGAGTAACGTTATCATCTTTATTGTTCTTCGAATTTTGAAGAAAAGTATCACATATAGACCGTAAAAAATAAGATCGTTTTTTTAAAGTTTTTTGGCTTATGGTAGTATGTTGATCAAGATAAACAAGTTTCACTATTGAGAGTTAATACTACAATAACTCAAATCAAGCTACATGAAGAGGAGACTATAAAGAAGGATAAATATTTTTTCATTTGTGCATTCAGCTTTGACAGAGGATAAATTTACAAGCATTACTCATATGGAAACAACATATAAGTCATAGTCAATCATTAATGTTACAATTGAACCTTAGTTATTTATTGATCATTAGCTAATGGTTAGTATAACACACCACTCTTTCTAGGTTAATTTTAGTTAATCATCAATGTTATAGTTATATTTTATTAAGCTTTGGTTAATCAATAGTGTTACACTCCTTACTTCTTCATGAATTATCAATGTTACAATTGGACCTAATTAAGCATAGCTCAATCATTAGTGTTTGGAGTAGGTTTCATTATGTCTTGGATATTCATTAATTTTATAATGGGGGACTTATTGAGCTTAATCAAACATCAATATAATACTTCATATTGTATTTATAAAGCTAAATTCTTATTCTTACTTATTATTTCTAATATATTTAAATATTTATTATATTTTCATATTTTAAGTTTATTTTGCACCAAAAAATATTATAATTTTTTTATTATTGAAAATTTTAATTATATAAACTGTGTATTATATTATCAATATTGATATTTTTAATTTTATATTATAGGATAAAATATGATTTTAGCCCTATAAAATATTTATTGAGTCATTATACTTATGTGAATAGTAATTAATGACAAAATATATAGAATTGTAAATAGAAACAACAGACAATAAACATACCGCAATGTTATTGTGAGAATCTCGATATGATACCTTCATATAGCACAGGCACAAGTTTCTTCAAAGCAACAAGTCTTCTACAACAACCAGCGGAAAAACTCTTTGAAGAGTTAACACCACTAGCAAGCTGCATAGTCTCTGAGTGTTTGCCATATGCAACCCAAATCGTAAAAAAAATCAACGTTCTAAGGGTTTCTTTTGTTGGAGTAATTTACTTCTGTCTTTTGTGTATGCATAATATAACCACTCATACTGTTAGGGAGAGCATAACATCTGAGTCAGAGTGCTTTGTTCTGCCTGGTATCCCTGACAAAATTGAGATTACCATAGCACAGGCTGGACAACCCATGAACGAAAGCTGGAAAAGATTAATGAAGAATTTGGGGAAGCTGAAATGTCTAGTAACGGGGTAATCATGAATTGGCCCTGTGTCTCTAATTAACAAGGATCATTTGGATAAGGCTCAAAGAGGTAAGGCCTCAATTGGTGTGTCCCAACACTTAGAATGGCTTGATTGTCAGAAGTCAGGGACTGTAATCTATGCATGTCTTGGAAGCCTTTGCAATTTAACAACACCCTAGTTGATAGAGCTTGGTTTGGCCTTGGAAGCATCGGAAAGACCCTTCATTTGGGTTATTAGGGAAGGAGGTAATTCAGAAGAATTGGATAAACTAGTTAACGAATTGAGAAGTGTTATAATTGTGTGACAAGTAGTAAAGTAATCGGAAATCCGAGTGTTTGTATTTAATTGATGCAAACTTAATTATAAAGCAATGAAAGGAAAATAATAGATAAGAGATAAGATAAATATTTAAAGATAAAAATAAAAGATAAAAAGATAAAATATTTGAATTAAAAGATAATAAAGATAAAAGAAGATAGAAGATAAAGAAAGATAAGATAAGATGAAATTTAAAGTAGAGAAGATAAAATGAAAAAATAACAGAAAATTAAACAACAACTTTAATATTAAGGGACTATTCATAATAAGATAATATTGGGTGTTAGTAGACCAAAACTACTTATGATATCATGTTTTCTAATTTCTTGTTTTCACCCATATCTGCTAAAATATCTTATCTTTAATTTTCCATACGAAAGGTCTAATTTATTTATAACCAACTGCATTAAGACAAGAGATGCACAATTACGTGGACAAAATAAATATATTAAGATAGTCTTTCCCAATTCTTTAGAAAATAACCATTTTTCAATGTACTATTCTCTAAATAAACAATATATGAAAACAAAATAACATTAATTAGATAATAGACAAAAGATTACATCATGGCTATGAAAGACTTTACACTTTAAGGGGTTGATATAGATGAAAGAAAGTGATAGATAACTAATACAAAAAAATGGGTAAATGGTTAAGGAAAGAGGGGTTTTCGCTAAAGGAGAGACTCGGACTTTAGATTTCTGCACTAGTTCTGAGAGTTGATATGTCTTTCCTTTTTAGCTTGACTCTCTTTTTATAGGCGTGGACTTGGGTTTGATGCAAAAAATCTTCCTTATTTATATTTTTAATATTTTTTTGATTTTTTTTATTTTAATTTTTCTTTTTCATATCTATAAATCATAAATAAGAAAATATTAATTTATATTATTTAAGTAAAAACTAAATGCTAAATAAATATTTTTAAAAATATTTTCAATATATTTTTATTATAAAAAATAACTCATATTTAATCGTTATCAAAAGTAACAGAAGTGGATTAAGGAATATGGATTTGAGGAAAGGACCAATGCTAGAAGCCTTCTCATTCGGGGTTGGGCTCCTCATATTAATATTATCTCACCCTGCTATTGGAGGGTTCATAACACAGTGGTTGGAACTCTACCTTAGAAGCAATTTGTGCTGGGGTGCCAATGCTTACAAGGCCACTTTTTGCGGATCAGTTTTTGAATGAAATTCTAGTCGTGCATGTACTAAAAGTTGGAGTGGAAATTCCGCTTACATGGGATAAGAAAGTGGAAATTGGTGTGCAATTGAAGAAGGAAGATGCTGAAAGGGCAATAGTAAAGTTGATGTATGAGACAAGTGAAAGTGAAGAAAGAAGAAAAAGGGTGAAAGAACTTGCTGAGATGGCTAAAAGAGCGGTAGAGAAAGCGGGTTCATCTCATTCTAATATGACCTTGCTTATCGAGGAAATCATGCAAAAAACCAAGAGAGATGTGTGATAATCTCATTTATTGCCAGAAACCAATTTGAAGTAGAAGGCCAAACTTTGTAATTTTTCACTTAATTATTATTATCTATCTTTTAAATGCTGTTCGGTGTCCATGACCTCTTTCAAATTTGCGAATTATCAATCTTTTCTTTTCCCGAGAGCCGAATTATCTCTCTTTGGAATGGTGTACCATGACCTCTTCCAAAATTTATTTATAACTAAACTCAATTATTCAAACTCTGTTTTTTGTTTTTACTGTATGCCCATTCACCAGGCCTGCATCAATATATCTCTTTTGAAAGGATAAAAGGGAGAGTGTGTTCTGTTGTATTCCTTTGTCATTTTGACAGACATACAGGGCTTGTTTGATTTTCTTTTCTTTTTTATTTTAAAAACTGTTTCTTAAAATAATTTTACTTTACTTAAAACATAAATTTATCATGCATAGTTTATTAAATTTTGAAAACAGTTTATAAAATAAGTATTTTAAAAATAAAAATCAAACACACTTTAACTATACAATATTTTTATTATTATTTTAAAGGGGGCGAGTCTAAAACATATAAACCTAAACAAACACATTACCAAGAAATAAAGGGGAAGGTGAGGAAGGAGGAAAAAGGAAAAGAGTGGAAATGAGTTATTTGGTAGGTGAAAATAAAGAGAAATGTTTTTAAAAAAATTATGTAATTGGATCCACCAAAAAAAAATTCACGCTTAACTACGCGGATATGCATAAAATTGTGCCACCCACATGCTGTAATCGATTATGTGTGGGTTTGTTTCGGCGTAAAAAAACACACGTATTTACTTATTTTCACGTTCAACTTGAATAAGGACGCATAAATTACAAAGGAGAGCGTTAGTTTGGATGTGGATCGGTGGATTCGATTGCTTTGACATATATCCAAACACGTTATATGATGATTCCACGTATAATCAATTAACACAATGTCTTTTTTTACGAAAAACGCACCAAAAGCCACCCGATTTTGCTTTAGAATTAATAGGCAGAGAGCGTCTTGTTGTTGTGTATTCCTTTCTTTTACTTTCTTTCTAACACGGAAAATTCTACGGTGAACAAGGAGTTTGAGCAACACCGCTTTCTAACATGGTGATGTCAAAGCTCAACTAACTAATTATTGGACTTTTTATAATTTTATAATTGATTAAATCTTATGCGTTAATAATTTATAATATATTTAACAATCACAATTCATAGTTCACCTGTAAGTGAACCACTTATTGTGTTCTTCACGGTAGAATATTTGCCTTCTTACATTACCAAAATAGTAATAATAAATATTTATTTCTTTTTTAAATAAAACAATATCAAAATTATTTTTTTTTCATTTTTTTTCAACCAAATCATTTCTACTCTTTTTTTTTTTTCACTTCCATTCACTCCCCATTCCTCGCAGTCAAACTGTACAGGTGAGACTTGGGAGACAGAACCATGCATGACATGCATCCTGCAAAATGAAAAAGAAGCGCATGTGACCGTGAAGGGATTTAGAAAATACAGTTCTTTTTTTATATGAATCAAGAAAATTAAACAAATTTAACTACTTAATTAATATAAAATTAGATATTTTTGTTTATATTTGATCGAGTCCAGATAAAATATAACTTTTTTTTTACTGCCCACATAAAGTATACTAATAAACATTGAAGTATTGAATTATTTTATTTTGACTTTTTTTTTATATCGCAATAATATGCTTGTGTAAATAAATATTGAAATCTTGATTAGTATGGTTGTTGGTTGCTTTAAATAATTAAGGCTCCCATGGCCGGCATATATGCCATCGACAAAAGGGACATTTCTAATGACGATACATAAAAATAAAATTAACTTTCCAGCTTCGTGTATTTGTTCCAACAGATGATGCAAAACTAAAAAGACAAAAGACAGGGAAATTTTCAATGCACTGTCTCATAATCCAACGCAAATTGTGTAGCACTTGCATCAACAGTAGAGCGATGTATAAAAATAGAAGTAAAAAAAAAATAGTTATATGAATGCTCTAAAAAGATGTTAGAATTTCTCCACACATTGCGATTAATTAATTTACATGGTCCAATAATTATATATATACCGGGCATTATTCTCACTCTAATTACGACTCTTGCCGGCTTGCGATCGACAAAAAGGATTGGACATTGCGATATATAACAACAAAACTTTCCAACTTCATCTATTTGTTTCAACAGAAGATGCAAAACCAAAAGCGACAAATGGCACCGAAATTTGCAATGCACTTCTCATAATCCAAGGTGCTAACGTAATTGTGTAGTATGCTCTTACATCAGCAATAGAACCATGAATGAGGAATATAAATACTGTAAAAATAAACAAGCTGAAGTCGATTCATTTTGTCATCATATCTTTCCACAACAAGAATAATGGGTGCCCAAGAACAGCAACTCCACTTTGTCTTGTTTCCATTGATGGCACAAGGCCACATGATCCCCATGATGGACATTGCAAAAATATTGGTGCACCGCAATGTTATTGTGACTGTAGTCACAACACCGCATAATGCTGCTCGTTTCACTTCAATCTTTGATCGTTATATTGAATCTGGATTTCAAATCAGATTAGCTCAACTTCAATTCCCATGCAAAGAAGCTGGAGTCCCAGATGGATGCGAGAATCTCGATTCCATACCTTCACTTGGCATGGCCGCGGGTTTCTTCAATGCAACAAACTTTCTACGTGAGCCAGCGGAAAAACTGTTTGAAGAGCTAACACCACCACCAAGCTGCATAATCTCTGATATGTGTTTACCATACACAAACCACATTGCTAAAAAATATAACATTCCCAGGATTTCATTTGTCGGAGTAAGTTGCTTCTATCTCTTTTGCATGTCTAATGTACGCATCCATAATGTTATGGAGGGAATAGCTAATGAATCGGAGCACTTTGTTGTGCCTGGTATTCCTGACAAAATTGAAACAACCATGGCTAAGACAGGACTAGCAATGAATGAAGAAATGCAACAGGTCACTGATGCAGTGTTTGCAGTTGAAATGGAAGCTTATGGGATGATCATGAATTCATTTGAAGAGTTGGAGCCAGCATATGCAGGTGGATACAAGAAGATGAGAAACGATAAAGTGTGGTGTTTGGGACCACTGTCATATAGCAACAAGGATCAATTGGATAAGTCTCAGAGAGGTAAAAAGGCCACAATTGACGAGTACCACCTGAAGAGCTGGCTTGATTGTCAAAAGCCAGGGACTGTAATATATGCATGCTTTGGAAGCATATGCAATTTAACAACACCACAGTTGATAGAGCTTGGTTTAGCCTTGGAAGCATCAGAAAGACCCTTCATTTGGGTTTTCAGGGAAGGAAGTCAGTCCGAAGAATTGGGGAAATGGGTTAGTAAAGATGGATTTGAGGAAAGAACCAGTGGTCGTGGCCTTCTAATTCGGGGTTGGGCTCCTCAGTTACTAATATTATCACACCCTGCTGTTGGAGGGTTCATAACACACTGTGGTTGGAACTCTACCTTAGAAGCAATATGTGCTGGGGTGCCAATGGTTACATGGCCACTATTTGCTGATCAGTTTTTGAATGAAAGTCTAGTTGTGGAAATATTACAAG
Source organism: Glycine max (assembly GCF_000004515.6). NCBI lineage: Eukaryota > Viridiplantae > Streptophyta > Magnoliopsida > Fabales > Fabaceae > Glycine > Glycine max. The sequence continues at coordinate 41,029,236 of NC_016090.4, forward strand.
TTGGAGTGAAGGTTGGGGTGGAGAGTCCTGTGACATGGGGCAAAGAAGAGGAAGTTGGTGTGCAAGTGAAGAAAAAAGATGTTGAGAGGGCGATCACAAAGTTAATGGATGAGACAATCGAACGAGAGGAAAGAAGAAAGAGGATAAGAGATCTTGCTGAGAAGGCTAAAAGAGCCACAGAGAAAGGGGGATCATCTCATTCTAATGTGACCTTGCTTATCCAGGACATCATGCAAAAAATCAAACGAGATGTATGATGATATCAGCTTTCAGTACTAATTTGAAATAAAAGGCCAAACCTTGTAGTTTTTCACTTAATTCTCTAGCTTTTGAATACATGATCATGATCTCTTTTAAATTTATTGCCAGTTTGTGCAAGTCATACAATTTTTTAGGAGATTATTTTGTCTCAGCAGTACTGAATTTGCAGTTCGTGTTTGTATTCACGTTTCATCACCTAAAATCATGTTAAAATGCTGACTAATGAAATTTCAAAAAGATATTCAATTATTCACCCGTTTGATCATATGTTAAGGAATTGATTCCTAATCTAAAATTAATTTTCAATCAATTTCAATGTCATCAGAAGGATGTAATTTGATTAGCCCAGAGGAAATGTCATTTTCAATGTTTTGACTTGGTTTTCCAATGAAGTTGGATCATATACGACAGCTTTTGTTAATGCCAGCTACATGGGCCTGCGACAATATTTTATTTAGGATAAACGGATTGGCTTCTTCTGTTTGTATTCCCCCTGTCAGTTATAATTAGACAGACATATAGAATGAAAATTCATTTGCGCTAAGCAACAAGTAATAAACAAATAAGCGTGGAAACAAGACAGAGAGACAACCAAATTTTTGTATTGGGAGCCCCTTTCTGTGTTGGGGTCCATTTCTACACAATCAGCTAATACAAGTTTTAAAACCTCATTTTATTTTTTTACTTTTCCTCCAATATATTATGCTTGGATCGATTTATCCTTTTGTAGGGAGAAGTCTCGTTGAAAAAAAAGAAAGATGAGTGCAACGCTATCTTAAAAGAAAGTGTATATTATGATTTTGATTTCCAGAAATCAACATTTTGATTTAGCTACTATAAATAAAGGCTGAAATAGTGTATTGTTAGAGTTGGAATTAAAGTGTCTAAATACAAGCTATATAAGTTTTTGAAAAAAATTCTCTCTTAAATACAAAATGGATACATAAAATGCAATCTGCATGCGGCAATCTTTGATGATCAAAACCAATTTGGAGCTGGCATTTGTTTTCGAGATGTTGCAGGAGATTTCATCAAAGCAAAAACAGCTTTCTCTCATGGTATTCCAACTCCGGCAGAGGCAGAAAGCTGGGCTCTTCTCCAAGCTATCCAATGGGCAGCACATCTTGGTTATGAAAGGGTAGTTTTTGAGAGCGATTGTAAACTGGTTGTTGACTATGTCACTCATGACACCAATGGTATATGAGTACATCTAACTTGCATGTTCTTATAGCAAAATGTAGAGCAAGCCTTTTATGAATTCCAAAGTTTAGGACGAGTTTTTATTAGAGGACAAGTTTTATTACAGCATCTCTAATGAGTGTACTTACATTAGTTACTTAACTTTAAGTAAGGTTGCTTAAATTTTTTTCTCACTAGAATATATGAGGTGAAGTTACTAATATATGTATTGTTGTTTAACAATATTATACTATAAATAACATATTTTTAAGTATTGTAAGATCTCATTTAGCCTATAAAATATTGAGATGTGGACCTATAATTACTTGGTACTGGTTGGTACAAATATTATTAGCATAGCATTATTCTCAATCTAATTACAACTCTCGTGGGCGGCTTGTGATCAACAAAGGACATGCTGATACATACAAATAAAAACTTTCCAACTTGAGGTATTTGCTCCGATGGAAGATTCAAACCAAACAGACAAAAGGCGAGGAAAATTTCAATACACCGTCTCATAATCCAACGTAATTGTGTAGAGCTTACATCACCAATACAGCCACCTATATAAATACCCTAAAAATAAACAAGTTGAAGTATATCCATTGTACCATATCAATTCCCATGTGAAGAAGCTGGAGTACCAGATGGATGCGAGAATCTCGACATGATACCTTCACTTGGCACCGCCGCTAGTTTCTTTAGAGCAGCAAACCCTCTACAACAACCAGTGGAAAACCTCTTGGAAGAGTTAACACCACCACCAAGCTGCATTATCTCTGATATGGGTTTACCGTATACAAGCTACATTACTAAAAACTATAATATTCCCAGGATTTCATTTGTTGGAGTAAGTTGCTTCTATCTCTTTTGCATGTCTAACACACGCATTCATAATGTTATGGAGGGCATAACTAATGAATCGGAGAACTTTGTTGCGCCTGGTATACCTGACGAAATTGAAACGACCATAGCTAAGACGGGAATAACAATTTATGAAGGCATGAAGCAGGTTAGTCATGCAATGTTTGAAGCTGAAAAGGAAGCTTATGGGATGATCATGAATTCTTTTGAAGAGTTGGAGCCAGCATATGCAGGGGGATACAAGAAGATGAGAAACAATAAAGTGTGGTGTTTCGGACCTCTATCATTTACTAACAAGGATCATTTGGATAAGGCTGAAAGAGGTAAAAGGGCTTCAATTGACTTGTTCCACCTCAAGTGTTGGATTGATTGTCAAAAGCCAGGGACTATAATATATGCATGCCTTGGAAGCATATGTAATTTAACACAAGAACAGTTGATAGAACTTGGTTTAGCCTTGGAAGCATAAAAAAAAAACCCTTCATTTGGGTTATCAGGGAAGAAAATCAGTTAGAAGCCCTGGAGAAATGGGTTAAGCAAGCCGGATTTGAGGAAAGAATGAATGCTCGCGGCCTTCTAATTCGAGGTTGGGCTCCACAGTTACTAATTAGCACACCCTGCTATTGGAGGGTTCATAACTGACCCTGGTGGGTGTTGGTAAATATTTGTGTTTTAATTTAAAATTTATAAATATATATTAATTTTATTTTATAAAATAAAATATTTCTTTTAGATTTTTTTAAAATTTTCTTTTAACGAGTCAACTAGTTTGTTATGTTTGTTGTGACGATGGTAAATTGATTTTTCAACCGTCATAATTCCAACGATTATATTTTGTTTGTTGCTTAAGATGACATGTGCCTATATATTCTCTTTCCTCCTTTCTAAAAAGAGATGACAGAAATCTGGTTTCTTTCTCCCAAAAATTTGTCTCTTTCTTTTCTTATAAAAAACTTATTTTTGTGAGAGTAAGAGCATTGATGTTTAGAAGGTTCGGGAATCATTTCGCTGCACACGATTGGAACCAACGAGTTGTCGTATATTGGGAGAGGAGCGTAATCAAATTTTCCTAACAGTGCAATGGGGCGTTTTCTCTTTAAGGATAACGTTACGCGCTTCAACCGAAGCTATTTAATTCTTACCCCTAATTTATTTTTTTCTTGTGCTCATTCTAGGTTATAATACATTATTCATGTGCTGTCAATTAAATTTATTTTATTACTGTTATTTTGATATTTAATTTAAGACAGTGCATCTTCTTCGTATTTATTTTCTTTCATTTTATTTTATTTTCTAACAGTTGGAACTCCACCTGAGGCAATATGTGCTGGGGTGCCAATGGTTACATGGCCACTATTTGGTGATCAGTTTTTGGATGAAAGCCTAGTTGTTGAAATATTGAAAGTTGGAGTGAAGGTTGGGGTTGAGAGTCCTGTCAAATGGGGCGAAGAAGAGGAAATTGGTGTGCAAGTGAAGAAAAAAGATATTGAAATGGCAATAGAAAGTTTAATGGATGAAACAAGTGAAAGTGAAGAAAAAAGAAAAAGGGTGAGAGAGGTTGCTGAGATGGCTAAAAGAGCGGTAGATAAAGGGGGTTCATCTCATTCTAATGTAACCTTGCTTATCGAGGATATCATGGGAAAAATCAATTTCTGTATTGGAACCCCTTTCTGCGTTGGGGTCCATTTCTACACTATCAGCAAATACAAGTTTCGTTTCAACTTCCAATAACGGATATCTGCATTGATATTTGCTCCTGTCTTTCTTCAATTCGGTATCTATCTATGCTTTGTTTTCTTTTCTGTTAGGCTAAGACGTATCTGAGTTTTGCTCCAGAGTCGAGAAAGAGTATAAACTATAAGGGTTCGGCCCACCCTTTATGAATGAGTTTATTTAAACTTATTTTTTTTTAAAAAAAATCATTTATTTTAATAAAATGAATAATTTTTTTTTAGTGTGTTTGTATGAATTATTTTTGTATTAAAAAAAATATTTTCTACTTATTTTGAGAAGCAAATCATATTTGTTTATTAAAATAAATTATTGACTTGGTTTTTTTTATATTTTCCAATATTGCATTCCACTTGTAGGTTTCTAAGTATTTTATGCTTCTGAACATTTCATTTTATTGCATGGTGATGATAATAATAATATTTTTTTTTACTTTTTAAAATAAATTACCCCTTCTTAGATCCATATGGTCCTAGCTTAGGCATAATAAGCCTTAGTCCCATATGCATGAGGCTAACTTGCACTTGGTCTCTAGTCATACCTCATCTATTTTGTGTCGCTTGCAAGAGCCGAGCTTAAACAACCTATGCAAAGTGTTATTACTAATGGTTCTGTTATTACAAACCGAAATCAGCATCACTGTGAGTTGCTGTGAAGCCCGGATACATGAAAAAAGGAAAAGTATAGGTGTCACACTTGTAAAAGTATCGGTGTCGCACTTGTATTTGACACCGATACTCCACGGATATGGCCACATACGTATCCTAGGAGTATCCAATTTTTTTTTTTTAAATACAAGATACGGCTTAGATACGACTTTCTAAGGTTAGACACGGCTTCAATACGACTCGGATACGGCTACAACATATAACCCCTTTTTTTTATGATTTTTTAAACGCAGAAGCTTTATTATTTCACAAAACTCACTTGCTTCTCTTCTTCTCTAGGCTTATGAAGCTCAAACCCATTTTCTTTTTTTCTCCACACTACTTGGCAAAACACTATACCAAGTTGAAAGCGTTATAACATAATCAAACCCATTTTCTTTTTTTCTCCACACTACTTGGCAAAACACTATACCAAGTTGAAAGCGTTATAACATAATAAAACTTACCTCTTCACCAATCACAACTCAACTCCTTCTGTAACAGCAATTATTTTCTCTTTGTGGTAATTTTGATAGGTGCGTTGGTGAGGAAGGAACTGTTCTGTTCTGTTCGAGTATTGCTCCCAAAGGACCTGTTGTGCTAATCCACTCGTGCTAATCCACTCTCACAGGTTTTAGATTTAGAAATTATTACGCTTGATTTATTTTACAGGTGGATTCTTTCGGATTATATTTTGACTCGATTTAATCTAGTTTAAAATTTAATATATACTTTGACTTAATTAATGTTTTATATAACATCTTATTATATCTATATTTATATTATTTATGTTGAAATATATATTATAAAAGTTATTTTCTTTTAATAAAAAGTTAAAAACTGATTTTCCTAACAAATGCAAGGATGAATGATATTTGTAACAACCTATTTCATGTTAAAAAATGTTAATGGGGTTTTAGGAGTTTTGTAACTAACTACTAGATGATTGACGAAGTCTCCTCTCACTTTACAAAAATTGAGCTTATATTCTAAAAAAAATAAATCAGTAAAGCATATATATAATTGGATTAATTTCCCTTAAAATTTGATAAGGTACCTTGCCACTTAACGATCAAAGATATTTCTGTAAATTTGGAAAAAAAGCTCACGAGGTATTAATGGAAGAACAGAGATAATAATAGAACAGAGGTAATAATGGAAGCTCAAATTATATATAACTTTTTATATATTTTATTAACATATTCAAGACGTATGATATCTTTAATTTTAAAATTTTATCGTATCTCTATATATGTGTTGTATCGTATCTCATATCTCTATATCTATATTGTATCGTATCTCGTATCTCGTATCTAGGCTTCATAGGTGAGTTGTGAATGACATTGTCTATTGCAGTATTGCAACTTTGTTCCATTTGGAGGTTGTGTTTGGAAAAAAGCCTATATATTTTTTAAAAAAAGTAAAATTTTCTCCAATTACCTCATATGCTAGTTAGCACTAATAGGAAGAAAAAGACAGAAAAGAGGGTAAGCATTATGCATTGGACGGAGTTATTCTGACTCTAATTAGTAATTACAACTCTTTTTGGCCGGCTTGTGATCGACAAAGGGACATGAAGATACATAAAAATCGAAACTTTCCAACTCCGTGCATTTGTTCCAGCAGAAGATGCTAAACCAAACAGACAAAAACCGGCAAGGAAATTTTCAATGCACTGTCTCATAATCCAACGTAATTTTGTAGGCACTTACATGGAGTTACCTCAGCAATAGAGCATGTATGATGTGTATAAATACCGTACTAATAAACAAGTTGCAGTAAATTCATTCCATTGTACAATATCATTCCACAACAAGAATGGGTCCCCAAGAACAACAACTCCACTTTGTCTTGTTTCCATTGATGGCTCAAGGCCACATGATCCCCATGATGGACATTGCAAAAATATTGGTGCACCGCAATGTTATTGTGACAGTAGTCACAACACCACATAATGCAGCTCGTTTCACTTCAATCTTTGATCGTTATATTGAATCTGGGTTCCAAATCAGATTAGCTCAACTTCAGTTCCCATGCAAAGAAGCTGGAGTACCAGATGGATGCGAGAATCTCGATACCATACCTTCACTTGGCATGGCTGCGGGTTTCTTCAATGCAACAAACTTTCTACGTGAGCCAGCAGAAAAACTACTTGAAGAGTTAACACCACCACCTAGCTGCATAATCTCTGATATGTGTTTACCATATACAAAACACATTGCTAGAAAATTTAATATTCCCAGGATTTCATTTGTCGGAGTAAGTTGTTTCTATCTCTTTTGCATGTCTAATGTACGCATCCATAATGTTATCGAGAGCATAACTGCTGAATCGGAGTGCTTTGTTGTGCCTGGTATCCCTGACAAAATTGAAATGAACGTAGCTAAGACAGGAATGACAATTAATGAAGGCATGAAAGAGTTTACTAATACAATGTTTGAAGCTGAAACAGAAGCTTATGGGATGATCATGAATTCTTTTGAAGAGTTGGAGCCAGCATATGCAGGGGGATACAAGAAGATGAGAAACAATAAAGTGTGGTGTTTCGGACCTCTATCATTTACTAACAAGGATCACTTGGATAAGGCTCAAAGAGGTAAAAAGGCTTCAATTGACGATGGCCACCTGAAGAGCTGGCTTGATTGTCAAAAGCCAGGGAGTGTAATATATGCATGCTTTGGAAGCATATGCAATTTAACACCTTCACAGTTGATAGAACTTGGTTTAGCCTTGGAAGCATCAGAAAGACCCTTCATTTGGGTTTTCAGGGAAGGAAGTCAGTCAGAAGCATTGGAGAAATGGGTTAAACAAAACGGATTTGAGGAAAGAATCAGTGATCGTGGCCTTCTAATTCGGGGTTGGGCTCCTCAGTTACTAATAATATCGCACCCTGCTATTGGAGGGTTCATAACACACTGTGGTTGGAACTCTACCTTAGAGACAATATGTGCTGGGGTGCCAATGGTTACATGGCCACTATTTGGTGATCAGTTTATGAATGAAAGTCTAGTTGTAGAAATATTAAAAGTTGGAGTGAAGGTTGGGGTGGAGAGACCTATTACATGGGGCAAAGAAGAGGAAATTGGTGTGCAAGTGAAGAAAAAAGATATTGAAAGGGCAATAGAAAGTTTAATGGGTGAGACAAGTGAAAGTGAAGAAAGAAGAAAAAGGATAAGAGAGCTTGCAGAGAAGGCTAAAAGAGCTGTAGAGGAAGGGGGATCTTCTCATTCTAATGTGACCTTGCTTATCGAGGATGTCATGCAAAAAGTCAAGAGAGATGTGTGATAGTCTCATTTATCATAAACCAATTTGAAAAGGCCACACTTTGTAGTTTATCACTTAATTATCCATCTTTTGAATGGTGTACAATGACATCTTTCAAATTGATTCATAAGGTGTGCAAGTGAATACAACTTTTATATGCAACTGTTTCGTTTCAACAGTACTAAATATGTAACCCATTACTCTCTAGAAGTCTAGCTTTTAGTATTCCCGCATATTGATTGAATTTCTTGTAAAACTCAATTTCAAAGGCAGAATATTACTTGATTAGCTGAGGGGAAATGTCATTTTCATTTTATGCTATCAACGAAAGGTATATTGGTTTGGACAGTCAAAGTTTTGGCTTGATTTTTCTATGAAGCTGGATCATATACGAGCACTTCTTGTTAATATATGCCAGCTAGATGACCAGCCATAAATTTTTAAAAAGGATAAACCGATTGGTATGTCCTGTTTGTATTCCCCTGTCAATTATAATTAGACTAACATTATATAGTATGCAACTAATAATAAACAAATAAGTGCAGTAACAAAAGAGAGAAAACCAATTTCTGTATTGGAATCCATCTCTACACCATCAGCTAGTATTACATGTTTTGTTTCAATAATAGATACCCGCACTGTTATTTTCTCCTGTCCTTCAATCCCTTGTCTTTCTATGCTTTGCTTTTCTTTTTTGTTTGGCTGAGACCCTGTCTTAGTTTTACTCGAGAATAAATATAAGGGTGTGTTTGGTAGAAAGGAAAAAAATAATATTGAAAAAATATTTTATATTTTTAAAAAAATTTATATCTTTTACATTTTATTTTAATTCATCAATTTTTTCTATTTTCATCATCTTTATTTTTATCCTTTAAACTAATCACATCTTAAATATTTTAATCACTAAGGTCATGTTTGATAAGTTACTCAAACACTTATTAGAGAAGAAAAAATGATAAGAAATTTATTTCATAATGTTAAAATTAACTTTTGCGTAAATTAAAGTTTACTTTTTGTAAAAGTTACATGATTTTAACTTTTTGAGGAAAACTGATTTTAATATATAAGTTAATTTTAACTTATAAAAAAAAGTTTATTTCTTTTATTCTTTCACTATGAGTTTTTATACAGAAATTTTTTTAAACTGGACATAACTTATTCTATAGTGATATGAAGCTATCAAGGTCCAATAAATTCAAAGATCTTTTGCAATAAACAGAAGACCCATCAACAAGAGCAAGCACTAAGAAACAATTTTTAAAGCTTAGTCATTTAGTTGCAAGAGGGCGAGCCCTGGTGCAGCGGTAAAGTTGTGCTTTGGTGACTTGTTGGTCATGGGTTCGAATCCGGAAACAGCCTCTTTGCATATGCAAGGGTAAATGCAAACCCAATTTAATAAAAGATAAGATACTTAAAGGTAAAATTAGAAGATAAAAGAAAAGATAAAAGATTGAAAGATCAAAATAGAAGATAAAAATTCATTCCTTACCCCTAATTAGGCTTTACCCTCTCCCGAGTGGCCTAAAGACTAACAGAAAACAAAGTCTGAGATGCAGAATAAGCAAGAAAGAAAAGCAGATAAAAGATACTGGAAGAAAAACCCTCTAAAAGATAACCTGATAATTTCCTCCTTTTAGTGTTCTCTTAAGCGTTACCCTCTCCCGAGTGGCCTAACCCTTAAAACAGATTCAAGTATTCATTCCTTACCCCTTATTAGGCTTTACCCTCTCCCGAGTGGACTAAACCCTAACAGAAAGCAAGTTCAGAGATACAGGATGTAAAAAGAAAGAACGGTAAATAAATAAAGAACCTGGAGAGAATTCCTCCTTTTATTGATAACTCTTGAAATGCTCCATACATCATTGGCTTTTTAGGCCTGCCAGGCCCTAGCTAGGGGGATTAGCCACTCATGGTCATGAGGGCTTTACAATGAGAGGAGGGGGTGAAAGAAAGGGAGTAAATGAAACCCCTAGGAGAGGGAGGTTCTGTGGTCGTGTGTTCTGTCCCTTGGACTGACTCTCTATTTATAACTGTTGAAGTGGGCTTTGGGCCTTCGTAGGCGCGCTTAGCGCGACACCCCGCGCTTAGCGCGTGTACTTCCTGGCCCGCTTAGCTCGTGACGCGCGCATATTGGGTTGGGCCTTCTTCAAATTTTCTTCTTTTCTTCAATTTTTCTGCCCTTTTTGCTTGTTACACCTCCAATTTTTATATCTACACCCAAAAATTCAATTTAATTAATTTTCTAACTTTTACTCACAAATAACTGCTAAATAATTAATTTCTGGCCGATATTTGACTAATTTTCTACTATCAAAATACAATTATTTAGCAGTTATCAATTTTCTTTCCAAAAAAACACCTCTAAATGCCTCAATTTCGTGTTCAAAGATTAAACACCCATTTTTTTTTCAAAATTTCTGCAAATTTTTTTTTTGACACAAAGTGTGAAAGACACAAGAACAAGAACACAAATAACAGAACACAAGACGCAAACAAGAACGAAACAAGATGTAAACAAAAACACAAATAACAGAACAAGGACAAAACACGAACCTAGACAAATTACAAAGAAAAAAATAATAGGATAGGATAGAACCTGTATCAAGAGCCGAAGCTCTGATACCAAATGATGTGAACCTTACGGGGCGGATCGTTTGATACAGGCTACGGAGGTTAGATGACGCCACTTCCAGTGAAGGAAGATAAGTCAGGGTAGACGCCACTTCCAGTGAAGGAAGATAAGTCCGGGTAGACGCCACTTCCGGTGAAGGAAGATAAGTCCGGGTAGACGCCACTTCCAGTGAAGGAAGATAAGTCAGGGTAGACGCCACAAGGATTACCATAAGTGATTCTTATCTTTAAGGAACAAGTTAGTTTTAATATTCTGTTTTACTAATATCTTGTTATCTAATTAGTTTATCTTTTGCTATTTATTATAAGGAACAAGTTAGTTTTAATATTCTGTTTTACTAATATCTTGTTATCTAATTAGTTTATCTTTTGCTATTTATTGTATCGCTGTTGAGAACAATTTGAATTAGAATAGAATAATTCTATTTCCTCCGCATACGCATTGTCTATCTTCTCTCCTCTGTTTTTTATAATTTCCTCCACAAAACCAACAGTACCCCCCTTTCTGTGTTAATCCCATTTACCCAATATAATCACCTGTTAGTTACATGGTGCTTTAAGAGAATTTTTATGATAAAAATACTCTTGTCTTCTTCTCACCATCAATTTAAATCATATATTTCAGGGGGTTTTCATGTCTTTGTTGGTTTTTATTTGATTTTTGTTGACCAAATCGATTTCTTCATACCCTTGTTTGATTTCTTCATGTCTTCGTGAGTTATTAATCGTGGTTCGTGAGTTTCTTTTGTATTTGTACTGAAGGTTTCCCAATTCGATATAAATCACAATTTATCTCACAATTAGGTGCATTTTTTTCCTTTCTATATCTATTTGATGCGTTTTCTAGGTTAAAGGTTTACAATGTGGGTTTGTTGGGTGCTGTTTTGTGATGTTGGGTGGTGTTATTGTTGCTCATTGTTTTCCAAATTTAGAATGCTATATCATTATATTTTTGTTTTAAAGTTTTTGTTTGTTGATCGTAGGATATTTGACAAAATGTCTCATCCAAGGGATGCTTCTCCTAACAATGATAGTGGGGACCTGGTATTTGTGAAAGGTAATTTCAACCTTTTACAACTATACTAACAACGTTAATTAACGGATTCTATCAAGGATACAAAAGAAATGCATTTTAAAAAAAAAGATACACGTGGAATATATTCAATCTTGAGGGGTCTAAATCAAACTATATCACCTTTTTGACATTTTTTATTTATCAGGGTATGTTTTTTAATGCTATTAGGACAAAAAGCATTTTTACTGTAGTGTTTCCTCGTTGCTTTTGCAAATGGCAACTATATAGTGTTTTGTCTGCTGCTATTGAAGAACAGAAACATGAGTTGACCTTAGCAAACTTGGACAATAAACACGAACATAATCCAAAGTTGTTTATGTAAGCGCTTACGTGATCAATAGAGACCTAAAGATGTGTGAAAAATGAAAATCAATCACTTAGCACCAAGCACTTGGATGAGTTGGCGTGGGATTGTTCCAAACTAGGAGTTTTGAGTTTGAGTCTTGAATGTATAATTGTATTAAATATTTGGAGGAAGAGCTTTACCGTCTTTAATAATTTTATCCAACTCGAACAAAATTTTCACCTACAAGATACTTGTGGATAGACAAAATAAAAATGAAAATCACTTACAAATAAACAAGTTGAGGTGAATTAACTCACCCTACATACCATTCTACCATATCCTCCCACCCACACACGAATGGCTTCCCAAGAACCTCAGCTTCACTTCGTCCTGTTTCCATTCATGGCACAAGGCCACATGATTCCTATGATGGACATTGCAAAAGTATTGGTGCAACACAACGTTATTGTGACAGTAGTCACCACACCACATAACGCAGCTCGTTTTGCATCAACGACTGATCGCTGTATTGAAGCGGGGTTTCAGATTAGAGTAGCTCAACTTCAGTTTCCAAGTAAAGAGTCTGGATTACCAGAAGAGTGTGAGAATCTTGATATGCTACCTTCACTTGGAATGGGGTTCAGTTTCTTCTGTGCAGCAAACATTTCATGGCAACCAGTGGAAAAACTATTTGAAGAGTTAACACCAGCACCAAGTTGCATAATCTCTGACATGGGTTTGCCTTATACAGTCCACATCGCTAGAAAATTCAACATTCCTAGGATTTGTTTTGCCACTGTAAGTTGCTTCTTTCTCCTATGTTTGCACAATTTACAAACCTATAATATGATGGAGAACAAAGCTACTGAACCGGAGTGTTTTGTTTTGCCTGGTCTCCCTGACAAAATTGAAATAACAAAAGGCCATACAGAACACTTAACGGATGAAAGATGGAAACAGTTTGTTGATGAATATACTGCAGCTAGCACTGCTACTTATGGTATAATTGTGAATTCTTTTGAAGAATTGGAGCCAGCATATGCAAGGGATTACAAGAAGATCAATAAAGATAAAGTATGGTGTATTGGACCACTATCACTTAGTAACAAGGATCAAGTGGACAAGGCTGAAAGAGGTAACAAGGCCTCAATTGACGAGTGTCACCTAAAGCGTTGGCTTGATTGTCAGCAACCAGGGACAGTAATCTACGCATGCCTTGGAAGCCTATGCAATTTAACACCACCACAATTGATAGAGCTTGGTTTAGCCCTGGAAGCATCAAAAAGACCCTTCATTTGGGTTATCAGGAGAGGAAGTATGTCAGAAGCAATGGAAAAGTGGATTAAGGAAGAGGGATTTGAGGAAAGGACCAATGCTCGAAGCCTTCTAATTCGGGGTTGGGCTCCTCAATTGCTAATATTATCGCACCCTGCTATTGGAGGGTTCATAACACATTGTGGTTGGAACTCTACCTTGGAAGCAATATGTGCTGGGGTGCCAATGGTTACATGGCCACTATTTGGGGATCAATTTTTTAATGAAATTTTGGTTGTGCAGATATTGAAAGTTGGAGTGAAGGTTGGTGCTGAGAGTACTATCAAATGGGGCAAGGAAGAGGAAATTGGTGTGCAAGTGAAGAAGGAAGATATTGAAAGAGCAATAGAAAGTTTAATGGATGAGACTAACGAAAGTGAAGAAAGAAGAAAAAGAATAAAAGAGCTTGCAGAGGTGGCTAAAAGAGCTATAGAGAAAGGGGGATCCTCTCATTCTGATGTGACCTTGCTTATCCAGGATATCAAGCAAACGATCAAGAGAGATGTGAGATAATCTCATTTGTCATAAACTAATTTGAAGTAAAAGGCCACAGATTGTAGTTTATTCACTTTATTATCTATCTTTTGAATGGTGTACCATAAACTCTTCAAATTTATTAATAAGTTGTGCTAATTTTTGTTGGCAGATATTTTGTTTTAGCAGTACTGAATATGTAATTTACCATTGCTTTCTAACTTTTAGTATTCCCGCAAATTGATTAAATTTCTTGTAAAATAGAATGTCAACAGCAGGATGTAATTTGATTAGACGGTCAAAGTTTTGACTTGTTTTTCCTATGAAGTTAGATCATGCACGAAAACTAACGAATCAGATATCTTGTTTGTTTGTATTTCCCTGTCAGTTATAATTAGACAAACATTTTGAAGGTGCATTATTAATCAGACTTATTAGTTGTTTACGAGTGTCCAGTAGGTAGCAACCACAAGGGTTCATTGTCCTTGTACAGACATAATAAAAATGTGCAGAAATTAAAGTAGCACAGGGACCATTTTGTTTATGTGAATAGAAGGTGCAAGCTCATAGTTACAAATGGATAAGGAGAAACATAATTTTATTGAATAAAAATCATTTTAAGAAGTTCAAATCTTATACATATAGTTGCAAGTAAATCTCCAACTAGTTATATATACATAATACTTCTCAAATTGCGGGAAAACTTGCTCAACTTCTTCCACTTGACATCCCCATATTTGTTCTCTTTTTATTTTTCACATATATATACCAGCGCTTAAGACACATGACTCGTGAGTGTGATGGTAAATTGCTATGATTTGTAGATAGTGACACTAGCAAGGTTCACCACTTTTGGCATCCCTGTGTCTATACACACGACACACCAGGTGCAAGCCCCATGCATAAAACATGCATTACTCAGGTGAATTCTGCAATCATAAAAAATACTATAAGCAAACGTTGAAAAGTGGTGATTTAAATTAGTAACTTTGAATTCTCCTTAATTTGTACTAGGAAATACGTAACAACAAGAGATCATCTTTGGCGAGTTAATAAAAACACATTTTCAAAATAATTTTTGTTTATAACTAGTAAAAATTATCAATCAATAAAGTTAATAATCCTAACTCCACTGGTTACTTTTTTAATCAAGAAGCATGTTAATATGTCTCCTGCTTAATGTTGATATCCCAACTCTACTTAATGTTAATATGTCTCCATGGTTTTTGGAGGCAATATGTCTCCATGTTAACAGACGAGATTTAGATCCTCTGCAGACTGCAGTTATTTTAATTTAGAAATTATGGGTTTTCTTTAACCCCATCACAGACTAATCCGAATCAAATAAAGTATAAGAAACGTGACTAGAATCAGACCCTATAATTACACATGACTCCACAAAATGTGGTACTGGAATGCCTTGTGTCAAATTTTATTTGGACTGAATATTATTTTTAAATTAAAAACTTAATTGTTATACTTTAATTAAATTGTTTATAATGTCTCTGTTTCCATTTAATTTAATTTAATTTTAGTTTTTAGTTTAATTTTTACTTAATACATATTTATTTGTACACTTTTTTTTATGTTCTGCATTATTTTCAACTTGGCAAATGGTTTGAAAACAATTCGATCCATGCGATTCTGTATATAGAAAAAAAAATGTCAATAAAGACAACCTTGCAAAGTTACACTAAAGAAAGTTAAGTTAAACTTGGGTGGAAGAGGAACAACACTCTAAACTAGCAGTACTCCTATCAAAAGCAAGGCATACTGCTATTTTATCATTGTCGAAAAATTTATAGACTGATCAAGAGATTCATACATCGTTTCTATTTGTTTATGATTAGAACAGAATCTGTCTGAAAAAGTTTTGAATCCAATGCCAATAGAATTACCATCTTCTTATTCCAGATGCACCAGATTCTATAAATAAAAATGTATAAATATAATCCAGACAGAGATTCTGATTATAAACATGTTCCTCGAGAGACAATATTTCTGTGGGTTTATATTATACATATTTCTATGTCTCTATAGCTATATTGATTCTTCATAACTTTTTAAAGGCTCGGAAACTTCATCAATTAATACATATTAATGGGATACATATTGGATACGAGAACATAATTAATTTATTTTTTCAATTAGGAACTAACCCCACAATTTCTTGAATAAATAATTTGCAATTTGAAGCTGATGATCCACCGTCTTTAACTGCCTTATGAGCCATTTCTTTTATCTCTCGAGCTCTGTTCCCCATCCCTACCTTCTCCATAGCTGGTCAATAGCCTTTATCACATAGATATAGTAAATCAGTTCCGCCTCCTAACAAAAACTCCACGTGTCATACTTGCTGTATTTACACTTTTTTCTTCTTCTTTTGTTTGCATTTTAAAAAAGCAAAATTATAAATTTCATCCTCGTCTTAAATTTATGATTTTGGTGTTCTTATAATTTATGAATTTAGTTTTTCAATTTTCTGCAATCACTTTATTTTAGCTCTTAATTTCAAAATTAGACATTAATTATTATTTGTAATCATTTATATATATTACATATTTATTGAATATTAATTTCATACACTTAATTAATGTTAATTTTTAATAAAATCATAACATATGACGATTAATATCCAATAAAAATATAACACATGATAATGAAAATAAATAATTAACAATCACAATTAATTTCAAAATTGGGAATTGAAACAAGAGCATGACAAGAAACAAGAAAACTAAATCCGTAAAAAAATTCAGAATTGAGACAAATAAAAAATCAAATTTATAATTTTACTTTTTAAAATATTTGATTCTGTTTTGCTTTTCTTTTGCCGTACAGATTACGAGCCTCTGGTCTAGTTATCAGTATAAACCAATAGGTAATTAATACGAATATATATATTGAACATATATTAAATAGTATAGTACATATTTCTTAAAAAAATACTGTACAATTTTTGTTTAACGCTTTTACTCTAGATTTTTATTGAGTAACGGTAAGGGAGTTAATTGTTCCCTCTGTCACATAATAATTGTGTTTTAAAAAATAATTATTATTTTAATTTTTAATATATTATGATAATATTTTTTTATCTTTTATAATATTAATAATATGAGCAATAAAAATTAAAAATAAATTAATGATGATAAGATTAATTTTATAAAATTATTTTTTATTTATTTATTAGGTTTGATAGATTTTGCGAAATAAACTAGAATCACAATGATAATAGTACAACAATATTTAACTTCCTTCGTTATTATTAATATTTTTTGTTTTGTTTTAAAGGCTATTTTTTCTTCTCAATTCCTTCATTACTTTGTCACTTCCTCTTTCTCATTTATGATTGATATTTAAGACTTTTCATCAAATATTTTTTAAAATAGATATGATATCAATTCAAATAACACGTTGAAATCAAAATAAGTGAAAGCATAATCAAATCGACCTAAAACAGTTTTAGTAATATAAAAAATTTATATAAGATCTACTTCAAAAGATTAATTTATGTTAATGTTTTTTTAGACAAAATTGTATTTTTGGTCTCCTTTATCTTTAGTTTTGAATTTGGTCCTTTAGTAATTTAATTCATAAATTTGGTCTCCATATTTTGTAAAATTGTACAATGTTAGTCCCTCAAACAACACAATATTATACTTTGACACATTAACCAAGTAATGTTGAAGGTCACGTGTGATGTTCTTATCGATCAATGAAAACAACAATTTATTTCATATTTTATGGAATTGACATCCAATCAGAACAT